>NC_044325.1:122078624-122678624 GCF_007399415.2 Gopherus evgoodei | reverse complement strand
CTTGGATTGGTAGATGCTGCCACCACCCAAGTGCAGAACCCCTTTGAGAGCCCAGGAAGGTGCATTTGGGAATTCCTTCTTGTGGAGTACCCTCCTGCCCATTCACTCCCCCTCCAGTGAAGAACTGAGAAGGAAAAAAAATAAAAAGAAATCAGCTGCTGCCACCAGCTAACTAAAAAACATGTGCACAAACCTCCTAAGACACAGAAATCCAATTAAATTCTTTAAAAAGGTAAATTTAATTGGAAAAAGAAAGAAAACATCTGAAAACTCAGGATGTTAGGGATTAAACATCAACAAAAACTTTCTTGAGGTCCATCTTAAAGGTTACAAGCAAACAAAAACAAAACAAAAGCACCTTGGATTAGCACAGGGGAATCCACAAACCAAAACAAAGAAAATCCCTGACTGCGTCTTTCTAACATTTCCTAATCTACTTATATACCTGGGGTTTCAAATGAGCAGTTTCTAGGTATGATATAGATGATTTCTCATACATGACTTTCAAGTTTCTTACAGCATAGGTACTATCTGGTATCTCTCGGTGTCCAAGAGAGCAAAGACACAGACCACCAGCAGTTTTTCCCAATTTGAAAAGGTACAGCTTCCTATTGGTTCCCCATGTCAGGTGCCAACTCATTTTGAACTTATCTCTTAACCCTTTACAGGTAAGTCAGTTAGGGTACAGCTGCCAAGGAGGATTATACAGCTAACTGAATGGTTGGGGAGTTACACAAGGATGCTATCCCCCTCATTTATCAGAGTCCTGCTGTAATCTTAACTGTAATCTGTACAGTAATGAATCTGAACCTGTAATGAATGGTCTGTTCAGATGTTTTGAAGGATCAGATGCTCAGGTAAAGGCACAGGAATTCTTGTTTCCTTTGATGAAATACCCTTTCAGCTCTTAAGGTTTTAGACTCATAGACTCATAGACTCATAGGTCAGAAGGGACCAATCTGATCATCTAGTCTGACCTCCTGCACAAGGCAGGCCACAGAACCCCACCCATCCAATTTTATAACAACCCCTATCCCAGGACCGAGTTATTGAAATCCTCAAAATTGGTTTGAAGACCTCAAGCTGCAGAGAAACCACCAGCAAGCGACCCGTGCCCCACGCTGCAGGGGAAGGCGAAAAACCTCCAGGGCCCCTGCCAATCCGCCCTGGAGGAAAATTCCTTCCCGACCCCAAATATGGCGATCAGCTAAACCCTGAGAATGTGGGCAAGAGTCACCAGCCAGCACCCAAGAAGGAATTCTCTGCAGTAACTCAGTTCCCATTCCATCCAACATCTCCCCACAGACCACTGAGCAGACCTATCTGGTGGTAATCCAAGATCAATTGCCCAAATTAACGATCCTATCATAACATCCCCTCCATATACTTATCAAGCTTTGTCTTAAAGCCAGGAAAGTCTTTTGCCCCTACTACTTCCCTCGGAAGGCTGTTCCAGAACTTCACTCCCCTAATGGTTAGAAACCTTCATCTAATTTCAAGTCTAAACTTTCTAATATCCAGTTTATACCCATTCGTCCTCGTGCTTACATTAATACTAAACTTAAATAATTCCTCTCCCTCCCTAACGTTAACCCCCCTGATATATTTATATAGAGCAAGCATATCCCCCCGCAGCCTTCTTTTGGCCAGGCTAAACAAGCCAAGCTCTTTGAGTCTCCTTTCATAAGGCAGTTTTTCCATTCCTCGGATCATCCTTGTAGCCCATCTCTGAACCTGTTCCAGTTTGAATTCATCCTTCTTGAACATGGGACACCAGAACTGCACACAGTATTCCAGATGGTGTCTCACCAACGCCTTGTATAACGGTACTAACACCTCCTTATCCTTGCAGGATATACCCCGCCTGATGCATCCCAAAATCGCATTTGCTTTTTTAACAACCGTATCAAATTGGCGACTCATAGTCATCCTGCTATCAACCAGTACCCCAAGGTCCTTCTCCTCCTCCGTCGCTTCCAACTGATGCGCCCCCAACGTATATCCAAAATTCTTATTATTAATTCCTAAATGCATAACCTTGCACTTTTCACTATTGTATTTCATCCTATTTCTATTACTCCAGTTTACAAGGTGGTTCAGATCTTCCTGAATAGTATCCCTGTCCTTCTCCGTGTTAGCAATACCCCCCAGCTTCGTGTCGTCCGCAAACTTTATTAGCACATTCCCGCTCTTTGTGCCAAGGTCAGTAATAAAAAGGTTAAATAAGATCGGTCCCAAAACCGATCCTTGAGGGACTCCACTAGTGACCTCCTTCCAGCCTGACAGTTCACCTTTCAATATGACCCTCTGGAGTCTCCCCTTTAACCAGTTCCTTATCCACCTTACAACTTTCATATTCATTCCCATCTTTTCCAATTTGACTAACAGTTCCCCGTGCGGAACCGTGTCGAACGCCTTACTGAAATCTAGGTAAATTATATCTACCGCATTTCCTTTATCTAAGTAATCCGTCATCTTCTCAAAGAAGGAGATCAGATTGGTTTGACACGATCTACCTTTACTAAATCCGTGTTGCAATTCGTCCCAATTACCATTGACCTCTATGTCCTTAACTACTCTCTCCCTTAAAATTTTTTCCAAGACCTTACATACTACAGACGTCAATCTAACAGGCCTATAATTACCCGGATCACTTTTATTCCCTTTCTTAAAAATAGGAACTACATTAGCAATCCTCCAGTCATACGGCACAACCCCCGAGTTTATCGATTGCTTATAAATTCTCACAATTTCACGCGCCAGTTCCTTTAATATCCTCGGATGGAGATTGTCCGGGCCCTCCGACTTTGTCCCATTAAGCTGTTCAAGTTTGGCCTCTACCTCAGTTGCGGTAATATCCACCTCCATTTCCACATTCCCTTTTATCATCCCTCCATCATCGCTAAACTCCTCACTAGTCTTATTAAAAACTGAGGCAAAGTATTTATTTAGATATTGGGCCATGCCTAGGTTATCCTTAACCTCCATTCCATCCTCAGTGTACAGCGGCCCCACTTCTTCTTTCTTTGTTTTCTTCTTATTTATGTGGCTGTAGAACCTTTTACTATTGGTTTTGATTCCCTTTGCAAGGTCCAGTTCAATGCGGCTTTTAGCCTTCCTCACTTTATCCCTACATGTTCTGACCTCACCAAGGTAGCTTCCCTTGCTAATCCCGCCTTTCTTCCACTCCCTGTAAGCTTTCTGCTTTTTCCTAATCCCCTCTCTGAGTTGCTTGCTCATCCAGCTTGGCCTACAACTCCTACCCATGTTTTTTTCCCCTTTCTTGGGATGCAGGCTTCTGACAATTTCTGCAGCTGCGACTTAAAGTAATTCCAGGCCTCCTCCGCATTTAAATCCACAAGTTCCTCAGTCCAATCCACTTCCCTAACTAATTTCCTTAACTCTTTAAAATTAGCCCTCGAGAAGTCGAAAACCCTAATCCCAGATCTACATTTGTTTATCCTTCCATCTAGTTTGAACTGAATCAGCTCATGATCACTCGAACCAAGGTTGTCCCCTACCACCATTTCTTCTGCGAGGTCCTCACTGCTCACCAAAACCAAATCTAAAATGGCATCCCCTCTCGTAGATACTTCAACTACTTGATGAAGAAATCCATCCGCTATCACATCCAGAAAAATCTGACCCCTATTATTCTTGCAAGCACTCGTCCTCCAGTCTATATCCGGGAAGTTGAAGTCTCCCATAATCACACATTTCCCCTTTGTGTTTACTTCATTAAAGACATTAAAGAGGTCTCTATCCATATCCCAATCAGATCCCGGCGGTCTGTAGCACACGCCAAGCACTATCTCAGGGGAAGCTCTAGTTGCTTTTTTACCCAGTGTGATTTTTGCCCAGACAGACTCTGTCTTATCCATTCCATCGCTTCTTATTTTACTACAGTTAATTTCATCATTGATGTACAAGGCTACTCCACCACCTTTGCCTTTCTTCCTGTCTTTTCTAAACAGCACATAGCCTTCAATACCCGTGCTCCAGTCATGAGTACTATTCCACCAGGTTTCAGTTATCCCTATAATATCCGGTTTCACTTCCTGCACCAGTAACTCCAGTTCCTCCATCTTGTTACCTAGGCACCTCGCATTAGTGTACAGACCTTTTAATTTTCGGCGTTTGGCGTCAGTGACATTCTTTCCCCCGTCGTGCAGAGACCTTTTACCACCAGCATCACCCGTTACTCTGGTTTCTACTCCACTATTCCTCCTTGGATCAAATCTTGGGACCGCAAGGGTATCCCCTCTCACTTTGTTTACTTTCCTCTCCAGGTTATATTCCGGCGTGGAGATCTCCCGAACATCTCTCAACCATCTCCCCCAACTTCCTAGTTTAAAGCTCTCTTGATGAGGTCGGCGAGCCTCCATCCTAGAATTCTATTTCCCTCCTTGCTTAGATGAAGTCCATCCTGAGCGAACAGTTGTCTATCCGTAAACGCTTCCCAGTGACCGTACATCCCAAAGCCCTCCTTATAACACCACTCCCTAAGCCATCTGTTGATCACCATAATCTTGTCACTCCTTCGTCGCCCCGCTCTAGGAACCGGCAGAATCCCACTGAAGATCACCTGAGCCTCGATGTCTTTGAGCCTCTTCCCCAGTCTGGCATAGTCCTCCTTGATACAGTCCAGCGAGTAACTAGCCGTATCATTCGTTCCCACATGAAGGATAATCAACGGATTCTTTCCCACTCCCGCTAAGATCGTATTCAGCCTCAGGTCCACATCCTGTATCTTAGCCCCTGGCAGACAGCGCACCCTTCTGTTCTCCCGATCAGATCTAGTTACAGGCCTATCTACTCTTCTCAGTAAAGAGTCTCCAATCATGTAGACTTGCCTTTTCCTGGCGACAGTGCGATTCTGCGGTCTATCCCCCACAGCAGGTGGTCGCAATTCCTTTTGATTTGTATTCGCCCTTACAATCCTCCTAGGGCTCATACTTGGTGTCGCCTCCATTGACTCCTCCCCTCCTTCTGCAGGACTAGCTGCTCGCCTCTTCTTCCTCGCCCTTTCTCCTTCAGCAGCCTGCTGTGCTCCATCTTCATTTCCCAACTCAGCAAACCTGTTCCTGAGTTCTAGTTCTCCATCGCTGGCCCGTCTTTTCCTCTGCCTGGTTCTCCTAGTCACATGCTTCCATCGTCCACTTTCCTCACCCAGCAGCCCCTCCTCAGAGTCCTTTGGTCCTGCTTCTATCAGCTCGTCTGAGCTTGTCCCCTGCGCCTCATCATGTCTGTGTTCCATCATCTGCTCAAATCCCCTTCTAAACTCAGCCAGAGTTTCCACTTGCATCTCCAGTCCCCTTACCTTTTCCTCCAGCAGCTCTATCAGGCGGCACTTCATGCAAATGAAACTCCTTTCAGGTGCTACCTCTAAGACCATGTACGTGCCGCAGCTACCGCATCCAGTCATCCTCAGTGTGTCTGCACCTGCTGCCTCCGCCTCCATCGTAGCGCTCCAACTCTGTGCCTGGCAATCCACGACTCACACCACACCACAGGCCACCAACAAGCGTTGGGCTGCTGGCAGACCCCTGCCTCTTCCCTGGTCTGCCTTCCTGGTTCCTCTGCCTTGGTCTCCCCTGTAACCTCCCCCTGGAAACTCCCACTGAAACTCCCCTGTTAGCCGCTCTGTTCGCCGCCTCCTGTGCCGCTGCAGCTGACTGGTTTTGTCTTTTCAAAAACTCAATAAAGCCTTTAAAGAAAAAAGTAGTTATATTAATGAAATTATATACTGGAGAATTTAATTACACAAGTCTGGAAATTCAGACATACAGTACAGTATGCTACAATTGGGCCTTTCTTTATGTTGCTCATACAACACTGGGGAGTTTGTCTTAAAATGTATCAGGGACAATTGAGGAGGAGGAAGAAATGAAAACAAGTTACAGCCAAGAACTTCCTGAGGGTTCCTCTTCTTCTTCCTCCTCCCAGGATGATAATTGGACATCACCCTTTAACCACCATTTGATCAAGAGCAGTTTTTAGGCTGTTCTGGGACACACTGCTACAGCTCTAGAAACCAAGGCAGCAACAGTCTAGGAAAATATCACCAGCTTTTCGCTACGTGGGAACTGCTCTAGAGAAGGAAGGTGGCTCTCCCTGTTATTTAACAAGGGTTTTATTTTCAAGTCAACAAGCGCCTGATCACTAGACGTTCGAGTCAATAGGAGTCTTTCCACTTCAATGGGTGCTGGTTTGGAGCCTAAAGGAGTTAGTTATCATAGATGACCATGGCTATGGTAGAGCTCTGCCTCAGGAAGGAGGTCACCTGTGGAACTCAGGAGATTTTCAGGAGAAAGTTGGGAGTAGAGAGGAGCCTCTCTCTTCACACTATATCCCCAAATCCTCCCTGTCCTAGAGGCTACTGGTATAAATCTTCATCTTCTAATCTGGCTAATCACCAGCTAGATTGTTGGTAGAGGGGTTGCCAGAGTCTGACTACAGCCTGCAAAGAACGCTTCGTACATGGCAGCCCTATTGTGGTTGAAGCATGTAACGTATGCTGGCCAAATCCTAACCTGCCCCAACTCCTCTCAGTTATACATTCCCTCCCTGCTATCTTCTCTCTCACAATAAATTATAACAGTGATATTGGAGCTTAATGCTATGGGGACATTTTCAGTCTTAGCCTCTGTTTTCACTTGTTCATAACTTTTATAACATTTACTCTTTGGGGGCTGAATATTTTATGCTTCTCAAACCCAGGGGGAATTTGTTTGAAAATGTGGTCAGAGTCCATTAGTTTTGAATGTTGTTTCAATTTGATTTTTTATTGCATGATAAAAGGGGCCTGTATCCCTGGATAGGCACTGTTTATGTTTTGTAGAACACCAAATACCCAGGGGAAAATGTGATAAACAGACTTGTGGACATGCTTTCTTTGTGCTCAGATACATAGAATACAGCTGAACCTGAAAACTTTAAACTGCTTGTAGACATGGGGCCAGATTTTCAAAATTGCTCAGCACTTGCTGTGTACCCAGCATGCTGAACTCTTCTGAGAAACCGGCCCTGAGGAACTAACGAGGACAAGAACTTTTGAGAGGTCTGAGGGAGTTTACTTTAAACAAATAAAGATGCCTTAGTGTAGCACTGGGAGCTCACGTTCAGCTGATTATCCACCATGACCCTCAAGTCTTTTTCAGAGTCACTGATTCCCAGAATACAGTCCCACACCCTGTAAGTATGGCTGACATTCTTTGTTCCTAGATGTATGACCTTATATTTGCCAGTATTGAAAGGCATATTGTTTAACTGCACCCAATATATCAGGAGATACAGATTGCTCTGTAGGAGTGACTTGTCCTCTTCATTATTTACCACTACCCCAATTTTTGTATATCTGCAAACTTTATCAGTAATGATTTTGTGTTTTTTTCTTGGTCATTGTTAATTCGGTTAGAATTAATTAGAATTTTAATTAGCATTGGGCCAAGAACTGAGCCCCATAGGCCCTCACTAAAAACTCACCACTAGATAATGATTCCTGTTTACAATTACATTTTGACACCCATCAGCCAATTTTTAATCCGTTTAATGTGTACCATGTTAATTTTGTATCATTCTAGTTTCTTAACCAAAATGCTGTGCAACTCTAAGTCAAATACCTTACAGAAATGTATTACATCATTGCTATTACTTTTATCAACCAAACATGCAATCTCATCAAAAAATATATTAACTTAGTTTGATAGGATCCATTTTCCATAAACTCATGTCAACATTAGTTATATTATCCTCTTTTAATTTTTGATTAATATAATCCTGTGTCAGCCATTCCATTATTCTGCCTAGGATCAATGAACCTGACAGGTTTTATAATTGTGCTCTCATGGACAATAAGTGACTTTGACTAAATGTTTAGGCACATACTAAGATGTGTTTGTTTATTTCAGTGACTGGACATTTAAATACATGCAACTCGTGCTACATTTATTTGAATGTCAACCCAAATTTAGGAAGAGAATGCATATGCAAAAACATAGCTTTTGGCGTGTGTAGATGTAATATGTATTGCAGTATTTAATGTGTAGGTATGTAAATATACATATATAAAACTAATTTGTATTCTCACATCACAAAGGTGGGTTTATTTCCATTAGCATTCTTTTGACATTTTGCTTGGTGTTTAATTTAAAGGAAGCATGGGACTTCAGATATAAGCACACAGCAGCATGTGAATACTTATAATAATCTAGAAAATTGTGTTGATTTAACATTATTGCTGAGCATTTAAATGCACAGCAGACAAAAAAATTCCCTTATTACTATTATTTATTTGTATGGCAGAAGTGCCCAGGAGCCCAGGTCATGGACCAGGACCCCATTGTGCTAGGTGCAGCAAAAACACAGAATGGCGCCCACAGTAACTTCATCCCGCTGCATAGTGCGACAGACCCAGACCAGTGGGGTACAGGAGTCTGGTAGAGGGCAAATATACTGGTCCTTGGATGAGTAGTTTTCTGTTCCCTGAGTGACCAGAGCAGGGGTTGCACTACAGTAATCAGGAACCTGCTAGAACCAATTAAGGCAGATAGGCTGATTAGATCACCTGCAGCCAATCCAGGCAGGTTAATCAGGGCACTTGGGTTTAAAAAGGAGCTCACTTCAGTTTGTGGTGTGTGTGTGAGGAGCTGGGAGCCAGAGGCACAAGGAGCTTAGAGTGTGCTACTGGAGGACTGAGGAGTACAAGTGTTAGACATCAGAAGGAAGGTCTTGTGGTAAGAATAAAGAAGGTGTTTGGAGGAGGCCATGGGAAAATAGCCCAGGGAGTTGTAGCTGTCATGCAGCTGTTACAGGAGGCACTATAGCTGCAATCCACAGGGCCCTGGGTTGGAACCCAGAGTAGAGGGCAGTCCCGGGTTCCCCCCAAACCTTCCAACTCCTGATCAGACACAGGAGGAGTTGACCCAGACTGTGGGTTCCACCAGAAGGGACAATCTCTGAAGTGAGCAAATCCACCAATAAGTGCAGAACCTACCAAGGTGGAGGAGGAGCTTTGTCACAATAGATACACCAAACATAAATATGACAATGTATTCAAAATACTAACTATGCACACCAGCTTTCAGTTATGCTCACAATAGGAACTATTGGCCAGATCCTTCAGTATGGTGGAGATCTAATCCATGCAGCCTGTCGAAGGAACCAGGGCAAAGGTTGACTCTGAGCTACCATTACAGTCTTTTGACATCTAGGTTTGCCCTGTGCAAGTAAGAGCATCCTCAGAACTTTGTGGGCAGCTCTGCTGGCCAGAACTGCCAGGGTGCAGCGCACTGTGATTATGCATTTTCCCCTGGCCTTGCCTACACAGGGGCTTGAGCAAGCTATATCTCTATGCCTCCCAGGGATTCCCTCATGCCAGAAGAATCCACAGCTGCCCTGTTAGGGGCTTTATGGCCCATTTGTGCCACTGAAATGATATAAAGATGCCAAACCAGGATCAAGGATCTGGCCTCATAATTTTTACTTTCTTATGTTTGCTATGTGTGAAATTACCACTATAATGTTGCATTAATGGCATTTTGCATTGAATATAAACCTGATTTTTTCAAACCACTACTCATATTACTTATCCATAAGCCTCTTTCTTACTCTGGTGTAATGGAGTAGACTCTAGGACCCCGTACATGCTAGGGAGGAAGTGCTCTTCTGCTGCATTCCTCTAATGTCAGCTGCCAGACTCCTGAATAAAGATACAGAGTAATATGTACTGACAGGTGGCTCCTATTACATCCAGCACAGAAAAAAGGTTGGAATGTTTCTGTGAGACAGGGAACAAGGTGCTGGGGCCGAAGGGTCATGTGGAAAAAGCCCTAGGAAAATCCACACTCAGAAGAAAGCTTAGACTGAATTTTTGTTTGTTTGTTATTTTGTAAGTTACTAATAAATGCAAATGCCAGGAGAGGGAAAAGTTTGGGTTGTCCTTTGGTCCAAATTCTCTACTGCTGTGAATGGGTGAAGCGCCATTGACTTCAAAAAAGTTTTGCTCATTTACACTAGCAGAGGATTTGGCCCAGTGTGCATATACTCTGCTCATGGCAGGTTGGGAACTCTATCTACTTACACATAATTACCTATTAAGACACTCTTAAGAACATAAGAATGGCCATACGGGGTCAGACCAAAGGTCCATCTCCCCAGTTCTAGCGTATTCTTGATGTTATGTAGCACCCAGAATAGCAGGCAATATTTTGAGTGTGGCACCCAAAATAGTGGGCAATATTTTTGGCACTTACTGGAGAATTGTAAAGTAAAACAGCAGTTACTTACACTAGCTTCTGTAGCATACAGTTGGAGTGTTTCAATCCTTCACATAGGAGACTCAGTCCTTCATTCATCATACTACTCCGAAAACTATTACCTCTCAGATCCAGCTCTGTCAGCATCTGCTTTGCACTAAGAAGTGAGGTGAGATTCTTATAATCCTCATAATTGAGCTGGCACCATGGAAACCTGGAGGAGATTGAAAAGAACAGAGAGGTGATTGGCTAGTTCTAAACATTCTGGCGAGTTCACTTCAGTGTGCCAAATTCATGTGAACCAAATTCATCACCAGTCTATATTCATTGTGTTCAGTAGAACTACATCAAGGAAGGAGTTGGCCATGTGTTGTTTCAATAGATTCTTTTATCCAAAACAATAAAAATACAACAATAGTATAATGAGTGTTTAAATAAATGAAATGATCCCTGAAATAACACTGGTTAAGGCACAGGGAATAAATGCTGTAGAGATGCCATGTGTAGCCAATGATTTTAGTTTAGTATTCATTTATTGTGTGA
This sequence comes from Gopherus evgoodei, assembly GCF_007399415.2. Lineage (NCBI taxonomy): Eukaryota > Metazoa > Chordata > Testudines > Testudinidae > Gopherus > Gopherus evgoodei. The sequence continues at coordinate 122,667,825 of NC_044325.1, read as the reverse complement.
TACTATAATTAATCAGTGTCATACTACCTATATTGATTGTATGTTAATCAGAGTTGATTTGTAGGATTATAAATCACAGGTGCCGGATTTATCAATGTGCCGGGGATGCTTGACCCCCAGGCCCTGCCCCTACTCCATCCCTTCCCCCAAGGCCCCACTCCGCCCCTGCCCCACCTCTTCCCACCCCCACTCCACCCCTGCCCAACCTCTTCCTGCCTTGTTCCTCCCCCGAGCATGCCTGTCCTTGTTCCTCCCCCCTGCCCCCAAAGCCTCCTGCACGCCGCAAAACAGTTGATCGTGATGGGTGGAAGGCATGGGGAGGGAGAGAGGGGGAGGTGCTGATTGGTGAGGCTTGCTGGCAGGCAGGGAAGCACTGGCAGGAGAGGGAGCCTGCTGGAGCATTTTTTCACAGTGGGCCAGCCCCGGAGCACCCACAGAGTTGGTGCTTATGATAAAAGTATAAGATTGATCAGTATTTAGAAGAACTATGTAGTTAGGGTGACCAGATGTCCTGATTTTATAGGGACAGTCTTGATATTTGGGGCTTTTTCTTATACAGGTGCCAGTTACTCCCCACTCCCTGTCCCGATTTTTCACACTTGCTATCTGGTCACCCTATATGCATTAGACACGAGTAAGACAAGCTGAAATGGAAGAAACTGTGGGATGAAGTCCATTTTCCTCTGAGTCAGAAACAGGTAATGCCGCTTCCCTTCAATCCTTCCTAAATAGGTTATAACCATTGATTTTAATATTCCAATTGTGTGGATCATCCCACCAAGTTTCAGTAATACCATCTAGATTGAATTTATGCTCATAAATGAGCAATTCCAATTCCTACTATTTATTATCCAGCTCCTGGCACTGGTGTATAGGCAATTCAATATTTTCTTCTCTTCATGTTCTTGGTTTCTTGATGAATTTTGTTCTCAACATCTCGATTTTGTGCTAAATGAATGCTATTTTCCCTTTTTACCCTCCCCTTCTGTTATAGTTTAATGCCCCTTGACTACTCTATCCAGCCAATCCCTGGGAAGATTGGTCCCCCTTCTACTGAAGTGATGAAGGCCATTCAAAGTATACAGCCCCCTATTCCCAAAGAAAGTGGACCAATGTTCCACAAAACCCAAACCCTCCACCCTGCACCACTTACCTAGCCAACAGTTCACTTCCAGAATCTTCTGCCTTCTGTCTTCCTTCACTTACGGGACAGAAAGGATCTCAGAGATCACTTGGACATGCTTCTTCTTCAGCACATTTCTGAGATTCCTGAAGTAACCTATTAACTATGCAATATGCCACAACACAATGTCATTAGTGCTAATATGAAACCTCACCTATGGATCCTTGCTCATCAGCTTCAGAACCCAAGCCAATCTTAGAATAAGGTCTCGTGTTTTGGCTCCTGGAAGGCAGTGCGCCATCCTGTTGTCCTCCAATCCCTCGCAGAATATTCTTTCAATTCATCTGAGTACTGAACACCCAAGAAGGATCATTTGTCGTCCTTGGAGGTTAGGAGAACTCTTTGTGGGCAAGCTTAATTTTCTTACAGGTTGGGCCAAGTTGTCTTCCACAGGTGTGTCCCATACACCTCTCCATTCCCTTAGACCAGCTACACCTTGAGAACTATCTTCCACAGTTTCCATGTTGAGGATCTGGCATTGATTGGAAATTTTGAATTGTGTGGAATTCCTCCTGGTCCTCTTTTCTCTGGTGGCCACAGCCTGCCCATCCTTGTCTGTTTCCAAATGTTGTACAATGCTGCTGTGACCTCATGCCTCTGGTGGTTACAAACTGCCAAGTCTCCTTCGACTTCCTTTCTCTCTGACTCCTTGCTGGCCAGACCTTTTCTTCCTTGAACTTAAGGTACTGATGTTTCCTGAACCTGGCTACATAAGAACTTCTCAGAGTCTCTCATTCTCAATAGCATCTGTTACTAGTCCCTCCAATCCAAGAATCTTTTCCTCCAGCACTGCCACGAACTTGCACTTCATGCCCAGGAAAATTCTCTTGGCATCAGGCAGGAAAGAAAATATGGCACATCCATTGCAGGTCACCACCTTGTTCCATCACTGGCCATCTTGAAATCACATGTAGAGCTGAACCTGGAAGGAGAGCCTCTCACACACAACGCCCCCCCCAGCCCCAACCACCTCCAAAATTATCCTGTTAGCTGCCTCTGTTTGCAGCTCTCAAGTTCATCTAGCAAGTGACTTTTTATACCAAGTCTCCCTGCTTAGTTCAGCTCTATCCCTACCACTAGGGAGTAAGTAACCACTCAGAGACTTCAAACATCAGGATTGATCAAAGCTGCAAGGGTCAGAACCTCATGGCCTCATGGCCCTTACCAGGACAGACCTGTCTAAACTGTTTCCTCAGGGGGCCACGGCCCAGCTACACAGCCCGTATACAGAAAACCCGCAAAGGGACCACATACCATTCACCATGTCCCACTGCCTCTTAGCCAGGAATGGCGAATTGTATGGGCCCGGGGTGCCCATGCTCCACCAATGTCGGGGCCAGCTCTTTCTCCCAGCCCCACCTGCCACCCCTTTGACTTTGATTTATGCATCATCGTTAGAGCCTGGTCCTCCTGGATTTCCAACAGTTCTGTTTTTACAGTAGATGTTTCCAAAACCATGGTTTTGGGAATCAGACAGCTGTTGTTGATCACATCAACCATGAATGGGTTTACAAGAAAGGCGAAACAGGATCTCAATTTCTACAAGTCTTCAAACCTGGCCCAAAAGTCATCAGGCAGTCCTTGTAATTTACCTCTGTATTCCTCACGTTTGTGATCTTCTACTTTGATTTCAGGGAATGTGTTTACCCTACTCTTGAGATAGGTAAAGTGGTTGAAATCTCTTGAAATTTTGTCTCTTTGAAGAAGCTTTACCTTGTTCTCGAAGCTGAAGACTCTCTGAGTAAGATCAGAAATAATCTTATCCTTCCCTTGGAGTTGAGAGTTTGCAGATGCTGCATAGTATCAGTGAAAAACATCAGATCCTGCATCCATTTCTCATCTTCCAGTTATGGATAGAACTTTTTCTTTTCCTGAAGGAAAGCACTGATAGGCTCCATCAATTCCACGAACCTATTTAAGACGCTGCTGGTTGATAACCACCTCATAATACAGTAGAAAGAGACGTTGTTAGGTTTGTCTTCAAGATCCAGCTCTTTGATGAAATTTTTGAACTGTTGATGAGTCTTTCCATTCAAGCGGATAAAATCAACAATTACTAGGACCATCTTTGCAACATTTTCGTACTTGAAGTGTCTGCCTGTGAGATGATCATGGTGGATGATGAATGAAAGGGAGAAACTCCAGAAATCTGGGATTGCTTTTTAAGAGTCTGATAAGGCCTAATTCCCCCACACTTTGCAAGTGCTCCCTTCATTGCAATACTGACAAGTTTATCCAGCAGTACATCAGCATTTGTCAATGTTTTGTCAAGTGTGTTCTTTACAGCAATACTATGGGTTGTTTCTTCTAGCACCACTAAGTCCAACATTTCTTCTTTCATAATTAGATCTGTAGAAACATAGCAAACAAATATCGCGAGTTGGGGTTTATCTTGTATATCTGTGGATTTGTCAACAGGTAGGCTGACTGCTAGAGAATTCTTCAGATCGTTTTGCATTTTTCTTGCAAAATCAACACTGATCTGGAATATATATCTCTCCATAATGTGGCGCAAAATTGGAATTTGCTTTATTAATCTTTGAAGTTTTGTGTTACTTGGATCTAAAATTGCAACCACTTCTGCAACATTCTTCTTAACAAATTCTCCATCAGAATATGGATGCTTAGCACAAGCGATATTTCATGACAAAAAAAAATTAGCTTTGGTTATTTTGTCAGCTTCCTCATTCAACATCAAAGGTAGCGTCTGTTGACTATTTAGACACAATTTTAATGTGGGTAGATTGTCTTTCCTTAATTCTGGTTAGAGTATTTAGACTAAAATTATTGTGATTCATTTTGTAGTGACTGATGCTGTATGGACGACACTTGAAGATATTATGAATATCAATATTGTAAAATTGTAAAGAGTTGTCCCAGATATGTCATGTAAGGGGTTTGCAAAAATGTTATAATTTTCAAGATATAATAATTTATTTGTGTTTCTATCACCTTTGTATTGTAAGTTATATGTATGGTATATCTGTAGTTACAAACTTGTGCTGTGCATCTGGGTGACACCCCAGACAGATTAGCATTAGCACTGCCTAGTCAGCTTGATGACCCATCAAGGGACATCAGCTATGCAACTGACTCATTGAGGCCTTGTCTACACTACCAAGTTTTGTTGCCAAAAAATGCCTTTTGGTGACAAAACAGTGAGAGCGTACACACTGCAATGGGACTTCTGTTGAAAAAAATCCCCAGTTTTGGCAACAAAAAACTTCCACCCCTTCAAGAGAATTTTGTCTTTCCCCCTCTCTTTATTGTCAGCAAACAGCCAGTGTAGACAATACGTCTGTTTTTTGTTTTTTTTTGCTTTTAATGGCCTCCAGAAAGTGTCCCACAATTCCCATGCTGCTGCTCTGGTCAGCAGTTTGAACTCCGCTGCCCTGCAGCCAATCCGCCTGTCCCCCTTGCAAGCGCTGGGAATTTTAAATCCCATGACCTGCTTGCTGGCTCAGCATGGAGAGGTATCCTGGCATCTTCCCAGGTGAGCATGGCTGGCTATCGCACGAAACTCGCTCCTGCTTGGACCACCGTGGAGCTGTTGGATCTGATCAGTATATGGGGAGAGGAGTCTGTTCAGTCACAGCTGCAAGTGACCCGTAGGAATTGGGACACATGGTCAGATTTCTCAAAGTTTCTGTGAAAAGGGCTAAGATGGGGACACGCAGCAGTGCAGAGTGAAGATAAAGGAGCTGAGGTTGGCGTACCATAAGATGAGAGAGGAAAACCATCACTCCAGTGGTGCACCTAAGACCTGTCGCATCTATGAAGAACTGAATGCTACCCTCGGTGGTGACCACACCTCCATAGCCAAGAGCCCCAAGGATACTTCAGAGGCAGCAGAAAGAGGAGCTAACTCAGAGGCTGTAAAAGCAGCAAAGAATCCTGTGGCACCTTATAGACTAACAGACGTTTTGGAGCATGAGCTTTCGTGGGTGAATACCCACTTCCTCAGATGCATGTAGTGGAAATTTCCAGGGGCGCGCGCGCGTGTGTGTGTGTGTATATATATATATGCAAGCAAGCTAGAGATAACAAGGTTAGTTCAATCAGGGAGGATGAGGCCCTGTTCTAGCAGTTGAGGTGTGAAAACCAAGGGAGGAGAAACTGGTTTTGTAGTTGGCAAGCCATTCACAGTCTTTGTTTAATCCTGAGCTGATGGTGTCAAATTTGCAGATGAACTGAAGCTCAGCAGTTTCTCTTTGAAGTCTGGTCCTGAAGTTTTTTTGCTGCAGGATGGCCACCTTAAGGTCTGCTATAGTATGGCCAGGGAGGTTGAAGTGTTCTCCTACAGGTTTTTGCATATTGCCATTCCTAATATCTGATATGTGTCCATTTATCCTTTTCCGTAGAGACTGTCCAGTTTGGCCGATGTACATAGCTGAGGGGCATTGCTGGCATATGATGGCGTATATTACATTGGTGGGCATGCAGGTGAATGAACCGGTGATGGTGTGGCTGATCTGGCTAGGTCCTGTGATGGTGTCATTGGTGTAGATATGTGGGCAGAGTTGGCATCGAGGTTTGTTGCATGGACCACCCAGAGGCTGAAATTCTTGATGAAGAAGTGGAGGTAGAAGAGGACGTGGAACTCCCAGCAGTGTTTCCTGGTGGGGCATGCAGCCAGGAACTTTTCTCCACTCCAGAAGTGCTCTCTGGGGAGCAGGAAGCAGATGAGATGCAAGGTAAGTTGCTGTGTAGGGAATCAAAAAGTGGGAGGCAGGTTGTCTTTTTATGTCAGCTGGACATTGTCTTGTGTAGCTAATCTGCGTGGCCAAGCAGGGTGTCGATGGACATCAAGATCTGCATGGAATCCTCCAGAGAGAGGCTCTGGAAAGTTTCCAAGAGGCAGTTGTTAATCCTCTGCCACAGATTCCAAGGGAGTGCAGTGTTGTTAGTTCCCCCATTGTAGGAACAATGTCCCTTGCCATTTAGCAATCCCTGCAGCGGGACCAAAGCGGCACATAGCTGAGCTGCATATAGACTGGGGTGAAAGTCGCAAGCATGCAGTAGTTGTGCCCTGCTTTCCCGCAGCAGTGAGATGTCAGCTAGGGAGCCCGCCTGTGGAAAAGTGTTGGATAATTTTAGAATGAGTTCCCTGCAAAGCTACACTGGAAGCAGTGACTGTTTTATCCATATGCACAACCGCCCTCCCCCCCGATCCGACACTCACCCTGATTTGTGTATTTGTGGAGCTGTGTGCCTGCCTAGAGTCAGTGAGAAACTGATTGCTACTAGTTGCAAAAGGCCCGTTACTGAAATGTTTCAGTTGTTTGCTGGAAGGTAACAATCCCTCATCTGTGCATTGTCCACAGCAGCTGAGACCTTGAGGAACACACCACACACCCCTGCCATCCGGCTTCGGCAGATAAGGAAGAAGATGCAGCAAAGAAGATATGTTCAGAGAGATGATGCAGCGTGCAGACACACAGACTAGGGAACAGAAAGAGTGCTGGGAAGCCAAAATTCAAGACAGAAAGAAGAATCAAGCGTTTGCTAGGGAAGCAACTGAGCAGATGATAAAAGTAATGTAGGATCAGACAGAGATGCTCAAGTCTTTAATACAGCTGCAGACTGAGCAGATTCATGGTCAACCTCCACTGCAGCACCTGCACATGCACAATTCTTTGCCAACCCCATCGCCCTCTACACCCACACATTCCTTTTCACTTCACAGCACTCCTGAGTTTCCCCATCTCTCCACCTCCTCTCACAGCTTGAACAATGATAGCTGGAGCTACATGCAGCTGAGGTTTGCCTTTTTAAAAATAAATAAATGCAAAGGTTTTTAATGGTACAATGTTTTTATTCTGTGTTCTACAAAATCGTATGGCAATCAGTTCACACTTGGGAACAGGTTTCTAAAGCATTTTCTTGCATGGATCTTGGGCCTCAAAATTGTACATGGCTGCACCAGGGAAGCAACTCCCAAGCAGACCTGTTAGTACCCCCTCATTGTCGAAGTGGTTCCTTAAAGCCTCTCTGATATTAATAGCAACCCTCTAGGCTCCTCTGACAGCCCAAGCATCTGGCTGTTCAAACTGTGCAGCCAAGCGCTCTGCTTCAGTGCTCCACACCTGAGCAAACATTTCTCACTTAGATTCATACACATTATGCAAAGTGCAGCACACAGCTATGGCCACGGGAATATTATCCTCGGTATTGTATACGCTGCCATTAAGACCCCTCCAGAGAGCTTTCAAATGGCAAAAGGCACATTTGATTACCACGCAGCACCTGCTCAGCCTGTTATTAAAATGCTCCTTGCTGCTGTCCAGGTGGTCTGTGTAAGGTTTCATGAGCCAAGGCTACAAGGGGTAAGCTGGGTCTCCCAGGATTACTATGGGCATTTCCACATCCCTCACTGTGATCTTGTGGTCTGGAAAGAAAGTCCCCACCTCCAGCTTTCTGTACAGGCCACTGTTCCTGAAGATGCATGTGTCATGCACCTTTCCAGACCAGCCTGCACTGATGTCCGTGAAACGCCCACTGTGATCCACAAGTACCTGCCACATCATAGAGAAGTGTCCCTTCCTATTGATGTATTCTGAGGCAAGGTGGTCTGGCACTAAAATTGGAATGTGTGTGCCATCAATTGACAGAGTTAGGGAAACCTATCTCTGCAAAGCCATCCACTATTTCATGCACATTTCCCAGAGTCACAGTCCTCTGTAACAGGATGTGATTTATTGCCCTGCACACTTAGAGTAATACAGCCCCAACAGTGGACTTCCCCACTCCAAACTGATTTGCAACTGACCAGTAGCAGTCTGAATTCACCAACTTCCACACAGCGATTGCAATATACTTCTCTACCAAAGGGCAGTTCTCATTCTCGTGTCCTTGCACCACAGGTCAGGGGCCAGCTCAGCACATAGTTCCAGGAAGGTTGCTTTATGCATCCTAAAGTTCTATACCCATTGCTCTGTATCCCACGCCTGCATGACAATGCGATTCCACCAATCAGTGCTTGTTTCCTGAGCCCAAAAGCGATGGTCTACCGTATGCAGCTGCTCTGTGAATGCCAAAAGCACTGATAAGTTGCTACTGTCCATATCATACAGAATGTTGGGCACCTGCGAGTCATCCTCTGTCAGTAAAAACTTTGTGAGTAACTGCGCTGCCATACGCGATGTCCTCACGACACTTAACAGCACACAGGAAGTGCAGGATCCATCCTTTCTCACTGCAGATGCTGGCATGCGCTGCAAAGACTGACAGTTGGGAAAAACGGCCTGAAAGGAAGCCAGAAACCACTGGAGGACTGGGAAACAAAGCGGTGCATGACGGTACATTTTTCATATCCCAAGATGCGCTGCACTCCGGTTCCACCTTCCCACAATACCTAGCAACAGATGGTGTCACCAGGGACTGTGGGATACATATCCACAGTGCATTGCTCATGCTGTCAATAATGATGCCCAAAATGTGGACACAATATGTCGACACAGGAAGCAAATGCAGACTCACTTTGGCGACTTTGATTTTTCAATTTTTTTGTGTCGACAATAGTTTCATCGACAAACTTGGTAGTGTAGACAAGCCCTTAGAGAAGACAAGGGATACACCTTATGACTCAGCAAGGCATGCAGGGGCATGCCTATGGACAGAACTCTACGGCTTCCATGCCATGTACTGGGCAGCGTGTGTTTGGAACAAAGGAAATCAAAAATCTATAAAAGCCAGCTGCATCTTCTGCTTTTTGTCTTCATTCCTGCCTTCTTACCTCTGGAGTCACCTTTCTACAAACGAAGCTTTGAACAAAGGGCTGAATAACCCATCCAAGCTGTGGATGTGTTTTAGACACTAAAGGATTGGCTGGCAGCATGGTATTTTGGGTAAGATCCAAACCTGGCGACGTGGGTGACCCTTTGGGGTCAGAAGAACGTTTTTCTATATGTAAGAGTTTTTTAAATAACTTCACTGTACTGGACCTGTGTGTTGATTGGGAGCCAGAGAACTGGAATGCAATAAAGGGGGCTGTGTAATTTCTTTTTTGCTTCTTGATAACCAGTTTGTGAGATCACAAGCACAGTTTGTAACTGGTTGAGGAGCCTAACTTCAGTGTTACCCACTAGTGTTGGGAGTATATCTGCTCTCCCTTTTGCAGCCTCCCTGACCTTGGCATTTCCAGTGAGGGCTGCCCTAGGCACACTGAGTCACAGTGATGTTTCAAGTTGCTCCCTTTGCAGTAAGCTATGCATTGCAGATAAGACAGGGATTTGCCACCTGTAACGGTGAATGCAAAATGTTTCTCCCAATCTGGTTTAAAACTTCCATTTTCTTCTTCATACTTGTGTTTCTTACAATTTGAAGATTTCATTGTAATTCGTGAAATTAAAGTAGGATTAACACTTAAATCTAAAACTATTCAAATGCAATTTATGAACAGTAAACACAGCCTATATTCTGCAGAATGAAGGGAGATTACGAGCACATGAGGGCTGCACAGCACAATGTCTGAATACAGAATGACAATTTCCTGATATAAAACACATGTGACAGCTTCTCTTTCTATTAGTCTCACTCTCACAATAGCTCAGCGCTTAAATTCTCTTGAAGTATTTTCCAGAGTCCCTGCCCCTCATTCTCCACGTACCAGACTGAGGGGCCGGGGAGGAAGCTTAGGGATTCTGCCCTATGTCGGAGTGGTGGGGCTGGGGGCTTCTGCTCCAGCGCCTCCCATGGGGCAGGAGCTCCAATGGCTAACAAACCATGGCTTGACCACATCTGTCCTAGACTGATACAAAGAAACGCCTCAAAGCAGTCATCTCCCAGCAGGTCCAGTCTGTTTCATCCAATGGTCAGAGAGAAACACAGTAATTTATGAGAAAATTTGTAAACTGCAATAACTTGGTCATCTCTCCACTCCTTCACAAAACAACTTCAAGGTGCATATCAGCTTCCTCAGAGGCTATTGTTGGTCTTCAGATTTTGCAATCTTTCATCTGTCCTTAATGTCTATCTTTCTAACTGTTCTCTCCTTCCCTTTCTGGGTTCTGGACTGCTTGCTAATTCTTTGTAGTCCTTTCCAAACTAGTGGTATTAGACTACCTATGTATGAGAATAATACAATTTCATTCTTAATTGCAAATTTGTCATCTTCTAACAGAGAATCCAGCTGTTTGGTTTTTTTCCCTCCCATGTCAGTGTTTCAGAGAACTTAGGGCATTGGAAGCTATTGAATAAACTCGTGGCAGAGTACCTGAGTATATACGGGGGTTGGGGTAACTGGGCACCAGCTCTTTGACCTGGCAGCTGCCTCAGTCTTTTATAACAAGACAAATTCACAAGTAAAGGCAAAACTATCATACTACTCACCCAAGTTTCTGCACTTTGCAGTTTGGATGCTTCAATCCTTCCACCAGCTCTTTTTTTATTAAATTACTCTGGCAAGCCTTTTCATCCTCATCCAACTGTGTCAAGGGCTGGTTTGCACTGAAAACAGAAGAGAGGTCTCTACAGTAAATAGCAGTTGTGAGTCAAATTTGAGTTAATTAAAACATCCAATTATCAAGCAACCTGCCCACATGTGAAGTTTCTCCTAACCTCAGGCAGTTAGTGGTTGGCTTATGACTGGCAGCAGGTTTATACGTGGAGCTGGTAGTGATCCCTGTATTTGGGATACCTAATGCTACCCATTTTAAATATTCCATTGACCTTTATTTGGGAAGCTCAAACACCTTGATTGTTTGCAGCAGCCCTTTGAAATCTGGCACAGAGCCCTCAGCCTAGAGAAGGGCCTTCCCCTTGTCTGATTAAATTCCATTCACATGCAGCTGAGTTATAAACTGTTAAAAATAATCATTTCCCTACTGTGGCTGGGTTCCACATGAAAGTTTTAGTAGCATCCAAAATAACAATGGACTATGAACATTCTAAAGAGTCAGGCCTGTGCCACCACCAAAGTAGAAGTGACATCACCATTAACAGTACTGAGAATGCCTGGAAGTGGGGTTTCCTGAAAATGAGAGAGATAAGATGGAGACACAGTCCCATAAGGAAAGTAGTGGAAGCCCCAATCCAGGACACATTTAACAGGGACTGGTATGGAAAATATATGATGGGGGGGGAAGTAAGCAAAAGTCCTTTTGAGGTGGACTAATTTGGACCTAATCAATCTCATTAATTAGTTTCTATTATTCTATTGAATAATGACACAACCTTATCTAAAATGACATGAGTAGGTATTGCTATAACTAAATGTAAGATAAAAAATGGTTACCTACCTTTTTATAACTGTTCTTCAAGATGTGTTGTTTATGTCCATTCCATTCTAGGTGTGTGTGCACCGATGTGCGTGGTCATCAGAGATTTTTGCCTTAGCGGTCTCTGTAGGGTAGTCTGTGGCACCCACTTGAGTGACACACCCATGCATCGGTATATCAAGTACCACTAGCCCTCCACCCTCTCAGTTCCTTCATGCCAGCAACTCTGACAGAAGGTCAAGAGGGTGTGTAATGGAATGGACATAAGCAACACATCTGGAAGAACAGTTACAAAATTAGGTAGCCATTTTTAATTCTTTGAGTGCTTGCCCATGTTAATTCCATTCTAGATGGCTCACAAGCAGAGTCCATGGAGGTGGGCTTGCAGGTCACGGTCATCCAGCTTGCAGCACCACTCTGCCAAAGCCAGTGTCATCTCAAGCTTGCTGGATAAGTGCATAATGCGATGCGAATGTGTGGACAGATGACCAGGTAGCAGCCCCAAAGATCTCTTGGATTGGCACCTGCGCCAGGAAGGCCAGTGATGATACTTGCGCCCTAGTTGAGTGTGCTGTGACAATTACCAGTGAAGGCACTTTTGCCAGCTCATAGCAGTAGCAGATGCAAGCAGTAATCCAGGACAGAATCCTTTGAGCAGACACTGGGAGACCTTTCATTCTGTCTGCCATCACAACGAACAACTGCGTTGACTTACAGAATGGCTTTGTCCTGTCTACATAGAAGACCAGCACCCTTCTGATTTCCAGGGCATGCAATTTACATTCCTCATTGGATGTATGAGGTTTTGGGAAGAAGACAGGTAAGTATATGTCCTGGCCAGTATGAAACTGGGAAAATACCTTGGGCAGGAATGCCAGGTTGCAGCCGTAGTTGGACCATATCCTTGTAGAATACTATATATGGCGGTTCTGAAGTAAATGCCATGATCTCAGACACCTTGTGGAAAGAAGTTATTGCAACCAGGAACGAAACATTGCAGGACAGAAGCAGGAGAGAGCAGGAAGCCAGCGGCTCAAAGGGAGGCCCCAGGAGCCCTGACAGCATGAGATTCAAGTCCCAGGGTGGGACAGGATCCTGGATATGTGGGTAGAGATGCTCCAAACCTTTAAATAAAAAAGGCTGTCATATCATGAGTGAAAACTGACCTGCCTTGGAATGGAGGGTGGAAAGCCAAAATGGAGGCCAAGTGGACCCTGATCAATGACAGGGACAATCTTTGGAGTTTGAGGTGCAGAATATAATTCAGGATCTCCTGAAGCAAGGCCTGCGCAGCCCAGACACATTGTTCCAAGGCCCAGCACATGAATCTTTTCCACCTGGCCAGGTAAGTCGCTCTGGTGGAGGGTTTTCTGCTACCCAACAAGACCTGTTGAACCCGGGCCAAACATTCCTGTTCTTCCACATTCAGCCATGCAGTAGCCATGCTGTCAATTGCAACGCCACCAGGTTTGGGTGCAGAAGACTGCTGTGGTTCTTGGTCAGCAGGCCTACCCAGAAAGGTAGCTGCAGCAGGGTGACCACCAAAAAATCCAGCAGCCTGCCAAACCAGTGCTGGTGAGGCCACGCAGGGGCTATCAGGATACCCTTTGCCCTTTCCTGTTTGATCTTCACGAAGGCTCTGTGAATTAACAGCACTGGCGGGAAGGCGTACACCAGAGCTCCCGACCATGGGAGCAGAACAGAACACGTGGCATTTCCTATTCTGACAGGATGCAAACAAGTCCACCTGGGGAATCCCCCATCTCTGGAAGATCGTATTGATTGCCTCTGGGTGAGATGAAAAAGTCCTGCTGAGGCAATCTGCTATTATGTTCTGGGTCTTGGGCAGATGCACGGCTACCAGATGAATGGCATGCCACACACAAAAGTCTGAAAAGCAGAGACCTTCATGGAAAAGGGCTGACAACCTGGCTTCACCCTGCCTGTTGATGTAATACATCGCAGCAATATTGTCCGTCAGGACCTGCACTACCTTGCCCTTCAGGTGGGGCAAGAAAGCCTGACAGACCAGGCTAACTGCTCGGAGGTCCCTGACATTGATATGGAGGTCCAGATTATCCCACAAACAGTGACCTTGTGTGCTGAGCTTACCCAGGTCTGAAGCATCGGAGACCAGGGTCAGCAACTCGGCCAGGGCTGTGAAGGGAACTCTCTTCAACACTAACCCGGGTTCCAAACACCAATCTAGGGATGACCAGATGTGATCCAGCACCCAGACTACCCGGTCTAGGTCATGCCTGTTGGGAATCTAAATTGATGCCAGCCACACTTGCAGAGGCCAGAGATGTAGCTGGGTATGACTGACCACATATGTACATGCAGCCATATGGCCACGGGTAGTGGGTGAACCCACAGCTTGAGGAGGCTAGCCTCCCACCCTGCCCCTTCCATGCCCACCAGAGCCCAGCCCACACCCCGCTGTGGCTGCTGCTGGCCCATGCCCAGCCCCCCCCCACTCAACTGTGGCTGCTGGTCCCTGCCCCTGAGTAGCACCTCCAGTCTCCCCCATCCCCGGAGCTCCAGAGAGCCAGGCAGTGCGGAAACAGCCTATCCCAGCTCCAGAGAGCAGAGCCACGTGGCTGCAACCTCCCCCAGCCCTGGAGCACTGGAGAGGAGAGTTGGGTGGCGCGCTGTCAGCCTTCCCAGGGCATGCCTGCTGGCATGACCTCCAACCATGAAGACACCTCCTCTGCAGCCAAGCTGCCAGCCCCAGCGCTGGACATTTGACGTGGCCGGAGCATCCCCAACGCCTAGTGCTGGGTGGCCACAGTGGCCACAGGGCCAGGACAGGCAGCACGGCATAGCCTCCAGCCTGTCTGCCCCAGCCTCTGGCATGGGAACAGCAGACAGGAGAGGATCTGGACTCTGGCGGAGCATGGGTGGCGCACATGAGGCAGTTTGGGAAAGAAACACCTTCCCTTGCCTACGATCCCTGCCGCCCATGCATGTGGCCCAAAAAGAACCACAGGGAGGTGTGAGCGGGTGGTTCTTGACATTGGAGATTAGGGCTGACATGGCCTGGAAACGCACCTCTGGAAGGAAGGCTCTGGCACACATGGAATTTAGAACAGGCCCAATGAACTCTATTAGTTGTACCAGCCTTAAGATGGATTTTTCTCTCATTTATCAACAGGCCGAGGTAATGGCAGGTGGAACACACCAAATCGAGGCTCCTCTACACTTGTTCTTGAGATCTGCCCTTAATGAGCCAATCGTCTAGATATGGGAAGACCCGGATGCTTCATGTAAGTGGCCATTAGCACCACACATTTTGTGAACACCCTTGGGGCTGATGAGAGGCCAAAGGGCAGTTCTGTGAACTGGAAATGGCATCCGCCAACTATCAAACAGAGCAAATGTCTGTGGCCTTGGAATATGGAAAAAAGTGTTCTTCCCATCAAGGGTGGCATACCAGTGTCCTGGATCCAGGGATAGAGGATCCCACAGCGACCATGAGAAACTTCAACTTCATGAGAGACTTGGTGAGGCGTTGCAGGTCCAGAATAGGTCCAAGGTCCCGTTTTGCTTTGGGGATTAGGAAGTAGCAGGAGTAGAACCCCTTTCCTTCCATGTCCCAAGGGACCTCCTCCACTACCCCCAGGTGCAGTAGGTTTTCAACCTCCTGAATGAGGAGTTGCTCATAAGAAGGGTCCTCAAAGAGAGACAGGGATGAGGGGGCGTGGTATGGAAGGGTGGCCGAGAATTGCAGGGTACCAAGATACTATTTCTAGCACTCAGCGGTCTGAGGTGACCTGTGACCAGGCCAAACAGTAGGGATGGAGATGGTTGAGGAAAGAACAAGGTGGATTGGGGGAGTTGACTGGAGTGTCGCTTTTGAGTGCACCCTCAAAATGAGCACTTCTGCCCCCCTGGATGCTTTGCCAGACTGGGAGAGTAGGAGGAAGAAGGGTGGCGACGACAAAAGCTCATTGTTAGGATATAGATATTCAGGCCTGTCTGCAAAGGCCTATACTTTAAGAATTTAGGTCTATTCTTATCACTTAGCCAGTTATAGAGGTATAAAACAAAAATCAGAATCACAGTCTGCCTGTTTATAGGCCTTCTCTCACTATGATAGTCTAAGGCCTTGTTCTTAAGCTAAGGCCTGTGGCTAAACAGCAGGGGTAGCCATAAGCTGGGAAGCGAAAGGTCACATCCTCACTTGTCACATTGAAATAAGGCAATTTTGGGCTGTTAAAAAGATGATCCAATCTATCACCTCCAGAGAAAGGGAAGAGCCTAGAAGATTTAAAGAAAACGTGGTTTGATAGGATTCTGTCTGGCAAGAACTCACTTATCAATAGTTGTGATTGTGAAACACTCACTTCTTGTTATTTTGTCTTTATGGTCCCCACTTTTCTACTGTTTATCTGTATGGTCTCTGTCTGGTTATTTGATTGTTTCTGTCTGCTGTATAATTAATTTTGCTGGGTGTAAACCAATTAAGGTGGTAGGATATGGTGACAGTGCCTCCCACTAGGTGACCCGTGTCAAGGAAGCAGAGATCGTGAACGCAGTGCCAGTGATCTAGGGTGAACCCCAGAGGATCTGGGCTGCGAAGCTGGAGATCTAATTGGTTAGATAATCACGTTACAATATGTTAGGGTTGGTTAGTTAAATTTCAATAAAATGATTGGATAAGGTATAGCTAAGTAGAACTCAAGTTTTACTATAGAGACTGAGGTCAAACAGGAAGTAAAGGGAGAAATTGGAACCATATTTTGCTAAAGGGGGGAATGGGAACAGGGACACAGGCAGGGCTCTGGGGCATCAGAGCTGGGAAGGGGGACACAGGGTAAATGCTCTGCGGTGTCAGAGCTGGGAATGGAACACTGAGGAAGGAAACTGGAATCATTATTGGGATTAACTTCCAGCAAGCAAACATCGAATTGTCTGCATCTCTGGACTTCGGGTACTGCTCCTTTCTGTTTATGTGAGAAGGATCAGGGAAGTAGGAGGGTGAAGGGATAAGCCCTCAAACACTCATGTCTCTATCCCTTCTCTTCATAGATCCCTATGAAGTTGTCAAGCCTTGGTGGAGGAGGCAGCTAGAACTGTTTCCTTGCAGACTGCGGTGTATGGAGGCCTGAGTGTCCTTTAACCCATGCACCCTCACATACATCTGCTCTGCAAAGAATCCATTCCCATCAAATGGGAGATCCTGGACCGAGGCCTGCATTTCTTGGGACAGGCAAGTGGTCTGAAGCCAGGAACTGTGCTTCATGACCACCACCAATGAGACCAGCCTGGTTGCCAAGTCAGCTGCGTCTCACACCATTTGAAGAGAGGACCTTGCTGCTGCTGTACCCTCCTCCACCAGGGTGCCAAACTTCTGCGCCAAATCCTGGGGCAGGGACTCTTTGAACTTACAGAGGTTGTCTTACAAATTGAAATTATACCTGCCTAAGACAGCTTGGTGTTTTGCCACACGGAATTGCAAGCTGGCCATAGAATAAATCTTCCTCTCAAAAAAGGTCCAGTCTCTTGGCCTCTCTGTTTTTGGGGGTTGAACTGAAGTGCCCCTGCTTGTCCTTTTCATTGGCTGCAGAGATGACCAACAAGTCATCCCTTTGGCTGGGATGAAGTACTTTTTCTCAGCCCTCTTGAAGGTGGGAGGGATGGATGAGGGGGTCTGCCAGAGGGCCTTGGCAATTTTTAGGATCCCATCATGCACTGGTAGTATGACACAGGCAGGGGCAGATGCCCAAGAGTAGATTGAACAGGGTGCCTGCCTGCTCGGCCATCTCCTCTATCTCTAGGCTAGAGGTCGGCAACCTTTCAGAAATGGTGTGCCGAGTCTTCATTTATTCACTGTAAGTTAAGGTTTCGCGTGCCAGTAATACATTTTAATGTTTTTAGAAGGTCTCTTTCTATAAGTTTATCATATATAACTAAACTATCATTGTCTGTAAAGTAAATAAGGTTTTTAAAATGTTTAAGAAGCTTCACTTAAAATTAAATTTAAAATGCAGAGCCCCCCAGACTGATGGCCAGGACCCGGGCAGTGAGAGTGCTGCTGAAAATCAGCTTGTGTGCCGCCTTCAGCATGCATGCCATAGGTTGCCTAGCCCTGCTCTAGGCCCAAGTTTATGGCAACCCGTCAATGCAGGGCCTGTGCTCTTTAGAATCGTCTGGCAGACTGGCTCTCGAGGGACCCACCACCACCTCGTCCGGGGAGGACGATGATGATTGTATCGCTGGTGAGGCCCCAGGGCATCATCCCCCGTGGAGGAAAGGGGTTCTGGAGTTGATGCTGGCTCCTCTACCACAATCTCCAAGTGCATTTCCCGCACTGAGACTGGTGCTGCTGGTGCTGTCAACTGTTGCTGTGAGGGAGCAGCAGATGAGTGGTGCAAAGGGGGTATCGGCATCTGCATCACAGGCAGGAATGCACCATGCACTGCAATAGGGCCACTGCGCTGGCCACTGGCCATGTTGCCAAGGTGGCACTGTAGAAGTTGACGCAACCTTTGATGGCCAATCACGCTGGTGATGCCTCAGCGAGGGGCTAACCTCCTTTTCCATGCGGGAGAAATCCCCTTCCAGTGACCACGGTGGGGATGTCAATGCCAGCATTTGCCAGCTGACCATCACCACTGGAGACCAGAACTTTGACTAGGAGGATGGGGCTGGGGGGACTGGTACTGCGATGGAGATGATTCCCATCTGTGCCAAGAAGACGACTGGCAGGAGGGTGAACGGTGCTGGCAATATGGTGACAGTGCCTCCCACTAGGTGACCCGTGTCAAGGAAGCAGAGACCGTGAACGCAGTGCCAGTGATCTAGGGTGAACCCCAGAGGATCTGGGCTGCGAAGCTGGAGATCTGCAGCATGGAGTCAGAGCGCTGCCTTCGCTCAGGGGACTGGTGATGCTCAACTGTTCTGTGGGGTGTCTTGGTGGCTGGCTTGCCCTCATACAGAGCCTTTGCTACTTTCTATGGCACACGCAATGCTGGCAGCGCTGGTAGAGACCTCTGCTCTCTAGGGTCCAGGAAAGCCTGGGAAGGCATTGGTCCAGCCACAAGTCTGGGTCCCTTACTGCTCCCAGAAGTCAGTGGCAGATCCTTTGGAGGGACTAGGGGCCCCAACTGGGGAGGCACGTCCATGTGGCTCTGGTGTGGATGGGTGGCCCAAACTGGGACCTTTGACTGACACCCCATGGCCTTTCTTGCCCAGAGCCAGGGAGCCATGTTTTTTGGTCTTTTTGGGCACCGGTGATGGAGAGCGGTGCCAGACAGAGCCCAGTGCCATGGCTGTGCTACAAACCCAGGTCAAGGTACTAGGGGTAGAGACTGGCTGGAAAGGCTCAGAAGCTGGGCAGAGGGCAGCCTTCATGAGGAGAGCCTGCAAACAGATTTCATGCTCTTTCTGGGTCCTGGGTCAAAAGTTTTTACAAATAAGGCACTTGTCCTTCACGTGATTTTCCCCAAGCACTTCAGGCAGCTGCCATGGGAGTCACTAACAGGCATAGGCCTGTTGCAATCTGAGCAGGCCTTAAACCTCAGAGACTGGGGCATGCCCTGCCTGGGGCAAAGTCCCTGATGGGAGTCTAACTTCTAAACATACTTAACAACTACTATAAACAAACTATTTACAAGGCCCTAATGCTCGAAGTGAGAAGAGACAAAACTGCTAGTCCTTGATAGGCCAGGAAAGTTGCTAAGACCAACTATCACGGGTGGTAAGAAGGAACTGAGAGGGCATAGGGTCGGTGGTGCCTGATATACCAACACATGAGCACGGCACAACAGGGTGCCACAGCTATCCCTATGGACACCGCTAAGGCAAAAATCTCTGATGACTGTGCACATGAGTGCGCACACACCTAGAATAGAATCAACATGAGCAAGCACTGGAAAAAGAACTAATTGTTGTCATAAGGAAGTTATATTTACTTTCTAAATATAAAATCTCAAACTGTCTCTCCCTACCTTTTTGGTTTTCTTGCACTGGCTTGAGATGAACAAAAAGACAGAAAAAGTGACTGCATTCTTCGACAGTTCTTCAAACAGAAGGAAAGAACTGTAAACTGCATTTTTGAAAAACAAGTCCGTTCCAGGTGAATACATGGGAAACAATCCATTGCATGTGTCACAATTTCTTCTTCTTGAATCTCAAACAAAAAGTGGAACAATTCAAACTTGAACTTATTTTTGTTCCGGTCTTTAGAGGACAGAGACGCCAATGCTATGCCTACTTCTTCAACCCAGTTCAGTACTTTGCTCTTTGTTTCAAGCGAAGTTTTACAACCTAAGAATTTCTCAATCTCCTTCATTCTATCCATGTTTAAGAGACCAAACAGGAAACGCACTGTTAACATTAAATAATCATTTTTAGGTTCTTCATAACTTTGTAATAGTTTAGACACATCTTTTGTAACTATCACTGACTCTTCCACTGTTTCTTCCTCTTCCTCCAGTACATAAAACAAAGCTGCAAAAAACTCTTGAAAACTTAGGTGAATGAAGCTGTAGGCATGTTCACAGTCAATATCTTTTTGAAAAATGCTCTTGTTGAGAAAGAGGGATTGAATATTGGATACATCTAAACCATGCTTCTTGAGATCATCTTCTTCAAACAGTATTATCTTTCGCCAGACTCCTTCTCTGGCTAAGGAGCACAGCTTTCTCAGATTAGTTTGTCTGGAATGCTTTGACATGCAGCTATGATCCCGTAATAAATTGGACAGAAAGAGCATATACACTGCAGTGGTTGTTTTTGAAGTTTGTGTGAGATCTTCACCTTTTTCAATCTGTTGTTTGATCACAGTGCAGATAATCCAACATACAATTGGGACAAAACACATTGTAAAGAGAATTTCATTCTCTATTACAAATCCAAAAGCTTTTGCTGCTTGTTTTTTATCTTCAAAGAACTTGTGGAAATACTCCTCCCTGTCTTCCTCAGAAAATCCCAAGATCTCTGCATAATGCGGAAACTTTAGACAGTTTTGGAGTTTTTCCAGAGCAGTCGGTCTTGTTGTGATCAGTAAGAATGATTTTGGAAGAACTTTTTTCCTAAATAAACTGCCCAATATGATTTCCACTGGCTGCTTCTCACAGGGATCAGTGTACAAATTAGTAATTTGTTGATCAAATGAAAATTTAAATTCGTCAAAACCATCAATTATAAAAAGGAGTTTTTCTGGATCCATCAAAATATCTTTAATTGGCGCATTTTTGTTAGGGCAATTGTTTAAAATCAAATCAGCAACACTTATCTGCTTGGTAGACAGGTTCATTTCTCTGCAGCTTATGTAGAAAACATAATCAAATCTGCCAGGATAGATTTTTTCAGATGCCCAGTCCAACATGATCTTTCTTACTGTCATTGTTTTCCCAATCCCAGCAGCTCCCTGAAGCACAATGGTTCGTGGTGTTGGTCTGTGTTTATCAATGTTGAACAAACTTTCTACCTTAGTTGGAGTAGCTGTCTTAGCCAGGATCTCTGCATGTCTCTTTCCTGTTGCCATTATTTCATGTTGTTTGGCCTCCCAATGGCGATGTTCCTTTACAATAAGCAGCTGTGTGTATCTTCTGTTTAGACTCACACACTCACCCAGACGAGCATTCCTGTCTTCTATAAATTGGTATTCTTCCTGTATATGTTGACTGTATGTCATCCTGTAATCTAATTCAGTGACATGAAGCATGAGAAACTTTGACTATACAATACAAAAAACATTCAACAAAAGGAAAGACATTATAATGAAGCCATTTAGATGGACATGAAATCCTGAAACACTAGGTCATGGACATCACTGACATCCTGTGTGACCACAGCACAGACCACTCCTGGGGGGATGAGCGATCAGCTGGTTCTCATGCCATGAAGCCACTCCCTCACTCACACAATTCCACTGCTGCTCAATCCTTACTGATTATGCAACATACAAACTAGATAACACATACCGTTTGCTGCTATCCCAAATGATTTTGGATTAGGATCCAGAGCTGAAAAAGAAATCATATGTTCATATATTAAGTCACATAGTCAGCTGTCAGCAAATGGGTATATCCAGAGGGTTAATGGACTTTAAAAAATAATCAAAAGAGTAAGAACAATGAAACACTCATGCTCAAAAAAGAAAACAAATTATTAACACAGAGGACAATGCTGCATGGGGTGAACTGTGATGTCCTGCTCAAGAGATCCAAACCTATGAGTCACTGTGTACCTCTCTGCCTTAGAAAGAGTAAGAGCGTTTCTACTAAGCTGTGTCAGATCCCTGTGTGTCTGTGTGCCTTGCCAGTGCACTCTTCAAGACACTGTCAGTTTCAACCTTGCCTTGCAGATAATTCCAGCTCCCGAGTTCCCCAGACATGTCTCCCAGCAGCATCCAGTACCTCTCACTGGACACTCACGGAAATTGTTAAGCTTCATTGCTGCCTCCCAAGAGGCAGAGCACACACCAGCCTGTTAGATTAGCCAAAGACTCTCACTTCATTTTAATCCACAGCACTGAGATGGTTTGGTAATAAAACAAGGTAAGTTTATTAACAAAGAACAGAGATTTAAGTGATACTAAGCAAGATACCCACTAGGTGACCAAGGAGATCCCTCTTAAACATGCCATTTGTAATGTCAAGAGAGATCCCTAAAACCAGACAGATAGGCAGTGAGAATTATATTACAATTGTCTCTAAAACAGGCGTATGCATGGCCATGTTTGGAAAGAAAAAAAATTGTCAGCAGGAAAAATCTCTGTCAATTGACTGCATAAGGATATACACTAGCTCCTCGCGTGGCCCTTTGGATTCGACTCTGTAACGTGCATTGTTTTAATCTCAGAGTGATATGGGCAGCGCCAAAGAGACGCAGAAGATTATCAAGAGATCAATAGATCTACGACATAATTTCCTGACTTGGAGGTTCAGCTATTCTAAGTGTTTTCGCTTTGGTGGCCTCACTCCACAACACAATCTAACAAACAAACAAACACACATTTCAAATAACTTATTTCTGCAAATTAGCACCTAAGGCCCCTCTCCTATAAATAGAGCAGTATACCCAAGATCACTTTCTGAATTTAAGGGCAACCCAGGATCTACCCTGTCCCTTCCCCAAGACTCTGCACCTTCCAAGAAGCCCTGCTCTATTCACTCCATTATTCCTCCCCCTCACTCGCTCTCCCCCAATGTCAATCACTTTCACTGGGCTGGGATAAGGGGTTGAGGTTTGGAGGAGGGGTGTGTGGACTCTGGGCTGAGGGGTTCACAGTATGGGAGGGGGCTCTGGGCTGAGCCTGGGGCAGGTGGTTGGGGTGCAGGAAGGGGTGCTGTGTGCTGGCTCTGTGAGGGGGATCAGGTTTGGGGTGCAGGAGGGGATATGGGTGCTGGCCTGGCTCTGGGAGGGGGCTTAGGGCTGGGGCTTGGGGTGCAGGAGGGGGTTTGGGGTGCAGGGGGGTATGGGTCTGGGAGGGAAGGTTGGGGTACAGCCTCCCACCAGGCGGCACTTACCACAGGCAGCTCCCAGTTGGTGGCTTCCAGTCTGCCCCATCCCCACACTGCTTCCAGAAGGGCCAACACACCTCTGTGGCCCCTGAGGGTAGGGCACGTGGCTCGCCGCACTGCTCCTTTCTACTGGCACTGCCTCCTCAGCTCCCATTGGCCACAGTTCCCCATTCCTGGCCAATGGGAGCTGTGGGGGTGGTGCCTGCAGGCAGGAGCAGTGTGCTGAGATCCCTGCTCCCCCCTACATGGGGCCACGGGGCTGCAGTGACCACATGGGGAGCAGCATGGGGCTGAGGCAGTCAGGGAGCAAGCCTGCTTAGCGACAGCCCCGCTCCACCACTGGAGATCACGATTGACTGGGAGAGTCCCCAGGATCGACCAGTTGATTGCAATCAACTGGTTGGTGACCACTGAAATAGAGCCCCATGTGAATTACACCAGGGGTCCCCAACGCAGTGCCTGCAGGTGCCATGGCACCCGTCGGGGCATCCAAGTGCGCCTGCCTACTGGTCAGCGGATGAGCATCTGCCGAAATGCCGCTGACAAGCGGCGTCATCCAGAGGCGTCGCTGCCGAAATGCTGCCAATTTTGTTCCCCAAAATTAAAAATTCTGCAAATTTTATTTGTCAAAATAACGCCGTATAATCACTCCAGTTTCAATTATTTTGGTAATTTATTTCAAAATACCTGCCAACAAGTATGTCAACAATATGGACAAGAGTTAAAGAAACCCCTACAACAACCTAGTTCCAGTTGCGGGGTACTGGAGGGGGCTGTGTGTAGCCCCAAGAGTCCAGACATCTGCACTCCCTTCCCCACAGAGCCCAGTCGTGGGGCAGCCCCCAGCCCAGACACTAGCACCCCCAGAGCCTTTACTCCCCCCAACTTCTTTACTGTCCTGCTGGGGGACATGGTGTGGTGCATCCCTCTTCCTCACACTTTGCCAGAGCTGGCTGGATCTCCCAGGCTCTCTCTTGTCCACAGGAGAAATGAGGAACAAACAGCATGCAGCCTTCACCCCTGCCAGGCTGGATGCCCAGTTCACTGCATGGTGGGCTCTGCAGAGTCCAGCAGCCCCTATGGTGGCCAGAAATTCTGCGGGGGAAACGGAATCGTGCAAAATTCTGTGTTCTGCAGTGGTGCAGAATTATCCCAGGAGTAAAGTGTAATGTAAAACATTTAATCAAATAATGAAGTCTTATCAGATGTCATGACCAGGCTGTTAAATTAGCTGAGAAGTTAGGAGAAATTAATATTTTTGATGTAAGTTATAAGAAGTGCACATTAGAAAGGTTCTACTGTAGACAGGGCTCTGATGGACTGATGTGGCATCTTTAATAGGATTTGTAGCTCAGATGAAATTAACTTGTAGTTTAAATTGAGTTAAAATGATTAATTTGTGCAGTGATTTTTTTTTAAAAAGTGATTTTATATTTTTAAGTATTAAGAGAAAAAAAGAGTTTTCCAGCTTTGGATGCTTTTCTGTCAAGGTAAAATTTAAAAATTGTGCTTTTTAAAAAAAAATTAAAACTTTCCAGTCTCCTGTAAATCATTATCGGACATTAAAACATATTGGATCAAACAAAGTCTAGGCATACAAATATGGTCATTTTGGAATGAATTTCTCTTTTACTGTTCATATAAAACTCTGCTTCAATGCATTGTAAGGTTCCTACACAGGTTGTAATTCATATATGCCTTATATTTTTAATGAAGTTTGCAGTTCCCCCATAGAGTAAATCCATGCTGTCATGTCTTATATTCTTGAGGAACATGGAAAAGTACAGAAATTCTGGGACATTTCAGGCTTGTGCTCTACAGATTTTGTTGCTGCTGTTTGAATATTTGTAGTTGCCTAATTTATCTTTTTAATAATAATATATCTTGTAGAAGAAGTTCCTGCCTGAATCTGTCTTTAAAAATCTTAGAAAAGATGTATGTTTATTTAGCTATTTTTTGTGACAACGAAGTGTATGCATCTTGGTTTTTAGTCTTATTGTCTTAGAATTTCAAATTGGTGTCAAAAGCCTGTTCCTACTGCTGCTTCTTTTACCGCACCTAATCTGTGAATATTCAAGGGGAAAAAAGTTTAAAGGAGTTACAGGAATGATATGTATTTACCTTTTCTTTTTTCTTCTTTGAGTTTAACT
Organism: Gopherus evgoodei; assembly: GCF_007399415.2. Classification (NCBI taxonomy): domain Eukaryota; kingdom Metazoa; phylum Chordata; order Testudines; family Testudinidae; genus Gopherus; species Gopherus evgoodei. Next base: position 122,642,801 of record NC_044325.1, on the reverse strand, counting down.
GCAGAGTCTCTCAGATTGATCTGGGTGAATACTTCTATAGCTACATCTAACACAGTGTCTTCACCGTAGAATTTCACCAGGAGATTCTTCGTATCTATTCTGTCTGCATTCTCCAGTGGACCTTGGGGGATGTTACCTCCTCCATCAAAGTCAATAAAAGATAATTTGTCTTTAAATCTTTTAAAATTTTCCTGAGAGAGTTCATCCAGTGCACATAAGAGAAGGTCATTAATTTTGCTGCTTGTAATTGCCATCATCTGGAACCAGGAGGAAATAAAAATATAACAGTAGGACTGAGGATTAGAGTCCTTTTACTAGGAATCAGCATACAATCACAATTTTTCCTTGTAGAGAAAAGAAGAGCCTAGAACAGCTTTCAAGACTCCTGGGTTCCTTTCCCAGTTCTGACAATGACTTGCTATGTGACCATGTCTACTGACTTCTCTGGGGCTTGTTTATTTATCTGTAAAATGAGCACAGTAGTAGCTTCTGTACATATATCACAGGTATTTTTAAACTCAATTAACATTTGTAAAGTGCTTTGAGATCCTCAAATAGACGGTAAATACACAATATTATTACGTAACCAGTTTAAGATAATAAATTCATAAATTTTACCACCCAATTACTTTGGGTTTCATACAGCATGTTCTTTCAGGAGAGAATATTAAACTGAATTGCTCACCTGAAGGAGAAGTTTGAATTACATATGCAGTGGTTTTACAGCCTAGAAAAAAATGAGTGATGGGATAGACTCATAGACTTTAAGGTCAGAAGGGACCATTATGATCATCTAGTCTGACCTCCTGCACAACACAGGCCACAGAATCTCACCCACCCACTGCTGTAACAGACTCCACGTGAGTCTATTGCAACACAGGGTCAATTGCATCTGTAGTGTAGCACATGACTTAATTTGAACCATGGTGTGCCTATGATGTTCATATTTGACAATCAAAGGGGAACAAATTTTGACCAATTTTGTATAAGGGGTTAACAGCTATTTAGTGCCTGAGATCTTTTTACTGGCTGATCTCTGGAAACACAGGATTGTAGTAGCAACAGTATAACTAAAAGTGAAGGGTGGCAGGATGAAGACTCTCCATCCAGCTCACAAAGCTGCAGCAGAATGCAGGGGTTAGGGTAAGGGCTATAAACCAGCTTCCCACCCACAAACAGACTTCTCCCCAGGCCACTCACCATCACTAGAGTAGTTAGCCACCTGCTACAGAAGTGTGTATGGGAATAATTGTTCAGATGAGAGAACTGTGCAAATCAGGATGACAGCAGAAATTGACATATTCTGGGATGTGCTGAAATTAATGTTTCTCCGGTTGGGATTATATATCTTCCCCATATCTGTGCTTAAGTGGACTGAGAGTGCAAGTGGGAGGTTATGGTGGGGATCAGACACAAACCCCTATTAAAAATGATTTTTTTTTTTTTTTTTTTAGTAATTCTGCTGAATTCAGTTCTCAGAGCACCCGAGTTTCTAGGATGGGACCATTCAACATAAATATCACACTACTATTGTCTTATCTCAGGAGAACTTGTACTGGGAGCAGTGCCTGTAGGCAAAGGGGTGGTAGGACATGCTGGCTGCCATCTCCCACAGCTCCCATTGGATGGGAACCAGGGAATTGCGGCCCCTGGTAGCTGTGGGGCGGGGAGGGCTTCCTGCAGACTGTCAATGTCAGCAAAATGTCTTGCAGCCTGCAATCAGATTACCTTGATGGGCCACAGGTTTCCCTCCATTGATCTAACCCCTACTGACTAAACAAACTTGTTTTGTAATGATGTCCTGCGTTTATGTGGCCTGTGATGACCTGAAAGTTACATATAATCGGTTACTTTTAATAATGGTAAAGATTAAGGTCGTATGAAACCAATAGTTCTCTCTCTGACTCATGAAGTTTCAGGCTGCAAGCTGAAGTTCACATACCAGAAAGGTCAAGGTTGAGGCCCTATTCCAACAAGGCTGTAAATTTCAAGAGACAAACTTACTAAAATTTAACGAGTTAAAATAAAAATGCATCCACATATAAATACCTGTTGGCCAGGAAGACGTTATACACAAGACATAATCAGTTCAATGTACTTCTTCTCCTTCAATCTTCTCAGTGGTCAGACGCATGAATAAAAAAAACAGGAAGTCCAAGCTGCAATACTGTCACCAAAAAGCCACATCAGCACTGTAACAAAAGCAAATTCCTTCCATAAAACTAGCACAGGTGGCAATACTACACTGATAGGTAGCTTAGCAATACCTAACAGACATCCTGTTTTTCTTTTACTCATATCTGACTTTTAGATAACATTGGGACTTTGGACACTTACCATTTTAATAACAGTAACATAGTTTCTCCACCTTTTTATGGTATAATAATTGTGTCTGTATTTTTCTTAATACCACATATAGGTCAAAATGTACAAATTCCCCCTCATGATCCTATTCTTTCAAATGAACAGTACTCATTTTTACTAGCTAGAATCCATTTCATTGGAGAACAGGGTCTTTGGAGGGCACCTAATGGAAGCCTCAAAAATGAGGAAAGGGACTGTTTACAGTTAAATAGGGAAATATTTTTCATAGTAAGGGGTTGAAAAAATGGGGGCCTATATGGAAAAATAGATTAATTTGGTGTTTTTCAACCAACTTTTCTTACGAGCTATAGGCTATTAGCTAAACCTTCGATGCCTCCTTACGCCTGTCTCTGAGTGAGATTTGAAGGCATCAGTGAGAGAATTACTACGTATTCAATCAGCATTAATGCTTGAGTTGCCTATGCCAATACCCACCAGTAGCTGAAGCAGCATGGTGCATAGAGCAGCCCTTCCCTAAGAGGCTTGTTAGTCCAGATGCAAGTAATAGTAGCCATGAAGCCACCATAACTTTTGCCAGGGGCTGAAACTGAGCCATCTTAGGGACTGGGGGAGTGCAAAGTTGGCATACAGTTAGATACAGTCCTTGGATCCCATGTTTAGCAGAGCTTGATCAGACTTGAGGACCAGAGCCACTGTATTAATTTATGGAAACTCTCAGCACCAGAAAAATAGAGATAAACCAAAAACAGCAAAAATAATCTGTAAATGCTGCTGAGGCACTCAAATACCTCCACCGATTTATAATAGGTTAAAAGAACGAACTATGTATAATATAACATGATCACTATGAAGCACTGTATCTGAAGGCTATAAACATCAAAGACAGGATTTGTTTAAGGCAGTTTATGGAAAGGAGTAACTGGCTGAAAGGAAAATTTAGGATGAACATCAGGAAAAAAAAATCTCCTAAACATGAGAACTATTGCTACTATTATTTGTACTGCAGTAACGCAAACTTGTCAAGTTCTTTGCATCACGACAAAGGGGAGTTTTAAGACAGCATATGAAGGAAGAAAAAGAAGTAGCTAGGCTGGAGGATTATAGGGCACTCTATAAGCGGCTGCATGGGAGACACCACGAAGGTCGTTATTTGAAAAGCCAATAACTGGGCAATTCAAGCTGGCATAATAGGTCAGTCAGAGGCAGGAGTCAACATTACTCCTCCCTTTCTGCTCATCTGCAAAAGACAAAACAAGAAAAGACCATGGGCTCTTGCTCACTTTACTGACTGAGGCAAAACTACCATTGCCATGGAGCTCCCTGTTACGCAAAGGGAGGGGTAGCTCAGTGGGTTGAGCATTAGCCTGCTAAACCCAGGGTTGGGAGCTCAATCCTTGAGGGGGTCATTTAGGGATTCGGGGCAAAAATCTGTCTGGGGACTGATCCCGCTTTGAACAGGGGGTTGGACTAGATGAGGTCCTTTCCAATCCTCATATTCTATGAACCCATAAAGCTGACTTGGTCTGCTTTAAATTGTATCAATTTGCAGGGGAGGTTTGGAAGATCTGATGAATGCTATAGAACAGAGATTACAGAAAATCATGCCTCAGGCAACATAACCCTTGACTTTACCTCTGGGTGTCTTTTTCTGTACATGTGAAAGATTCTAGCTTTCTTCTTATCATCATCAACTGTAAATATGATCCAACTGAATTAATAATTTATAGACTCATAGACTCTAGGACTGGAAGGGACCTCGAGAGGTCATCGAGTTCAGTCCCCTGCCCTCATGGCAGGACCAAATACTGTCTAGACCATCCCTAATAGACATTTATCTAACCTACTCTTAAATATCTCCAGAGATGGAGATTCCACAACCTCCCTAGGCAATTTATTCCAGTGTTTAACTACCCTGACAGTTAGGAACTTTTTCCTGATGTCCAACCTAAATCTCCCTTGCTGCAGTTTAAGCCCATTGCTTCTTGTTCTATCATTGGAGGGTAAGGTGAACAAGTTTTCTCCCTCCTCCTGATGACACCCTTTTAGAGACCTGAAAACTGCTATCATGTCCCCTCTCAGTCTTCTCTTTTCCAAACTAAACAAACCCAAATCCTTCAGCCTTCCTTCATAGGTCATGTTCTCAAGACCTTTAATCATTCTTGTTGCTCTTCTCTGGACCCTCTCCAATTTCTCCACATCTTTCTTGAAATGCGGTGCCCAGAACTGGACACAATACTCCAGCTGAGGCCTAACCAGCGCAGAGTAGAGCGGAAGAATGACTTCTCGTGTCTTGTTTACAACACACCTGTTAATGCATCCCAGAATCACGCTTGCTTTTTTTGCAACAGTATCACACTATGTGACTCATAGTAAGCTTGTGGTCCACTATGACCCCTAGATCTCTTTCTGTCATACTCCTTCCTAGACAGTCTCTTCCCATTCTGTATGTGTGAAACTGATTGTTCCTTCCTAAGTGGAGCACTTTGCATTTGTCTTTATTGAACTTCATCCAGTTTACCTCAGACCATTTCTCCAATTTGTTCAGATCATTTTGAATTTTGACCCTATATCGAAAACCCACCGACCGTTATGCCTACCTTCATGCCTCCAGCTTCCATCCCGGGCACAATACCCGCATGAGGAAATAAGGAAACAGATCAACAGAGCCAGACGTCTGCAAATCCCTGGCCACACTATAGCAGACCTTAAGGTGGCCATCCTGCAGCAAAAAAACTTCAGGACCAGACTTCAAAGAGAAACTGCTGAGCTTCAGTTCATCTGCAAATTTGACACCATCAGCTCAGGATTGAACAAAGACTGTGAATGGCTTGCCAATTACAGAACCAGTTTCTCCTCTCTTGGTTTTCACACCTCAACTGCTAGAACAGGGCCTCATCCTCCCTGATTGAACTGACCTCGTTATCTCTAGCTTGCTTGCTAGCACACATATATATACCTGCCCCTGGATATTTCCATTACATGCATCTGAGGAAGTGGGTATTCACCCACGAAAGCTCATGCTCCAAAATGTCTGTTAGTCTATAAGGTGCCACAGGATTCTTTGCTGCTTTCACAGATCCAGACTAACACGGCTACCCTCTGATACTTTAATTATTTGCTCCATTATCTTCCCTGGCACAGAAGTTAAACTAACTGGTCTGTAGTTTCCTTGGTTCTTTTTCTTTCCCTTTTTATAGATGGGCACTACATTTGCCCTTTTCCAGTCTTCTGGAATCTCCCCCATCTCCCATGATTTCCCAAAGATAATAGCTAGAGGCTCAGATACCTCCTCTATTAACTCCTTGAGTATTCTAGGATGCATTTCATCAGACCCTGGTGACTTGCAGGCATCTAACTTTTCTAAGTGATTTTTAACTTGCTCTTTTTTTATTTTATCTTCTAAACCTACCCTCTTCCTGTAAGCATTCACTATATTGGACATTCCTTCAGACCTCTCAGTGAAGACTGAAACAAAGAAGTCATTAAGTATCTCTGCCATTTCCAAGTCTCCCGTTACTGTTTCCCCCTCCTCACTGAGCAGTGGGCCTACCCTGTCCTTGGTCTTCCTCTTGCTTCTAATGTATTGACAAAAAGTCTTCTTGTTTCCCTTTATTCCCATAGCTAGTTTGAGCTCATTTTGTGCCTTTGCCTTTCTAATCTTGCCTCTGCATTCCTGTGTTATTTGCCTATATTCATCCTTCGTGATCTGACCTAGTTTCCATTTTTTATATGATGCCTTTTTATTTTGTAGGTCACGCAAGATCTCAAGGGTAAGCCAAGGTGGTCTTTTGCCACATTTTCTATCTTTCCTAACCATCGGAATAACTTGCTTTTGGGCCCTTAATAGCGTCCCTTTGAAAAACTGCCAACTCTCCTCAGTTGTTTTTCCCCTCAGTCTTGATTCCCATGGGACCTTACCTATCAGCTCTCTGAGCTTACCAAAATCCGCCTTCCTGAAATCCATTGTCTCCATTTTGCTGTATTCCCTTCTACCCTTCCTTAGAATTGCAAACTCTATGATTTCATGATCACTTTCACCCAAGCTTCCTTCTACTTTCAAATTCTCAACAAGTTCCTCCCTATTTGTTAAAATCAAGTCTAGAACAGCTTCCCCCCAGTAGCTTTTTCAACCTTCTGAAATAAAAAGTTGTCTGCAATGCAGTCCAGGAACTTATTGGATAGTCTGTGCCCCGCGGTGTTATTTTCCCAACATATATCTGGATAGTTGAAGTCCCCCATCACCACCAAATCTTGGGCTTTGGATGATTTTGTTAGTTGTTTGAAAAAAGCCTCATCCACCTCTTCCACCTGATTAGGTGGCCTGTAGTAGACTCCCAGCATGACATCACCCGTGTTTTTTACTCCTTTTAGCCTAACCCAGAGACTCTCAACACTTCCATCTCCTATGTCCATTTCCACCTCAGTCCAAGCGTGTACATTTTTAATATATAAGGCAACACCTCCTCCCTTTTTCCCCTGTCTATCCTTCCTGAGCACACTATACCCATCCACACCAACATTCCAGTCATGTGTATTATCCCACCAAGTTTCAGTAATGCCAACAATGTCATAGTTGTATTTATTTATTAGCACTTCCAGCTCTTCTTGCTTATTACCCATACTTCTTGCATTTGTATATAGGCATCTAAGATACTGCTTTGATCTTGCCTCCCAGCTTTGCCCTGACCCTCCTTTCTCTCTGCCATTATAGCCCATGCTCCCTCCTGTTTCCGACCCATCTCCCAGGTCTGGTTCCCCACTTACCTGTGGGGTTTGCTCACCTGTCCCCGTCGAACCTAGTTTAAAGCCCTCCTTACTAGGTTAGCCAGTCTGTGCGCAAATAAGGCCTTTCCCCTCCTCGAAAGGTGAACGCCATCTCTGCCTAGCAGTCCTTCCTCGAATAGCATCCCATGGTCGAGGAAGCCAAAGGCCTCCTGGTGACACCATCTTCACAGCCAGGCATTCACCTCCACGATGCATCTGTCTCTGCCCGGGCCCCTACCTTCGACAGGAAGAATCGAAGAGAATACCACCTGCGCTCCAAACTCCTTAACCCGTACTCCCAGAGCCCTGTAGTCACTCTTGACCTGCTCAGTGTCACACCTCACAGTATCATTTGTGCCCACATGGATGAGTAGCATGGGGTAGTAGTCAGAAGGCTGGATAATCCTTGACAATGCCTTGTAACATCTCAGATATGGGCCCCTGGCAGGCAGCATACCTCCCGGGATGAACAGTCAGGGCCACAGATGGGTGTCTCCGTCCCCCTCAGCAGAGAGTCTCCGACCATCACTACCCTACGTTTCTTATTATCAGTGGTGGTAGCAGACCTCCCAGCCTTAGGGGTATGAAGCTTCCCCTCCTTAACTGTTGGGGGTGATTCCTTCTCTCCTGTATCAAGAAGAGCATAACGGTTATCTATTATACAGCAGGAGGGTTCGCAGCAGGAGTGGAGCACTGCCTGCTGCCAGAAGTAACCAGCTGCCAGTGACCACCCTGAGCCATCTCCTCCTCCACTGGTGTGGCAGATACACCCTGAGATATCTCCTCCTCCACTGGTGTGTCAGTAGTCCTGTGAACTGGGACAGCTACGACAGTTGTCTCCACATGGATACTGTCCAGGAATTGCTCATGGATACGGATGTTCCTCAGCCTAGCCACCTCCTCCTGTAGCTCTCCCACCTGCTGCCTGAGAGATTCCACCAGTAGGCACCTTTCACATTGGATGCCACCCCCAGCCTGGATATCAGTAAGTGGAAATTGCAAGTTACAGTCTTTGCAAACCCACACCAGAATCTGGGTAAAAGCATTCATGCTTTGGTGCTCTGTCTGGCTACAGGAGCAGGTGGAGGATACAGAAGCAGTGCTGCCACAGCTGTTGCGGGTCCTCCTAACGATTGTAAGCCTCCCTCTGTCAAACTCTCTCAAATTCCCGTCTGCAGCTCCCTGTCCGCTCTGCTCTGCTTTAAACACAAAGGTTTTGGATGTGGCTTGGTTTATAGGTTCAGGGGACCAATGGGTCACAGATGAGACCGACATTGAAGACTCACCTTGAAGCCTGCAGAGAGCTTGTTTAGGTTGAATTTGTATCATTTCCCCCAGAGTAAATGGAGGAGAATGGTCTCTGAAATCTTTTGAGAACTGAAAACAGTTTCACTTTCACTTAACTAGCTTAGTCCCTATCCCAGTGAGGTTGGGGTGGGGAGGGGAAACAACTTTGCTAAGGTCAAATAACAATTGTAAATATGTATCATACAATTCAAACAGGTGAACTATCTTTAAAAACAATTAAGGGGGTGTAGCCCAAGGTCCAATGTGCCTCAGTTGCCGCAGCAGCGAAAACTACAGTTTGTGCACTACAAACTAGGGTTGCCATTTTGGTTAGATATATTCCTGGAAGTTTCATCACATGACAATCTTTAATTAGAGATTAATCTTTGATTCCTGGAGACTTTAGGACAATCCTTAAGGGCTGGTAACCCTAATACAAACTGCTGTATGTTGAGAGAACAGCCTGGTTCCTGTCACGAAGCACCCTCTACCCCCCCAGCAGAAAATTTCAGCACTGACTGAAGCTGGGAGCCCAAGGTAAGCAAGCAGAGAGGAGGCTGCAGCACTGTAACCCTATTCTGTGTTTTCTTACAGAATAAAACTTTGTTCCTGGTGCTTTGTCTGAGTGGGTATGGTCTGAGAGGTGATGTACGCTACGTCGTGTGCCAGTGGGTATCGAGGCTTCTCAGGCTCAGTTCCCCAGAGCTGTGTACAAAGCAACAAGTTGGGTGAGGTAATGTGTTTTATGGACCAACTTCTACTGGTGAGAGAAGTTTTCAAGCTACACAATGAAAAATAATCTCTGTCACCAACAGAAGATGATCCAATAAAAGATACTACCTCCCCCCCAATATCCTATGACTGACATGGGCAGCTACAACAATACGGCATAACACACCACGAAGCAGACTACCTTGAACAACCTCATACCGGGACAGTGAACAGGAATGGGTGGGGGGAGAAGGGTTACAATCGCTAATGGCAAATACCACCAAATGCAAAACCACAATACGGAATAAAGCCATACAACTACATATATCATCTTCTTATGCGTATACACTACAAATATCTCCTGTTCTTACCCAAAGCTGATCATCGGTAACTAGTCAGAGTCCTCTTGGCATGAAAAGTGTTCTTACTGAGTGACTCTATATTTCGTAGTTTATGTGGTTTTGATTTGGGTGTTATTTTCCTTTATGAACTTTAACTATTGCATAATGTGTTTGGGATTTTTTGTGAGGGAGGGTTTGTGTAATTTTGTAACATTGGCTTTGTGAACTATATTGTTGCCTCTTGGCTGAGTGGAGATCAACATGAGAGGCTTGCTATAGGTTAGTTGTTGTTGTTGTTGGAGAAATCAGTGACATGGAGTTATTTCCACTATGTATGAACACTAAGTACAGTCACGGTCCATTTTGGTCTCCAACTGTCTTAAACAAACACACACTGTTCCAGAGCCCCAGACACCTTGCCACTATGATCCAGTCTTCCCCAACCATCGTCCAAAACAGCATGGACAGTTCTCCTTCCTGGTGCCCTATAAGCCCCTGATGCAATAGGGAAAAGTAAAGACGTTTCATTTCTTAGCAGATTCATCACTAAGGGAATGTCTACACTAGGACATTAGGTCGAATTTATAGACGTTTATCTTTAGAAAGCAAATTTATACAGTTGATCTTTAATGTCTGGCCTTCTAGAAGACAGAGCATTACAAATAGCCCGGTCCAGGGTCTATGGTCTCCACACAGAACTGTGTTTGGCCATGGTGCAGGCTTCATGTACCCTCTCCCCAATTTCCATGGCAGGGCCTAATCTGTCTCATAGCATTTAACACAGTAACAATGACCTTGGAGATAAATATCGTGCAACTTATTAAAACTTCCTTAGCCTCTCCTTCTGTCTGTAACTGTCCCTTTCCACAGGCCAAGAGATTTCTCCTTTTCACCTGTTATGGCCTTTCAATTCAGCTTTTTCCTTATGTTAGCCCAATCGATTGTTTGTGTCACACATAGCACCAGGTCCTAGAACAACAAATAAAGGAACAACTCCCCAAGCAGCTTGCAAAACCAAACCCTGGTACCTCTTGCCAAGAGAGCACACTGCATTTCTGGAGCTTTTTTCCCAACCCCAGATATCTATTTGCCTCTAGGTTAAATTTTTTCAACTATTATTCTTCTTTTTAACTCTCAGATATGACAGTGATTTTCTAGCCAGTAGGGGGCTACTGCATTTAATTATTGCACTTTTGTAGCATGTAGTCCAGGGGGATGCAAATATAAGTCAGGACACAGAAGGGATGTGATTGTTACATATTTAGCTATGATAAAAGCAGAAAAAATAAGCAAAGTCTGAGTTATAGAATAGGATTCTTCATCCAGGCTTCATCACTAGCACAGATAAACTGCCCAGTATGCTCAAAGGGAGTGATCTTTTTCTCAGTTAAGTCAATGGCAAATCTAATTGATTTCAGTAAGAATAGAATTGGCTCCACAGGGCCAAATTCTTAGATATATGCCCACTCAGGATCTGAGCTGGACATTGGGCAGATACGTGAGGTCAAGTGAAGGAATCCTCCCATCCAGACGTTGGTATGACTGCTGAGCTACTCCCTGGAGGCTACTTCTGAAATATCTCTCCCTGTCCCTAGTACTTCTCTCTTGTTGCTGGGGAGTGAGGACTGCAGGTAGGATGACCAGATGTCCCAATTTTATAGGGACAGTCCCGATTTTTGGGTCTTTTTCTCCCATAGGCACTTATTACCCCCCACATCCTGTCATGATTTTTGACACTTGCTATCTGGTCAGCCTAACTGCAGGATCCTGGCAACACTGTTTTTCCCAGAGGCGACACATGGCCAGAAAGGGTTAAACATCCTGGAAAATAAATAACCCTCAAAAGACATGTGGGGAGGTAATGTTTGTGTTTTTGTGTGTTTACATATGTATGAGTAGAGTGGACAATGTAATCAACAGTCCCTGACTATGCTGCATTCTGATAGTTCTGAGATCAAAAGAATATAGGGTGACCAGATGAGAGGAAGAAAATATTGGGACACTTGAGGGTGGGGGGGGGGCGGCGCGGTCACTGGCAAAGCAAAAAAAATAAAATAAAAAGGAGTGCCATGAAATATCAGGCCAAATTGCATCCCAACTAAACATCAGTCGGGACATGGAACAAAACCCTAAATATCGGGACAGTCCCGATTTTATCAGGACGTCTGGTCACCCTAAAAGAACATCCTAGCATTTAAATGAATTGTAAACACGGGAGATCTTGGTATTCATCTCTCTTTGAAATATACTGTGAATGGTGGAGGAACAAGCAAATTGTCTTATGTTAATTTGTATAGCTAAGTACTGGTGATAGACCTCCTTCAAAGTCATCCTATTAACCTTTTGTTCCCTGAAGAATTCCAACTTGTCAAAAGACATGAAATTGTAGAAAAGATCCTTGGGTCCTGATTCTGTCATCTCAGATCTGCTCTTCACCTCTCCCCCTGGACCCTGCAGAGTTCTTTTTTGCTTCTTTAAACAGAATACTGCCTCTCAGGGCTTTGTCACTTGGGACTCTTCTTCCCTGCAGGTTTCCCCAACTGCTTCCCTCACCCTGAGAACTCCAGCAGCTTCTTTAAGGCACCGTCCTGCTTCCAACAGGCCCTACTTCAGAGCCCTCACAGCAGCCTATCCTGCTCCCCATAGGTCTACTGTCATAAAGAACAAAATTGTCAGACACATAGATGAACATAATTTGTTGGGAAATAGTCAACATGGTTTTTGTAAAGGGAAATCATGCCTTACCAATCAACTAGAATTCTTTGAGTGAGTCACCAAGCATGCAGACAAAGAAGATCCAGTGGATATAGTGTATTTAGATTTTCAGAAAGCCTTTGACAAGGTCCCTCACCAAAGGCTCTTTAGCAAAATAAGCAGTCATGGAATAAGAGGGAAGGTTCTCTCACGGATTGGTAACTGGCTAAAAGATAGGAAACAAAGGGTAGGAATAAATGGTCAGTTTTCAGAATGGAGAGAGGTAAATAGTGGTGTCTCCTAGGGACCTGTACTGGGCCCAGTCCTATTTAACATATTCATAAACAAGCTGGATAAAGGGGTCAGGGCCGGCTCTAGCCATTTCACCACCCCAAGCATGGCGACACGCCGCAGGGGCGCTCTGCCGCTCGCCAGTCCCGCAGCTCCAGTGGACCTCCCGCAGGTGTCCCTGTGGATGCTCCACCACAGCTGCGAGACCAACAGACCCTCTGCAAGGACGCCTGCGGGAGGTCCACTGGAGCTGTCTGCCGCCCTCCCGGCAACCAGCAGAGCGCCCCCTGCGGCATGCCGCCCCAAGCACGTGCTTGGCCCGCTGGGGCCTGGAGCCGGCCCTGAAAGGGGTGAATAGTGAGATGGCAAAATGTGTAGATGATACAAAACTACTCAAGATAGTTAAGTCCCAGAAGACTGCTAAAAGCTACAAAAGGATCTCACAAAACCAAGTGACTAGGCAACAAAATGGCAGATGAAATTTAATGCTGATAAATGCAAAGTAATGCACATTGGAAAATATAATCTTAACTATACATATACAACGATGGGGTCTAAAGTAGCTGTTACGACTCAAGAAAGATCTTGGAGTCATTGTGGCTAGTTCTCTGAAATCATCCACTCAATCGGGGAGGGATAGCTGAGTGGTTTGAGCATTGGCCTGCCAAACCTTGAGGTGGCCATTTAGGGATCCGGGGCAAAAATCTGTCTGGGGATTGGTCCTGCTTTGAGCAGGGGGTTGGACTAGATGACCTCCAGAGGTCCCTTCCAATCCTGATATTCTATGATTCTATGTGTAGTTGCCAGTCAAAAATGCAAACAGAATGTTGGGAATCATCAAGAAAGGGATAGATAGTAAGACAGAAAATATCATATTGTCTCTATATAAATCCATGGTATGCCCACACCTTGAATACTGCATGCAGATGTGGTCGCCCCATCTCAAAAAAGATATATTGGAATTGGAAAAGGTTCAGAAAAGGGCAACAAAAATGATTAGGGGTATAGAACAGCTTCCATATGAGGTGAGATTAATAAGACTAGGACTTCTCAGCCTGGAAAAGAGGTGACTTAGGGGGGATATGATAGAGGTTTATAAAATAATGAGTAGTATAGAGAAAGTAAATAAGAAGGGTTATTCACTCCTTCTCATAGTACAAGAACAAGGGGCCACCAAATGCAATTAATAGGTAGCAGGTTTAAAACAAACACAAGAAAGTATTTTTTCCACACAACGCACTGTTAACCTCTGGAACTCCTTGCCAGAGGGTGTTGTGAAGGCCAATACTATAACAGGGTTCAAAAGGGAGCTAGATAGATTAATGGAAGATAGGTCCATCAATGGCTATTAGCCAGGATGGGCAGGAATGGTGTCTCTAACCTCTATTTGCTAGAAGCTGGGATTGGGCGACAGGGCATGGATCACTGTCTGTTCATTCCCTTTGGGGCACTTGCCATTGGCCACTGTCAGAGGACAGGATTCTGGGCTTGATGGACCTTTGGTCTGACCCAGTATGGCCATTCTTATGTTCTTTAGGCTGCCTTCACCAGGCCCTTTTAGCTTCCTGGGTCATCTCCTCCAACTTCTTCTGTTCCCTTATTCAGTCTCTCTGACACTTCTACAGCAGAGATCACCAGCTATAATGCAGTCCCTAGATCCGGTGGTGGTGAACTGCTAAATCACAGGCAAGGTTGAGCCCGATTGCCCTGAAAGGGCTAGGCAGCTTGCGATAGAACCCAACCCCACAGAAGAGCAGGTGTCTCTGGCCCGAGTCCACAAAGATGTAGGTGTGGCCATGCTGAGCATGGCAACGGCTAACTTTTAGGCACCTAGAAATTCATTGGAAGAACGAAAGCTTCCACAAAGCCTGAGTTAGGTGACCCGGCTCCCTATACAATGAATGGGGAGAGAGAGATGCCTAAGAATAGGATCCCTAAGAGGCAGCAGGCTGGACAGATCCCTACCTAAGCTAGCCAATGGGAGATGCTGATGATAGGGGTGTGTATTGAGCCACGCTCTTCTTACGGAGTTAGGTGCCTGCATTGGGCAGCAGGGAGGCACCTCTCTCTATTTGCAATCCACAGCCAGGAAACCCTTTCCTGGAGTCAAGCAGCCTAGGCACCTGAACTGTTTCTTGCAAGACAGAGTTAGGCACTTGCTAAGAGATGGATCCAAAGCCCACTAAAGTCAATGGAAAAACTCCCAATGACTTCAGTGGGCTTTGATCAGGCCCTCAATCAGACTTTTTTTGTATTTTCTGAATGGCTTTTCCACCCTTTTCCCTAAAACTACCCGAGTGATTTGGGTTAGAAAATTTTAATCACATTCCATGGTAGCAGTTTTCCTCCAGTGTCTGAAACATTTCCCTTGCAGTACATTTTGTGTCATTTAGTTTTCACTTCTTCTGGGGTTTTATGCAAAGCAAATTCAGCCACATCCTAGTCTTATTACGTATTGAATTGTACCCTTCTTTCATCCCATCACAGGGACTCAGTGAGGGGAGAATCCATGTTTGATTTTCTTTTGCAGGAATGAATCCTAAAGTTCATTTGTGACTGAGAGACTTTTCTACATATTCTGATCAACGCTAAACCAAGCAGCAAGGACTTGAGACCCGATGCAAGTCCATTGAAGTTTATAGAAAGCTTCTCACACAGTAGGCTTTGGATCAGGCCCATGGAAAGGGTATTATTTAGGTTTTGTGAGACAACCAGAGAAAAACGAGCAACTTTATACTAAAAAGAACGAGGAGTACTTGTGGCACCTTAGAGACTAACAAATTTATTTAAACATAAGCTTTCGTCGGCTAAAATCCACTTCATCAGATGCATGCATTGGGAAAATACAGTAGGAAGATATATATGCACACACAGAGGACATGAAAAATGGGTGTTGCCATACTAACTATAATGAGAGTAATCAGTTAAGGTGGGCTATTAGCAGCAGGAGAAAAAAAACGTTTGAAGTGATAATCAGGATGGCCCATTTCAAACAGCTGACAAGAAGGTGCGAGTAACAGTAGGGGAAAAATTAGCATAGGGAAATAGGTTTTACTTTACGTAATGACCCATCCACTCCCAGGCTTTATTCAAGCCTAATTTAATGGTGTCCAGGAAAATTAATCCAATTCTGCAGTTTCTTGTTGGAGTCTGTTTTTGAAGTTTTTTTGTTGGAGTATAATGACTTTGAGGTCTGTAATGGAGTGACCAGGGAGGCTGAAGTGTTCTCCGACTGGTTTTTAAATGTTATAATTCTTGACGTTTGATTTGTGTCCATTTATTCTTTTGCGTAGAGTCTGTCTGGTTTGGGCAATGTACATGGCAGAGGGGCATTGCTAGCATATGATGGCATATATCACATTGGTAGATGTGCAAGTAAACGAGCCTCTGATGGTGTGGCTGATATGATTAGGTCCTATGATGGTGTCCCCTGAATAGAAATGTGGACAGAGTTCACAACGGGCTTTGTTGCAAGGATAGGTTTCTGGGTTAGTGTTTTTGTTGTGTCGCGTGTGGTTGCTGGTGAGTATTTGCTTCAGGTTGGGGGGCTGTCTGCAAGGACTGGCCTGTCTCCCAAGATCTGAGAGAGAGAGAAATTGTCCAGGATAGGTTGCAGATCCTTGATGATGTACTGAAGAGGTTTTAGTTGGGGGCTGAAGGTGATGGCTACTGGCATTCTGTTACTTTATTTGTTGGGCCTGTCCTGTAGTATGTGACTTCTGGGTACTCTTCTGGCTCTGTCAATCAGTTTCTTCACTTCAGCAGGTGGGTATTGTACTTGTAAGAATGCTTGATAGAAATCTTGTAGGTGTTTGTCTCCGTCTGAGGGGTTGGAGCAAATGTGGTTGTATCTTAGAGCTTCGCTGTAGACAATGGATCGTGTGGTGTGGTCTGGATGAAAGCTGGAGGCATGGAGGTAAGTATAGCGGTCAGTAGATTTCCGGTATATGGTGGTGTTTATGTGACCATCACTTATTAGCACTGTAGTGTCCAGGAAGTGGATCTCTTGTGTGGATTGGTCCAGGCTGAGGTTGATGGTGGGATGGAAATTGTTGAAATCATGGTGGAATTCCTCAAGGGCTTCTTTTCCATGGATCCAGATGATGAAGATGTCATCAATGTAGCGCAAGCAGAGTAGGGGGCGTTAGGGGATGAGAGCTAAGGAAGCGTTGTTCTAAGTCAGCCATAAAAATGTTGGCATATTGTGGGGCCATGGAGGTACCCATTGCAGTGCCGCTGACTTGAAGGTATACATTGTCCCAAAGTGTGAAATAGTTGTGGGTGGGGACAAAGTCACAAAGTTCAGTCGCTAGGTTTGCCGTGACATTATCGGGGATACTGTTCTTGACGGCTTGTAGTTCATCTTTGTGTGGAATGTTGGTGTAGAGGGCTTCTACATCCATAGTGGCCAGGATGGTGTTTTCTGGAAGATCACCAATGGATTGCAGTTTCCTCAGGAAGTCAGTGGTGTTTCAAAGATAGCTGGTAGTGCTGGTGGTGTAGGGCTTGAGGGGAGAGTGTACATAGCCAGACAATTCTGCTGTCAGAGTGCCAATGCCTGAAAGGATTGGGCCCCCAGGATTTCTAGGTTTATGGATCTTGGGTAGCAGATAGAATACCCCTGGTCAGGGTTCTAGGGGTGTGTCTGTGCAGATTTGTTCTTGTGCTTTTTCAGGGAGTTTCTTGAGCAGATGGTGTAGTTTCTTTTGGTAACCCTCAGTGGGATGAGAGGGTAAAGGCCTGTAGAATATGGCATCAGAGAGCTGCCTAGCAGCCTCTCGTTCCTACTGCAACCTATTCAAGATGACTACAGCACCTCCTTTGTCAGGCTTTATGATTATGTTGGAGTTGTTCCTGAGGCTGTGGATGGCATTGTGTTCTGCACGGCTGAAGTTACGGGGCAAGTGATGCTGCTTTTCCACAATTTCCACACATTCACGTCAGCGGAAGCACTCTATGTTGAAGTCCAATCTGTTGTTTTGATCTTCAGGAGGAGTCCACATAGAATCCTTCTTTTTGTAGTGTTGGTAGGAAGGTTTCTGTGGGTTAGTGTGCAGTTCAGAGGTTTGTTGCAAATATTCCTGGAGTCAGAGACATTGAAAGTACGATTCTAGGTCACTGCAGAATGGTATCATGTTCATGGGGGTGGAGGGGCAGAAGGAGAGGCCCCAAGATAGGACTAACATGGCTACCACTTTGCAACTTTATACTGAGATTGTTCAACCCAACAAGTACCTCATTGGCAGCTTGATGGAGTGTGATTAAAGCTCCCAAGGAGGTCAAGAAAAGCAGGCGTGAATAATGTATGAAGTGTTCCACAGGTATTAGTGTCTGTAACAGTAACCCTGTGGACAATGCAGGGCCTGGCAGGTCTTCGTAGCAACATTAACTCTGCCAAGCACTGTACCTTTCCAGCTGCAGCACACTTTGTCAGTTTCACACATTCTATCCTTTCCTCTTATTTATCAATTGGGTCCTGTGCTGTAAATTAGAGATGAGCCTGTGCCAGAATACCAGAGCTCTGGAGACGTTAAAATCTGAATCCAGATCCAAACAGTTGTTCAGGCCTGTTTCTGTAACAGGCTGCTGACATCTGTAAACTCTCTAAACCAGCTAGAAAATAAGAGCAAGAACAAATTCAAGGGCCTGATTTTCCTCTCACTTAACCCAGTGTAAATCAGAATGAGCTCCATTGCACTTAGCTGAATGTACAGCAATGTAAATGAGAGAAGAATCATACCCCAAAACAGAGGATTGAAGTAACTTTGGCACAATCTCATACTGAAGATGACTGTATTGCCCCTTTGTTGGGAACTCTGGAGTAATTTGGTTCGGCAACACCACCATGTTGCTCCCCAAACCTGCAAAGATCACACAGAAGCTAGCATCATGCAGGGAAAGGGCCAAAACACAGCCAGTACTCCAGTAGGCTAAATTCTGCTCTGCTACATCAATGCAAGACCAGATAACTCCACTGACTTCAATGAAGTTACTTCAGATTTACACTGTATTAGGGTGACCAGACAGCAAATGTGAAAAACCAGGACAGGAAGTGGGGGGTAATAGGAGCCTATATAAGAACAAGACCCCAAAATTGAGACTGTCCCTATAAAATTGGGAAGTCTGGTCACTCTACACTGTGTAGACAAGAGAAGATTTGTCCTAACACTTCTGAATCCAAGTCAAACAAAAAACCTGCTATGCTGCGTTTGGGGACTAAGGACCACACCTTCGTTCTATTTGACCTATGTGAACAAGAACTAAATCATGTTTTGTGCCCTTATTTTATTCCTCAACATCAGGGTGTTCTCCTCAAAGGAGGAGGCCCTCAGCTCTGTGGGCTCACTGGTACCACAAGGGTGAAGATCCATGCTGTGTAGTTTGTTTTCATTGTACATAGGCTGACGGACCTTCATGTGATTCAGACAAAAAACTGAGCTTGCTTCTAACCCCGCAGGATGGCTGTAATGCAGCCCAGGTGAGCTTGTGCTGCAAGAGAAGAGGAGATGGAGGATGGAGCCAGTCCTGCTTTGCAATCTTCTAATAGGTTGCTAGCATGAAGCATCGGAACAAGTATGGGCACGACTTCACCCCGAGCTTCACCGCTAAGAAAGAATTTATCATGAGATGGGAAAAAACAACAACTTATCTGACATGTGGTTTAAAGGAGGAGGGAAAATAGTCCTCCCATCATCCAATACCATCAGGGAGGTAGCAATTAACAGAAACGCCTGCCTATCCCTGCAGCCATACAGCACTATGGAGGATAATGGCATCCAGAGGCTTGTTGGCCTACTGAGCCACACAGTTTCATTCAGGAAGGAAATTCTCTACCATGGCTAAGTTTCACATGTCTGGAAGCTCAGCGATCAAGTATAACACATTCTCCGACAAGCAAAGAGGAAAATCTCACATTTTACTATCTTTGATGTGGACAAGGTAACATACTCTTGCATGTCTTTTCCTCACCAAGGGCCAGATTCTGCCACCTTATGTTGAGAACTGATTTAAATGGAAATATTTGTGGAGTAAGACCATGCTGAATGAGAAAAAGGGTAGCAGAATTTGTCTGAGTTAGCTGTGAGCATGAGCTACTGCAGAGAAGGATGTTGCTTAGTTCAGACAGAGCTCGTGGGCCTGTCATTAACACTTTTTCCAGTGGTAATGGAAGTTTTTTCATTGCAAGGGTAATATCGTGATGTGTGTGATGTGAAATATGACATGTGATATTTGTGATATCGTATTATTCATAAAGCCTTTAATCTATTTTTGGCACCTCAAGTGGGTGGAGCCTGGCCTCGGGGAGGACCGTGGGTGGATCATGCTCCCTCCCATGGTTTGAGTCATGCTCCCTCTCATCTAACCATAAAGAAAGAGAAGGTGGTTGTGGGGTCCCCTGTAAGCTATCTGCGAACTTCTCAGGGTTTGCAACCCACAGGTTGAAAACTCATGCAAGTTTAGTCTTTTCTTGGAGTGAGAAAGGCCTGCACAATAATAGAAAGGAGAGATAAAGGGTCATGTAGATGAAAATAAGTATTCCTGGTCATTGCTGCAATATGTCCCTGGGGATCTACCACCACCTCCAAACGGTGAACTGAGGTGATCAATGGAGGATGAACACTCACAGTCAACAGGGACAGCGTTACCTCTGCCTCGTCCTTCAGCTGCTTCTCCCATTTTCCCTACTATGACCTCACACTCATCTGGATTAAGTCTTGGCCACCCTGCCCCTTTCCATGCCCAAATCTCAACCAGACCTTTGCTATGGAGCTTAAGTGCACTGTCCTAGTCAGATTAAGCAGACACACAAAGCGGAGTATCATCAGCATACTCCATATAGACTGAACCCCATACTTCATCATTAACCAGCCTAATGGCTCCATTTAACATATTAAATAAGATAAGTAACAGAACGACTGCCTGCAGAATCTCATACCTGAGGGCCCTTGGGGAAGCAGAGCAATTGCCAACAACTACTCCACATGGCTTCTCCAAGAAAAAAAGAACAGAGCTACATTAACACAGATCCATTTAATCCTTCCAGGGGCCACATGAGAGCCAACACCTCATGATCAAGAGATCAAGCGTCATGATCATGACACCTGGTCTTCATCCACCACCCTCTGCCAACACAACCAAGTCAGTCTGTGTGTCAAATCCAAGATGCACCTTTTGAGCAAGGAGCTAGCAAAGGCTTGTCTGAGGGTTGCTAGCAGCATACTCTTTTTGAAGAATTCATTGTCAATAATTGACAATACCTGTCTACTTGATTTGAACAGCCAGGAGAGTCACAGATCCAGCTTACCAGTAACTGCTCAAACCTCTATCAGTACATCATGAATTTCAACCAGAGACTGTGTGCATTTGTCCTCTCCTGATACAGATCTGCTTCCATGGATGTCGTGAGTCCAGTCTGAACACGAATGGTCTAATCTGTAATAAAAAACACCCCAACAACAGAAAATTTATTGCAAAAAGTCACAAGGATTAAATGCCTGAAAATAACATGGAGACTATCTATAAACACCATAATAGAGGTTCAAACTAAATGTATATCCCAAATTAAAAAAGAAAAAGTCAGAGGACCAAACAAATGCCAACATGGCTAAACAGTAGAGTAAGATAGGCGGTTGGAGACAAAAATGTATCCTTTACAAATTGGAAGTCAAATCCTGGTGAGGAAAATAGAAAGGAACAAACTCTGGTAACTCAAGTGTAAAAATGTACAAGCACCAAGAGAGACTGAGGCACATACCAAAAACGCAGAGGAGGAAGAGGTGCTCTAAGAGGAAGAAGAAAGTGTGGGAGTGGCTGTTCTGGGGTGGAATCCAGAGCCCCCAGGCAAAACAAACCCTGAAGTGCTACAAAAATACATAGCATTGCTGAGGCCAGGGTAACAGAATTCATGCAACCTACCAAACTGACTGGAAGGATGCATAAATCTTATAAAGGACAGAGAAACAGAAAAAGCTGGAGCAATGCAGAAGCACAGCAAACTGGGAGCTCCTCTACCGACAAGAAGCAACTATTTGGAATGCTCAGAGGCAGCATTTATACCTATAGGGAGTGGAGGTCAGTGGCTCCAGAGGTGATCCCAGCAATTACAGACTGGTAAGTTTAACGTCGGTACCGGGCAAATTAGTTGAAATAATAGTTAAGAATAAAATTGTCAGACACATAGAAAAACAAACTGTTGAGCAATAGTCAACATGGTTTCTGTAAAGGGAAATCATGTATTACTAATCTATTAGAGTTCTTTGAAGGGGTCAACAAACATGTGGACAAGGAGGATCCAGTGGACATAGTGTACTTAGATTTCCAGAAAGCCTTTGACAAGGTCCCTCACCAAAGGCTCTTATGTAAATTAAGCTCTCATGGGATAAAAGGGAAGGTCCTTTCATGGATTGAGAACTGGTTAAAAGACAGGGAACAAAGGGTAGGAATTAATAGTAAATTCTCAGAATGGAGAGGGGTAACTAGTGGTGTTCCCCAAGGGTCAGTCCTAGGACCAATCCTATTCAATTTATTCATAAATGATCCGGAGAAAGGGGTAAACAATGAGGTGGCAAAGTTTGCAGATGATACTAAACTACTCAAGATAGTTAAGACCAAAGCAGATTGTGAAGAACTTCAAAAAGATCTCACAAATCTAAGTGATTGGGCAACAAAATGGCAAATGAAATTTAATGTGGATAACTGTAAAGTAATGCACATTGGAAAAAATAACCCCAACTATACATGCAATATGATGGCGGCTAATTTAGCTACAGCAAGTCAGGAAAAAGATCTTGGCGTCATTGTGGATAGTTCTCTGAAGATGTCCACGCAGTGTGCAGAGGCGGTCAAAAAAGCAAACAGAATGTTAGGAATCATTAAAAAGGGGATAGAGAATAAGACTGAGACTATATTATTGCCCTTATATAAATCCATGGTACGCCCACATCTCGAATACTGTGTACAGATGTGGTCTCCTCACCTCAAAAAAGATATTATCGCACTAGAAAAGGTTCAGAAAAGGGCAACTAAAATGATTAGGGGTTTGGAGAGGGTCCCATACGAGTAAAGATTAAAGAGGCTAGGCCTCTTGAGCTTGGAAAAGAGGAGACTAAAGGGGGATATGATAGAAGTATACAAAATTATGAGTGATGTTGAGAAAGTGGATAAGGAAAAGTTATTTATTTATTCTCATAATACAAGAACTAAGGGTCACCAAATGAAATTAATAGGTAGCAGGTTTAAAACAAATAAAAGGAAGTTCTTCTTCACACAGTGCACAGTCAACTTGTGGAACTCCTTACCTGAGGAGGTTGTGAAGGCTGGGACTATAACAGCTTTTAAAAGAGGACTGGATAAATTCATGGTGGTTAAGTCCATAAATGGCTATTAGCCAGGATGGATAAGGAATGGTGTCCCTAGCCTCTGTTCATCAGAGGATGGAGATGGATGGCAGGAGAGAGATCACTTGATCATTGACTGTTAGCTTCACTCCCTCTGGGGCACCTGGCATTGGCCACTGTTGGTAGACAGACACTGGGCTAGACGGACCTTTGGTCTGACCCAGTACGGCCGTTCTTATGCTCACCCCTCTACCATGCTACAGCTATGCTCAGAGGCCAACTTTTTTTTTTTAAACAACCATGGGTGTTCCACTGGTCTCCTCCTAAGGAGTTAAGATCCAAGAGTGAGAATCTAGGCAGATGGTATCTTAGGAGACCATCTGTCTCTCTGAAAGTGTAGAAGGCTACTCAGTTTGCACATGCTGTTCGCTCTGTCATTAGACTAAGTTAGGGAAGGGCAATACAAGTAATTTAGGGGGACGTTTATTTGTATCAAACCAAATATTAGCACAAATACTGAAGACTCATAGAAATTACAGATGGAAGAGACCAATTATGTGAGGTCACCTAGTCCATGAGAACTGTCCGTTATATAACATCTGATTCTTTCCTGCCCTTTTTCTTGATCTCTAGTGCACATGCTGCACCTTTACATAACAAGAACTGGAGATGTTTAACTCTTCAGATCATTTCATTCCCAAGAGAACAAAGAGGAATATTTACATTTTTTTCTTATTTCTACTCCACTGGCAAATATGGGATGGATTCCAGTGTTAATGAGGCCATGTGGTCTGGCATAGAGTCTGCTGGCAGGAGCAGATGTTGCTGCTGTGCTTATATATTGGATCTCTGCATGCAAAGTTCCTAAGCGAGTTCATTGGCTCTTCCAGTTTGAGTTGTGATACGCGATAAATCATCATCTTCACCATGAAACTGCCAGTTGCCCTTCTGCTGATCAGCCTGACATTGTGCTGCTACTCTGGTGAGTATTACTTACAGGCCAGACAGTAAAACATTTACTGACTGAAGTCAATGGGATGATTTGTATGAGTAGGTGTTTCACAATGGAGCCTTATATAATTGTCCACTCTTTATATGAAACCTCAAATTCTTGAAGCCTCAAGAATCAAACTATTTGAAATCAGCCTTAAGAAGTTTATAAGGTTCCCACAGCAAATGCATTCCAGTTTCTAGGCTGGAAAGACAAACAACTGAGGTCTGTTACACTTATTTTGCACTCACTGAGGACCAGATTCTGCCACTTTAGTCTATGAAATCAATAGGGTACTCAAGGAGTAAGGTACTACTCAACACTAGTGATAGTGGTGGAATCTGGCCCTGAATGTCACATAGTGGAAGCTACACAGCTGTGCAATTTAATTACCTACATCGGAATTCTGACCTGTGCATAACTTCTACCACCTTAGATCAGAATCATGTTGTGTTGCTTCTTAATCAAACATTGGCTTTAGATTGATGCAACTCCACTGACTTTATTGGAGCTACTCCTGATTTACATCAGGTAAACTGGGAGCAGAATCTGGTCAATTGATGTAAGTATATATGGGATTCAAAGTAGCACTGATAAAGATGGGCATTAGTATATCAAATTGGTATTGTAGCCTAACATGTAACACTACCTTACATATTATGAATTTGGGTTAGCAAGGGCTATTAGAGTTTGATTAAATTAGGGATGAGTGAACTTGGGGGGAACTTAAGAGGTTAAGGGATCCTCATGCACTGCTTTATTTTGTTTCTTGAGGTTCACAAAATTAGATTGAATATACAAAACATTTTGCTTTGCAAACTAAAACCAATGTGGTTTCCCCACTCTCCCAGTGAGATTCAGTTTTTAAAAACTGAATGGCAGGGTGATTTGGTAGAAGAAAGCCTATACTATGTACTAGGAGACCAACCCCAGTCCTAGAAAGAGCAGCTTCTCTGAAAAGCTTGGTTGGGATGAGTGGGTGTCCTAAGTATAGATTAACCGATTCTAAGAAATAATGAACAATTTTTATTCCCCATCTCATCTCCATTTTTCAGTCTCTCTCTCTCTCTCTATTTGCATTTCAGTCTTTCTGCTCACTCATTGTCATACTATCTTTTCATCGTTCCCCCTCCCTCAGAAGTGGGGCAGGCTGGGGAAAGGCTGACCATTTACACAATGTCAGTTTTTAATGTTATTTGAATGTGTATATCCCACTTCTGTACATTGAGACATCTACACCCATATCTTGCTTAAATCAGTAAAAACAGTAATATAGTAGACATGCTTACTGTGCTGTACTCAACCAAATTTCTTCAAAAATATCCAAGGTTCTTGGCCTTACTGAGAAAAAATATATACATCCACGGTCTGTTTGATTTTTCAAAATATAATTGTTTTGGAGTTATCGCCAGGCAAGAAACCATCCACAACAGGACAAATTATAATACCCTTACTCTCATTAAATAGTACCTTATTCTACAGGTATTCCCTATTCAATGAAAATGAGGAAAAATTTCAGCCACACGTACACTGTGATAGAGGTATAACCACAAGATCAGACATTTAGAATAAAATAGCCATCACAACCTCTACTATGGCATCGATACCATGAGTTTTAAGACAGTAGAGAAATTGCACTAAATATTTTAGCAATAAATAGTTTAAAATATTTTGATATTATCCTGCTTAACTCTATTTCATGTGTTTGCATTCCAGTTACTGCTGATACGTGTCCACTTCTCATTAACATTCTTAACAAGTACCTCTTGGGCTCTCCTCCGGAATACATGGAGTCAATTGCTTCTTGTGTAACCAGTGATGTGATGAAGACTGCTGCTTACAAGTTCAAGAAATATATATACTTGCCCCTGGAAATTTCCATTATATGCATCTGACGAAGTGGGTATTCACTCACGAAGGCTCATACTCCAAAACGTCTGTTAGTCTACAAGGTGTCACAGGATTCTTTGCTGCTTTTACAGATCCAGACTAACATACATAAGTTCAAGAAATGTATGCTTAAAATTTCACAGGAACATTCAGAAGCCATGGGGGAACTGATGGTAATTTCATTTATTAAATTATTATTAAATAAAAGGGTACCAGGGTAAATCAGGAATAACTTCACTGAAGTCAAAATAAATACCCCTGTGTAAAAGCAACGTAAAGGCCTAATCCAAAACAAACTGAAGTCAGTTAACTGTCACTGACTTCATTGGGTTTTGTATCAGGCCCTACGTGAAGCATATTCAGGTCCAAAGGGTTACACTAGTGAAAAAAATAACAATGAGATTTTACTCCTCCTTCTAGAGTAAGAAATAGCTCCTTTCTTGCTTATCATGACAATTTTACTTAGGCATATTTAAAATAAAATGTGCTTGGCAGAACCTACTGTTTGAAAGATGAAATCTCATGGTTTTAAGAACACCCAGATTTAATACTACCACGACAAAAGTGACTGTGCGGCCAGTCAACATGCTCTTACACTCCAAAACGTTGTACTAGAACCCTAATGTTCAATTTAGTTGGTTGTACGGCATTTTACCTGCATTATCTTCTTAGCAGAGTCAAGCCTTCTCCATTCACTGTTCTTAATCTCTGTTTCAGAAAAATATCCTGGCAAAGTGTTAAGAGGCACCATAACTCCATGGATCTGCACCACTGAAAAAATCATCATAATCCTACCTGCTGACTGCTTCTTGTTGATTTCCTCTCTCTAATTTTCTCTTCTTCCTGATTCTTTGATCAAGAGTTTTTAATCTCTAATGCATAAAAAAAGCCACAGATGATGTTTTAGATTTAAACTTTTTATTCCAATAAACCAAAAGCAGTTCAGTTCTCTGTTTGTATCCTCTTTTAATAGTGCAGGAGGCAGAGGGCTTGATTTGGGAAAGGATCTAATTAGCTATTGAAATTTATACTTGATACATTACTGAAAAATAATGAAGGTTAGATGGTAAATTGCTTAGAGATCATAGGATGACAAACACTATATCAATGCACAAGTCATTCATTTACACTAATAACACTGCTCTACAGCCAAAATGCTTCTGAAATAAATGTAGTCCAACTTTACTAATTCTGGGTCACTGAAAATGAAAATGATGCTTAAAATTGTTGATTGGCTCTAGTTTTCAAGATATGCTATTGGGTTAGTATATACGACCCTTGACTTGGGAATGGCAGAGGATAAGTGAGTTATAAAGGGAAGGGATCTCAATTTAAACCAGAAATGACTAAAATATATCTTTGACTGGATCTATGAATAAATCTATGACTGGGTTTGGATAGTACTTGCTTTTTAGGCAAAACAATGATGGTTGCAATCTGAAGCTGGTATTGCGTCATACATGATATGAATTGCACGTTATTCCTAGAAGTCATGGATGATGCAATCATAACGAAGCTCACATCACTCTGCTGAACAAATTGCCCTATATCAGCTCTAGAAATAATACAGTGTCATGCTCTTTTATTTGTCAGTGTTTGATTTTGCAAAGGGACACATTTCTGTTTAGCCAAAGTGAGCAGAGATGCCTCGTACTTGTGTGAACAGTGCAAATAACTTCTGCTATGTTTGTGGTGAAGTGACTATTGCATCACAAAAGCGCAGTATAACCACTATGCTTAAGAAAGCCTATCACCTTTATTTTGGCTGCAAAACTGGAGATCAGGACAAGAGATGGGCCCCACATATATGCTGCAACACTTGTGCAACAAATCTTCGCCAGTGGTTGAACAGGAAAAGGAAATCTATGACTTTTGCAGTGGCAATGATTTGGAGAGAGCCAACAGATCATACCAGCAATTGTTACTTCTGCATGGTGCCTCCAGTTGGGAAAGGTGTGTCAAAGACGAAAAAGTGGACTGTGCATTATCCAAACATTCCATCAGCTATATGCCCAGTACCCCACGGAGAAGGACTGCCAGTCCCTGATGCACCAGAATCATTCTCACTTGAGTCAGACGAGGAAGAGGATGAAACTTCGGTTCTGAATCACCAATGTCACAGGACCCACATTTTCTCCCATCGTCCTCCTCTGAACCACACCTCATAACACAAGGTGAACTAAATGACCTTGTCAGGGATTTGGAACTACCCAAGAGTAAGGCAGAGCTGTTGGGCTCCAGACTACAGCAGTGGAATCTCCTGGCAGGCTATCAGGGCAAATGGAGTCCATCATTGCTTGCAGACTATTGCTGGACAGTGGCAAGAGATGCTCCATTTAATGAATACAAGAGACAAGCCAAGAAGTGCTGAGTAGACACTGAATAGGACTAAATTATGTGCATAATAGTTTTTTGCCTTTTGTTTCATAATAAATTTTATTTATAAAACCCTTTTGCTGATTTTTAAAGTGTTACATAAACAGGACAGGTGAAATATTATCATATAAAAAGCAACCATAAACACATGAAAGGACCTAGGTTTACAATTTATGATTAAAACTCTAATATCTACACAATATACATAGACATAAAATGTAAAAACTTAAATATCTTAGAAACAGTAGCCAATCAGTTGTTTTAATTGTCATATTTGAATTCAGCACATCAAAATACATAATAAATAGCACATTTTATATCTGAAGCAGACGACTTCTCAAAAATTGTAGACCAGTGTAATTCAATATTACAAAGAAGAAATCCATGTATCACTACCATTGTTGGTACAGTAGGTATGAAAGGAAAATGCCAGATTTTGTTATGATAATAACTGAGGCAAATCTATGTCAAACTGGCAACATTTACTAAGTTCCTCGGAGTTTCCTTTAAACCACATACATTAAAACTGGTACCTGAAAAAGATCATACCAGATAGTTGCTTTGAACTCTAAGGCTGGAACAAGCATGTGGACAGTATCTTGGAAATGATGGAGCCACAGTTCCAGCAGAGATGCACTGAAGTGTTTAATTACTTTCATAAAAGCAAACACTGGGACTGGTTAAAAAGTCCTTAATGTTTCCAAGCACAATTTACTCACTATACTTCAAGCCGGTGGATTTTTTGCATATGAATTTCTCTCCCATTTCAAAAATGAAACTTCAGAAAATAACACACAAATTAAACAGAGGAGATTCCCCACAACATAATAAAATGGGGAATCTGAGCTGAGAATCATGGCAATGGGACAAAAATATTTCATAAAAGAAGACTGCACACACTTAACCTAAAACTGTCTGGCCTCCATATTCGTTTGTCCTGCTGTTTCTGTACATCTTGGTCACTAATGATGAGGACTATAAAAGATTGTTAGGTCTCACATAGTGGTGAGAGAGGGAGTACAGCTAGGAAGCAGGGAAGACAAAGAATGAGCCAATGAATCATCAAAAAAGCAGCAGCAGTTCTTCAGTGCAAAAATCAAATTGGAGGATTGAACCAAGTGAGCTCAGATGCACCACAAACTAAAAGGTTTTACTGAAAATTCTTTTAATCAATCCCTGCCCTTCTGTCTCTGTATTTCTGCTTCACAAGTCCACAGGATACTCACTAGAGATATTCAAAGCAGACTAGGGCGCTTAGACACACAACTGCCCTAAAAGTCCCAACCTCTGTGACTTGCTTAAACTCCCCTTACAATTATTTAGTCACTTAAATTCACACTTACTAACCAATTTGTACCTTCCCTCTTTAAATGAGCCTTTAAACTAGGCTCACTGATACTGAATGAAAGGAGTCTAGAATAATACATAAACTGAAGGGTCAGAAGACGGAAGTAAATAAAGGAAAGAAAGCAACTAGAGATGAGAACTTGAAAGTTATAACAGACATCCTACTTTCACTCACTACTTGTTATGGCCCTCAAGGAGTAAGTTACACCATCTTCCACACTCTTACATTCGTTTGTTGTTAAGAGGGTGTAATTAGGCTCAAAGAAGCCGGAGTGTACAGGAATTCTCAGTTGAATCAGTGCAAACCTGGAGTAACAATACTGAAACCACAGGTGTTTCTTATATAACTAAGAACAGACTTCGGTGTTTTGTATTATTTTGCATCTCCTTGAAAGTTGAAAATTGTTGAAGCTGAAATAGCTTATATCTAAAATAAGCATAAACCTAACTAGATTTTGGGGGCAGCAATAGGGTTTGACACACTTGTGGAAACACTGCATCAAATAAGTGAAAAATGAATAACTTAAAATATTTTGTTACCTTGCTAAACTTTATGGTGTATTTTGTGCTTCAGGGACTGCTTCTGCTGGAGAGGTTCTTCCTGGCTGTCTCTAGACGCTTCTTAAGGGCTTGAACAGCTTTACGCTGGATCACTTTCCCAGTACAAAATTGATGACGTTACTAAAGCAGCTTTGGCTGCACTGAAGAAAAGTATTGATGGTCTTTCTGCTGAACATGTAAGGGCTCCTGTCAGCCTTCTGGTAATTCACTATGTGATACAGCATGGCCAGAGAACAGCAGGAGAGGGTTAGAAGGGAGCCTTATTCCCTGTAAGGGGAAGAAAGTTTGCTATAGATTAACTAGAGCACCTGAAGCCAATTAGAGCACCCGCAGTCAGTCCCCTGATAAACCCCCCCTGCTCCAATCAGAGAGTGTTGGAGCAGAGAGGATTGGTGTTGGAGCAGAGAACAGTTTGCAGGAGTAGAAACAGAGTGGATAGGTGTTGGAGCAGAGAACAGTTTGAAGGGAAGCAGAGGACAGTTTGGAGAAGTGCTGCGGTGGGCTAAGAAGTCCAAGACCCTAGGTAAAGGGGCACCTGGCTTGTACAGAAGGAAGCTGAAGGGCAGGAGAGGGAAGTAGCCTAGGGGAAGGAACTGTCAGTTCAAGTGGTTTACCCTATCCTCAGGGCCCCTGGGCTGGGACCTGGAGTAGAGGATGGGCCCAGATCCCTCCCTCTCCACTCTGCTCCTCTAGGACAGTAATGGGGCTGTTAATATTCCAATTCAGGGGCAAGAAATGGTGCTATGAACACTCCCTCCCCCCCCAAGAAGAGAAAGCGTGAGACCCATCATAATAGTGCTGGCAATTTGTCACAACTGGTTGTGTGTTTAAGTATTGCCACTGCAGCCTAGCACAAGAGTCAAGATGTTGTGTTCCTGAATATTTTAATTCAACTATCATTTGGCTAATGTGTGATACTGGCAAACACAGGGAAGTCTGGCAGATGGGATTAGGACTCCTGGATTCTACTTTCAGCTCTGCCACTGAGGGCTTTGGACAAGTCATCCTCTCTCTTCAGTTTCCCCATCTGTTAAAACAGGGATAAAAATACTTATTGTACTGGGAACATATGCAGCTTAATTAATATTTGTGAAATGCCTTGATCATTAGATGAAATGTGATATACAATAAGTGCAAAGACCTTTATATATATTTAAGTAAGTTAGAAAAGTTAGATTTAGATAAAAAGTTAGATGTATTCAAATCATCAGGCCTGATGAAATTCAACTTAGAGTATTTAAGAAACTAGGTGAAGCAATCTCTGAACATTAGCAATTATCTTCAAGAACTCACAGAAGATGGATGAGGTCCCAGAGTACTGGAGAATGGCAAACACAACTACTATCTTTAAAAAGGGGGGAGGAATGAGAACCTGGGAAACTATAGACCAGTTAACCTAACTTTTGATATCCAGAAAGATACTGGAACAAATTATTAAACAATCAGTCTGTAAATATCTAGAGGATAATAAGGGGATAAGTAATAGCCAATATGGACCTACCAAGAACAAATCACACCAAACTAATTTCCTTCTTTGATGGGGTAACCAGACTAGTGGCTGGTTGGAAGCATTCAGTGTGACAGTGAAGCTTTCGACACAGTCTGAGCCTCCTCCTGCACCCCAAACCCCTCATCCCTAGCTCCACCCCCAGCTGAAGCCCTCTCACACCCCAAACCCCGACCCCAGCACGGACTCCCCTCCCACACCCCAAACCCCTCATCCCTGGCCCCACCCCAGAGCTCATACCCCCATGCACCCCAAACCTTTTTGTCCCAGCCCAGTGAAAGTGAGTGAGGGTGGGAAAGACTGAGTGATGGAGTGAGCGGGGACAGGGGTGTTAGTTTTTGTGTGATTAGAAAGTTGGCAACCCTACCCTAGCCCCACCAGCTCGCTGCAGGGCAGAAGCCCTGAGCTCCCCTTGTCTGGTAGATGGAGAATGGATGGGAGGCGCCTTTGGGGGCTCCACAAGCTGCACTTTAACTGTAAAAGAGCCGCATACGGCTCATGAGCTGTGGTTTGCCCACCCCTGCTATAGAAATTTAATGCTTCATTGTTCCATTAGTACTGAAATCATTAGGAAAAAGAAGAGTGATAATTCACATTTTTCGTCTGTCTATCCCTGGACAGACCTGCCCTGGATCAATGTCGAGACCATGCATCCCATCATGTAATCATATGGAAGGAGCAAATCTGGCTGATTTGTTCTTGTAACTTCCAAAGCAAGTTCACTGGGTTTTACATCTTAATGGTAAAAATTTCAAAAGTATTTAAGTGGCCTAGGAGCCTACCTCTCATTTTCAAAAGTGACATATGCACTTATCCATTGACGTTTCCTTTGAAATCTATTTAAATTAGGCATCTAACCTGATTAGGCAATTTTGAAAATCTCACATGGCACCTATCTCCATTTTTACCTTTGAAAATCTGGCTTTAAGTGTCTATGTCACTTTTTAAACCAGGGCTTAGACTCCGAATCATTCAGGTGACTAAAAGGTTTGTCCCTAACCTACAAAACCTAATGCAGTCTTTTTGGAATTTCATAGGAAGAGCTCAATGTATACACAAAGCAGTCAGATGCAAGCACTAGGTAAGAAGGATTTGACTATCTGAAGAGATGAATCAGCACTGATGCTAGAGAAGTGGGCAGAAAGACTTATCACTGCAGTTTGAACTAGACTACCCTGTGGGCACAAAGTCCTTGTGCAGATCTGAAGGTCCTGTTCCCTCATTGTGAGCTACTCAAAAAGTAGCACTATGATGCCAAAGCTATAGGAATGATTCATGAAACACATACAACAGGAGCTAGAATCCTAATACTGGACAGTGTTCTAGAACCTCCTGAGCCACTGTACAAGTAATTGTGAGTTTCTATGACAATTTCATTAAAGTTCTTCCCAAGTCCACATGGAGGGAGAAACCTAAGCCTACCCTGCCAGCATTCCACCTTCTCCTAAAACTCTGCAGTTCTATTACTGAAAGAAAAGTGAGGAGGGCAGCAGAGAGGACAGGGTTTATTCACACATAATTAGGCTTCAAAGGACAAGAAAGGTGAATTGTTTCCTATTTACCTAGCTGGAGATTTCACAGCGTCTTCATTTCTGTACAGCTTCTAGTTCTATAGTTAGCTATATTGAGTCTGATTTAATTCAGAAACTCATGTTTTGTCACTACAGAAGCAGGACTGAATCCAGTCTTTGCCCTTTACTGCAAATTGAGCTTAACGGGATAATTTTAACAAATCATTTTCTCTCTAAACCATAAATGCTTTAACATTTCCAAGCTGGTATATTTAAAACTGTTTTCATAAAATAATGCATTAATGTATTTTCTTTTCAATACAGAATATTAACAACAAAAAAAGGTGTTGCAGAAGATAAAAATCATGGAAAAGGTGTAAAAATGCTATACTCACACAACTGTCAGCTGTCCTATAGTAAACTGCTGTAATTTGCTAGGTAGGGTACGCAAGAAAACACAGTTAAGTCCAAACCCACCAAATTCCAAACACAATCTGCTAACATCTGACACTTCATTGTGCAGATTCAGAATTATTTTTATTTAGGACACCATCTGCGTCAGAGAAGTAGCTTTATAACATAGTTGTAAAGCATTTGTGGTCCACAGAAAAACTCTTTGCAAGTCTTCAAAACTCTACCAGACAGTCTAGAATTGCATTGACATGCTGAGCATTTTTTGTGGACTGCTGGAGTGCCAATAGTGAGAGGGCTTTACATGGAATTTGGAACTGCTAGGAAGACATGTGCTTCTTTCAAACTCAACCTGCTGAGAATTCCCTATAGAAAGCAATAAGCCAAAACTAGCTTTGTTTCTCCTGCATGTTGAATTCCAATGTGTATAGCATCAGTGTTATAGGTTATCATGGAATATTTTAGTAGGTTATACTCTGAAAAGTGAATGGAAAATGGCATCATGGTCTTCTATGTTTAAGGCCTGATCTTCAATTAGTCTTCACGCAGGAGTCCTGTTGAAATCAGTGGGAGTTCTATGAGCGCAGCACGGGGCCATTATATCCAGTGGCTTTCACAGCATATCGGCTCAGTTTACAAACCCAAAGAAAAATCATTTCTCTAACATCCAGTGCTGCAAACTGAACCTAGGATCTGCCTCCTCCTGTACATCATTGCCAGTAACAAAGGATTCTGCAGTAGGAACTTAGCTGAGTTGGAGAATCAGGATAACATTCAGCTCCCTTCTCTGTAACTATACTGGCTCTGAGATGCCAGCTGTAGTTAAAATTTTTCATCTCCCAGCATACCAGGAAGATAAATATCAAACATGGACAGTTAGCAAAGAGTGTCATTTTTACATTGTCACTGTTCTCTCTGTAACCACATTTTGAAGTGTGTAATACATACACGTAATGTATATGAGGCACATTTAACCCTCTTGGACCTATACAGAAGAGGAAAATTACAATTCTTACAGAGAACAGCTGAACCTCCAGGCTTGTTTGGTCAATTCCTTATTTTAAATCTGCAAGTACATTGTTATGCTAATGTTATTTCTTCATTTTTCATTCTTGTATCCAGCTTGCTGAAGAGCTCTTATCTTCTGGGTTTCAGGCACCTGTGTCAGTCCAGACCAGGAACTGTTTTAAAATAAATCTCCTGAGTCATAACATATTTCAAAAGGAACGGCAGTAGACGGGATGGTTCACGATTCAAAGCACAGCAAGTTTTGCTGCTGATACAGAGAAAATAGAGCCACACAGCTGATGCTTAAAGCACCAAAGCAGCAAGTACAGGTGAAGCTCAGGTGAGCACATGGGTGTCCGATGAGCGAGATACCAGCAGGTGCAATAATGACTCTGCAGAAGAAAGAGGTAGAGTGAGCTGTTTTCTAGCAATTCCTTCTTACCATAGCGCTTACAAGCCCAGGACCTCACTGTGCGAGAAGCTGTACAGGCAGAGAACAGAAAGACAAAAGGCAACAGATAGATACAGACAGGCAGAGAAGAGTACAAGGAAACTATGCGATAATATTGGTCAGCATGAATAGGCAGTGGTCTCAGCACACTGGTGGGCTAACTGCTGTCAATTTTTTGTAAGCATCAAGGCAAAGGAGAGTAATACAGAGTAATTTGAACAGGGATAATGAGGCAGCTTACATGAGGGCCTGACAGCCCAGTTATTCAAAGTGTCCTACAGCTGAGAGCAGTGTAATCTAAAAAGTCCCATTACACCATGTGAGATAGGGAGATATATAGCTAAAGGAATGGAGGCAGAGGGCTAAGTGCACATACTAGTGAAGGGAGTGAAATCCTGGCCCCACTGAAGACAATGGCAAAAGTCCCATTGACTTCACTAAGGACAGGATTTCACCCCCAGTATGTGTATAAGTTTAGAGATAGGCCTATCCATCTAGAACAGAACTGCAGCCTGGGGATTCTGGGCTCTGCTGAGATACTGGCTAATGAACAACCTGCAGGAGACCTTAGATTTTTATTAAGTTCAAACTCTGACAAGAAAATCTTAGTGGCAAAGACATTGTAAGGGAGGATCTACAATTGCTGTGGATACAGGATGTGAAGGTCACTAGCAGTGACCAAATAAAACCAGGGTCTGCTTTATAACAATTCTCTGATAGGGGAGAAAACAAGACCCTCTGAAATGTCAGAGGACTCCTTATTCTGGATTCAGGGATTTGCCCTGTCTACTGCATTGAAAAGATTCTTAATATCACAGGCATCAGGTTTCCTGTTCCTATTCCCTAGGGGATTCTCCCTCTGGTAAACACGATGAGTCACACTGATGGAAAACACCTACAATTTCCCTTCCAACATCTGTTTTAGTGCCTCAGTACCATCATGCTACTGGCAGAAGCAGACACCCAGATACCAAGAGGTTTCCAAGATAGTCTTACTACAGTACTGATATGCTAGTAACTTCGTCAACACTTGCCCACTGTCCTATATCCATTGTCTCAATTGGTTTGCTTATATATTGGAGCTGACATGCTGGATCGGACTGTTGGTCCAGTGCATTTAGCTGAATATCTTGCCTCCATCAGGGCTAGAATCTGATGCATCACAAGAATGCACACCCTCACCCCATATTAGCCTATTGGGCATATTTCACCAGCCATTGTGCAGTGCTACCAATGAAGGAAGTCCTGAGAGAATGCTCCACACCTTGATGTCTCCCTGCTCCTCACCATACCATAAACAGGGTAACAGGTATAAAAGAAAATGCAGATTAGCAAAACAAGAAGACCACTAAGTTTGAATGCGTTAGTATCAATGGTCTAAAGAAGCAGATAAACAAGGTATGTACTATATGAGCAGGCGTCCTTTATTCCTGATACAATGCAATCTATAAAACAGCATGTCTCTCAGCTCCATTAACATGGAGACTGGAGTCAGCGGATGAGGCTTTAGGTGTGGTACAATTACAGGGCCAGACTCTTTTTTGCATTTCAGTGAAAAATTCTCAAATAGAATTTTGCTTCTTTAAGAGAATTCCGCTATTAACCTTTCTACTCTCCCTTTAGGCTTTGTAACCAGCTCCCACCATGGGTGACAGTGCTTGGGTGGGGACCTGGAGGCCTCATCGTCCAAGGGGCCCAATAATGGCCCACTTTACCAGCCCAGGACCAAAGTACTCAATACAAGGAACAACAGGTAAAAGGACAAAGACACAGAGTTTCAAGAAACACAGATGATAACATGAGTTAAACACACTAAATCCAGATCAGTTTAAACAATTAATTTAGTACTCTCTCATATTTTATTCAAATAATTCCACTTTCTCTGACGTGAAAGTTAATAAAAACCTCCTATGGGATGTCTGTATTAATTTTCATTATAACCTAGGAAATAAGACAGGGTGAGACTGCTTAGTGCAGACTTATGCTGAACTGTTTCAAACAGTGTTTTCTTTACCATCAATCATTATTTTAAATCTCTCTGTGGCGAGTAGATTTTGTCGGTAGGCTGGTAAATTTTCATGACATCACAAAGCTGAACTAGAAACACGTTTCCTTGGAGTAGAAATTACAAAAAGGAGAAGTTGTTGGGAAATTCATAAAGAATATTCCTGCTGTGATTAACCTCACCGCCAAACACCTATGGCTGTAGCTCCCCAGAAAATGAGCAAGGTGTTAGATGTCTGACTGTGATGCAAATGACAGTCAGACATTTGTAAGAGGCAGCTTGACTCTTACATCACCTCTCACTACTGCTGCTGCATACCTTTTGTCTTCCTCATAATAAACTGTCAATATTTAGCTAAGGAATTATATCACCATCTAAATTGTTTGTATTATGCACATTTTAAGGCATCAATTAACTTATCTAAACATCAATAAGAATATAAATTCAGAAGGAATTTTCAATACAGATTTTTAGAAATAATGTCACTAGGAAGTTGTCACTCTCACTGGGAAGCTGCCATTTGAATAACTGTATTATACTTCCCAGCAGCAGGACACATGGTCGGTAGCATCCCTATTAGAATTCATTGGAAAACAAGGTTTAAAATTAGTGCTAAGTAAAAAGTGTTCTTTACATTTGAGTTTGGGTGGGGTTTTTTTTGGTGGGGAGGGGGTTTTATTTTAACAGCTTGTTGTTAAATAACCAAAGTATTTTGTAGTTCCAGAATTTACTTTACAATAACTTTGACATAGTCCAATCACCAGTGTTTTCACATGGGAAAGTAAATGTTTTTAGTTGTACTAGGCATCCCATTGTCACCATGTTGTCTTGTTTTATTCCAAATTATTTAAAACTAGTATTTCAAACAAATTTCGTTTAGGAGTTACTCTTCTGTGTAATTGGAAGTAATTTTTATAATCTCTGATATTACAAGGGAGTTTGAAGGAAAATTCTCTTGGCTTTAGGGTATGTCTGTGCTGGGAAATGTACCAAAATAGCTATTCCAGAGTAATTATTCCAGGGATAGTTATTTCAGTATAAGCTCCAGAGCATCCACATGAGGCTTATACCGAAAGAACTATTGGAATAATTATTACCTGAATAGCTATTTTGGTAAGTTTTCTGAGGTAGACAAGCCTTAGTCACTGTCGTAAGAACAGGATAGTACAGCTCTCTTTTGCAATCCTTGGGTGAAATCTTGGCCCCACTGAAATAAATTAGTTTTGCCCTTAGTTAGTTTGTCCAGTGACACAACTGCTCAGAAGGTGACAGTTTAGGCTTAGTTACAAGAGAGAAACCTCTGACGTACCCATAAACTGAGATGAATGGGCAATAATAATGACCATATGTCCATCCTACAAACCAACAGTAAAGCCAGCATCTTAGAAATGAATCTCATGGTCCAAAGGCTTTAGCAACAGGACCCAAAGGGGAATTAAAATAAAACTTGACATATGCATATGAAATGTAGCCCTTCTTCCTAGGTTACCTGAAGCATAACCCCACCAAAAGGAAAGCCCCTGCCTACACTTTTAAGGGGGCAAGGCCCTCGCTCCGTGAAGCCTGTTCTCCAGGTCCTCATTACTATGTGGAACCCTCAATGACCAGGAAGGGAAAGGAAACTGCCCCAGCTTATACCATGTGTGGGCGCCCCAACGTGAAAACTGAGGTCACACCTGGCCCAAGTGAGTAATATTTCTTTCAACCGTTTATTCAAGGTGAAGATAATCTGCCTATGGGTGTCCTATGTTAGGGGAATATAAACCACACCAGAATGAGGTATGGATGTTTTCAAATGGAAAGTAACAGCTCCAGCATCTGAGGGTAGGATGTGGGAGGAACAACAACATGGGTGGTAGGCTCAGGATTCAAGGAAGAGCAGTGCAGGGCAACAGGGCTGGGAAGAGGGGAACAGCAGTGCAGGGGGTTGAGAGCAGGATGGAGGAGAACTGGCAAAGCAGGACAATGGGGCTGGAATGTAGAGGGAAATGGCAGTGCAGCATGATGTGGTTGGTTGGGACACTGCA
The DNA here is from genome assembly GCF_007399415.2 of Gopherus evgoodei. Classification (NCBI taxonomy): domain Eukaryota; kingdom Metazoa; phylum Chordata; order Testudines; family Testudinidae; genus Gopherus; species Gopherus evgoodei. The sequence continues at coordinate 122,603,966 of NC_044325.1, read as the reverse complement.
ATTTTGCACAGACTGAACCTACAGATCAAGCTACCTGTTTGGCATGAAAGGATCACTGTTGTTGCTTTGCTCATGTCTTGTCTAGGCGATTATTCACCAGAAAAGTCAAAAAAGCATGTTTATGAATCTGCTCCTGTGCACTCCATGTCATTCAGGACTAGGAGCTTCAGTGTAGACAGCACTCCAGGTAAAAATCCAACAACTAATAAAGGAAATCAATCTAGGAGTCCTGTAGTTGCCACCTGGCCTAAAAGCCAGAAAGAAAGTGAAATCCCTGAGCCTGACTCCACAGCAAAGTATTATAATGAAGAAAGAAAGCTTTGGTAATGGCATATGTAGTTTGAACTTGGGGCTCTTAAAAGCTATGAACTAGAAATGGGCCTGAGCTTAATATGGTTGTCCTCTACACTGGTTATAATAGAGTTCCAATTTGTAGTGCAAATGGAACCTTAACTGTGTTCTGTAACTGGGCTTAAGACTTGCTCACATCCAAAGCTTTCGCTCAGTTGCAGTACATGGTTAATCATAGAATCAAAGAGTATTAGGGTTGGAAGGGACCTCAGGAGATCATCTAGTCCAACCCTCTGCTCAAAGCAGGATCAATCCCCAAATGGCCCCCTCAACTCACAACCCTGGGTTCAGCAGGCCAATGCTCAAACCACTGAATCCCGTCTACACTAAAACAGAAATCATGTCTTAAATGAGTCAATGGACATGCATGTTATAACAAGACTGTATCCCATTTGTATTTGTAGTGGAGATGGGCTATTAGAGACAATTTAACTGATTTAGTGTCAAAAGAGGTGAAAGCTGAAGAAACCAAATTCTGCCTCTCAATTAACAAGGGGTTATGGGGGACAGAAACCAACAGGAATATTTCCAGGGGAGGGGAAAAAAATACTGAAAAAACACTCAATGCTCATGTGACAACACTCAGAGTTAGTAGACATTGATACCACAGCCAGGCAGCTTATGTCTCAAAATTGAGAAGAACTCCTTTGGCACAGAGGTATAAAAACTCACTAGAAGAGAGTGTTACACCCAGACTTTGAGACATACTATCGTCAAGATCAGTAGGCCAAATTATGACCTAACTTTATCTTCCTATGTCTGTTTGAAATGCGTATGCAATTCCTTTTACCTACACTTTAAATATCAGCAAATAATTAGCAGCACAACTATCAAGAGGGGTCATCATATGACAAACTCCATAATATGTCTTGAAAAAATGTCTGAAAAACCCAGGTCACTACAGATGGGTTAGGTTTACTTCATCAGCAAGAAAACTATCAAACATGCAGAGATGAGACAGAAGAGATACAGGTTGATCAAAAATAGTAGCCACGGATCAATCATTTAGACAGATCCAAAACATAATACTTACTGTTGTACCACTTTCAGAGCAATGTCTACATATCATCACTATGCAACTGTTTCTCTACTGCTTTTGGTTCCCTGAGATAGCTAACACCCTGTCTACAATCACAACAATGTTTGTGTGCAAAATAGATGTGTCCAAGCCTTGTATAATACACTTTGGTTTTCTTTGCATAGACAGAACCCAAACATTACTGGGTTAGCACCTCAGAGCCCCAGCCCTGGAACAGGACCTCCTTGTGCTGAGCGCTGTAGAAACACAGAAAAAAAGGTGGTCACTTCCCCAAAAAGCTGACAATCTAAGAATAAGATGAAAGATAACAGGTGGACACAGACAGAATGAGGAGCACAAGGAAACAACATTAGTCGGCCTGATAGTCATCACCTCAGCACACCAGCTTCCCATCTGTTATCACATTTTTGTGTGTGGATATCACAGTAAAGGAGAGTTTTAAGGATGGATTTGAAAAAGGACAAAGAGGTGGCTTGGCAGATATTTACAGTGATCTCTTCAGGCATAATGGGCAGACTGGTAGGAAACACAAAAGTGCTTGACTGAAAATGTAACACGTGAGCAGTAAAAGCGGATATAAATGGCAGAACAAAGGCAGGCGTCGTTAGACATCTCAATAGCGTAGGAGAGATGATGGGTAGCATGGCGAAAAGTCACAAACAGCCTTGAAAGTGAAGACAAATAGTTTGTGTTTCATGTGATGGAGAAGGGGGAGCAAGAGGAGAGATGAAAAGAGAGAGGTGGCATGGACAAAGCCAGGAAAATGATCTGTACAAAGGCAAAACATTATGATCCTGTTACGTGAACTATGTTACAACCTTGAAAAGGTAAAAATAAGTCCTGTTCAGAGGCAAAAACCAAACCGCATTACAGCTCCATTAAGCCACAGCAGGTTTGTCATTTGCTGCCCCAACATAGTTAGGATTGTTGTGTAGATGGGACCTGAGATTTATGATAGAACAATTTATAATGATTGCATAAAATAACACTGAAAAATAATAAACATTATACAATTTAAAGAGAAGTTATGTGAAGTACATCCTCTTATAGGCAGAATAGTTATCAGGGGCAGCTTTAAAAGTGCCGCTCTACTCTCAAAAACCACTATAGCGTCCCAGGGACTCCAGTGTAAATTAGATCAGCCCACAATTAAAAGATGTGATTTTTTTTTTCAAACTGCCAGCCCTACAAACTCAGCCTGGGTTCTAAACTTCAAGCTGTATCCTTGGACAGAGCAGAAGGCTTTTTAATTTCATTGTTCTTTGAGTGATTATCCACAGGGATTCTACTCTTGGTGCACATGCACCCTATATGTACGATCTCAGATTATTTTGCCCAGCAGTATTTGCTGGAGCTGCACATGCACCCTGAGGTCCCTTGTGTCCCTAACCCCAGGGCATAAATTGTAAGTGGTGAACCAGGTCCAAGAGTCTCTCATTTCCTTATCATCTGTGGCAGTGAGAATGAACCCCTCACTGTGTCCACCTGCTTCTCTGCAGCATCGAGCTTGTTTTGTTGCCCACTAGCAACACACAAAAAAGTTCTGATTTCAGTCAGGTTCTGTTTTTTAGGCACCCCTGTATTGACTGCTAAAAGAGCACCAATATTAGCCATTAAACCTGCAGTTAGCATCTCTCGTAATGATCCTTCAGCAACCGGTGCTTCTGTACAGGCAACCTTGAAACCATGTTCCTTAGTGCCCAGCACTGGTCCCTAGTGTGTTAGTACTCAAGGCATATATAATACTGAGTGATTTATCTGTGGCTCGGTACCAGTCTCCTCTCCTTGAGTGGCTGAGGATTCACCAGCTACTGACACATCAGTACAACAGGTAAAGGAGACAGCTCCAGTACCGACCTCACACCCTATCCAGCTGAGGAGAGCACAACAGAGCCAGGATGTTCCTGACAGTACAGTCCCTCCTTTGGAAGAAATGTACTCCTTTACTTCATCCCCATCAGGGCATAACAGAGACTCGACTCCTATGCACTCTCCTTCTCCTGCTTTGGAAATGTCACAGGAGCCACAAAGAAACTCTAAGGAAGTATGTGTAAGGAACAGCAGGAAATGACCTAATGTTCATAGGGAAAATCGTTCCTGGTGCCACCTTCCCTAGTACCTATACTCATATCAGCCTGCATTCTACTGGACACATGGGGTAGGATACATGACTCAGTTCCAGACTTCACTTGTGCTCCATGAAAGAGTATCTACTCAAAACGTGCTCCAAAACGTCTGTTAGTCTATAAGGTGCCACAGGATTCTTTGCTGTATCTACTCAATAGACACTGCATGCCCCCACAAAAAGTCCTCTCCCCATTCAACTGGTGAGAAGACCCAATTCTGGTATGCAAGGGGATACTCTGTTCTGCATCTCTACCTACCAAGATATTAGCAATAAAAACCTTCACTTGGAGATGGAGGACTCGTCTAAATCACCCTCAGACTAAGGGCCTATGATCCCCCCAGGAAACTCATCTTCACATAAACATTCTAGAGCTCAGGCTATCTGCCTTCATGCAAAGTACACGTACCGTTATTCTAGGAATCTATGATCCCAGTGCTGACAGACAACCCCACAGCTACTACGTCAACAGACAGGGGGAGCAAGACTGTCTCCACTGTGGAGTTGGGTGCATTCCAGATCAAATCACACCAGTGGCGCTGCACCTTCCTGGCCCTCAAAACATCGATTGACTTAGCAGGTAGTTCTCAAACAACCAGGAGTGGTCTATCAAAGACTCAGTTCTGCAGAACGTCTTTCACACGTAGCAATTCCCAGAAACAGATGTGTTTGCTACAGACCAGAGCAACAAAACATCAGGCATTTTGCTCCTGAGATGGTTCAAGCCCAGACGCCTTGACACTGGGATGAACATATACCTTTCTGCCAATTCCTAAGATACTGAGGGCTCTGAGAAAATTGGGGCAAGATGCAGTTGATTACAATGACACATCTTGAAGAACTGCAGTTAGTGTAAGGTAAGTAACTGTTCTTTTCTGTTTGTTTAATTCAGTATGCCAGCCTCACCACCCGTGAGCACCAGCAGTTCAGACTCCAGATGCCTACTCTTATTCCAGGACTAAAAAGGGCCAGGGAATGTGAAAAAGAAATATCCCTCCTTCTCTCCAGCCTCTGTTGAAAGCTCTCTCCAATATGATGCTCCCTCTAATCCCTGGGGATTCACACTGTACATAACTATCATGGTTTCCCCCCCACAGGTCCTGGTGCATACACTATTCCTCGGGTGATGGGACCCAACACAGTAGACAAAACTGCTAGCCCTTGTTATTCCATGAAATGGAAGAGTAAGCTTGGTCGCTTTGATGAGGATCTCCATAAGGTAAGCTGCTTTTCCATTTCCCCTTCAGCTGCTCTCATTGACAACCAGTGGTCAGTCACTGCCTCCAAGATTGAAGGCCTCTAAGCATTGGTGGGTTCTTTCCTAGTACTTGAAGAGATACAAGTGTTCTGCAGCATGAACAGATAAGTGCTGCAGCAGAAGACTGGCAGCAAATATGGCTGTTCTTAGTAACTGCATCATTGGCAAGTCAGGGCTCTAACTGTATCTGCAACAAATACCTGTCTAAGGGCTTGATCCAAAACCCAACAAAATCAATGGGAATCTTTCCAATGACTACTATAGTTTTCAGAGTAGGCCTTTTTCTTGTGCTATGCCTAAGCACCATGTTCCATGAACTCCATCTGGAAAAGGAGTTGTAATTGGGATGAGGACAAGAAATGTGTTAAGTAACAGAAGTTCAGATATGAAATTTCACATCAGGACACACATATTGCAATATATTTTTTGTTCTAGAGGAAAAATCTTTTGCTCCAGTGTATAATTACTGAGTATTTTGACACCTTATTGTGCATATGCAATAGCAACATTTCAAACTCAAAGTTCGCTGCCATCTCCAAAGAATTTTTCTTACTGAAATACCTACAGTGATCCATGTCCCCAGACAATAAGTATGTGTAAAAATTCTTTCTAAAATACCCAGTAATAGTCATTAAAAATGTCAACAATTGCCCATGGTAAACACAGCAGCATCTGAAGGACCACAGCTTTCTTACAATAGGAAATAATTGTTACATCTCAGATGCTGCTGTGTGGTAAGAGTTGGAACATGATTTTTTTTTAAATGATTGTGTTTAACAATGAGGAGTGTGAGGAAAAAAATTGACATCTTGCTCAAGCTTATTTTCTGGAAATAACGATCCCTCTAGGTAGCAGGCTGTAGCAACATTCCTAGTGCCACCTACCAAACTAATCATCAGATTTCATGTCTATGATAACATCATACTAAGTGAAATAAGACTGTGCAGCTGAATACCATGGAATGTTACATATTTACAAAATGATTATTTTTGTATTGGATAAAAAATGATCATGTACAGATTCTTGCTAATTATCTAAAACCTACTGAAAACACTGGGCTTTTAGACAAACCTTTTACTGTAAGCCATATATAAAAACCAGTGAAGATCACAGGTGCCTAATACTTGCAGAGACAGAACAATGGCACTTTCCTTTCAGTTTGAGTCACTGTCCCCTTGCAGTCTGTCAAAAGTGAAGAGGCTCAGGCTAATAAGACTTCAGACATCTAATATAAACTTCTAAAGGACATGACACGGTTGAGAGGGAATCCTTCTGCAAAAAAAATAAAAAATTGTTAAAATTAATTAATTGTTGCAGATAAACCTATGCAGCTCTCATAGGAAATTGGGGATATTGAATGTAGCCATTTTCAATGGAAGATTCTATTGACTCTCTTACAGACCCCGGGTCCAGCTGCATACAAAAAGACAGACGTTGATGTGTACAAAAAGAGAGCCCCCAAGTACAGCATGAGCTCCCGGACTAAGCCTGCAGGAACTGTTAGACATCCTGGACCAGGAGACTATTATCCCGGAAAGGTAAGGCAGAGAGATCTAGAGGGTAATTTACTTGAGTCAGAGGACAAACAGTCGCAGGCTACAAGGCTGGTTTGTATTTAAACTCCTTGAGTTGACACGTTTTGATTTAGAGCTATTACGAAAACTTTTTCCAGCAGAGTTCAGCATATAGAAATCCAGATTCATATAGCAAGGACAAGATCCTTCAATATATCAATGCGTTAAGATGAGTACTGGTAAGAAGGGACATCAATCTGCATGGAAGAGCTACAATTAATGTTTTACATTACTGCCCCGAAGAGGCCATGTTTGAACAAGTCAAAGTTAAATTTTAAAAAACCCACATCCCACAATATTAATGCATTATTGAGACAGATTAATTGCAGAGAGTCAAGAAACTGGACAGGTTTCTTTGAGAAATCCTTGTGCATATCAATTCCAGCAGGATCTTTCATTCCATCTGTCTAAGTATGTATTCATCAGATATCTGAGCCTACATGAGCACATGTACAAAAGCACATGTACAAAAACAAAAAATATTATATTTGTGCACCTGGGATTAAAGAAACATGTATTGTTTAATCAAATAGAACTCCGTCATTTCACTGTCAGCTGTTGTTGTAGGAGCATAAACTTGTATGATTGATATGTGGACGCAAAGGCAAACCATAATGATTCTATTGCTGATTGAATTATATCCAAGCACACACTTTGAGGTCTTCTTGGATAACTGCGACCCCATTTTTTCAGATCCTGAGTAGTACACTGCATATCCATCCACTGTAATGAAACAGTCACAACTATTCCATGACAGTTCTGAGATTCCACATATTTCTTATATCTTTCCAATTCTTTGGCCAACATGGAGAGATTCCTTTCACCCATACTCTTTGCATTCCATGTGTCTACTCTGATCATTCATTTACAAAGGTTCAAGTCACTCTTCGTTGGTGCAAACATCAGGTTCATCCTGAAAGATTTGGTACAGCTCTATCATAGCTGCAACTGGTACTCTGAATGGCCAGAACCTCGTCCCCCAGTATAGTTTGTTGTGCTTTCTAACCTTGGAGTCTTGCCATCCAGCACCACATGGAGATTAATGTTTCGCCTTTATTCCAGCATGGATGTACAGAAGGTGGTTTCCTGTTGACTCCTCTCTAGTTTTTAGCTGCAGTTGATTAAATACTTGATTGAACTTTTCCACCTTCTGATGGCACTTCCTCCATCAGGGTTCCATTACCCTCCCCAGGGCACTCATCCAGTCAAAACACTGGCACAAAATGTGCCAAGTTACTTGAATGCCACTCTGCACCCAGCACCAGCCAGTTGGACTACCTTTTGTCTGGTCCCTACCCTTTTACTTGTCCATCCTGGGTGGCCCTGTCTGGAGATAAAGCTCCTGCTGGCATAGTTACCAACCTCAATGGAATATGCAAGCCTTCTCACCATGCTAAGATGCAGTGCCCAGGGAAGGGTTCTATGAACCGTGAAGTTGGAAGTGTAAGCTCTCATGAAGCTTACTGAAACAATGGTTTTGGTTTATAAAATGAGAAAGGAGGCATTTAGTTGAATTCTGCTGCTCTCATCACTTGGTCTTTACAAACACTATCTTCACCCATCACCTTACACATTTAAACAGATAGAAGTCACCTGAAAGTATGTCAAAGAACCAGATTGTCCATGTAATGATACAGCAATGTTGGAGATAGAGCATCCAATGGATATGGACTGACTCCTAGTCTGCACTTGGGAGACCACCAACCATTAGCCTCAAACATAAACTGAAGATAAGATGTTCGACAGGTCCGCTACATTTGGATTGGTCCAGAATCAACAAAAACTACATGACTTCTGTCCAAAATGGGTTTGAGGGATTTTCACAGGTAAAAGAGAACAACCTGAATAAACTTTGGAATAACATGAAAACTATCATGCTCAAAGCTGCCATTCTGAAAAGTCAGTGTTGCAGTGCATCACAGATGACTGAGAAATGGCTTGAGCAGGTGGAACAATAATGCACAATGAAAAAGAAAGTACAAGGAACTAAACAGATCCAAAGGCAGATTAGATGAGACAACAATGAATACAGCAGGGCAAAATGCATGGAACTTGCGAATCACAAAGAGAGTAATAATACAAAAAATTTGTTCACAGATGTTAGACTTCTTACCAAAAAGTTTTCCCTGCAATTGAACATAACAAAAGATCATGTTGGCAGAATCCTCACTGAAAGGGATATCAAATTCTGAAGGAGAGATTACTTTGCCAATCTTTATGGTTCATTAGAGCCACTCAGAATATAGGGCAACAGAAAGGAGAGTACAGAGCCAGAGCCATCAATCCCACAAGAGGAAATGTGTGTACTATTATGAAAATGAAGCCAGGGAAAACACCATGGGAAGGTAAAGTACCAGCAGAACTGTTTAAAGTGACTCGTGCCTGCAGTATTGATCTTGTGGAAAATTTCCAACCATGTACGGACAACTAGAAATTGGCCAGACAACTAGATGAAAGGGAGTCTTTCTGCCATTACCAAAGAAACGAGACATAACAGGGAATAACAATTGTATCCTCAGCCTAATATCACAATTGACCAAAGTTTTGCCTCACATAATCCAGGATCACATGAAGCAAATGACAGAAGCAGAACTACCACCACCACCAAAAGGTGTTTTCAGAGAGGAATAAGACACATGTGATCACACTGTGAACGTCAGTCAGTCACATCATTGAAAAATGCAGGGAGTACAACCACCCATTGATCATGTGTTTCATGGACTACTCAAAAGTATTCAATACTGTCCAACTTGATCATCTTTGTAGGATAATGGCAGATTTGCCAGTCTCTACCTTCAACAACAGACCACACTGTTGCAGGTAATAGCTAGTGGTTTTCCACTGGGCTGTGCACGAGACAAGGGTGTATTCTGTCCCAAACTTTTTCAAGAGGTATGCAGAATGAAACAAACACTGGAAGATTTTGATAAAGTGGAAGGAGCTTGGATTTCCATTGGTGGACCCCCTCTTAACTGACCTTAGATATGCCAATGACAACACCTGTTGCTACAACCAGTGGTAGAATGTAATGAATGCTGGAATCTGTAAAAAGTTAGTGAGGAATATAGACTCTCTGACTATTGTAAAAACGAAGTGCATGTATGTTGACACGATTAACAAAAACAGGATGAAAGTGGACATCATGATTAACAGTCAAACTGTAGAGGCAATAGATGAATTCAGTTACCTGGGATCATACATATCCAACCAAGAAGGCTGTTCAAAAGAAAGTGGAAGAAGATTGGGAATGGATTGCTCAGCCATGGCCTCCCTCACTAAAGTTTAGAAAAAGCATGACATAGAATGCCAGGGTTGGAAGGGACCTCAGGGGAGGTCATCTAGTCCAAACCCTGTTCAAAGCAGGACCCACCCCCAGATAGATTTTTTGACCCAGATCCCTAAATGGCCACCTCAAGGATTGAACTCATAACCCTAGGGTTAGCAGGCCAATGGTCAAACCATTGAGCTATCCCTCCCCCTATGTATGAAAGCTTGATTGGTGAAAAGCTTAATTTTCTCAAGCACGACCTATAGATGTGAATTATGGGTAACAAATGTTGGAAAGCAAATGAAAACTGAAGCCTTTGAGATGGGATGCTGCCAAAGATGCCTGTATATCTCCTGGATGGAAAATGCAACAAATGCTTAAACTAGCAGCATTATTAGAGAGAAGCAGACCATGTTGTTGGAAATCAACAGGTGTAAATTTATGTCCTTTGGTCACATCAGGCACAGAGACAGAAATAATCTTGAAAAAGTTATTCTGGAAAGAATGGTGGGAAGTCCTCATAATAGGGCATGACTGGGAAGAAGATGGAGGAACGGAATGTGGCAGATCAATGAGAGGACAGCTACTCAGTATTCGAAGGTAGTGATGGATTGAGAAGGCTTCTGAAAAGTCTGCTGTGATGTCACTAATATTCAGACATGAATAAATAGATTTTATTTACTTAAACAAATGCACAAGTTTATTTACGCAAACACATTTGAAGAGCAGCATCAAAATTAGTGCAGCTTCTTTTACCTGTATTGATTTTTTACAATGATAAATCACATTACCTTATATATAGAAGTGCCAGAAGAATCCTAAAGTGGCAGCTTTAGAAATTTACAAACTAGTTTGGGGATCATTTTAATCTGCCACTGCTGTCCCCTAATGATGAAATGTGACAACTATTTTTACAGCATATAATATTGTAACAATTAGAAAAGGAAGTCAGAGATACTGTACCCTATTGAAACTGCAAGGAGGAAGGCAGAATTATCCAAGTTGGAAATATGGCAAAGATACTGCAAATTGCAATCTGTTTCATAAAGTGCCAGTGGAATTTTTATCATCACACAGAGAAAAGCCCTAATTTGTTTGACCTGAAAGACACACTTGGCAATTACTATGTCACTCTGTCCTGTTCTGCATCATCACAACACACACACTCCTTTCTTTCACTAATGCATGTTATATGTACAGGGCGACATAATTAAGAATAATTAAAAATATTTCAGTTAGAAGCCTGCTCAAGCTGGCATATAGGATTGGAAGTATTTTGAAATTTGGGCAAGTACCAATACAGACTACAACTTCACAGCTCATCCCTAATGCTTGTGGGTGTGTGTGTGTGTTGGGGAGGGGTATTAAATAAAAAACAAAACCGTTTTTAAAAGGACCATTGAAATAAGAGATATTGAATAGATTTTACACCAATATTCCTAAAATACTCATCTCTGTTCTAAGAAAAAAGCACAGGAACTTTTAACCCAAATGGCAGTAATGTCCTAAGTTATTATGGAAACAACTGATTAGAGAGTGTTGGAATAAAAATACCAACTTAATGGGAACCATTAAATGCATTCTAGCAACAATAAAAGGAGAGAGGCATAAAGTGGACAAGGTGGGATCTATAGGCGTATCTGGGTAAGTAAACCTCACAAACTTATCATTTATGAGAACTCTATTTCATAAAGAAACTGATGCAGGTTGTGGTGCATCCAGAAGCAACAAGGCTACTTATCTAAGGGAAGAAGCTGCACTTTCAGGCTGCCAACATGAAAGGTCGAACCCCACCACACACCCCTCATCTTATTAGGAAATTTTTGCAACATTTAACCCGGAGTTCAGAGAAGCCGATTGCTCTTCAACCATTCTAATCTGGCTGCGTGACAGACAGTCTGTGCACCTTCAGTTACAAACTTCTTTTCACGGACTGGAAACTAGTAAAAGGGGCACGTGTGTGACAATAGGTGACCTGCACTGTCCAGATCTAGTACTTGATTGGGGAGGGCATGTAGCACAGAAAATAGAAACTAACAACCTGATGCTAGTTAATAGTGAATATCCTGATTTGTTGTATTTACTTTTCCATCTTCAGGTAACTTTGACCAAGCCTTGCGCCCCAGTTGTTACCTTTGGAATCCGACACTCTGAGTATACAATGCCTTTGATAGTGGATGTCTATTGACCTTCACGCAAGCTGCCTTACAGAAACTACATTTATTTTTCTATATCATGTTGCTTTATATTTTAAAGCTGCCAGTTTTTATACAAGTTATCATATATCTTCAACCAAAGAATAAGTTTCTACAAGTTCTAGCATTAAAGGATGACAAATATTCAGAAAATGATCATTTGCAATATTTTAACTTGCCTCTGGCTATGAAGGAATTTTCCATATCCCCCTTAATGAAGAGGACATGTTGAAGCTAGCAGTATTACCCAGGCATGTGGATCTTGCTGTATCTACCTGCTGAGAATCTGAACCCTGCCATTAGTGCATTGAAGCATCTGGATTCTGTGTTCCAGAAACTGGGAATTCACAACTGTATACATAAAGAGTCACTCAGTTTTGTACTACTGAGCTATTTTGTTTGTTTACTCCTGTGATGACCCTCACTGTATGTGTCATTTATCCCTTTGACTGTGTTCTATTGCAGTATCAGCACGTAAAGAAAATAAATCAGGGAATCAGTATTTATGTCAAAGTAGCTGAATACTTCAATCTACCTTTAGATGGAGCTACAGACTAAAGTTTAAAGGGATACTGGGTGGTTAAAACAAGTTCTTAGATATGTTACATCTTTAGATTATTAAAACAAAACTTTAAAAATTTAAATGGACTTTTCACCACTCATTCCTAGTTTACCTTCTCCTCTTCACTAATCTTGGAGCAGGGGATGGGAGGGGTGGGGAGGAGAAAATTAAAACCACTTCTGGTTCTCATGCCTTAACAAAATATTGCCATTTTAGAATTGCTAGAAAATGTTAAAATCCTAAATTAAAAAACCTTTTCACTAAATTTAAGAACAAAGTTTCATTAGAATTTTTTAAAACGAAGTAAGGCTAGATTGCCAAATAACATCCCCTTAACCTAGGAGAAGTGCAGTTCTTGCTCTCTCAGCTGCTGTATGCCAGATGGCTGTGAACATGCAGCGTCTTGCAAGGTCCACATGCAGGCTAACCATAACTGCAGGCTGCTCTCAGGAAGCACAGGAACTATTTCAGAGATGCATACTGCCCTAAAGAGGTGTTGGAGCTAGGGACACACTGCAGCTACACATCACCACTTGGAGCTGGCCTGACAGCACAGGGGAGGGAAGTTGCAACTGTTGAAGTGGTATAGAAGTAGATATTCTTCTCCTGAATTGTAGGGAAAATTGTATCTCTGTGAGGCTTCCTCCCCAAGCTCCACACAGAAGTGGTGCAACTCTGCACCATCCCTCGCTATGAGCAGTGCCTGAGTGCCACAGCTGAGCCCAAAGGTTAACACAATTATTGGGAAGGACAAATTGTCTGCCCCACTTAACCAAGCTGGGAACCCCAACAGTCCCTTCCCCCACTTATTGTGTTCTCTGGGAGTTTTACTTAGCCTTTCAAGGCAAGGTTAGTGTGAAGGTGGTGATGGGAAAGCGAACTGTTGGACTCCAGAGCACAATGCTGACCTTTATTTTAAAAATATTTTTAAACTAACATTTCAAAACAAGAATTCATTTTGAATCAAAAAATCAAATACTTCATTCCAAAAAGGAAAAAAATTGGAACAAAAGTGTCAAACAATCCATTGAAACCCAGGGGAAGTTTTGGTTTTGACAAAAATCAGGATTTTCCAACAACAAAAATTGTTTAAAAGTTCCTGACCAGCTCTATTATTGACTCCTGAGCAAGATGAGTGACTTGTACTTTAGTGGTCATTTTTCCTCTTCATCCTAGAAGTCAGTAGGGGCCAATTTCTCTTCTTTACGGATACATGCAGATCCCATAGGGTGCTATCTTGTCACACCTTCTGGTCTACTGCATCTTAGTGCTTGGATGTAATCTCCACTGTCCATTGTACTGAGTACTGTATTATTGATGACTATTCATCAATGCAGGTTCCAAGGCAATAAGTCCTATAAAAAGTTAATCATGTACATGTTTGGAAACTGGCTAGTATAATACAGCTTTGGACCATGATAAGAACATACATATATAAAATTACTGGTGCAGCATCTTAACACAGTACAAGTTTATTCACAGCATAAAAAGCAAAATAAAAGAGATCATTGCTCTAGCAAGAGTTAGAGTGCTTTGGAGTTTTTTGGTCATGAAAGATTTGCTTGAGGGAAGCAGATGGAATAGTCAAGTGAGTCACCCAAATTTTTTAAGCATGTAAAATTAGCTCAGAACAGCCAAGTCTTACCAAAGACGAGAATCAAACAAGACTGAGTCAACTGAACCAAGAGCCAGAATGGATCATCCCTGCATCCTTCTCCCTCCATCCCTATTGCACATTCTACCTTTGGAACAGGATAAGGACACAAGTTACAGTACAGCAACTAGTGCATTAGAAGATCAATATTCAAGGTAAGAAGCAGATTAAGAAAACCGGATCTAAATCTGCAGAAGGATCAACGTTCTGTGGCTTGTAAGAGGAATTTTTCACTGTCACACACAGTGTCATTTGTCAGGATCAGACAATATACACAGGGATTAGGGAATATGAGTTTGTTTAGGGAGAATAGGACCAAAGAACATATCCTCTATACAGTTAGAGAGGTGGCTACATCAAGAGAAATAAGAGATTTCCCTGCTTGATGATTGGCTTTCTTACAGAAAAATCCAGAGAAGTCCCTGGAACAAATAATATACATTACAAAATAACTTTGGTAGAGTTGTTTTGTACCATAAAAACCTTTTAAAATATTTTTTTTTAAAACAATAGTATTTTTAGAATCGTTTATTATAAGTGGAGGCAGATATAAATAATTCAGATGGGAAAACATACATGGGCTGGAATGAGAGGGGAAGCGACAAAGTCAATGAAAGGGAGAGAAGGGTGATTTGGGATGAGCATTCTTAATCAACATACAGTACAGAATAAAGATGTAGTGCTGAAAGATTATAAACGTCCTTCATCCACACAGCATTCAAATGCACAGAATTATGTAGAACAATCACAGAGCAGGGTACATACTATATCTCAAAGTGCTGCAAGCTCTTGAGTGATGGCTTCACAAACAATAGACAATACTTTCTCAGGTATGTATTCCAGACAGTTACCCAGTGACATGCAGCGTACCTACCAGGTGATGTACTGTGGAGAGGACAAAGAATTGGGAATTCTAAGGTGACCTCCTATTTTAAATCATCCCTCTGATCAGACCACTTAAGACAACAGATCTAAACTCCATCTTTACCTATGGAGTGGCAATGTCTATCCAACAATACCAAAGTGCTGTATTATGGGAATGCTAGTACCAATCGTTCAAAAAACTTCCCCTTCTAGATTATTTAAACAATGGTTTCCAAGCCTTTTGTAAAGTAAAGTAATGTTTTTCCTCCTCTTCAGTTTTTCAACTTTCTCATGTCATCTACAGTTCCAACTGAGCACATGTTTACTTGTTACAAGACCCACAATATTTTGCTACTGCCACCAGCCATCTCTTCACTGCCTTTCCCCATCCTCGGCTATAAGACAAGTAAGTCAGTAGAACCAAGCTATCATGGTGATAAAATCCTGCTCTGATACCATGAATGGCTGATGGATTTTTGTAACATGTAGTAATTACTCAACTCACACAATTTACCTACCACACACAATTTAATTCTTCAGAGTGTTGTACAACAATTCTAGCCTGAGATGCTGCTGGTATTAATGTATTTCAAAACATAAAATGAGATTAACTGACTTCCCAAGATCACAGAGCTAGCCAATGACAGAGCTGGATTAGAACTCAACAGCTCCTGCCTCCCAGCCCCATATTCAGAGTAAACCATGCAGCCCCCCACCAGCTCTCCTCATTTTTGAATGGTGCACAGGCACATTGCTACTATGGGCTGAGTCAAACACTTTCACATTAACAACACAGCACGTCACTAAGGTGGACATGACATAGTTATGAGCCAGGTAATAGATGAAGGCTAAAGGTCATGGACAATAAAGCAATAAATGAAGGCTAAGTGTCAACAAGGAGATCAAGTTGCAGCATACATACATTTAAAAAGATCAAAATGAACTATATTCATTTTATGAAAATATCTGATGAATATGACCAAGACTGACTAGAAAAGTGACAGTAACCTGGAGTCCAGAGAGGTTATCTGGTCCTCCATGAATATCCTAACAATCCTTGACAGGGTAGATTGAGGATAACTTTGAGCAAGTCTCTGTTTATCATGGCCACAGTTTTTCTTTCCATAAAAATTCCAGCATGAGGACCCCACTCAAGTCCGTGCTTTTGAGACCAGATAATAGAGGATGAAAAATACAACCACCAGTCCAGCAGAAACATAACAAAGCAGTTTGCGATTATCCCTTCCCGAGCGTGTCATGGTGGAAAAACGCTTCACACTCCCCGTCAGCAGGCCTGTCACACTCATGAAATCTGAGTCCTGAGGGAGACAGAAAGGTGAAATGAGAAATTATAAAACAGATGGGGCTTTCCCTAGAGAGTGCTACTTTAAGCAGAACCATTTCAGTCACCAGTTGCCCGGGGAACTGACTAACTGCTAAGTCTAGAATCAAAAAAAGCAAAAGCAAAATACAAACAGCAATCTGTCTTTAAGAAATCACTGTCTGCTACTCTCACACCCAGGCTCCAGGGACAGACTATTACCTTCAGTTCGTTCAATGCAGTTAGGTATTTGAAGGGCAAGTAAAGTTCTATTAAATGCAATCCCACCCCAAATATAACAACAACCTAAGTCAATGGAACTATAGGTATCTTAATTCCACACAAACCAGAAAATGCAGAATTAAGGATTCTCAGACCAACCTTAGTTTTGTCCTACTCTATGTATGCATTATGACAGAGTCCTCAATTATGTCATACAACACACCACATACAGTATAGCTAGTAATACAGAATGCTACGTATCTAGCTTTAAGGGCTTGTCTATACATGGAGTTATTCCTGATTCCAGGTGTGGAAGCTCTTACTCTGGAACAAGACTTCCCATACATGCAGTTAATCAGGGATAACAGCATGCATAGACAAGCCCAAAGGTTTAGAAAAAGGTGCAGCTTCTTTCCATTAGACTATAATGTTATTTGCAGACTAGAACATTATATTTGCTCATCGCTGTGTCATCAGACCCTATTGTAATGCAAATTCTCTCCTCTCAAGCCCCCCTTTTCTCTCCTAGCTTTTGTTTCTGCCTTCTCACATAATTATCATCAGCAGTTCCTTTTCCTTACCCAAATCTCTAAAGTCTACTGCTGTTCCTCTTCTAATTAAAGCTTCTCCTAACCTCCATCCTTTCCTTTCTCAAAGCACTTGGAGATAAGGCTATTTTCTCAGTCACCTCTCAGAGAACCATATTCTTGAAGTCCGGCAGTCTAAAGTGCGACTGGATGTAGCACAGAATGTACTTTCCCTTGATTAGGTCAATGATAGCTACTTCTTTTTTCCTCTTCACCTTTGACTTCAATACAGATTTTCGACCATTCTTTTCTGTTACGCTACCTCCATAGATGCATAGGCATCTCCAGTCCCCTTGTTTATACAACTGCTGTTCATCTCTAGTAGTGGTTTCTCTTCTGTATCAAGAACCCTCCTATATAGAACTTAGCAGGGCTAAGTTACACTGGTCTACAATTTTTGAGAAGTCGCCTGCTTCAGAGATAAAATGTGCTATTCATTATGTATTTTGATGTGCTGAATTCAAATATGACAATTAAAACAACTGATTGGCTACTGTTTCTAAGATATTTAAGTTTTTACATTTTATGTCTATGTATATTGTGTAGATAGTAGAGTTTTAATCATAAATTGTAAACCTAGGTCTTTTCATGTGTTTATGGTTGCTTTACATGATAATATTTCACCTGTCCTGTTTATGTAACACTTTAAAAATCAGCAAAAGGGTTATATAAATAAAATTAATTATGAAACAAAAGGCAAAAAACTATTATGCACATAGTTTAGTCCTATTCAGAGTCTACTCGGCGCTTCTTGGCTTGTCTCTTGTATTCATTAAATGGAGCATCTCTTGTCACTGTCCAGCAATAGTCTGCAAGCAATGATGGGCTCCATTTGCCCTGATAGCCTGCCAGGAGATTCCACTGCTGTAGTCTGGAGCTCAACAGCTCTGCCTTACTCTTGGGTAGTTCCAAATCCCTGACAAGGTCATTTAGTTCACCTTGTGTTATGAGGTGTGGTTCAGAGGAGGACGATGGGAGAAAATGTGGGTCCTGTGACATTGATGGTTCAGGACCAGAAGTTTCATCCTCTTCCTCGTCTGACTCAAGTGAGAATGATTCTGGTGCATCAGGAACCGGCAGTCCTTCTCCGTGGGGTACTGGGCGTACAGCTGATGGAATGTTTGGATAATGCACAGTCCACTTTTTTGTCTTTGACACACCTTTCCCAACTGGAGGCAATATGTAGAAGTAACAATTGCTGGTATGATCTGTTGGCTCTCTCCAAATCATTGGCACTGCAAAAGGCATAGATTTCCTTTTCCTGTTCAACCACTGGCGAAGATTTGTTGCACAAGTGTTGCAGCATATGTGTGGGGCCCACCTCTTGTCTTGATCTCCAATTTTGCAGCCAAAATAAAGGTAATAGGTTTTCTTAACCATAGTGGTTATACTGCGCTTTTGTGATGCAAAAAAGTCACTTCACCACAAACATAGCAGAAGTTATCTGCACTGTTCACACAAGTACGAGGCATCTCTGCTCACTTTGGCTAAACAGAAATGTGTCCCTTTGCAAAATCAAACACTGACAAATAAGAGAGCACGACACTGTATGATTTCTAGAGCTGATATAGGGCAATTTGTTCAGCAGAGTGATGTAAGCTTCGTGATGATTGCCTCATCCGTGACTTCTAGGAATAATATGATGCAATTCATATCATGTATAATGCAATACCCGCTTCAGATTGCATCATTCATTGTTTTGCCTAAAAAGCAAGTATTGTCTAAACCCAGTCATAGATTTATTCATAGATCCAGTCAAAGATGTATTTTAGTCATTTCTGGTTTAAATTGAGATCCCTTCCCTTTATAACTCACTTATCCTCCACCATTCCCAAGTCAAGGGTCGTATATACTGACCCAATAGCATATCTTGAAAACTAGAACCAATCAACAATTTTAAGCATCATTTTCATTCTCAGTGACCTAGAATTAGTAAAGTTGGACTACATTTATTTCAGAAGCATTTTGGCTGTAGAGCAGTGTTATTGGCCATATATTTCTTCCTCTCCATTATGATTTTATCGCTCCCATTTTTATCCTTTGCTATAGTTTTTCAGCCACACTCAAATGAACATGTTATCCAATAACTTTAATGCTGCATCCTTCCCTCCAATTTTCCTTAATTACACGTAATTTGTGGCTTCTGCTCAAGTTTCCTCCAAGATATGTATTTGAAATGCTTCTCTTAGGTAAAAGCACAAATTCATCTCCTGAAAATACCTTGTTGATTTAAGAGTCATATGAAGGCCTTTTGCCCATAATCTTGCTGCTAACCTTCACCGTCAACCTCCATTCTCCTCTCCTTCTCAATTCTGACTTTATATGTGACTGTATGGATCCCATCCCTGTTGAAGACTTCATATATATCTTCATCCCATCTTGCTTTCAATCCTGCAGTTACCTTCTCTATGGCCTCCATGTCACAGCTTCTCCAGACTTCAACATGTGCACAAAAGCCACTGCCTGCTCTCACTCAACAAGTAACAGCAGGACCACCTCACTCCCATCCTCAAACATCTGCATTGGATTCCTTTCCTTTCGGAATTCTTCCAGAAGCCTAAGTGGGTAAGCTCTGTTACAGATATTCTCTCTCGTTGCTACCATACAATTTGTATAACAATTTAAGACTGCAATGGGGGATGAAGTTAAGATTGTTAAATAAAGGGGAAATCAATTGGACATAAAAAATATGGAGGTTGGAAAGCAAGGTCTCCCCCCCCCCCCAAGAATGATAAATTAGGGCATCTGCTAGCCCACACACTGCACAGCGATTTCAGCCTTTCCTGAAGTTCCTGGATCTTCCATTAGCAGCCAGAGTTTAGAATAGATAACCAGATTTTATTTTTGTTTTATAAAATTACATTTGTTTTTCATAATACCTGTAGAAGTGAAGGTGATAAGTGGAAGGATAAGATACTTGATAACATGAGCAGATACCCATTTGCACAGAGTCCCAGCCTCAGCACTTCCAAAAAGAGTAGTGAATACAAAGCCCTGATTAATTCTATGAGTTTCAGAGACTATGGGAAGTAATCCTGACATATTTATAAACATTGCCAAAGTTACAAACAAATGACCAAGAAAGGCCTATATCTCAATATTAGATTGAGGCAGAGGTTTTAATCCCAATAAGTAGATAATCACCATCTGTATTTTTAAAATACATTGTCCTATTCCAATGGTTTCTGTTACTAGTTGCTAGCTGTGTTAGTCTGATCAGACACAATGATATTAGCAGCTGGTAGGTATCTGTTGGACTATGTACCAAAAAGTCCATATGAAATACCTTCACATTTATCACCCAGCATTTGAGACACTGCCAAACCCAAATGCTAGAATTTAATTTGGTGCCATTTATTGGGCTGCTATGAAACTCAAAACATTAAGACAACTCTTGAGATTCAGCACATAAATTTTCACCCCTTATGGACTTCTATCAGCTTCTTACCGTGCCATCCAGATAGCGGTTTTGATCCTCAGCATCTTTGTCAATATCCAGTGCCAGCTACTCAAGACAGAAGAGAGCAAGTATCAGCATCACCAAGTGAAACAATCAACTCTTAACATACCAGAAGCTGGTGAAATTCCAAGCACAAAAACAAGAATGGCCATCACTCCTGCCACCTTCCACACATACACACAATGTGTTTGTTCAGTCCAATGTACACACCAACAGTTACAGTAGAAATTCCTGAAAACTCCAGAATCAGAAATTCTGCTCTACAATCAACCAAAGACAGAAACTTTTGTATATGAAGTCACCATGCAAATACTGGAAAAGTGAAAATGGAAAACAGACTCCAGTATTTTGCTAACACTGTGGTCTCTGCATTAAGAAGTGTAAGTAAATCAAGGTTTTTCAAGCCAATGGAACTGATTTAGTCTCAGGAATATTATCCTTAGGGAACACTGCACACACACGTTTTTCATGAATATTTTTAATATGGCTTTACTGAAACCTTCCAAAGACGGTACTCTTAACAATATATCTCTGCATATCTTGACCACATCCCCCAATCACTTACCAAACCTAATTCCTTCTCTGGATGCCACTAAAACCAGACAATTTTGTACCCAATAATATAGTTAAATCCCAAACAAGGGATGAGGATTTCAATAAAATTCTCCAGGACATTCCAATAGCAAAAGTTAGCTACCTGACTGGCATAGACAGTGATGTATTTTAAGGCGTCTCAAAAGCTGAATAAATAAGACAGCCCCATGTAACCTACTCTGTACTCTCAATATCCACAATGTAAAACAGTAAAGAAAATGTATGAAGTGAAGATAGCAACTAACCGATTTCAGCCTGGTGACCTTGGTAGCTAGATTGTCCGCCATGCGCTTATTCTCCATATCTAGCATATCGTCCACAGCATTTGGACTCTGACCTGAAAAAGTCCTCTTGGTTATGATACAACAAGTGGCAATGTATTTTACTGGTTAAAATTGAGGAACGGAGTCAGGATTTCTGATTTCTATTTTCAGTTCTACCACCGACTTGCTTTGACACCTTGGGCAAGTCACTTAACTTTTCTATGCCTCCATTTGCAGAGTTGTAAAATGGGGATAATAATGCTTATCTACTTTATGTGGGTATTGTAAAAATCAATGCTTGTGAAAAACTTTGAGATCCTTTGATGAAAAGGTACTACTAAAACCTTATGGAGATTTGAAGAGTAATTTACAAGAAAGTACGGAAAAAACACCATACCACAGCTTTTGGGAAAATACCTTATTTTTAAGGCTGCTTTTCAGACAAATGCTAAATGGAAGGTTATGCAACTATGAGCAATAATATTTCAGGAAACTGTTTCTCTCAACTCTGAACTACTGTGCCCGGTATCACTGGTCTGAAAAGAATAGCAAATTCATCAACCATTTGACAGACAAACAGACATTTTCTACATCTGAGTCCCTGCTCTAAAAAAATGACTAATTCTGCCTTAAGCTGCACAGGTGCATATTTTGGAAAAGCTTGGGCTTAAGAGCGTGTGTGTGTACATATGCAATAATAAATAATAGTAGTTTGTTCTTCTGTAACAATTTCAATATGAGGATGTCTAAGCCAAATATTAGTGCCAACTTAAGTAAGGAGTATTACTTAAATGAAGGAACCACTGCTGAAATCTTGGGGTGGCAAGGGAGCCTGCAGTTCATAATGAGCATGCACACACAAGTTCAAAACACCCCTCCTCCAGTCCTCAGTCCATTACACAGCTACACTTCAATCTATGGGGATCCAGGCAGTATCTGTTTAGCATTAAATACTCTGAACCCCTACTGCCCAAATGGAAGCAAGCAGAGTGACACCATGCTTGGCAGACCCCCTGAAACCTGCTCATGCCACCCCCACCCCCTCGATCTAGAAGAGACAGCCCCATTGGAGTATCCTCCATAGCAGTGGTTGCAGGAGGGAGGTGGCGGAGTAACCCACTTCTAGAATGTTAACTTTAAAATTTGTTTTATGAAATTATTATTTAGAAAACCCAACATGCATAAGATGCTTAAACAAGAAACCAAAGTGACTACTTGACATACTGTCGTATCCATTGATCGCCTCCTTAAATTCAAAACTACCAGCAAACCAAGGCAATACCACTCACGGCTATTTTGTACTGACATGCCCCTTGCTGCCCCACAGACCCACACCTAACCAACTACCCACATCTTACCAACATAGGCTGCACTGTCCTCCCATCCCAGCATCTTACTGACAAGCCCCTCCCCACACCACAGAGCTACCCCAAACCCACCCTCCACCCCATACCTTACTGCCAACGTGCCATGGGCCTCGCTGTCCCCCCAGCCTCCCCCAAACAAAGCCCAGCAACCCCCACCCCACCTCACTCCCAGACTCCCACCAATAGCCAGGCCCCGCCGTTTCCCTTCCCCAGACAGACGCAGGGGCGCCCGGGCCCGGACAGATGATGGCGGCAGCGGCTCCGAGCTCGGGACTGGGCCGGGCCCGGGGCTCTCGTTTCCCCCGGGGGACGAGGCAGCGCGCGAAGCCAGGCCCAGTCTCACCTCGACCCCAGTCCGCCATGGCCGCGTCCTGTCTTGGTGCCTCCGTATCCGGCTTCGGCCGCTAGCGGGGGCTCCGGTTGGCGGGGGCGGGGAGTGACTCCTCCTCCCGAGGCGGGGCCTCCCCTGCCACCGAGCCCGGGCTGCTGGGGGGAGGAGACCGCGGCCTGGGAGCATCTCGCCCAGTATCCTCCCCGGCCGGCCAGCTGGGCCCCTTCCCCCTTGTCCGGACAGTCCCATTCCCAGCCTGCCGTAAACACTCGGCTCCGATCCAGCCCACCTGTGCCCCTCGGCTGGCCGGGCAGAGAGGCCAGGCTTGCCCATGCCCGGCAGGATAGGGGGTCGTGCCCCACCGGCTGGGGACGCATGGGCTAGAGGGTGGATGCGCCCCTTCTGTCTGATGGCTGAATGCTAGTTGTGTTAGACCCATTGCAATGAGGCACCACACAGCCCTGCCTGTGTCTACGTCAGCAATACAGCTGTGTGATGTGTGGGTCCCTGTAGGGCTGTAACCCACCCCGCTCTCTCACCCCTTCGGTCAGTCAAGCTTAGGTTGCCAGTTTTGGTGCTAGGTGTTCCGGAAGATTTCATCACACGACATGATAGGCTTTAATTAAATATTAATCTTTAACTCTTGGAGACTCCAGGACAACGCAGGAGGGATTCCAACATCCTGATTGGCTGCTCTCCTTTGCTTAGGGTTTGCAGATTAGATAGTGTCAGGCCTGGTGGTAGGCCTCAGTCCTGCAAAACATCCCCCCAGGGTTTCGTTTTTAAACCTGAGTGATAGTACTGTAATGCTCTTTTGTTTGGGCTTGTTGTAACATCGGAATGTTTACATTTAAAAAAATAAGCTTTGAGTGGAATGGAAAATGTTTCTATAGTTTATTTTAATTAACAAAGCCTAACATCCTGGCCTAAACTTCCTGTGTCTCCTTCTCACACTGACAAAATATTATTTATTTAATCCCTGAGCCTGCAATTTGATCCATGTGAGCAGATGCCTGCGCCTGCACAGAGCTCCCAAGAGATGCAAGGTTCCAGCGATGGGGAACAGCTGTTAGGATCTAGGCTTTAGAGAACTCCATCAGTGGGACCACACAAGGAGGAAGTCACTCTGCTTGGCAGTAAGTATTTACACCATAGGGATACCGAGAATGAACAGATAGGGAGATGGGATAGAACAGAAAAACAGTGATTGAGCAGTGGTATTTAGCACATGCCTTGTTTGTTCCATAATGTTTGCTATTTTATATTTCATAGCTTTAAATATTTCATTTAAAAAAAAAACGAATAGGATAAAGAACAGGTTTGCCTAGCCCTGCTTCATTATTTTACGTTAGGGATTTTTTCCCCCCATCTCTCACTCTCAAACACAATGGGAGAGGAGAGGATTTTTCATTATTTGTCATTAATTCTACCAGAAAAAGGTGTTCAGCATCTAAAATATTTCCAGATTGCATCCTTTGTTTAACGTTCTTATGGCGGATCCCTGGAAGTTAACTCTGTCCCTCCCCCGATTCCAAACCTCCCTTAACGCAGCTTTTCTTTTGTCTGTCTTCTTCCCTACCCGAGCTGCTGCCCCCCACCCCTTCTCAATCGGTTATCGGATGCAGCGTTAACTGCACGGGTCACAACTTCCGTATGAGTCACACACACACAAACCCTCCCTTTCCCGCTCGCCGTGGGGGGGGGGGGGGGGGGGGGAGGAGGAGAGAAAGATCCTTTCTTCCCCGCTACCCTGCCCTAGGAACAGCAGCCCAGCCGGGCAAATGACACCGCATTCCAGCCTGCCGCCGGCGTCCCAACGTGAAAGAACAAGTTTTTAAAAAAAAACAAAGCAGGTGCCCTCCCTAAACGCTGCATTGGAGGGACAGCTGCTGTGGTCAGGAAATAAAGCAGGAAACCTGAGCAAGGAAAGCTAAAGTAAAGGTAATGTGCTTTGTATATATATAATTTAACATATAGTAGCTCCTAATGTTTGTTTATACCCTTTTTCATTGATCTGGAAGGTAGAGTTGTTTCAACTGATTTAGCAACATTTTATCTTTTAAAGTAAAGCTAATCTAATAATTATTATAATGGTTATTGTTAATTGTTGCAGACATTTTGCTTCTATGCCCTCTGTCTCGATTGCCGAGTCCCAGTCCCTACTTTTAGTAAAATAGTTATTATTTGTCCCATTCTGTCCCTTCAAAGTGATCAGGATTTCTGAAAAGGTTGATTTATTATGAAAGGTTAAAAAACATGCACGTGTAGTTTGGCTAAACAAAGACTAAGGCCCCGATTCTGCAAAGACCTTACACATGCTGAACTCAACTACCAGGAGTGTTTCCACTGATTTCAAGGGACTGCTCACAGAATTAAAGGTAAGCACGTGTAAATGTTTGCAGAACCAGTACCGGAGGGAGGAGCACAAAGACCAGCTTCTCTATATTTATGGTAGGTGTGGGCATCAAAGAGAATGGTGCTGGGTGTGGAATTAAGACTAATGGGATGAGTTCCTCATGAGTTAAACAGAAAAATGCAAGATAGAAAACAGGAAAATTCCAAATTCCAAATAGTGAGGTCTAAATGCCCTAGTCCCATGGGAAGTGGTGGAAGCTCCATCAGACTGGCCTGGACAAAGAGCTGGAGAATACTCTGTAGGGAACAATGCTGCACTGGCCTAATGGGGGTGGAATTAGATGAGCTGCCTTTTTCAGCTTTAAATCTACAACTGTGTAGAATTTCTTTTAGGGTTTTTTTGTTTGTTTGTGTGTTTGTTTGTTTTTTGAGGGGGGCGGGATTGGGAGGTGGTTGGTGCTTCCTCTTCCTAAATGGCCCTATTAGTAGCTCTCATACTTCAGGATACACATCATGGTGGATGGTCAGTAGGCACCCTTCAACTTGACTGTGGTAATGCCATAGAATTGGTGCACAGCCTGCAATGAGCTCTGGATGAAGCCCTACTGAAGTCGGGGGTGGGGGACAGGGGTTTGCAGGGGACTCATTGCAGGATCATGGCCTTACTCTGTAATTTTACACTACCAATATGTAGTGCAGAATTGATGTCTAGCTATAGAAAATATAAACATACATAAACTTATGGAATTGTACTCAATAATGTATTATATTATTTATTAACTATGTCTCTCAGCACCCTATATCAACACAAGGCTTTACAGACAACCTTAAACACATGCCTAGCCCCGAAGAATCTATGAGTATTATCTTCATATAAATACACAGCTAATTATTTAATATAATTGTATAACATTGGTTTCCTGGATGATACAAGCCTACTGTTACTTAGGCCTATAGAGGCCTTTTATCTGTCATCAAGACAGGCGTTTTTGTAGTGTGTTCGGTATATCCTCCCATCTTCCTCAGTTACAGAGCCTCAGTATTCTAGATTCTTTGTTGAACCAATAAAGCAAAATCCCAGTTCTTTTAATTGAGGAACTTCTTCATGCCACCTTAAAGGACAGCTCCACCTTAACCCAGCCTGGATGGTGCTTATCTGTGTATTTCTTTTACTCCACAGGGTCATTTCTGGGATTTTGCTCTGTGATAACAGAAATCAGGACTGGATGGAGGAGGAGGGCTGCAGAGAGCTGTAGTTATCTGTTCTGTGTTAATTCGCCCGCTGGGAAAGGGAGGGAGGTTTCCTAAGTGCGTTGGTGGGAGGGCATTTATTAAACATTGGAAAGCAGAGAGAGGAGGAAGAGGATTAAAGGGCGAGAGAAAGAGAGGGAGTTAGTGCCTGATTTTACGAGGGTCATCCATCTGCTCTTCCCTTTGGATATAACAGAGTGAGCCATTTCACTTTTCTCTCTCTGTTCCTCCCCTCTTCCTCCCAGTTGTCTGTGTATCAAGGTCCCCGTGCATCGGTAATTATCTGGCAACGCTGCAAGGCCGCCCACCCCATATCGTTCCAATCCACATCCAGGCTGCTGGGGCAATGGAGCTCAAGAATGTGGTAGAGACTGTGGAAAGTGGGGAACAAGATGCTATCCTCAAGGTACTGCAGATCTACAACCAGGAGGTGAGTGCTGTGTTTGTGCTTGGCCTGAGCCAGTCCTCAGCTTTCCCTGTTTACGTGTCTGGGAGCAGGTTGGCTGGAGAAGCCATGCTGTGGGATTTCTGTGCCACCTAGCAGTCCCCGTCTGTCTCCTCTACCTATATCTGTCTGTGCATTGCTTCAATAAAACTGCCATTAACCTGCTTAGTGGGTAAATCTTTTGTTTGTAACATCAGTGGTTCCTGCATGTTTTGACAGTGACTGTTCCTAAGCATCTAGTAAACATCTCCCCTTCCTGCTTCACTTATGTACTGGAAATAAAACACTCAGGCTGGATTTTTAACATCATGAGTGCAAGGGAAACATGGCAGGGAATTGAATGTTCGTGCAGGGGCTAAATAGTGAGCGATAGAAAGGAGGAGCCCTTTATGGTAAAGGAAGGTTTGGAGGTAACATATGAGGCCTAAGGAGGAAGCTATGAATGGAGTAGAATTATTATGGTTCACAATTAAAGATAATTAAGGAAGCACATTGACAGTAGGGATTTGCCACATATGCTTCATCTGAAAGTTGATAAGAGGAATCAGAAATAGGACGTGAAAAGAACAAACTGGTAGGAATGAGCGATTGCTGCTACCAGCTTGGAAATGTTTCAAAACATTACATGAATAGGCTCACATGATGTTTTCAGCTCAGGAACCAATACGCAAGTGCAGGTGAAATTCACTTCAAATGGAGTCACCTTAGGAATGAATTTGGCCCATCAGATCCTACATGACTCATTCTGCATCACGCGAAAGTAGGAGGAAAGCGAGCAGAGAAAGCTGCAAATATTGTTGTACAAGTGTCATTTTCCAGGGGAAAATTATGCGTGCTACATCTGTTCCAACCGGGCAATTTTAATCCATTGAAAGTCTCGACTAAGAAACAGTAGAACCTCATAAAAGTGACGTATAGCAGAAATAACACAAACCGTGGCAGATGAAATATAAGAAGAATTAAGACGCTGAGAGGAAATTTGAAGAGCAAATAGCTAAACATAGCAGAACAAACACCAAGACATTTTTGAGAGTATATGGGACACAGGAAGCCTGGGAGAGAGTTAGCAAGTCAGCGAGGCTGTCAGGGAGCAAAGGGAGCAATAAAGGAGGATAAGACATTGCCTTAGCTTCTCTGCAATGTCTTTGTGTTGGTCATCACCACGGAAAATGATGGGAGATTCCTGCCCCAGATACATTCTTTTCAACAAATGGCCATAAAAGGAAATTAACATTAGGATGCCTGAAGAATTCATGTCAGGCTGTTTAATACGTTTATAAAGGATCTGGAAGACATTGAGAACAGTGGAGGAGGCCAAATTTGCACATGACAGACAATTATGAAAATCTCTCAAGACTGCAAAAGAACGTCAGGAATTCCTGAGGGACCCTACAACAGACTGGATCCCCAAAGCCTATTGAAGTAAATGGCAATACTATCACTGACTTCAGTGGGTGCTGGATCAGATGCCAAAAGGCAGCTGAGCAACATGGAGGCAATAAAAATTCCCTGTGGACTGGTGCAAAGTGATGTACATTGGAAGGAACAATTTGAACTGTTCATACATGTTGATAGGTTCTAAATTTAAGTATAATCACTCTGGAAAAAATCCTAGAGCCCATTTGTAGGCAGCACAATAAAAACATCTGGGCAAAACACAGTGTTGGTCAAAAATATATTAGGGAGTATTAAGAATGTGATGGAGATTAATAACAAAAATATGATAATACTGTTATGTAAACTGATGACATCCTTGCCTTAAGCAGTGGATCAAATTCTCTGTTGGTGTAAATTGGGATAGTTCCATTAACTGCAATGGAGCTGTGCCAGTTTATCCCGGCAGAGAATTCAGAACCTATTGTAATCTGTGCTGGTTACTGCATCGCCAAAGGATGTAACAGAAATTTCAAAGGTCCAGAGAAGGATGACAAAAGTAATTAGGAACATAGAAGTGGTTCCATATGAAGAGAGGATAGGACTGTTTAGTTTGGAAAGGGGACGTGAGAAAGGTCCTGTATATAAAATATTGAGTGATATAGTACAGATCGGTCAGGAGGTCATCCTTACCTTTTCTTGTCATAAAGGCACAGTCTCTGTGCCTGTTTTATGCTGGCCAGACAAGATGATCATAATAGTCCCTTGTGGCCTTAAAATCTATGATTCTATGATCCAGTGAAATTAAAAGGTAATATTGTTAAAACTGGTAAAAGGAAATGCTTTTTATACACACATATTGCACAATTAACCTGTGGAACTCACTGCCACAAGGTATAATTCAGACAGGTAGCTGAGGAGGGTACAAGGACGGAACATTTACAAATGTAACAAGGATATCTGCAGTTACATTAGATAGGATAAAAGTCTTTAAACCCTCTTCTGTTGGGGCATAAATCATAACTTCCCCCATGGAAATGCTAGTTTATAATTGTCCATTTTACCCCTTCCTCTGAAGCATCTGGCATTGGCCACTGTTAGAAGCAGGAGCTTCCGGAGCTCTGGTCTGATCCAGTATGGCAAAGGTGGTGGGGAACAAGGGAAGGCTATGCGCACCCTCCACCCCTTGCTCGTTAGCACAGGGTGCAGCCACAGTTGGGTACTGTAATGTTTTCATTTAGCTGCTTCAGCAACCCCTGCCTGATTTGAATAGGATAATATGTATTGAGAGACCTCGGAGTTACATAAACTAGGCTCATCTTGGTATCTGGCTCAAACCTTTGAATGACACATCATGTTGAGGTATGAAAATTGTTTAGTTCTTTA
Organism: Gopherus evgoodei; assembly: GCF_007399415.2. Lineage (NCBI taxonomy): Eukaryota > Metazoa > Chordata > Testudines > Testudinidae > Gopherus > Gopherus evgoodei. Next base: position 122,574,120 of record NC_044325.1, on the reverse strand, counting down.
AAAGATTGGATTTGAAATGCCATGCTTTGGATGTTTGAGAGGGATTCCTCTAATCCATCTGCCATGGTGAGCAATGGGCCAAACCCTCTGATCCTTCCTCACTGTTATTCCTTCCTTACCGCTTAACACTCCTTTTGATTTCAGCAGAACTCTACTGGAAAATGACTGAGTAAAATCTGAATAAGACCCTTAGTTTGGCACTGTATTATTGAGAGACTACGGGAAAGGTACCAAAGACTAGATGAGAACATTTTCTAGCCAATGCACCCAGAAAGTCTGCAGTGTATTATAAAGTTGGCATGGTTTACTTGTTGTTAGTTATGTAATTTAAAATGATCTCCATTATCAAGTGACTCAACGGTAGCAAATACAGGCTGTAATAAGCTATAGAGAGGGTGTGTTTACATATGCTAATCAACTGTGTTTAAAGAACTCATGGTAAATAACTGACCAGCTCTGATACTATGGTAACAAGGACCTCATAATACCTAGACAGATAGACTAGAGAGAATGAATGGGTGAAACAGTGCACTAGTGAGCACTGTATATCAAGAAGAAAAAATGTATGAACGATATATGCATGATTTGGGATGTAACTTAGTACTGATCTGCATGGACATACAGCATACCTGGATCAGGAATATTGACTTCTCTGCTTCTGCACTGTAGTCTTTTAAAATGTCAGCTGGTCAGACAGGCAGTTAGGTGTGTGTTATGCACAGTACTAGGCTAAAATAACTTACTCATAGTTTGAAAATCAAGTCTGTATACATATGTGGACAACAAGCAACAAGAATAAATCAGAATTTTATAGATATTATTATCATGCTGCACCATACCTTTACGTGGTCCTTTACAGACAATTAGAAGAAGACCCGATTCTCAGCTCCAGCTTCATCCCCCCTGTACCACTCCTGGAGTGCAAAGAGAATACAGAGTTATGCTAACAGGGCAGCTGAGGATTCCCTTTGCATAGGGGAAACCTTGGGAGGCAGAAAATCAGCGTAGGCAGCTCTACCGCATCACATGTTCCTGGGACCATGTTCCGTGTGCAGTGGGTGTGCCGGGGGGAGGAGGCATGGCAATCTTGGACTGACTGAACTGGCCTTAGAGCAGCTCCGGAGCTGCTCCAATTTGCACTGGAGACCAGAACAGTCCCCTTCTGCCTCCAGGAGTAGAGGCAGAGGTGGAAATCCACCTGTGTCATTTCTCCATTTCATAACACTTAGGGATCTGGCCCAGTGCCCCAGCTTCAAAGAGATGAAACATAAATACATGGCTTCCTTGCACGCTTTATAAAAGAGTGAGCTGAGTAGAAAGGAATGTCTTGACTTAGTTTTGAGTAGCGTAGAGGACCTGCTTTGATGTTTCCCCACCTCTATGGTCCAGTCAACAGTGCCAGTAATTCTAGTTAGCTGTGTAAATGAAGTTAACCTGATTGTGAGGAATCTAGAGATAATGAATTTTACAGAGCCAGATATGGAAGAGTGTGTAAAACTGAGGTTAATTAATAAGGTTGAAGAAATGGAGGAGCAAGACACAACTTGAATTTGATGGAAAGGATCCTGATGGAGAAAAAAATGGACAAATTCTGTGTGCCTGCCACTCCAAAAAGGAAAGGGGGGGGATGGGGGGGGGGGGAAAGAAGTCCAGTTCAGAAAAGGAACAGAATCTTCCAGGGTAAGAAGCAGGAGGCACTTTTGAGCTATAAAATATCAGGGTCAGGAGAGGAATGGAAAGGTTATAGAGTGAAATTAGCTGCTTCAATGCTGTCTAATGTACCTGGTTAAAATGCACCTCCAGTGATGCTGCAGATGCTGTAGCAGGTGTGCCATCAATGAAATTCTGATGTTTCATTGTCAGCTTAGCACTTAAAATAATGCTACTGCATTTAGCTGCCATACAGAAGTGGCACCAGGGTTCAACAGTGAAGGGGTTAATTGTGCAGTAAAATTGCCATGAAAACCAAAACCAGAGGAATGAAAAGCAGAGGCAAGATAAAACAAATGTTTTCAGAGTGAAGGATGAGAGGCAGATGAAGGAGACTGTGGGGCCTCAGGGATGGCTCTTTGTGTTCCAGAAGAATGGGAAGTTCCCTAAATCATAGCACTGAGAACCAAGAGCAAGACACAGACCTATACGCGTTATTGATCGAATCTGAATTGCCTGGAATCCAAGGGGAGAAGATGACATGTTGAAGTCCTTAGACATCACCCAGCCTCCTCCCACTTTCGTATAGTGTGCTGATTATTTGCCTGGAATTCTTCTTTTACCCAGCTGTGATGCTGTTTATGTTGTTTAGACTGTGGGATGAAGGATACATGTAAAATTATATTGAAAATCAAGATCATTTCCAGAATAGCTAATCAGGAATTAGAAGATCTGAAAGGTGAGAAAACCAAAGGGTGGGGACAGGATCAATATGAGGCTAATAAAGGAAGTGAGACAGGGCAATTTATGCTTCTATATTTTAAACCTTTTGAAAACAAAGGGGCTGGAGAGAAACTAGTCTAACAGCTGTATTAAGGAATTCAGAGCAGATTGAGGAAACTATAGGATGTGGCTGTGGAGGAGGTAATGGAAATAGTCACCAAGGAGAGGGAGTAGGGCCAATACCTAGAATATTTAAGATGCAACAGGGAGTAGGGCCAATACCTAGAATATTTAAGATGCAATACCTAGAATATTTAAGATGCAACAGGGTGACTGGTGTTCACCTTAAGTGCCTTGTTAAGACAAGAGACTTCACCTAGCTGCCAAGCAGTCTTCTGTATTAGGTGTGGGGTGTATCTCTTGCTTTCTCAGTCTGGGGAGGTGGTCCTTTGCGTCTTGCATCTTTTTAAAAATTGGGAGAGGTCTCTTCAAAGAAAGATGTGCAAAACAGGGAGATGAACAGAGAGAGAAAAGTGAAATGGCTCCAAAGGGCAGAGCAGATGGATGACCCTCGTAAAATCAGGCACTAACTCCCTCTCTTTCTCTCGCCTTTTAATCCTCTTCCTCCTCTCTCTGCTTTCCAATGTTTAATAAATGCCCTCCCACCAATGCACTTAGGAAACCTCCCTCCCTTTCACAGCCGGAAGATTAGCTGCCAAGCAGTCTTCTGTATTAGGTGTGGGGTGTATCTCTTGCTTTCCCCGTCTGGGGAGGTGGTCCTTTGCATCTTAAATCTTTTTAAAAATTGAGAGAGGTCTCTTCAAAGAAAGATGTACAGAATAGAAGCCTGCTCAGCTCCTGGCATGTTTTACAGCCAGTCGACATGCATCAGTGGGGCCTATAGAGCTGGAAAAAGAGAGCAGAGTAAGGCTATGTCTACACTACAGTCTTCAGCTGGCATAGGTCATGCACATGAAGAGGGTTGATCCCTGACTGACACAGCAGAAGCCCCTCATGTAGACGCAGCTATGCCAACAAAACCCCACTTTTACTGGTGTTTTTCTCGTGGGGAGTGTTTTTACTGTGTTGATACAAAGCGCAGCTTTGCCAGTATAAATTGCGTCCACACTACAGCACTTTGCCAGTGAAGTGTGCTGGCATTCCTATACTGGTAAAGCACTTCTACTGCAGCCACATTCTAAGTGGCCATGTCACTTGCAATGTTAAAAATACCTTTTTAGACAGATCTCAGACATTTCTGATCCAGTGTGAAGCGGCCTCGTGAAGAGGGAAGGTGCTGTACAGTTTGGATGTGGTCTTTGTTCAGGGTTGCAAATAAGAAGGTAACTTATCAAAGTCCTGGGCCAGTTACTTGCTTGGATATTGAAAGCATGGAGCAGTCTTTGTTAGCTGAAACCCTTTGGGATGGAGGGAACTGGGCTACATAGCAGCAGAAGCTTTGCTGTTAGACTAAGAAACTGGTGCATGTGGTGGATCCCGAGAATCTCTTGGACACTGGCAAATTCCTGAACTTGCTTATTGAAAACCTGAATCAACTGAGAGGCCAGGGAGGAGAAGAACTAGCACTAGTGCTAAGCACTTCCTGATTATGACTATAGATTTTAACACTGGCACACTTTGATCCACCCTGGATCACTGTCATTCTCAGACAACCTAGGATTGAAGAAGCAAGAAGAAACTCAGGCATAAGTGGTAGAAAATGGTACTGGAAGCTGGCTGTATCAGAACACATTTTCTACCACTGCCATGAGGGAGATAGAGAGCCTGCTTCTCCCTGGCCATGGAGGTAGCAAAGCAAGCCCCGTAAAATTTTTCTCAACTGCAAACTCAGCTGGCCGCCACTCAACCTCAGAACACAGCATCTCTCACTGCAAGGAATTATCCTCTTCGTTCACCAAGACAATCACTCACATCCTGGATGGCTTCATAGACCACAGAATAAAGAGCCAGAAGCAGCTTATTCTCACAAGAAATAACATTTCATAGATTCATAGACTCTAGGACTGGAAGGGACCTCGAGAGGTCATCGAGTCCAGTCCCCTGCCCTCATGGCAGGACCAAATATTGTCTAGACCATCCCTAATAGACATTTATCTAACCTACTCTTAAATATCTCCAGAGATAGAGATTCCACAACTTCCCTAGGCAATCTATTCCAGTGTTTAACTACCCTGACAGTTAGAAACTTTTTCCTAATGTCCAACCTAAATCTCCCTTGCTGCAGTTTAAGCCCATTGCTTCTCGTTCTATCATTGGAGGCTAAGGTGAACAAATTTTCTCCCTCCTCCTGATGACACCCTTTTAGAGACCTGAAAACTGCTATCATGTCCCCTCTCAGTCTTCTCTTTTCCAAACTAAACAAACCCAGTTCCTTCAGCCTTCCTTCATAGGTCATGTTCTCAAGACCTTTAATCATTCTTGTTGCTCTTCTCTGGACCCTCTCCAGTTTCTCCACATCTTTCTTGAAATGTGGTGCCCAGAACTGGACACAATACTCCAGCTGAGGCCTGACCAGCGCAGAGTAAAGCGGAAGAGTGACTTCTCGTGTCTTGTTTACAACACACCTGTTAATGCATCCCAGAATCACGTTTGCTTTTTTTGCAACAGTATCACACTGTTGACTCATATTAAGCTTGTGGTCTACTATGACCCCTAGATCTCTTTCTGCCATACTCCTTCCTAGACAGTCTCTTCCCATTCTGTATGTGTGAAACTGATTGTTCCTTCCTAAGTGGAGCACTTTGCATTTATCTTTATTGAACTTCATCCTGTTTACCTCAGACCATTTCTCCAATTTGTCCAGATCATTTTGAATTTTGACCCTGTCCTCCAAAGCAGTTGCAATCCCTCCCAGTTTGGTATCGTCTGCAAACTTAATAAGCGTACTTTCTATGCCAACATCTAAATCGTTGATGAAGATATTGAACAGAACCGGTCCCAAAACAGACCCCTGCGGAACCCCACTTGTTATACCTTTCCAGCAGGATTGGGAGCCATTAACAACTACTCTCTGAGTACAGTTATCCAGCCAGTTATGCACCCACCTTACAGTAGCCCCATCTAAATTGTACTTTCCTACTTTATCTAGAAGAATATCATGCGAGACCGTATCAAATGCCTTACTAAAGTCTAGGTATATCACATCCACTGCTTCTCCCTTTTCCACAAGGCTCGTTATCCTATCAAAGAACGCTATCAGATTAGTTTGATACGATTTGTTCTTTACAAATCCCCGCTGGCTATTCCCTATCACCTTACCACCTTCCAAGTGTTTGCAGATGATTTCTTTAATTACCTGCTCCATTATCTTCCCTGGCACAGAAGTTAAACTAACTGGTCTGTAGTTTCCTGGGTACCTCATTACAGACCTGTGCCAGGTAATGCTCATTGTGCCAGGTAATGCTCATTTCTCTACTTTAATCAAGGCACTAGACACTCAACACACCTACTCTCACAAGCAAATAAAAAACAAACAACGAATCAAGCTGTATTTCACCCAGGCCTGGAAAGAAGAAAAGGAGAGAGAGTTTGTTACTGTTGTTTCTATATTTAAGTGCTTGGGAAGTAGTCAGAAACAACCATACAGCAGTGGGAGACACACAGGTATCACAATAGACTTTAGAAAATAATGAATTTATTGGCGAAGCTGGACACAGGCCTTTCCTACATGACAGCTCCCATCCCTACTCATCTGTTCTTTCCATAACTCTTCATGTTGTTTTATAGAGTCATGCATTTTAAGGCCAGACGGGACCATTGTGATCATCTGCCTGACCACCTGTGTAACACAGACCACAGAATTTCACACAGTGATTCCTGCATCAAATTTAACAACGTGTGGAAATGTTTGTACCCAATACAAATCAGAAACCCATGGCTGTCAACCTAAGAATCGCAGGCTGTAGGTTAGCAAGCTAAATGGGGAGCTGCGGGTTCCACAGAGGATCAAGCCCAGGACCTTGTAAAGCAGACATGTTACAGGAACCTCCTACATATACAGATTGCTAAGGGATCTTAAAACTCCACGGATTTTTGAAGTGTCATCCTGAAAAGGTATTTACATTTCAGTGACCTAAAAGAAGGAGCATGCAGTGAAGGGATGAAACTTGTTAATGGTACAAAACTAGAGCAACTGTAGGAGATCGGGGCTGATCAGTACAAATATGCCTGTTAATAAATCGCAGAATGGCTTGGACAGACAAGGAGCAAGATCAGGGCAATGGAGAGAAATGTGAAATAACGAGGCTTAGATTTAAGAAGAAGGAAGTCACACAAAACTGTGAAGGAATGGCAGGAACACGGAGTGGGAGGAGAGTTAATGGGATGGATGGCAGGAAGCAGGAGGAGGACTGATGACATGGAGCAGAGGAGTGTCTGGAGAACAGTCTGGGTATGTAAGTGGTCATTAAAATGTAATGCGAACTCCAGGAAGTAAGGGTCTGATCCAAAGTGCATTGAAGTCAGTGGGAGTCTTTCCATTTACTTCAGCAGCTTTTGGATCAGACCCTAATTGCAACCATGTATAAAGGACTTGTAATGGTATATCCAGTTCATGTGACTCCTGTTCCCCCTCCATTGTTGTTTTAATTTGGCTGGAAACATGCCTTGTGGAGTGCCTGTGGGTTGGCTCCTGGAACATATGTAACCCTGAGTAACAGTTTTGCAACAGAGTGCTAGCAGAATTGTCTCCTAGGCATATAAGTATCTTGCCTCTTTCAGTGGCTCCTACATGATGCTTCAGAGGAAGGTGAAACTCTCCATAATGAGTCTAGTCAACTGTGCTATACCGTGGGGGGAAATGATTTTTCTGAACTTTTGCAAGCAATCCTGATTTCTCTGTTAACTTTTTGCCTGGTTTCTTAGTGACTTCAGCTGCTTGTGTTCTACTTGTTTATGTAAATATCTTAAACCCTTTTAATATCCTCTGATAAACATTGCCATACTGTAAAAGCAGCAAAAAGTCCTGTGGCACCTTATAGACTAACAGACATATTGGCGCATGAGCTTTCATGGGTGAATACCACGAAGCTGTTAGTCTATAAGGTGCCACAGGACTCTTAGACTGGATCTGTAAAAGCAGCAAAGAGTCCTGTGGCACCTTATAGACTAACAGACATATTGGCGCATGAGCTTTCATGGGTGAATACCATGAAGCTGTTAGTCTATAAGGTGCCACAGGACTCTTTGCTGCTTTTACAGATCCAGTCTAACACGGTTACCCCTCTGATACTATTGCTATACTGATTTCCTGCATAGTGAGTTCCATGAATTGGCTCTTCTCTGCAAGAAGAATGATTTCCTTTTTCATTGCTGCCTTTCAGTTCAATGACTGGCCCATAGCTCTCATATTATGTGTCTGGCTGGGTAGAAGCAGCCCAATGGCTGTCCCTGAACCATTCCTTGTATACAGTAGAGCAAATTTATTTTCTCAGTTTGGTTTTTGCCTCTTGAGACTGGTAATTTCTGGTTTGTTTTCACAGAAGTCTCAGTGTTTCACCTTTGAAGATGAAGAGCGGGAGGAGAGGAAGGTATGTCCTTTGTTTCTTACTATGGCTAACAGAGGCACCTGAATGCAAAGCAGTGAATGCCAAACGGCTTGGTGAGAGATGGCAAATCCCAGAGAGAAGCTAGTGCTCTCTCACTGGGACTTGGTCACTGATGGGGGAGCATTGAGTTAGAACAGTGGTCCCCTGAGTCAGTTTGTCAGTAGTGTCCATTCCTGATCCAGGGGCAGGTTCTACATAGCACGATACCATGTCTGCTATCCCTCTCCTTCCTCCCCAGGGCCATGCAAGTTATTCCTCAATGCTTTTTCATAAGACGTCTTTTATGGTTCTTGATAATTAGTGTGAAAAAGCTATTGCCTCAATCTCGTATTTCAGACATTGGAACAGAAAATCACTCTCTGTCTCAGTCTCCTCTGTCACATTGCCTGCACCTTCTCTACTTTGAGTTTGGATACTCTACAACACCCCTGCCACCAGCCCCACAGGTAGACAAATGCCCACCATGTGCATGCATGTACACACAGCCACACAAACATCACCTAAATAGACATACCGTACAGGAACACGCTTGCCACCTATACTGACACACAGACCAAAGTCATGCTGCCTTTAACTCCACTGCAGTCAATGAAATTATGCCAGGGTTGAATGTGGCCTGCAGAATGTAATATACACAGAGGCACACACCTGCCACCACCCAGGTAGCCAGAATAATACTCTCCACCTGCATAGACACACTGAGACCTTTATCTATAGTGGAGAAATGTATTGTGGTACAAAATGATTGTACCTCCTCAGTCAGTGGAAATGTCTTTTGTGTCTACACACAGAAGTGACCCATAGATAGAGGGTGAGAAATATGCCAAATACCATTGGATTTTGTAGCAGTAAGCAATGATGAATCATATGGCAAAGAGCTTTTTAAAGGAGCAATCTGATCAACCAGAGACAGCCCCTTACATACACCACCCTGCCTTACGAAAGGACAAAACAGTATTAGGACCCAGTGGAGACTCCAGCTACCTGCAAGAGAGCAGCTACTCCATTAGAGAGGCCCAACTTCCCTCTGTGGAGTTTTTGATGCTACACTATTCGTCGGGGGAGCGGGGTGGGGAATGGGGTCTTTTTTATACTAAATGGTTTTTATAGCCTTAAAATATACAATATAAAAAAAAAACCAAAAAAAAAAAACTCCAGTGCTTCAAGAACTCCATCAAAAACCCTTTCTTGGGTGGCAGAAGGATCCTGATTTTGAAGGTCTTATCTTGCAACAAAGCATGAAGTGATCATAAATCCATTATTCTGTATAAAGGCTACCTCTGCAAGGCCCTCTCCTCATTCAGGTCACTTTGGATCATCCCTAGAAAGGCTTAAGGTTTACTGCAAAACCCCACTGATTCATGCACCATTGATCCTCAGTCTCCAAAATTCACTCACATGGCAAATGACTGTCTCACCTCTCATCACAGATTGAATGGCAGCGAGCGAGCTGTAGTAAGGTCTTCTCTTGCGGTGGCATCATTACTTATGCAACATATGCAGAACATTTATTAGTGTCATATGAAGTGTTATACATTGAAACAAAACTATGCAGGGTTGTACCTTTGCTATTATTGCTGTTTTGTTTTCTTACTTGCTGATCTGCAAGATATCAGCAATTCACAATGGGACAGATCCTCAGCCGATGTAAATTAGTGTTAATGGAGCTATCTCAGTTTACCCCAGCAGGGAGACTGGGCCAATGAGTCTCTTAGTCATTGGTGAGAATTAGTGACATTCTACTATATCTAAACCTTCTAAGAGATTTTCCCTTCTTCCCACCCTCTTCTCAGCCCAGCTAGATCCTCCATCCTTCCCTTAACTTTGTATTATCCTTCCCTCAGTTCATTCAGCCTGCTCTCCCCAGTATCACCTGCTCTCTGACCTTGAGACTCCCATTGCATTTCCTCCCCACCCCCAATTTTGTACTCCTTTCCATGCATTATTGCTAGATGTGGGTCAGAACCCATGCTCTGGAGCCAAATGCCCTTGAGCTTTGGAAAGTTCACATCTTGATCTGAACTTTATGGTAGGCCCATCTCTAGATACTGCTTATCTGTTTCAGTGCGGTGCATTAGAGAGTGCCCACTCGTGAGAACAGCAGTTGAAATGTCAGAACTAAGGCATTGTTTGCCATGTCTTCATTTTTCCCTTCCAACTCCCCAGAAAATGGCCCAGCTGCTGATCAAGTTCCTGGAGAGAGAGCTCCAGCCCTCCTGCCAAGTCACATGTTTGGAAAGCATCCGCATTCTGTCCCGGGACAAAAGCTGCCTTGATCCCTTTACCACCAGGGAAGGCCTGCAAACCTTGGCCAGACATGCTGGCATTGATTATTCAGAGGAGCTCATTCGGGAAGTCCCAGACCTAGATGTGATCCTGGAGGCCCTCAAATGCCTCTGCAACATAGTCTTCAGCAGTCCCCGGGCACAAGAGCTGACGGCTGAGGCCCGGCTCGTGGTGGGTCTTACGGAGCGCATCAAACTCTACAATGAGAAGAACCTCCCCCATGAGGTCAAGTTTTTTGACCTGCGTCTTCTGTTCCTGCTGACAGCGCTGAGGGTGGACATCCGGCAGCAGCTGGCCCAGGAGCTCAGGGGCATCAGCCTGATGACAGACACCCTGGAGCTGACACTAGGGGTGAAATGGCTAGACCCCCATGAGGTAGCCACTGAGGGGAGCCCTCCCCTACCCCTGCCACGCCAGGAGACAGAGCGTGCCATGGAGATCCTTAAGGTGCTCTTCAACATCACATTTGACTCCAGCAAGAGGGAGGTGGATGAGGTAAGTTTCCCAGAAGTCACTACCCATTCCTTGGTTTGATTGTTGTTTTCCACCTCCACTTAGCAATTCCTCCCTGTTGTGTCTGATGTTGGTGCATCCTCCAGTCTGTGGACTCACGGTTACATACATACGTAGGAACAGAAGCAGCCCATGGGGCCTTCACTTCTAGAATAGTTTGATGACAACTCTGCTGTCTCTGCCCTATACACTGTAAAAAGCAACAAAGAGTCCTGTGGCAGTGAATGAACCAGTGATGATGTGGGTGATCTGGTTAGCTCTGCTGATTTGTTTCCTTATTTCCTCTTGCGGGAATCTTCACCAAGCATCCTCAAAACTACAATACCCGCACGAGGAAATAAGGAAACAAATCAGCAGAGCCAGACATGTACCCAGAAGCCTCCTGCTGCAAGACAAACCCAAGAAAGAAACCAACAGAACTCCACTGTCCATCACCTATAGTCCTCAGCTAAAACCTCTCCAATTCATCATCAGTAATCTACAACCCATCCTGGACAGCGACCTCTCACTTTCACAGGCCGTGGGAGGCAGGCCAGTCCTCGCCCACAGACAACCCACCAACCTTAAGCATATTCTCTCCAACAACCACACACTACACCATAGTAACTCTAACTCAGGAACCAATCCATGCAACAAACCTTGAAGCCAACTCTGCCCACATATTTACACCAGCGACACCATTACAGGACCTAACCAGATCAGCCACAACATCACTGGTTCATTCACCTGCACGTCCACCAGTGTAATATACGCCATCATGTGCCAGCAATGCCCCTCTGCTATGTACATCGGCCAAACTGGACAATCCCTACGTAAAAGGATTAATGGACACAAATTTAGACATTAGGAATGGCAGTATACAAAAACCTGTAGGAGAACACTTCAACCTCCCTGGACACACAATAGCAGATTTAAAGGTAGCCATCCTACAGCAGAAAAAACTTTAGGACCAGACTTCAAAGAGAAACTGCTGAGCTTCAGTTCATTTGCAAAATTGACACCATCAGCTCAGGATTAAAGAGAGACTGTGAATGGCTAGCCAACTACAAAAGCAGGTTCTCCTCCCTTGGTTTTCACACCTCAACTGCTAGAAGAGGGCTCATCCTCCCTGATTGAATTGACCTCCTTATCTCCAGACTGATTCTGGCCTGCATATTTATACCTGCCTCTGGAAATTTCCACCACATGCGTCTGACGAAGTGGGTATTCACCCATGAAAGCTTATGCTCCAATACGTCTGTTAGTCTATAAGGTGCCACAGGACTCTTAGTTGCTTTTTACAGATCCAGACTAACAAAGTTACCCCTCTGATACTTGCCCTATACACTGTTAACACTTAACAAATGGTAGCATTTTAATAACTCTTAATTTTTGTAAACTTTTTTATGACTTTAAAAATAATTTTTTTGTGCCGGAAGAGGGCAAAACAGTCATGTAACTCACCTTTGAAATGGCCAAGGCATGGCCCTTTTCCGCCTTCTGTATTAACTAATGGGTATGATGGAGGTTGCAGATGGCTAACTCTTAGGAATGTCTGTGGCCTCTCCTGGCCCCTGGATTAACCTTGTAGTGTGATGGAGGACTTGGGAGGGATATGGAGCAAGATAAAGGACAAACATGTGCATGAGCATGGTAGGAAGCCAAAAGAGAGTTCTGCGGACATTGCCATGATTGGTATCTTACTCCACTTTACCAAGATTTGGTTGTTCTTGGTATCAATGTACAGAAGCGTTCTGTTCCCAAAACAGCAATAGAGAGGCAGAAGGCAAACAGACCCTGGGATTTCAGGGACTGCAGAGATGTGCTTCCCTTTCATAATCAGGTTTTTTGTTTTCTGTTTTGGGGCCAGGAAGATGCTGCTCTGTACCGACGCCTGGGCGCTCTCCTGCGTCACTGCCTGATGATTTCAGCTGATGGAGAGGACCGGACAGAAGAATTTCATAGGTGAAGATCATTGTCCTGGCATAAGACTTGAACCCACATAACCTTCTTACCCAGACAAGAAGGTGCTACTATCTAAGCCATCCTGACACTAAGGATCAGATTCTGATACCCTGACTCATGCTGAATGCTATCTTTCTCTACACGTAGTCCTGCTGAAGGGAATAGGGCTACTTGTCAGAGAAAGAATTGCTCACCAACTTGGAAAAGGTCTTCACAATCTGGCCTTAAATATCTAACCATATCCTGAGTCATACTGAGCAGTTGCCATATATTGTGCAATTGACATTGACAGTTGTCATTAGAGAGAGAGAGCTGAGACCTCCCAAAATCAGGTCATGTTTGACCTTTGTGTGCACACCATTTGATTAGTTTGGTTGTAGAAGAGTCCATTTGCAGGTCCCAGCAAATGATGGTTTTTTATCTTACCCTCCGGCACATCATATTGCTAGAATTTAGAAATTAACTTGCTCCTTGGAGAGTAAAAGAATCTACATTAACACAGAGCCTTGGATGTCTCTTTGTTCCTCCTCTCCCTGTATGTTCAGCCACACTGTTAACCTCTTGGGCAACCTCCCTCTCATGTGTCTGGATGTCTTGTTGACCCCGAAGGTGCGGCCAGGCTCGCTTGAGTACATGGGTGTCAACATGGATGCAGTCAGTGTCCTGCTGGATTTCTTAGAGCGACGACTTGACAGGGTAGGTAGATGAGATGCTGTTCGGAGTTTTTCCTTGTGCATCTTTCCATGCAGTACCTTCTTTTCTCACTGTAGGGCAGATTTGGCCCTCCATCTCTGACCAGCAGAGCTACTTTCTCCATTAAAAAATACCCAAAACACCTCACAAGGAGACCACAAGAATGTCAGCAAGTAATGGTTGGTTTGGAATTCGCCAGAGTAGTTTGCAGCTATACCTTTAATAGAAGTGGCAGATATTTTCCTGACAAAGGCAAAAAAATTATGGTTGATGTTTGACAAGGTTCACTGGTTGACTGGACAGTAGGGTGGTTAACTTGTTGATTAAAAAATAATAGATTTATTGGCTGTTTGCATGGCAAGATTCATTGGATGGGAGTTAGTTAACTAACTGACTGACTGACTGATCAGGGTGCTGAAAAGCTGATTGAATCGGAAACCCTGGCACTGGTTAGTTACCAGGTGTGTTGGTCAGCTGTTTGGATATGACAGTGTGAGTTGCTGTACAGTAGGCAGTTAATTGATTGGTTAGCTGTTTCTTTCCCGTGACTAACTCAGCAGCTCTGAGGACTGATTGGTGACAATCTCACTTTGAGGTGGAGGGCTGGTGGAGTTTTTGTGAGCTTCATTAAGGCAGATCCATCGGGATTAACACCCAACCCCTCACCCCCTCAAATTCCTGGATCTACTACTCCAGCTGCTTAATCTGAGCTTTCCCTGAAGCCAAAAATAAAATTGTTTTTAAGTTCTCAGTTCATTTTCGACAGAAAGGTGTTATATGAAGCAAACCTATTAAAAACATCACCAACTCAGCAGAACATTGAGTGTGGTCTTCAATCTCTAGAAATACATTGAGAGCTTTTCTGAGTGTGGTTGCACGACTTCTCAGCTCTCTCTGCTGTCGCTCCTGTGTTCCATTTTACTTCTGGCAGCCCCATGCCATACAGCGAATGCAGAGAGGCTGCCAGCTCTGAGCACTGACACAGTGGGAAAGCTGCCATGGCACAGAACTGGAATCCTCCGTCCTCATCTCTTTACATGCAGGCCTACGCTCTCGGGATCTGTCTCTGCTAGAAACTGGACAATGAGAACTACGTGAGCTTGTGATGATCTGTTGTTGTTTCTTCTGGGCTCCTTCACAGGGTCACAAACTGAAGGAGACCCTGACCCCTGTGCTGAACCTGCTGACTGAGAGTGCCCGTGTCCACCGCCAGACGAGGAAGTTCCTCAAAGCTAAGGTACCGTATTGGTGTAGGGAGAATCCAAATGATACTCGTGCCTGATTCCTCTGAGGTGGGACAAGAATAACACAAACTTTATGGATACCACCAGCCTCCAAGCAGATACCCTGCTCCCTCGATATATAGATTCTGCTATCCAAGGCTATGAGCCCCACAATACCTGCAACATTTGCCTACATGCTTGCCGCACTCCCCATAGTTTATTCATTTAATTAATCTGTAAATTACATTGTGGTATTCTGGAAATCCCAGTGCTGTTCCAGCTTCATCCCTCTTGCTGTGGCTTTGCAGGTGCTGCCTCCACTGCGGGACGTGAAGAATCGCCCCGAGGTGGGGAACTTGCTGCGGAACAAGCTTGTGCGCCTGATGACTCACATTGACACCGACGTGAAGCACTGTGCGGCCGAGTTCCTCTTTGTGCTCTGCAAGGAGAGCGGTGAGTAACGAAAATGTCACAGGATGGATGAGATCCTCTGGCATCATAGTGCCAGGGAGGCAGGGCATGGAATCCAATTTCTGATCAAAGCCAATTAGAGCTTACACCACATCAGACCTTCTGAGGCTAGAGGACACACCTTGCCATCCCTCAGACATGCTGTCCAGACATTCGGGGCTTGGGGCAGGTAGTACAGGAGTGCACTGTGGAAGCCGGAGTTGCCTTCCCACCTCTCAGACGTACCATATAGCTGAGCCGTGCCAGTGGTCAGTGAAACACTCTGCAAGGAGACAGCTCCTTCCCACCTCACAGGCACACTGGACAACATTCAGACCTGCTGTCAACAGATGCAGCTCCACTGATCCATTGTTCAGCCCCTCCAGTGTGGGGAGTCAGATAATAAATCTGGGATTGTTTGCTTTACCCTCTGCTCCACTGTCACAAAGTTCAGGGGAAGAATTGGTACTTGGGGATTTTGTCTGAGGGAGGAGGACCCGAAGCTGAACTTGCTGTTTGAACACTCAGGAGCGGTGTATTGACTATCAGTGCCACAGTCTGCATTTCCCACCTGCTTCTTCCACATGAGGGACATCCAGTGGATGTCTGTGCTGGCTGGTGCCTCTTGTTTAAAACTGGTCACTTTCTCTCAGTCACTCCAGCCTGTCCCCAGGAGGGCTGGTGGGCAGCACGAGGATGTGCTGACTCTTGTGTGTCTCTCCCCATCAGTGTCTCGATTTGTGAAGTACACAGGGTATGGCAATGCAGCTGGGCTCCTGGCAGCACGAGGCCTCATGGCAGGAGGGTGGGCAGAGGGAGAGTATTCTGAGGATGAAGACACGGACACAGAGGAATACAAGGAAGCTAAGCCCAAGTAAGGACCCCTTTTCCTCCACCACCTCTTCTCACAGTCCTTCTGTCCCTACATACTCACAAATCCCTTTCTCCATGCCCATCCTGTCCCTGTGCTCTCACCTACCTCATTACCCACTTTTCTTACCCTATTCCTTTCTGTTCTTCCCCATCCTCTCCGTGCATCCCCCTTCCCAGGGCTTCACCCACTCTCTCCTCCTCACTACTCACTTCATTTGATGGCATTTCATCCAAAAATTACCTACTTCCTACTCCAGTGCCTCACCCACCTCGGGAATGGCTCCCCTCGCGTGACAGCTGCTAGCATGCCCATATCCACTCACGTGCCCTACTGCCAGTCTTATTGCACCTCTCCGGAGAGGCATGGAGATGGGGTAGCATGTGTAATGAGGGCTGGGTTAGAGCTCTGGTCATACCCACCTCCAGCTGCTGGATCCCTGTCTGCAGCCAAAGTGATTGTGTTCCTCTCTCCTCAGCAGTGCTTAGCAGTGGTGCTGTGATGGGGTGGACAGAGGAACTCTCGGTAGGGAGTCCTACCGAGCTCTGGTTGAATGTAGGATTGGCCATGTCAAATCAGGCCATTAGTCCACCAATTCTGGAATCACCTGGACCACATGTATGTGGAAGAGGAGGGAGGTGAGGTCTATACAGATGGAGTCCTCTGGAAGAAAGCAACGAGGAAAAGGTGTATTCCCACTCAGGTGGCCAGAGAAGGAGGGGAGGGCTTGGCAGGACTCTCCTACTGAAGGAGAGTGGGGGCTGATGCAGTGGAGCATGGGCAAGTGCCAGGAGCACCTGGCTGTCTCCTGTGATACCACCAGCGCTAGTATCCCAAGGAGAGGAGAGATCATGTGCTCTGTGGCCAGCTCTGCTTTCATGCTATTGTAGACTCATAGACGCAGCCTGCTTTTCAATGAACCTGTTTCTCTCTTCTGTCTCTCTTTTTCTCTCTCTACCTCCTGTTCCTATCATTGGATTCAGCATTAACCCAGTGACAGGCCGTGTGGAGGAGAAGCTCCCCAACCCCATGGAAGGGATGACTGAGGAGCAGAAGGAGTATGAAGCCATGAAGCTGGTTAACATGTTTGACAAGCTGTCCAGGTATCAGAAGAGAGAACAGAGTGTGCGTGGTTGTGGTTTGGGGATGCAGTGGGAATGCACTAGAAGAAAAAGTCCTGGCTAATATAGGTCAGACACTGAGATTGGGGAGACCTAGGTTTGTCACAGAGTCATGACTATGGCAGGTCAGTGCAGTAGGATAGTCTTAATGGGCACACAACTAGGTATATGCCTTGAGGAGGAGGGGAATCCCAGCTCCGTGCAGTGAGTGTTTTTGGTAGAAGTCCAGGGCCCTGGAAGGTCATGGGGGAAGGACTTGGGGTGATTGCTGGGAAGACTTAACACGTGAATAAATTAACAGAGCTGAATTCTGGTACCCCAGCAAAAGGAGTTCAGGGGCCTTGGCCAAACCTCATTGATACAGCAACAGACTAAGAAACTACCACATAATGTGTTCTCCACCTCCCAGTGCATCGGGAGTTGTCACCTCACCAGAGTTCAGCCTGGGAGTTCTCTAGCAGGTAGTGGCATTGCCCCTGGGTGGCTGCTGGTAGGAAGTAGCATTTCAGCCACAGATGGCAGCCAGTGGCACCAATTCTCCTTCCCTACAGGAGAGCCTTCTCCAGTAGGCGCTCATCCATCATTCAGGGCACTGCAGGTAGGGGTCCGGGATCTACCTGGAGAGTTCAGAAGGCACTGAGATGGGAAGGAAAAGGGCAGTTCATTTAATGCTGATGGCATGTGTGTCAGAGAGAGAGAAACTCATCCTGGTGTGAGTTTAACATTATACTACAGTGGTTCAGCTAGCACTCCCTGCCTCTGTCCAGTGCTGCTCCGGACGGTGCCAGGAATGCCCAGGAGATTCTAGAACCCAACCAGTGTAGCAGGAGCTTAAAGTGGCAGCTCCTGGGATCTCCAATGCTAATTCCAACATGACTGGGGTTCTGGGCCCCTAGCACACCCTGCCGCAGGGGCTGCACCTTCGAGTTGCTTGAGAAGAGGCAGCAATCCATTCCTTGGACTTGACTTGTTGGGCTGTGGGATTCTTTCTGCTGCCTTTTGAAGCTTTGCAAGTGGAAGTACAGAGCCGGATATTCAGAGGTGAGGAGCTCAGTGTTAGTTGTGGATGCCCAAAACTTCTGAAAATTAGCCCCTCGTTCTTTTCACAGGTTTATTCCTTCCTTAGGTGCATGGGGATGTTGTTGCTGGAACCAGGCCTGTTTCTTTAACTGGGGGGCCTCTACTGCACTGGTATC
Source organism: Gopherus evgoodei (assembly GCF_007399415.2). NCBI lineage: Eukaryota > Metazoa > Chordata > Testudines > Testudinidae > Gopherus > Gopherus evgoodei. The sequence goes on along the minus strand of NC_044325.1, from coordinate 122,555,883 downwards.
CCACAAAGCATTCTCCCTGGCTGCCATCTGGAGGTGCCCACAGGTCCCTCAGAGGATGGACACAAGTGCTCCGCTATGTGAGCCTTCCCCAGTCTCCCAGTTCTGTAGCCCCTCCAGTAACATTATGTGGTTTCTCCTGGGAACTCCTTTTGCCAAAATAACTCTGCTCTTTCCTTCTGTATTGCAGACAGCAAGTCATCCAGCCGATGGGGATGACTCCAGGGGGCAATCTCACCTCTCTGGAGAACACTGTGCATGAGCTGGCAGAGGAGAGGTCATCGTCTGACTCTGACTTGGGGTTGGACTGATTTCACACCTCTCCACCCCCTCCAAGGACTGTGGGCTCTCCACTCTCCCTCCTGAACTGGTGCTGCACCCAGAGGATAAATACTGGGTGAGGACTCTCCCAGTAGGATCTGAGTCAGGACTGGAGTCCACTGCCCAGGTGGTTAACAACCACCTCCTCTCCAGTCCCATAACCACCTCTCCTTTCCCAAAGAGCTCACCAAAGCTTGGTTTCATCTTGGTCTCTTTCCCTCCGTGTCCTTGAGGATCTCACACTCTAACCCAAGCCCATGATTATCCAGTAGGACTTTTATAAAAGAGATTGGGAAGGGGGAGGAGGGAATATCTTCTTACACCAATGGGATCCAGTAGCATGTGGAGCATTGTGTGTGCTGACTTATGTGTAGGCACATCACTGTCTGTGCATCTGGGTGTTTTTATGGGGTGTGGGTGTGTTTATAGTATGTGAGGCACTTGTGCAGCGTGAATGCATTTGTAAGGGCACATGAGGGTGTGCCTGTGTCAGAGAACATATGTGGTAATTTGGGAACATGAGATGTGTGTGAATGTGTATATACGAGTACATGCCTGGGACATATGTAGTGATTAGAAGAATAGGGGCATTACAGGTCTACATACTGATGGTATGTACTTGTACAGGTGAGCCTGAGTGTGTTGGGTGTATGCAATTGTATATGTACAGATGGCACATGTCAACATGTAATATTTAGGTACACATATAGATAATAGTTGTGGGCATGTGAGGGGTGTATACATGAGTGGCTGTGGAGTGTACAGGTGGGGACGTGAGTGTAATATTTAAGCACATCTGCCTGTCAGTACTCACGTTAGGATACATGTACTCATTCTGTGTGGGGAGCACATGTTGGGGGTATGAGAATATAGCTCTTGTGAAAAACTTTCTGCACTCACACTGACTGCAGGATTGACATTTGCAGGTGACTGTTTGCCAGTAATGCTTTGATTTGTAGTCTATAGCACTGTGCAGTGTCCCTGTTTCCACTACCCTCAGTTTCCTGGACTAACTTCTCCCATTCTGCTTTCTGAACGAAAGGCAGAGACCCCTTGCGTAGTTTCTTGCTGAATCATCTGCTTCAGCTCCCACAGATCCCCAGCTGTTTGCACTCCCAGGCTGGTATCATATCCCCTCCTGCACTCTGGCGTAGACTTTTCTGTTTAAAGAAGAGAAACTATCTTCCAATTTGTCTCCTGTACCAAGAGTTTCAGAACATATTAGCACAAATAGAAAGAATTACACTAGAATAAAGGAAACTTCTGAAGAGACGAGTGTGTGTCAATGATTCATCTGAGTGGCGTCACAACTCTAAGCAAATTTGAAAATGGCCAGTGTTTCTGGGGGTCCGTCATATAGCCATGATCATTCCACACATTAGTTTGATTCCCAAATAATAGGCAATATTAAGAGACAGTTAAGGGTGAAACTGGCTCTAGTTTCAAAAAACCCGAACATATCACTGAATGTTTAATTTGAAAAATCTAAGCTCCTGAGATTCAGGAAATTCTAAGTTAAGATTCCACTAACACCCTTAACTCTGCCCCACTCCGTCCCTCACCACATGTACTGTAGCTATAGGAGCATGATAAGTATTCCAATTACTTTTTAAATGGTTGTAATTATTAAAAATAAGAAATACAGTCCGTGCATGTTAGTTCCCTTTTCTGCTCTGTGTAGAATATCTAAGGGCATATACCGAATTGCAGAATGAGGTTTTCAGCTAGTGTTTGTGGAGTGGATCTCGGCAAAATGGTTACCTGCTTGTATGTAGATAGTGGGGTTTCTGACCCATACTGAATGAGAGAGTAGGTTAAGCATAGCAGTGTTTCTCTCCTGAGAGGATGGTCAGGAAGGGTTGGGCCTTGTGGCTTATCGCTGAACAGGTTGTGGTCCAGGAAATCAAGGTGGTGTTGGAGCCCTGGCAGGCAGAAGTGCAGCTGTGGAGGGCAGTTGGGGGGACTGAAGAATTGGGGATTTTTCCTAAAAATGTCTCCTACTGTGAACTTTTTAAGGGGAGAAAAACAATTCTAAATATACTTTGCAGTTGGTTTACATTTTAAAGGCTGTCTCTGCAAGGGAAAAAGGCTAGAGATTTACTTCTTTAAAAATGCAAGTTTAGTTCTTCACCTAGTGAAGAACTTTATGGAAGTTTTTAAACTCCAAGGAGTTTAAAAGGAAAAAAAAATTGAATAACTCAAAAATTAACCCACTAAACTTCACTAATAGACAGCAGGCTCGCTGAGGAGAACAGGAGAAATCAAGTGTGGAAATTCTGAGTCAAGCCATTTTATTTTTATTTTTTCTAACACAGAAGATGGCAAAAAATAATAGTGAACTTTCAGTGCAAACCTCTGATCTTTTTCAAAGTGCTAGATCTGGCAGAAACATCACCCATTCAAGAAATTAAAGAAAAACATGGTGTATTTTACTCTCCCCTCGCCCATTTCCTTCTGTTCAAATCCCTCAGAAATATGCCATGTTTAAAACTCAAGCTTGCAATGGACTTAGGTACTGATACTACAGAAGCTCTACCCGTGTGCTCAACATTAAACATGAGTCGTCCCACTGACTTTAATAGGGCTGCCTAGATGTATAAATCTTGTGCATAAGGTTTTGCAGAATTGAGGCTCAAGTCAGGACAAGTGCCTTTGACGTGTATAACAAAATATGGCTGAGAAGCAACATATGCTGTTTTGTAGTAAAATGTTAACTGTACAAATGGGCAGAACTCTAGATAGGCTACGTGTCTGGTGTGCTGCAAAGTGAAAGAAACACTTCTGTTTAGGCTATGAATTCAAATGACATTTATTTCAATGGCTGAACCTACAACCATGTAAGAACATTCAAATATATTTGAATCACACATTCAGATAAACAAGTCTGTTCATCTGAATGTGAGCTCAATCACAGACCTCATTTAAAAGAAGTGCAAGGGCAAAAATCTCTGTTACTGTAATGGTAGGAACGACGAGGCCAGATCCTCAGCTAGTGTAAATCAGTATACATCCACTGAAGTCAACGGAGTGCTGTTGAGTTACGCCAGCTGAGGATTTGGCCTGAAGTTTGTAAATGCATAGAAGACAGATAATCCAAAACTAAGTTTCATACCACAACTGTAAATTAGCCACATTGCACATACATATTAAGGTGTAAAAGTTAACAAACTATAAAAGGGAGACAAATGTACAAAGATGCAGAGTTACAGTAGCTATGGAAGCCTTTACATTCAAATTCCTTGGCTTTTGTGCATTTCACAATATTAACCATAACCATATTGAGCAAGGTGTTTTGCATTTCCTCTGTTGTGCTTCTTTAGATGTAGTATTGGGCAAAGGTCACATCCAGACAAATCATTGTAATAGACAAGCTAATTATTGCTGCATTCGCCTCCAGGCCAGAAGGGTGTGATTTCAAATCCTACGCTGGGACTTAGGCTCAGCTGCACTGATAGCTCTCTAGTGTGAGAGGGGAAGGGGCCTCTCACTGTTAGTAGTGCTCTCTGATGAGACATTAAACATGGAGCCCTTTTGCCCATCTGTGATGTGCAAATTAAATATCCCCTGGCACCTTCTGAAAAGAGGAAATAACCCTGGTGTCCTGGCAAACATTCCCTCCCTAGGAGGCTCAGTGAACAGACAATAAACCCTTTACTGCTCCGTATGATTGGAGCATTCAGTGATCTGTAAATCTGTGCAAGGAACTGAGCCAGCATTTAAAGGGTGAATAGTTGCTAAGTGAATAATTAAGAGAAATGAAGGATAACAAAAGGCATGAACCAAATTGGGGGAAGTGCAATCAAAGCACTGACCCTAGGAAATGTGTGAAAGAGACATTGAAATACCACGTGTAGACATCCGCAAAGGCATCAGCACTCACTAGTACTAATAATTATTATTGCTGTGCAGCTATCAAACCATGTTCCATTCAAACAGCAGCTTAAATTGGCCCATAGGGTTGTTTGCTCAGCAGGAGTGGGGTGTCCAGGCATCATCTCTAGACACATTAATACCTTTCACCTCCTGATTAGCAGCAATTTCACCCATATAATAAACACTACAAATTTGCAACAAAAAATAATTGAAAAAACCCTGCTTGCATTCGAAACCTGCTCTTTCAAAGAGCTGGTTCAGGGAGCCGGACAATTTCTATGAACCTGTCTGATGGAGCTGGGTACTTATCCCAGCAACATTAGAATGAGACAGACCAACTAACATTTTCCAAAGTGGACTAGTAACTTTGGGTGCCCACCTTGAAGTACTATAAATAGGCCTGCCTTTCAGGACATTCTGAGTTCTCACCCTCTGACAGGCCACTCCAGGGTATTTCAGGTTGGGCACCCAGACTTACAAGGCACTTATGAAAATTTGATCCAGAATGCCTGGTGGGAGTCCAGAATGCCTGGTGGGAGGGAAATGAGACTCTGGCCCAGTCTAATAGTGAACATCGCAAAGTTGGATGATAGTTAATACAGCTGTTAAAGGATCTATGTGACACAAAAGGAGAGGCAAAGTCTCTCCAAATGTGTGATCTGGGAGAATGGAAGACAGGAAAATGTTGAGGTCACAGCGTTCAGTGGGCACATGTGCCAGTCTGAGGTGTCAGATTGGGAAAGTCTCCTGCAATAGCCAGTCCACATCTGCCATTCGGTCTTCACTTCCTACGAGTCTTGTGTGATGGTCTTTTCTGTACTGCGGCAGGGCACTCAGATACAGCCAAAGGGGTCGTCAGTAGCCACTGCAAAGCTGGAGAGCATTTTCCCCAGCTTTCTTCTGTAACCTCTTCACAGCTCGCTGGGGATGACACCTACCGCTTTTCAAGGTGAACATCATTTCCCAGCAGCGGGAGGGCAGCTGTCCTAGTTGTCTTTTGCATCCAGCTAAAAATAGAAAGAATGTTCATGGCTCGTCAACGTGATTCATGTGTTCCAGTGTTCATCAGCTCAGCTGGTGACACTCAGGCCAAAAGCCCAGGGTGATGAGAGAGAGCGTGCATGCCACAATTAACTGGATTTGCTTCATTGACTTACAGCAGCACAACCATGACATGAAGGGCTGTGCACTCTCGTGTTACCCTCAAATGGTTTACCATGAAAAAAACCCTGACAAATGACTAATCAGCCTTTCAGTAGATGATCCATAATCTGACAGTGAAAAATGAAACAGCAGTGTTAAAATGGGGTCTGGGACCTCCATACTACGTCATGCCCTCTCACAGCACTTTGTTTAAAAATACAGGGCCAAATTCTCTTCTGGTGCAAATGGGCAAAACTGTATTAACACCAATGGAGCTGCACCCATTTATACCAGCAGAGTTTGATTCGTGGAGTTAAATGCTCCACTAGACTAAAATAAACTACTACTACTAATGGTCCCTAATTAATGTTAGTGAAAAATAAAATTAATAGCTTGCTTTTTTATAATCTCTCTTCTGAAGATCTCAAAGGATCACCTGTGTCAATGGGACTTCTCAGAAGACCGAAGGTTTGCAGGATTAGGCGCTTAGCATTTCATTACTACCAGACTAGACAAATGCTTTTACTCCTGTTAGTAATAGGGATGACTGCACAACCTCTTTTCATACAAATGACTGGGAGAGCCATTGCGAATGAACTGATTCTGTAAATCAGCAAATAAGAGAACAACCCCATGAAAAAGCAAAGAGAATGTTATTATAGGTTAATTTTATTTATGGTAACACTTCAGAAGGAATCAATACAATTATATAGCCAGATCATCTGCTGGCACAAAGCAGCTTAGCTCTACTGCCTCTCCATTGAAATCAAGAGAGTGATGTCAGCTCACACCAGCTGAGGATCTGACCCACCATGAATATTCTGTAAAATGAATGAAGTTTAATACTGAGACTTCACGACAGCCTCTGATCTAAAAACTGAGAGGAGGAAAAAAGCCACCACTTTTTTGTGTTTATAATGTGCACAGATTAGTTTGGCACATGTCGGTATTTCTCTTGGCATGGGGATACTGGTAACATTTCAGTCCTTCAGAATCTCTATGGAACTTTTGCAGTCTGCACCCCGGAGTTCGTGTTATCCTGGACTTGGGGTCTGATCAAAAGTCTGTTGAGGTCAATGGGAATCTTTGCATTGATTTCACTAGGCTTTGGATCAGACTTGTGATGATTTGCCTTTTAAATGCATCTAACCCAAACCCTTTCTGTTTTTTGTATGCTTCTTAGCTGCACAGCTGTTGTCTCCGGTAAACTGATCCCTGTCTTAGGCAAGTATCCATCACCCTCTTCATTTCTTTAGGGGTTGAAAAGTCTATCTGGACATGCATCAGTAAATAAACAGAAGAGACTTCCCTTAAAACAGCTTGTACTTTTTAAATATCCACATCATTCTAGATCAGGATGACCCAGCTATTCCGTTAAATACTGTTAAACTATTCCATCATTAGGGAACTATACTCCACAGTCTTGGTCTTCTCTTTGCTTGGTTGAGAGAAGTCTGATGTTGGCTGAAAATGTATTTAACAACTCCGGCTACTTCCTTATCTCCTGATATAAATCCTCCTCGTTTGTTGCTAAATGCCCTAGTGGTTCTTTTATCCTTTGGAATGTACTCTCCCTTCTTCCCTCCCTCCCTCAGATTGTAGACATGAAGATGGCTTCTATGTGACTTTCTGGGCCCGACAATTCCTAAAACCTGTTGGCACTGGAATATTTTTTGACACAAAAAATGATGAGGTTGAGGGAGACCTCCATGAGCCTTTCATACCTTTTTGGTTTCTCTCCGGATTAGCTCCTGCATCTCCTCCTTCCAGCCCATCAGCTCCACAAACTTCTCCACCCCACTGATCACATCTCCCAGCAGGGCCACATCATTGTATTGTGGCTGGTAAGCAAATGGTCCCACCAGGTCTCGATTGATCAGCACACGAGGAATAGAGCTGCGGACTGCATCTGCCAGACTGGCAAAGGGCTGCACCTAAACAAATCCCCCCACAAGGAGCAAAGAAACAGAGAGCTTCATCCCAGGAGTGGCAGTCAGTAGGGTAGTCCAAACCTCCACAAAATGAATTCACTGCACTCCACAAACTGAACCTCAGGGACTCAAAATGCAGGGTCTTGGAAGGCCCCAAACCTTGCAGCCTGACTCTTCCATATTACACAGACCCTCTGTTAATAACAAAGTTTACACTGCATCTCATAACCTGGGCAAACTGGCTAAGAGGAATATCCCAGACAAAAGCTATTATCTACTGTACCCCTACTGGTACATCACTGAATTGGCAGGGGGCATCTCTCCAGCAGAGTCCACCCCAGTTATTACTGTTACCTCCTCAAGTATCCACAAAACTCATCTCTTCCATCCCCAGAGGTCCATCCCCCAATTCTTACTCTGAGCTCCATGGACCTTGCCTAGCTCTCTTTTGTTTCCATATACCCGCCCCCCTCCCCGAGTCTGAGTACTCCGTTCCTCACCCTATGTCCTCAAATTCCTCTCTTCATTTTCCTGATCCCTGAATCTCCCCCTCTCCATTTCCCCCAACGCCCTGTTCAATTTTACATTATTTCCCCAAGACCCAAAGTGCTGAATCCCTGTAGCCCTCTCATGATCTATGTCACAGACCTCGAGGGAGGTTCCAATGATAAAGAGCACATCTGCCATGGGGAAATCTGTCATGTGCAGGAAGAACCGGTGTGGGAGCTCCTCTCCAAAAAACACAATGTCAGGTTTGATGAGTCCAGTGCAGACTGGGCAATGGGGGATTTTGTCTGCCATCACATCCCCCTGAAACAAGAAAACCCATCAGCAGCTACATGCTTTACCAGGCAGCATGGCAACTCCACCATCACAAATACCATCCATCCCACAACCACACATGGGTTTGCCATCATATCACATCGCAACAAAACAAAATTTGCCCTGGAACAGGAACCTTGTCTCTTGGCCATGAGGACAAGGTAACTGGCTTGCAGGCCCCCTTTGAATTTGCTTCTGTTGTCTCTGTGTTGATGCCCTCATAATTGCCACTCACCCTAAAGTCCTCACCCGGATAGGATCTCCGACAGGTGGTACATGTTGCAGTGGCGAAGGTGCCATGAGCTTCTACCAACTTATCAGGAGGGATCCCAGCAACTTGAACACAAGATGGAGAGAAGATCAACTCAGTACAAGGAAATTGAACCTACTGGCCCCAAATTCATCTGATGTTTCAACAGCCCTACTCTCATATTCCACCCCACCTTGTTTTTCCCTGCATTCCGTCAAGAAGAGACAGGAAGGGGACACTCACCTCTTTCTAGCCCATCAATGTTCTGAGTGTACAGACGCAGAAGGAGCCCCTTGTCATGGAGGAGTCGCAAGAAGTAATGGGAATAGTTGGGCCTGTAATTGCCAGGGTACAACTCCTTGGCCAAAGTGAAAAAGGGCTTAGGATTGTGGAAGAAGTAGGCAATTTCAAAGATGGCTTCTGGATAGGGAATGTTGTACTGCTGAAGGTTACTGTACAGGCCACTCCCAGGAGACCTGCAGAGGGGACAAAGGGGGCCTATCAGTCAGAATGCCACAGGAAAACAAACCCAGCACAGATGTTCTAAAGACACTTACCCATGCAGTGTGACATATGACACCTCTCTGAGAGAGAATGACCAGATTCTTGAGCCCTATCTGGTTGCTTTCTGCAGCTGATGCAGGGCAAAGGAGTCTTAAGTGGGCAGCTGAGGATTTCCTTTGCATATAAGAGGAACCCCTCAGGCAGAGGTGAAAGTAAGCTGGTATAGGCAGGTACGGAGGACCGGTAAGAAAAGGAGACTGACTGAGGGAGGCAGAGAGAAGCCTGTTCCCCACATAAGAATAGTTTAAACGCAGCTGTTCCCTGATGGTTCAGCCCCCAGGGCTAGATTTCTGGCATCTTTATTAATTTCACTCACAGTAGCTGGGGGAAGGGGGTCGAGGGGAGGGTGTGTTTGACCACGGCAGGGGCAGTCCTTTTCTGCCCCCGGGATGAGGGGATCTGTCCAATACTAATATACACAACAAATACCAGCATTTGACTGCACAGCTTAAATCCAGAGCTAATAAAAGCAGGTGGAAGGGGAAAACGCACTGTCACATTGGTTTCTCGTCTCCTCCCTCCCCGTCCTCCAACCAGCCTGCAGACAAGGCTCTGCATTCCTCTCCCCCACCCCAGCAGGGGTTTTCCTCTAGGCTCTAGCCTGTAGTAGGGAAACTGGCTGAGATGCCTGCTGCTGCTGCCTACAAAAGAACAGTTTAAACTCAGCTGTTCCCTGTGCAGTTCAGTGCCCAGAGTTAGGAGCCATTTCTGGCATCCTTGTTAATTTCACTCCCAGTTGTTGTTGGGTGTGTGTGACCATGGCAGGGGCAGTTCTTTTCTGCCTCCGGGATGAGGGGGATCTCCTAAACACAATCAAAATCAGGAACCATTTCCAAGTTCAATCTATCCCATTCCCTCCCCAGCAGAGGATCATGGTTGTGATGTCCAAACTGCTTGCAGATCCTCTTTGAAATGTTACTGTTTAAAAAACAAAAAAAAACAAAAAACATGGAGAACATGGTGGAAAGATGTGTCATGATGATTAGGGTTTATTTGGGGCAATGCAATTTTGCTAAAGCAACTGAAGATTCAGAGGAAAAACAAACAGCCCCCATAGACAAAACAACAAAGAGATTGGAAGGGAAAACTGAATATTCAGGGAAATTATTGTGCTTCCTTTGAAAGAAATAGTAGTTTTCATTCCAATCCACCCTCTTTATATGTTGATTTAAACACCTGAAATGTCCTTAGGACATCGGGTGCAATCTCAGATCTCTGTTTTGTCCTGCCTGCAGAGTGCAGAGGCTGAAATTGACAAAACTTTCTCTAAATATCTTGTATATTTCATGAAGGCTATTCCAGTTGTCCTTCATTCACCCCAACTCCCTACCCCCCCCCACTCCCTCCCTGGCTGGCTGTGGTTTTTGCCTTGGTTATTTACTCCTTGGCAGACCCAGCCCAGCGGCACCTGCTGGCTCTCTGCAGGCAACAGCCCACAGGGGCCGGTTGCTGGGATCGCTGCTGGTCAGTGGCACGCTGCAGCTGCATTGTTTGTGACACATTCATACACATACACATACATACAGTATGTATTACTATTCCGTGGGGAGGGCGCCAGTGACCTTTTGAGGAGTGGAGAGACAGGGGAGACTGTATTTCTGCTGCTCCAGAGGTGAAAGTAAGCCGGTCCAGTCCAGCGTATTGGCAAGAGCCAGTATGCCATGCTGGACTGCATCAACTTCCACGGCGGGGATTGAAAGGGCTCTGGGCAGCCCACAGCTGTGGGCAGCCCAGAGCCCTTTAAATCCCGGCTGCAGTTCCGGCGACTGGGCTGGGGACGGAATTTAAAGGGTTTAGAGCTCCCCACGGCTGTGGGCAGCCCTGAGCCCTTTAAATCCCAGCTGCGGCTCGGGCAGCTGGGCTGGGGATTTAAAGGGCTCAAAGCTCCCCGCGGCTGCAGGCTGCCCAGAGCCCTTTAAATCCTGGTCACAGCTGGGATTTAAAGGGCTCAGAGCTCCCCACCACTGCGGGCAGCCCAGAGCCCTTTAAATCCCAGCCAGGCTCTGGCGGCTCGGCTGGGCTGGGGCCAGGATTTAAAGGCTTGGGGTTTCCCTCAGCGGCAGGAGCTCTGGGCCCTTTAAATCCCTGCCCCAGCCCCACAAAACTCAGGGTTTCCCCTGGCGGCCGGAGCACTGGTCCCTTTAATTTGCTCCTGAGCCCCGAGGGGCTCCCAGCCATGTCTGCAGCTGGGAGTCCCTGGTTGATTTAAAGGCTCTGGGTCTCCCAGCCACAGCTGGTTCCTCAGGGTTTTAAATCTTGAGAGGCCACGCCCCCCTCAGGACTCCGGCAGTAAGTCCTGTAAGTTACTTTCACCCCTGCCCTCAGGTGATGTCAAACTGGCATTGCTGGCTCTATGCCCCCCCACTCCAGACCCCTGATGTATGAGGCATGTTCAGGATCTGCTGAGGATGGGAAGGGCCACAGCAAGTACACTGTGCTCCAGTGATCCTGAGCTGAGGGAGTGGCCCCTGTTTCAACTCTAGCTTACGCCATGGCCAGACTGACTTCTGGACAGACCCAGAACTGGGGAAGTGCAGAGGCGAAATCAAGCAATAAGGACAACTCAGCTGGGCCTGAGGATCCGGATCAAGGTGTCATATGGAGTCTGAGCTGCTGAAGGGAGCACTCATCTTAACTGTGGCATTGTCCAAGCAGGCCAGGAAAGGAGAAGCAGCAGACATGGCATGCCACAAACTAGCACTAATGAGAGGGTTGTGGTGATGGCTGGAGCTGGGATCAGTACCCCCAGTACTAGTGAGAGGGAGAGTAATGCTAAGTGGCAGCCCCCTAGTATTACCTAGGTTTCAAATATCATCAATTCAAGCTCTGGCTTGGCTCCAATAAGCATCTGTGAGAGGGGTGAGGTGTTACCTAAAATCTGGGATGCCGCTGGGTGTACTGATCCCAGCTCCAGCCATCACCACCATCCGGTGACACTCCTTCTTCTGGATTAATTCTGCCACGTCCTGCAGGGTGAGCTTCCGGTTCCCACTGCCATCTCCTCCTCTGCCGATCCCAAAGATGCCCATGGCAGCAGTGGATAAGGAGACCAGTCTAGCCCCTTGGATCCTTCTAGGAGCAGAAAGGAAACACAGCAGGTAACAAAAGGACTCAAGCTTCTCAGATGGAGAAAAATATCCCAAATGTTTCCTAGGAAGCCAGGAGCTGATCTTTCAACTGTAGGTTCATGTGCTATTGTTTGGTAACTGAGGGGAGAAAACATAATAGCAGTTAGTATGAAGCCCCCAGGAGCGCAATATATTCTTTTGCACTTACAGCCCCTTTCACACGAGGATATCAAAGCACTTAAAATACATCTATTATCTATTGTTTTATTGTGCTAGCACCCAGGCCTGGACCATGACCCCACTGTGCTAGGTACTGTACAAACGCAGAACAAAATGTCAGTCTCTACCCCAAAGATGTTTTCAATCTAAATAAGACATTAAGCATCACAGCTCCACCATGTGTGTATTTGGGTGGATTATGGACAACGCACTGGGGTTAAGGAAGCTTTGAATCTCCAAATTAGTATATGATTCCCCAATGCTAATGCACACGGGAGTCCCTTTAGCATCCTGGTTGGCAACCAGAAAGCACTTGGGATTGTGTTTCCGTGCTATTCTGACAGGGCTGCCCAGTTTAAGGACTGAAGAAACCTCAGCCCTCCCTAAATCCCATCCAGGATTCCTCCCTTAGTAGAGTCCATGTGCAGATGGCAGATACCTAATTGAATCACTGCTCAGCCTTAAGTGTGGAAGAGGAAATGAGAATCTACAATCCATCACATGAGAAGAATATTGCCCCAAACAACCTAAGCAATGTTTACTCACCCAGGGTGTGACATTGCACTCCATATGATTTTATGAAAATATGCTAATGAGTGTAAATATAATGTAACTGGAATATGCTTCATGCAAAAGGTCTCTTGTATCATTACAAAGCTTACAATCTACTGAGTGTGCTCACCCTATTTGTATGAATATATCATTCTTGTATCTGAAACTAAAATATGAAATATAACTCTGAGGTCTTATTGTAATTATGCAAAGTGAGGGCCATTAATGGTGGTTTGGAATCTTGATGGCTCCCATTAACCAAGACAATTGACTGTGGATGGCTCTGTTTACTTGCACACCTTCCTGTGAGACAGGCCAGGAAGAATGAAGGCTTGGGGTCTCACAGAACATGTGACCATGTCACCTGGTACTGGAATTCATCTTAAACCTTGTGCTTTTCCATTTAGAAGGAGGGGTGGGGACCCAGAAAGAGAAATGATTCCTGTCTTGTGCTAAAGCTATAAAAGGGGATGAAACAGACCAAAGGAGGCTGCAGTCATAAAAAGTCCCCTAGCTACCACCTGAGTTGGAACAAGGACTGTACCAAGGGAAAGGATTGGGCCCAGACTAGGAAGGAGTCAAGTCTGTGAAAAAAGCTTATTGGAACATCTCTGAGGATGAGATTTCAGCTGTAACCAGTTTTTAAATGTATTAGTCTTAACCTTGCGTGTTTTGCTTTATTTTGCTTGATAATTTTGTTCTGTCTGTTATTACTTGGAACCACTTAAATCCTACTTTTTATACTTAATAAAATCACTTTTGCTTATTATTGAACACAGAGTTAGTGACTAATACCTGGGGGAGCAAACAGCTGTGCCTCTCTCTCTATCAGTGTTATAGAGGGCAGACAGTTTATGAGTTTACCCTGTATAATCTGTATATAGAGTAAAACAGATTTATTTGGGGTTTGGATCCCATTGGGAGCTGGGTGTCTGAGTGTTAGAGGCAGGAGCACTTCTTAAGCTGTTTTCAGTTAAGTCTGCTGCTTTTGGGGGACATGGGTCTATGTTTGCAGCAGGCTAGCGTGTCTAGCTCAACAAGACAGGGTACTGAAGTCCCAAGCTGGCAGGGAAAACAGGCTCAGAGATAGCCTCAGCACATCAGGTGGCAGTCCCAAGAGGGTTTCTGTGATCCAACCCATCACACAGGGCACTGACTCTGATCAGGGCAAAATCCAGAAAAGAAAGCAGAGCCCAGAGGTTCTTGGTGACTCCTAGTGGTGGTGATTATTAGGTCACAGAATCACTGAATGTGGCCTCCATGGGTTGCAGCATGAGACTAGATGTCCCATCTCTAGCAGTGGTAAATATTTCTCTTCAAAGTCTCTCTGCTGTTTGATCCACTTGCAGAGTTCTCAGGGCAGCAGATACTGCACCAGCGTAGCTCACAGAGACACAAAGTCTGTGCATTTAGATGGTGAACACTGTTCTTAGCTCCAAGCTCTCAGCATTCTTTACAGTATCTGGTGAATTTAATTATAACAGCCTCATCTCCTTCTTCCTGGGGGTGGGTATTTCTGAGACGGTGAGAGAGTCTGATGAGTCCATAAGATAACAGAGCCCTGGTTTGTGGAGAATTATCAGGATTGTGCTTGAGAGTGACAGGGAACAGCACGAAATGAGAAAACAGCCGTACCTCGCTCCACGGGCAATTGCCATCTCTCCATGGCATTCCAGAGGCTCCCTCTGCAGGGAAGTTCCACTTGTGAGGATGAAGCCAGATCCCAAGGAAGCTAAGGGAAGATTTCTGCCCCCCATGGAACCAACGGACCTCCTGGGATGATTTCTCTGACTGCATATCCAGAGATTCCTCCAGGCTGAAACAAAAGATAACAATCTGGACCAGCTGACAAGAGTCCCTTAGGAAGGCAGGGCCAGGGGTGACCGATTTAAAGGAATCTATCCAGAGTTATGGAAAGAACAGTCAGCTCCATGCATTTACCAGGAATTATGGCATTATGAGTGACATCCCTCTTACATGCAATGTAGCTGTAGCCATGTTGGTTTCAGGATATTAGAGAGAGATGGTTGGTGAAATGATACCAACTTCTGTTGGTGAAAGAGACCTGAAGACAAGTTCAATGTGGCTCAAAAGCTTGTCTCTTTCTCCAACAGAAGTTGGTCCAGTAAAAGATATTACCTCCCCCACCTTGTCTCTCTATCACTCTTACATCTCAACTAAAAGAGGGCACCTCCAAATCCACAGAGCTTCCTAACACCACATTTGGTACAAGCAAAGCCGGTAGCTTGGCATGCCATGCAAACTCAGCGCCTGGCTCTATCACTGAAAAGCTTGAGACCAGGCACGTATGGCTACAGAGGTAACATACACTCTGCCATACACAGTATGTCACTGACATTGATCTCCCACAAACTGCCAGCAAGCTTCCCTCCCCACATGCTACAAACTCATTTACTGTACTTTGCTCTCCCCAGTCCCCTCTGAACTCTGCTGCTCAAGCCACTCCATTCTTCCCGTCATCTCTGAATTTTACCAGCCAACTTATCCTGCCGTTCCCCTCCCTCTGAACTGAAGTCTTCCCAAATCCGCCTGCCCGCCTCCCTCCGATCATTTTCACCCTCTCCCCGCAACTCCCTCGAATATGCTGCTTACCCGTGAATCCCTGAAGACTCGCAGTAGGAAACACATTTCTAGCAGCCGCGACTCTGAACCGTAACCCCAGGCTCATTCCCCTACCCCTGCCCTGTGGCAGACAGTGGAGACTTGTGCGATGTAGATAAGAACGAGTGAGGTTGCTGTGGCTGCTTCCCTGCTTTTCCCTTTACACACCCCGACGACTAAGTGACAGTTTAGCTGCAGGGAGCCTGGCACGGGGCGGTCACTATCTCCTGCATCCCCCTGGGACTCGCTGCACTAGTGACCTGGACTAGGCTGGAGAAGGGGGATCTACGGCACGAAGCAAAGCACCAGCCTGTTTGCTTAAGGTGATCCTGAGCCAGGCAGAACAGCTGAAAGGATTTACCACAATGTCCATAATAGAAGAGCCCACAGCAGTTCACACTAGAAGAACCATAGTTTGTAATTTTATAGTTGCTGTCGCTCATACAAACTGTGTATAGAGGGATCATACACCTAACCACTGAAATGGAGTAGAGCACAGCAGCCTTCATCTCTAGCTATACTATACAACAGTGTCTTTAGGTCAAGGAATGATTATGATTTTATTGCGAGTCTCGGGATATTTGAGCAGTTCCAACTGCTGGAGACAAGTGATGAGGTGAAAATTCAGCTTTTTTTTCTAAAGTACATTTCTAGTCCTCATGGTAGTGGAGAAAGGCTTGAAAATCTGACCTGAGAGCACCCTAAAAGCCCCCAAAGCAAAAGGCAACTAAAAAGAAACCAAAATGGTTTGTTCTCAATCTCATGATTTTGAGAGCCCAGTTTATGATTTTCAAACATATGCATTTGGCAGTACTGAATATAGGTCCTGCAAGAGGTGCTGTGCTGGATGGGAAAGTGTCCTGGACATTGTAATTAACACCAAATCTTTCAAAATGTGCCATGGATCTTTCATGACCATGCGTGCTCTGAACTTTGATGTTACCTAATCTAAAAGGTGACATCTCCAGCAATTCAGTGCCCTCATACTGTAGCATTGGGCACTGTTCCTATCATTCAGATATCACTGCCACCATTCCTAATTTAGGCCTGAAATTAGGCAGCAAATTGATCCATTTATCAGTGCCCCAATAGCTCCCCTTGCATTGGTTCCTATCCATTTTATCATCTACCGAAATCACTCAGAGATCCCCACCTGCAATTCTCCTGCTGAGCCATTATTTTCCCACTGTAAACCTCTGTATTTGATTCTCTCTCCCTATGTGAAATTGCTGAACCTCATTTTACTGATTTTATGCAATTTAAAAAATTTATTTCGCTCTTACTCTATTTTAATTGTCATACAACATTTGCTGCCCTTTCAAGCATCTTTGTATTTGTCCACTGCTGCCATTAGTGTACTCTCCCCTCCATCCACCAAGTTGTTAATAAATGCACTAGGATTTCCTCCTTTTTAGCAAAGGAAGGGACAGAGGCCAAATCAACTAACTGTCTCTGTGTGGTCACCTCCCCCAAAGTTGGGGAAATGTAGAATTTCAAGTAAAAACACTATAATTTGTTTACTTTAGTATGACTTTCAACTATCTTCATGCTAATGGTTGGCCTTCAGAGCAGGGTGTCCCTCGGGCAGGGAAAGAAGATGAGAATGGGGTACTTTAGTGAAATGCTTAAAGTCATCTGAAAAAAGTGGGGCTCTATCATTATCTGGAAGCAGCAGCTTTGGTAAGACAGCGTGTAAAGGGCCACCCTCAGAAGCTCAGCTTTATTTTTTTTTGGGGGGCAGGTCTGTGACCCTGTGTGACCCCCTTCAGGGACTTTTGAGAAACATTGCCACCCCAAACAGAATCAATGGTGACTCCAAATTGCTACAGTTACACTTTTTGGGGACGGGGGTAGGAGACCTTCACTGTTGAATGCAGTAACGTGTGTTTAGCAGGGGCAGGAGGGAGTCCCGAGAGCCACAAAACTGTGTCTGTGACATGGTCCCGGCTGATCTAGAGGTCTCTGAAACGTCATGGCGCTGAGACACAGCATCCCCACGCCATGGCGCTTCGATGCACCACGCTGGACAGGCTGGCCATGAATTAGTGTTGGCCAAGGGCGCTTGGTGCAAGGCACTGCCATGGCCACACGTGGAGGAGCAGCTGTGATGGTGCTGGGACGGGTGCTGGGCTGCTGGAGATGGAAACTTCCACCCCGTAGGCTTGGGCTGCCCGTGTCCCCCAGAGCCTGTGTCCCGTTCCCTGCTCCGCGCTGTAGGGCCTAGCTCGCACATGTTGCCATGGCTACCAGCGCGCATTCCTGCGCCCGCACCAGGCCAGCGGGCCCAGGCCGGGCAGCTGCTCCTCCCTCTCGAAGGCGGGGTTTCGGGGCTACACTACGCGAGGCCATACGGTACCCGTCATGCCGCGCGCGCGCGCACGCGATGGGGGTTCGTTACCGGAAGTGAGTGTGCATTTCCGGCGGTAGTAGCCGGGTGGCCTGGCCTCCTGATCTTTGGGGTTCTCTCATCTCGCCCGCCTCCCCGCGCTCTCGCCCCCTCCCCCTCCGCCATCATGAAGGACGTGCCGGGCTTCCTGCAGCAGAGCCAGAGCTCCGGGCCGGGCCAGGCCGCCGTGTGGCACCGCCTGGAGGAGCTCTACACCAAGAAGTGAGCGGCCGGGGGGGCCGGCGCCAAGGGGAGCGGGGGCTGCCCGCTGCTGTGGGATGGGGCGGGGGTGGTTCCGTTCCCCCCGGGCGAGCTGGGGCCTGGTGGCTGCTGGGAGCCGGGGTCGCGCTCTGCCCCGGTGCTGGGAGGCTGGAGCGCTTTGCTTGAGGGCTGCTCCATGAGCTGGTGCTGAGGCTCCGCCTTCCTCCGCCAGGAGACCCACCCACCCCAGTCTGCTCTTGAGACCCGCCCCGGGAGCAAATCCTGCATCTATGTGCAGACGCCCCGTCTCCCGTGCACTTACCTGGGAGGTTCAGTGCAGCGTCAGAAGCGCACTCTGACATCTCCACTGTAACTGGGTTACACTGCAGGGCTTCTCAAACTGGCTTGGCATCCCACAGTGGGTCGTGACCCCATTTTAGTGGGGTCGCCTGGGCTGGTGTTAGGCTTGCTGGGGCCCAGGGCCAAGGATGAAGCCATTGGGCTTTGCCCCTCCCCAGCCCAGGGTGTTGGGGCTATCGGCGGGCTCGGGCTCCAGTCCCCCCTCCTGGTAATTTTTGTTGTCAGTAATGTTTGTTGTCCGAAGGAGGTCAGGGTGCAATGAGGGTTACAGGAAATGACAGTGCTCAAGAAATGCAATCCCCCTTGTAGTAGTGCCATTCAGTACTCTTCAGTTAATGTCATAGTGAAGAGACACCTTTTAATTTAAAACCCTCAGTCATCTGATATCTTTTATCTGTAGTAGCTACAAAAAACACCTAGGATATTTATAGCAAATTTGAGATGCTTTTTCAGTTTTATTTTGTTTGACCCCACTTTATACATAGTCAGTTTTATTCTTTCTGTTAGTGATTTTCACCTCTTTGTCAGCCTTGCTCACAGCAACAACAGAGAGAAATCAGTTTTAAAATATAGGAAAATGTGATTGTTGAAACCACAAAAATTGCCATGGGTGGAGGAATGCATGTAGAACATGAAACCATACTGCAACTTTTTAAAAATAATTGACAGGAGTTTGAAATAGGCTAGAGATTGCTGTTTTCCCTGTGACTTCTTGCTGCCTGTTCATGTGTAAGATGAGGAAAGTAATATTTTTCCTTGGAGGATGTTTTGAGGGTTGATTCGTATTACTTATATGCTTTGAGATCTTTTGCAGAAATCTGCACTCAGTGTTTACTATTCCTCTGAAGTATGCATGAGGAAAAGGTTGAAGAACACATTTTTTAATTGAAGTCTGGTCTAGAATATTTATAAGCACCAGTCTGCTGGTCCTGGCCAGTTGAAGTCTTTAATTTTTTCAGAACTATTGCTGAATTGAGTCATAAATTATCCTTTATAGTTTTCCTTATGGATTAATTGAAATTAGCTTTATAACAGTTGCCTCTGTATTTCAGTAGGTGTCCATCTGATCGTTTTGCTTATTGTATTGATGCTTGCTTATGCCAGGGGCCTCTTTGTTTTTGTTTTTTCAGACTCTGGCACCAGCTGACTCTGCAGGTGTTGGACTTTGTGCAGGACCCCTGCTTTGCTAAAGGAGATGGACTCATCAAGGTGAATAGATTGATTCGTAAGCGGGTGTCAGTGTAAAGATGACAGTGTGAGCATTCTTGGGCTGATATGAAATAGCTGTGCGAAGGCCTGCCAAAACATTGTGGGATTGGAAAATATGCTTTAAAACTTCCTAACCGCACCCCATCTATTTGGAAGGGTTTGAATATTTATTTCAAAATGTCAACAAATAGATACAATTTATTAGTATTAGAAATTTATGGATTGGATTTGGGCATAGTCTGGCCATGTTTTATAAACATTCTGAAGCTTGAAATGATTTAGATAAAATAATGGCGCTTTAAGTTAAGGAATGGAATGAGATGAGTTTCAGGTCTTCACAGGTCTTAGTTTGGTTCACCTGTGTTTTTTTTTTAAAAAGGCTTTTCTTCAGTCTTGGCAACAAAGAGATTAACTGTGTATATGCACAGAGTGGTTTTCCTGAGAGTTCACAAACTCAGGTATCAGAGCAGATTTCATTCCCCTCTTCCAGTTTAGGCATATTGTCATCTTTAAGAATGCAGCACACAGATATCTGAACTTAAATGAATCTAGGTACTCCTGTAATTAATTTCTGCTCATTTCCCTCTTCTTTGCATTTTTATATCTAATTATGGTTTACCAAAAAGACATTGACATCCGTGAGGAAAGCCCTGAGCTTTTGGACATGCCCTGCATGTGGAGTGTGTAGAAAAACCTGAAATAGCTAGGCTTCTATTGACTATACGGATACTTAGCGGAATAGCGGCCCCTCACAACAAAGAGGGGTAAACAGACCTAGGTAACCCCCTCTTGGTAAGACTAGTCTTCTTATCTCATTAATCTATTAACTGGTGAATCACTCTCCACAGCAGGGAGGCGATCCTGGAGACTGCTCTTCATAAGATGAGCAATTTTTGGCTTCTGTAGTCTAGTGTCAGTACATTTTAGATTTCTCCTTCTATGGGTACAAAATTACTTTGAGGGAGGAGTTTATATTGAATGATGGGCAAGTTGCCTATTTCACTGTAATGAAATATTCTGTCACTAACTGGCTGTCACAAATTTTTTTTACCACCCACAGCTTTATGATAACTTCATCAGTGAGTTTGAACACAGGTGAGATTGGCTACTTGTACATAAGTGTGTACTTTGTGCACTCTTAATTTTAACTGTTCTGATTCCATTTTGTTCATTTCAGGGTGAATCCTTTGTCCTTGGTAGAGATCATTCTTCATGTAGTTAGACAGATGACAGGTGAGTAACGTTTCTAGTATTAATGGTGACTTTTTAGGGCTATTAGACGTAGGATTTAACTGGCTGATGGCAACAGCTAAGACTTCAATGTGAAAACGAGGCAACTGGTTTGCACAGTATTGAAAGTGAAAAACATAAACTCATAGAATTTACCAACTAATGCTGAAATTACTGCTGCAGAAGGGACCTTGCTGGAGAGATGGCTGATGCGTACGGAGCCAGATCCACAGCTAGTGTGAATCAGCATAGTTCATATGATGGCTTTTACCTGCTGAGAATCTGGCTCTGAATTCTGTGGAGCCAGTCAAGGTACTTTCTTGTGGTAGGTTCAAATATTCTGCTGTTTGGATCCTTAATATGCTTTTCTTCTTGCTCCATGTTAGATCCCAATGTGGCCCTTACTTTCCTGGAAAAGACTCGAGAAAAGGTATTTGTGAAATCCAAGTTTTTTCCTGTTGGCACACAGTTAAATAAAATATCTGCTGCTTTTTACATGTATACGTAGGTCTGTGCAGGTAGATATGTTTACATCTGTGTTTATATTCAGTTCATACTATTCTCTATGAACAAGCCAACATGGATTTGGATTTGGGAACACAAGAAACAAAACCTAACTAAATTAGCACTTGTTATGCTTTAACTATCAGTAGTTGCCTGCGTGGCTGGAACAGTTATGTTTTTCTGATGTGTAACTGTGTTATGGTTGCAGGTGAAAAGCAGTGATGAAGCTGTGATTTTATGTAAAACAGCCATTGGGGCTCTGAAGTTAAACATTGGCGACCTACAGGTCACAAAGGTGAGATTATGTTGGCATTTAGGTTCTGTCCGTTTTAGTGCATTCAATTCATCTGGATGCCCATGCACTTGCTTAGCCTTTAGAAGCGGCCCCACTCTTTCTGTGTCTGTTGAATTTTGTGAATTTAAGTTAATCTGTAACCTCCTTTAGGCAGCATGGGCAGATCTCCTGGTAATCCAGCTCTATTTGGAAGGCTGGAAAGTGTTTGCTTAGTTCTGATAACACTGGCTGTTACTTCCAGTGTTGTTCCTTTAGCTGAGATGCTAGTGGCATATACTTCTAATGTATGACTATCACCACTAATGAATGACCCATATGGAGCCAGATCTTCACTGGTGTGAATCAGCAGCTACCTCTGAGAAGAGCTAGAAAAACCCTTGAGTTAACCCTTCCATGTCTCGGACTGCAACTTCGGGGTGGTTCTACGAATTTAGCATCATGTATGTGGTTTGGCAAAGAGCTAAGAAATATTGTATATCTGTATTTAGCTTCTTGGTTGACCTTTTTTGGGGGAGAGGGAGCTTACTGACATAAGTTGGAGCATTTGGGTAAGAGGGAATCCACTTAGACAGATGTTTTTTCCAAGGAAAGTTGTGGAATTCCTATCGTTGGAGGTGTTTAAGAACAGATTGTACAAATGCTGTCAGGGATGGGCTAAGTTTACTTGATCCTTTCTCAGTGTGGAGGTCTGGCGTCATGACTTCTCAAGGACCCTTCCTGCCCTACATTTCTATAATTATTATGCAAAGTTATGATATATTATTTTCACCAACATGAACCAAACGGGGATCCCTCATTTGTTCATGTTCTTGTATTAATGGAAATATGAAGTTTCAAAGGTCAAGAAGTGCACTCACTGACCAGTGTTTGTAAATATGAATGAGACTTTTTTGGAGAAAGGGAGTTGTCTTGCTTTTTCAAATGCTGTTACTAATGTTCTCAGCTGCACTCTCATCTGATTCACTCTGGATGGGATTTTTGTACTAAACATGTTAATATAATTTGTGATAAGCTGTAAATTTCAAGACTAACTAAAATAGCAAGTGGCGGAGGTGAAAGGTACAGGTGTGTATAAAATGTCTGTGTCAAGAGTTGGACTTTCTCCTTTCTTTAGGAGACCATAGAGGATGTTGAGGAGATGCTGAACAATCTCCCTGGGGTGACATCTGTTCACAGCCGTTTCTACGACCTTTCCAGCAAGTACTACCAGACAATTGGGAATCATGCCTCTTACTATAAAGATGCATTGCGGTTCCTGGGCTGTATTGATGTCAAGGATCTGCCAGGTAAATATGCCTCCTTGTGCCAGATATAGGGAACTGCAGTTTCCATGTTCATTCAGTCCTAGCCTATTCCACCAGTGTAGTCCAGGTGTAGGCACGTAGCACATAGGGAAGTCAGCTTTCCTCAGCATTGTTGTATTATATAACTCCACCATTAACCTAGTAGAGTGCACCCAGAGAGATGAATTCAGCTTGCTCATTCATCTCAGGGCTGCTCTTCCCAAGATGTATGGGGGTGGGGAGACTGTCAGTAAGGTAGCGGAGAGTAAATGACCGTTTCTCAACTCTTGTGATCTCCTTTGGGTTGCTGATATGGTAAGTGATGGTATTCCTCTGGGGGGCTCTGCTGCAAGCAGGTCACTGAGGTAGTCAGTGACCTCAAGTAGTTCAGACCCTCAGGCTGCACTGGAGTGGATTTCTGTCACACACTGGTTCTTACAGCCTCTAGTATTGGCATGGAACTGCATTTTACATGGATTAAGATTAGATTTGATCATGTTTGCAGTCTTGAGTAAATGTGGAGGTGATGATGACCAAAAAATCTGAAAGAGATCATATATACATACTGAAAGAGGAAGGAGCAATATGGTTGAAGCTGTCGCTTTACACACACTATTCTTCCTTGCAGTGTCAGAGCAGCAGGAGAGAGCCTTTACCTTGGGGCTGGCAGGACTCCTAGGAGAAGGAGTTTATAACTTTGGGGAGCTGGTAAGTAGACTGTGGGTTGTCTCAGCTGTTGAATGGTGGGAATTGGTTATAGTTGGTCAGTAACGCTGTCCTGCCTTATTTATCACAGCTCATGCACCCTGTGCTGGAGTCCTTGAGAAACACTGACAGACAGTGGCTGATTGACACACTTTATTCCTTCAATAGTGGTAATGTAGAGAAATTCCAGGCTCTGAAGACTGCCTGGGGCCAGCAGGTGAGTGAGTGAGATGGGAAACACAACTTCATGGTGCCCTGATAAATGCATAGACATCAGCTAGAATAATAAAATAATGTGGGAGTACAAAGGGACAGAGTTAAGGATAATATATAACCCATAACTCTAGTTTTCCTGACTTCAGTCTATGTAAAATCTCCACCATAACGTTTCTAACAGCACCTTCCCACCATAACTAGATTACTTTCATGTATGTATTCTAATCAAATATAAAGAATGGAAGAAAGTCTTCTGTAACCAAGGAAACAAGAGCAGAGGGCTCTTGCTGTGCCAATCTAACTTACCTGGGACACACTTAAATATCATTTTCAAGGTGCTATGGAAAACACTAAAGAAAGTGCCTCTCACATTCCCAGAACCATTGCAAAGTAATGATTGTCAATACTAATATTTCAGTGATTATGCAGGAAGTTGTCAATACGGCAATAGCTCCCAGAGATCTTTATTGTCCATCTAGACAGCCCTTAGTTAAGGACCATGATTTTGCATCTCATGCGGAGGACAGCATTTAACAGTACACCATCCCCTTGTTAGTACTATATGGAGTGGTCAGCCGTTACTGGGTTTGAATCCAGGGCTTTTTGGAACAGAAGCAAGACAGATGATAGAGTATTTATCCTCTGTGTGGCTCATTTCTAGTGCACAGGATGTTTCTTAAAAAAAAGAGAAACAGAAGAAAAATAAACTTTATTCATAGACAGCTGCTTAATGTTTTTGTTATCTCACAGCCAGACCTGGCTGCAAATGAAGCTCTTCTCCTGAAGAAGATCCAGCTGCTGTGCCTCATGGAGGTAAGCTGCTAGCTGAGACCCTGATTGGGCATCCCAATTATCTGTTATATGGGACTGGAAGGTGCCCCCATGATTAACTTCCCTGTAGTGTCCAAGTAGATTCTGTTTGTGAGTTGAGAGCTGTGTGCACGGTGCTTTCAGTCTACTACTATTTTATATAGTTGCTGTTTAGATATAAATCACTAATGGTAACATTACATGATTTTGCCTATTGGTGGTGCTCAAAGACAAATGCTGCTGGAAGAAAGTGCCAGTAGATGCTAGTAAGAGACAGCAAGAGCCAAAAAAGTTGTTTCCAAAGACGCCATCTGAAGGGATGGCTCTTAAACTGTCTCAACATAACTGCCTAAAGAACAGCCCAAATTCTCACCTCAAATGGATAAGGATTGAAAACCCTCCCCTTGCAAGGAAATCCTTTAACATCTAAGACACAGAAATACTTTTTCTGGCATTTCTTGCATGTACAAGGCCTGGTTTCATTGTCACCAATGGGTATGGGTAACCTAATCCGTTAAAAGTCCTGTCGGTGGTGCTATCCAGCTAAAGCAGGCTAGTGCCTACCTTTTCTGATTCTGCGCTGTGCCTCAGAAGCAACCAGCAGTGGTCCGGCTTCTAGGCAGGGAGGCAATGGGGCTCTGCCCTGAGCACCTGCTCCGCACTCCCATTGGCTGGGAACCGGGGGGGCCACGCCTGCGGGTGAGAGCTGTGCAGAGCCGCTTGTACGCCTATGCCTAGGAGCTGGACCTGCTGCTGGCTGCTTCCAGGGCGCAGCGCAATCCACGGTGCCAGGGCAGGAGGTAAGTCTGCCTCTGCACCCCGGCTGCAACGCTGACTGGGAGCCGCCGTAGGTAAGTCCATACTCCAATCTCCATCCCCAGCCCCACCCCAGAGCTTGTGCCCTGAGCCCTCCCCCCAACATGGAGCCCCTCCTGCACCCCAAACCCCTCATCTCCAGGCCAGAGCCCTGCCCCCCTCCTGCACCCCAACCCCCTGCCCCAGCCTTAAGCCCCCCCCAACCTGGAACCCCTTCCTGTGCCCCAAACTCCTCATCCCTGGCCCCAGCTCAGAGACTGCATCCCCTCCCCAGAGCCCTGACCCCCTCCTGCACTCCAACCACGAGCCCCCTCCCACATCCTGAACTCCTCATTCCTGACCCAACCCTGCAGCCCTCACCCCTGCACCCCAGCTCTGAGCCCCTCCCAAACTCCAGACCCCTCATCCCCAGCTCTGTTGGGTCACAGGCATCAACAGTTTTCTTCAGCTGGGTCCCCAGAAAAGTTTAAAAACCACTGGTCTACTGGTTCTTAAGCACTTGCAGTTATGCCAATAACATGATGTGCATGGAGAATTTCCATGTTCAGGATTAGAATCTACTTTCTTTGAGTAATTTTTTCCTGGGGAGGTAGATGGGGGGAGTGGAGGAGGAGTGACTGCTGCTTACTTTACCATCTTCAGTAAAGCAGTCTTATTAAAAAAATAGAGGGGGAACTAGTTGCTGTTGGCCCTTTGTTATCAGAGCCTCTGATTTGCACAGGTAGAGATGAGGTTCAAGTCTGCAGGTACATCTACACTGCAATAAAAGACCTGCGGCATGACTGTGGCTGGCCCGGGTCAGCTAGATTGGGCTGTGGGGCTAAAAATTGCTGTGTAGGTGTTTAGGCTTGAGATGCAGTCTGGGCTCTGAGACCCTCCCCTTTTGCAGAGTCCCAGAGCTCAGACCCCAGCCCAAACATCTGCACAGCAATTTTACACCGCTGCAGCCTGAGCCCCTGGAGCTAAAGTCAGGTGACCTGGTTTAGCCATGGGTGTTTAATTGCTGTGTTGACATACCCTGTGGCTTCTGGAGGACAGTACTAGGGAGACTCAATACATCTTGAGAGAAGAAATCTGAAGAGTGCTGATTTTCTGCTTGCCTTTAGATGACTTTCACCCGACCAGCCAATCACAGACAGCTCACTTTTGAAGAGATTGCTAAAAATGCCAAAGTCACCGTGAATGAGGTGAGTTGTGTTAATGCTAATGATGACAATAAGTAACTTGATTGTGAGGTTTCCAACAATATCTGCAGAATAGATTCATTTCTATATGTTGTCAAATAGTGGGGGAAAAATTCACTGCGTTAATGTTTGCAAATTAACTGCAAAGAATCCTTTGGCTGTAGAGGAAGAATGAATTGCCATCTCCTGCTCTGTCTCAGACACAGGTGGCCCTCACGTTCCTTAGTAGAACAAGCTCACACAGTTTTAATTCCTGTGGATCCAGATGTTTGTATAGAATGCTGCCCAGCTTGGTCAAGTGATCTGTCATGGAGATAGTTGCCTTATGCCACTTTTCAGTTTTGTTTTGTGCTGTGGCGAACAGTAGTCTAATGACTGGATTATAAAATGACTCAATTTAAAAGAATTGGGGAGTGTTTGTGAAAAATGACTGGTTCTTAATCCCTTTCTTCCTATCTTCAGGTGGAACTGCTGGTGATGAAGGCTCTCTCAGTAGGGTTAGTAAAGGGCAGTATTGATGAAGTGGATAAGAAAGTGCACATGACCTGGGTCCAACCGCGTGTGCTGGATTTACAGCAGGTAATGTCAGCTGAAATACTTAACCAGTGGCAACTCACCTTCTCAATCTGTAATTGGCCTGAGTACTGACATGAAAGCTGTTAATAAGATTGTAGTTCTCAGACCTTGGCTCTGCCCATTTCTTGCAGTGGTTTGGAGAGGAGAGTTAGCAAAGGTTCCCCTTCCAGAGGAAAACACTATCTGAAAAGTTCCTGGTTTCAACCCAGATATCCATAACTAAGCTTTGCAGTTGTACTCACAAGCCTTCCTTGGGAACATGATGGATGGAATAAGTGAGAGATTCTGAGAATAGGGCCATGCAAACTATAGGCACATCACACATGCACACTTGTATATATAAATTGACAAAAACTTGGGTTAATGTAACAAATTTAAATTTAATGAAGCGAAAATTTAGTTTCAGGTTAATAACTAAGCTGTGTTGCGCATCCTCTATATCTGAGACCTTGCATCTAACAGGGATTGACTTTGGAAGAAAGGTTAAGAGCTAAATAGTCTCTCAGGGTTGGTCCCTCATCATATGAGGCCTGTGACATATTAGTAAATGCTATAGATAACAATCCTGCCTGAGGAGGGGGATGGGCTAGAAGACCTTATATCTGTACCATCCCTGCCTTCCATGATTAATTAGTTTTTCCCATAACGAATGTGTAACAAGAAGGTGTGAAGAACTCTTTGAATAGCTTTTCTGAGATATAAAAACCTTTAAACCATGAAAAACACTTGGTTGGGGAGAGGGAAATAATGTTTGACCTTGCTTTGAGTGAAACTGAAATGCACATTGCTGTCCTAATGAGACACTGTCACAGCTGATGGACTGCTTCATTTTGCAAAACTTAAAATGATTCTCCCTTAAAATTTCCTCCTTTATTATACTCATTTTCTAAAAGCTTTCTCAGAAACCCACATACTTAGAATCTTGGAGTCCTATCATACCATATCTTGAGGTCAAGTTTGGGATCTTGATGTCCTATGTTTAGGGCCCTACCAAATTCATAGTCCATTTTGGTCATTTTCACAGTCATAGTATTTTTAAAATCCTATATTTCATGATTTTAGCTATTTAAATCTGAAATTTTACGGTGTTGTAATTATAGGCATCCTGGCCCAAAAGGAATTGTGGGGTGATTGCAGTACTGCTACTCTTACTTCTGCGCTGCTGCTGCTGGTGGCGCTGCCTTCAGAGCTGGAGAGCAGTGGCTGCAGGCCGGAAGCCTAGCTCTGAAGGCAGAGCCACCACCAGCAGCAGTGTAGAAGAAAGAATGGCATGGCATTGTCACCCTTCTGCACTGCTGCCTGCAGAACTGAGCCCTTGGCTAGCAGGTGCCATTCTCCGGCCACCCAGCTCTGAAGGCAGTGCAGAAGTAAGGGTAGCAGTACCGCGATCCTCCTAAAATAACCTTGCAACCCCTTGCAACTCCCTTTTGGGTCAGGACCCCCAGTTTGAGAAATGCTGGTCTCCCCCATGAAATCTGTATAGTATACTATAGGGTAAAAGCAGACAGAAGACCAGATTTCACTGTCTGTGATGCGTTTTTCATGGCTGTGAATTTGGTAGGGCCCTACCCATGTTGAATTGGTTTCACTCTTGGTAATGCTTTTCCTGGGGCCCTGCCTCTGATTAGCCATGTTTGCTTTCATGTTCCACCTTTAAATGCAGTGAATGTAGTGAGAAATCTTCTGCTCCAAAGTAGTTGAATTCAGTGTGCAGCATGCCCAGTCTCGCGTAGTGCCCATTCCTGGGGAGGTGCAATTACTTTTCCCCTTCTATGTCCAGGCTCCTAAAGCTGTTATGGATTTGCTTTCCAGATCAAGGGGATGAAGGACCGTCTGGAGTTCTGGTGCACAGATGTGAGGAGCATGGAAATGCTGGTGGAGCACCAAGCCCACGATATCCTAACATAGAAGACCTTGCACTGCCTGAGCGAATAACTCTTGCTGCTGCTGAAACTGGTGGTGCTCAGATCACTGCCTCTGTACAGAATTATATTAAAGGGGGGGCAAGGGGAAGTCGGGAAGAACTACTTTGTGATGCTTGTACAGAGGAGTAAGTGGCCTTTACTGTGTAACCCTTTGGTGCTTAAGTCAGGAATTCCCTGTGCGCCAACCGTCTGCTAGCACTGACCATAGGAGCTCCTGTCCTACTGTCACCAAGGTGGATAAGGGCTCAATAATGGTGGTTGAATCAGTCCTAGTGTCAAACTATTGCACTGCAGGGTGCTGGTGGTAGCTACATAGTAGTCATTAGCCCAGTAGATGGGTGCTTCTGTCCTAAACTGTGCTAGAGAGAGAGATGCATATTCCCACTATCAGGCATTGCTGATGTGGTGATTGGACTTGGGAGAGCATGACTTTCTCCCTCGTAGCCCCTCCTCCCAACAGCCTAAAGGCAGCATTACCGAGACCCCTGACCCCCACAGTTGGCAGTAAAGGGAGCTGCTCACCCCATCAGTGGGTTTGCCAGGAATAAAATCATTAATTTAGTGCGTTTGGTTTTATATCCTTTTTGGGTTTATTCTTGTCTTTCATGAACACATTATTGTGAAGTGTGGTGCAGCAGTATTGCTGGAATAAACTTCTCTGCCTTCCCTCTTCTACAGTTCTGTTCACATGCTCTTGTGCTAACTCTTGGGTTGTGTCCTGTTTAAGGGAGAACTGAAATATTCTTTAAAATCTAACTGAATAACATAAGATCTTACTCAGCATGCCAGGTGTAGTCTTCATTACAGAGCAATACATCTTAACAATGAATTGAAATATTGGTGACTGCCAAGAGCAGCATTCAAGGTTCTGTCTTGTTAGGAGCTGTGTTTCTGACACGTTTCTCAACATCTCTGACTCTGTCACCCATACTCACATGGAGTAGCAACTTTTGGTGAGGAAAGGTGACAGAACCAGGCTGCAGATAATGAATGTTTTTCTAATACAGTTTAAGCTTCATTGTTTTGATTTAGTCTGCCTGTGTATTCTGGCACTGTCCATGGCTCTTATATCAGTGTTTAGTTAAATAGTCTTTCAGTTCAATAATAGTCACTTTTCCATAGTATTACTAGTAGTGTGGCCAGCTTGGGTCTTTCATGGGGGTGGTGGGTTTTTCAAACAGCCAGGAGAGAAGGCTGGTAAAAGGGCCCATGACCAGTCTATTTGAAAAGACACCTTTCTTGGGCTACTACTTCAGCTGGGGGAATGAGCAGAGTGATTGTGGGGGTGGGGCACAGGTTCCACATCAAGGAGATGGCTGCCTGCTGCCCTAGGCTATGATGGTGCAAACGCCAAAGGAAATGTGGTGTGTGAGCATAAACGCTAGTCAGAATGATACCCAAGCAGGTCTCTGATCTCCGCTAGGTGGCTGGTGCTCTTTTGGGGGTGGCACTGACTTCAGTGGTTGCTGCTGCAGACAGCAACTGAGCCTCCTTTCCACCTGTCAATTGGGCAGATGGTGTCAAATGAAAAATAAATTATAGTGACAAACTTCCAGGAAGCTTTATAAAGTTAGCTTTAAACAGTAAGATCCAATACTTATATTCTTGCACCATGTGCTTAGGACAGTATCCTAGGACTAGCTTATTCCAAAAGCTGGCATGCTATTCACCAGTGGTTGTGCCTATAGTTCATCAAAGTGTGCGAGTTGGATTTCTTCACCAGGCAAAGACTCTGGCCAACACAGTAGGATTTCCCATGGTTGTAGCTCTGCATATGCTCTTCAAGTCTTTCCTCACACTCGTGACAAGCACACCACAAAATAGGGTGCATGTTAGTGCAACAGTAGTGAACAGAGAGAAGATCTGAAGGTGTGAGACTTGATTAGGTGTATACCAGTTTCACCTGTGGAGTTTGGTTATAAAATGACTTAATTCTTTTTACTCTCTGACCTCCATGTTCAGTTCAACGGCCTTGCCTGGCAGGAAATTCCTGTATAAATAACATTTCCTTTTTTATAGGTTCTAAATTATTTAATTTCAGCAAGTGGCCCCTTGTTTTCACATCCACCGTCATCTTCCCTAGCCACACCACTCTGTCAAACTCTATTTGGAGAGTCTCTCTATCCTCCCTTGTTTTATTCACTGAAATAATTCTGTGATGATTGCAAGTGTTATGGTCCATTTCTTCCTCCAACCTTGTGCAATCTGAGAATTTCCCATATTTATGCCCTGGGTCATTAATATATGTAAGACTGCTCGCAAACCTAATTCCTAAGACACCCTCACTGTGTACTGCCACTTCCCATGATTCAGTCTGTGATGCAGAGGTAAGGAGGAAATAACCCATGGTTACAAATATATTTTCTGTCATTTCAGGGTTGGGCTAAGTGGAGGGCTTTTAAAAATAATGTAGAACCTCACTAGTTCATGCTGACTGAGTGCCACTGGAAAGTAGTAAAGGAACAAACATCATAAAGCAGAGTTAATGTATGACTTGGCAGTTTAGTTTTAATTGCAATACTTAATAAGTTCCTAATTCTTGAAGCAGTGGAGCTCAGGAGACCTCACTACAGCCCTTTCAGTAGTGTGGAGAGAGGGCTAGGTTTGGTGTGAGATGGGGATATTGGGTGGAGGGGCCCACAGAAGTGAATTAGGGAGTTTCCCCTATCCTAGTGAACCATGGACTTGTCTTGTATTAACCTTTTCAAATAACTCCGGTAGGCTTCATAGACATGATATTCACTAAAGAAACTAATCCCTCTTTGAGATGAGGTTGTAATAATAGAAGTGGTGTTGCTGCCCCCTTTCTGAATTACCCTTGCAATCGGCTTTCCTGGAGCAGCCTTGGCTGTGTTTGCTTGGCACTAATTCCCTAATAGCTATTTTGTGAGGGAGGGGGGAGAAATGACATGTGACCTAGAGCTACAAAAGTATTTAGGCTCCTAACTTCCATTGACTTCAGTGCGAGTTAGGATCCTACATAGTGTGGATCTGGGCCAATGGGCCTGATTTTTCAGGCAGGCGGAGCACCTACAACACCTAAAGTCTGTGAACTATAAATGTGCAGAAGCCCCCACTTCACAGCTTTCCAGTCCTACTGAACAGTGAATGGCCATGTAGCATATTCTTGCCAGTATCTCTGCTCTATTGCACTTTAGTGACTGGGCCTGCAACCTGAGTGCACTTGAGCATAGTAAGTTGTTCCTCATGGACTTGAATTAAGGCTGCACTGTAAAGCTGGTGAGTGGGGATGCATGAAATGTCCAGCTTAAGAGGAAAATCCCATTGTGCTAGGTGTAGTACAGATCAGGGTCTACCCTAACCAGCATATACAATCCAGTTGTTCTACCCAAACAAAAACCCTGCTCAGCCCGTTGTGGTTGTTTTCATGGTGTTTTAATTATAATATCCTCAAAGGTTGCCACGAAGGGGTTTGTTCAATAGTCTCCTCTTCCCATTGTCCTGAACTAGGCAGGATGCAGCTTCCTCCAGTGTCTCACTCGCTAGGCTTGCGCTTGTAGTCCTCCATATGTGCCAGAATCCAGCCCGAGGGGATCAGGAAGGCTGCAAACATTGCAGTTAGTGCGATGGCTTGATCCTGGCAATGGGAGAGAAACCAGAGGTCATATAGGGTCTTCTGCAGCATGAATCAGTATAGAGGTGGGATATCACCTTATTGGGATTTAGGGATTCAAACTGTAGCTGGCTCCAGTGCATCTCCATTCTGGGTGCACCCCAAGCTCTTACTGACTTCAGTCAGAAGTTTGGGTGTCCAGGGAACATGGGAACAGGTTCACAGAGAGACGGGAGGGAGGAGCTATGGGTAAATGCACTGATTCCCTCTAGCTCTAGACTAAATGTGGTTTGATATGTCCATTTAGTTCTATTGCTGTATGGTTGTATACAGGTCTGTCTCCGCTTATGCTGGGGTTACGTTCCACAGTCAGTGCATAAAGTGAAAATCGCGTATAGTCAAAATTACATTGAGTGTAATGGCGGGTGGAATCGCCCGCACTACAGAAACACAAAAACAATAATTTAAATACTCGTTTGTTTGTTTGTTTTTCTTGTTTTTGCCGACTGCATAAAGCTGAAATCGTGCATGTTAAATGCTCCTAAGATGCAACAGACCTGTATTGCTGCATCTCAGTTTGGGCACGGAAATCAAAGTAACCCAGCTCCCTAGCCTAGAGCTTGCCATTAGCTGGGACCTGGTTTGGGACAATGTGGTTCATAAGCACTTGCTTTGAAAAACAGAATGACTCCAAGCTTCACCTGCTGGCATAGAGCCGAGCTTCCCTGTTCTGGTTTGGTTAGTTCCCATAACATTCATCCCACGCAGGCAGGGTTCAGTCTAACGTCTCAGCAAGGTTCCAGGCGTAGGACATTCAAAGCAGCCCAGCAATAACTGCTCGCTCTCGGCCTTCCAAGGTCACTGATCAGTGCCATGAGCTCGCCAGCTGCTCAGATTCAGCAAGAAGGTCATGGCCTGGGACTGCATTCCCAAAGGGCATGATGACGATCAGTCTGACCTTCAAATCACTTTGAGGTGCCAAGAACAGTAGCAATGGCCTGGACAAAGTTTCACCTAGTACCAAGTTATCTGCGCTGGCTGCAAACAGTCTTAACTCTACATACAGCTGTAATACATTAACCCTTTGTGCTCTGTTCCTGAGAGCAAAGCATATTAATAGAATAAATCTTCGGACCAAAGTTTGAGGTTCTTGTTCAATTTTTATTTAGACCTTAATCTGGCAAAGCTTCTCTGAGGCTCCTGAGGGCTTGTCTACATCACAAAGTTGCAGCGCTGGTGAGGGGGTTACAGCGCTGCAACTTAGGAGGTATATACATCTGCAGGGCATCACCAGCGCTGCAACTCCCTGTTTGCAGTGCTGGCTGTACTCCCGTTTTGTCTCGGGTGTAGAGGATCCAGCGCTGGTGATCCAGCGCTGGTAATCAAGTGTAGACACTTACCAGCGCTTTTCTTGACCTCCGTGGAATAAGCAGGTATCCCAGCACACCTGAGGAAGCCTCTGGTAATCAAGCAGGTCTCCTTCCCCGGTTTGCTCTCGCATTCCCCGAAGCCCCGTGCAAGCAGGTCTCCTTCCCTGCGGTTTGCAGGGGGGTTCGGGGAACGCGAGAGCAAACCGCGGCGAAGCTGGTCTCCTTCCCCGGTTTGCTCTCGCGTTCCCCGAACCCCCGTGCAAGCAGGTCTCCTTCCCTTCGGTTTGCAGGGGGGTTCGGGGAACGCGAGAGCAAACCGCGGCGAAGCTGGTCTCCTTCCCCGGTTTGCTCTCGCGTTCCCCGAACCCCCCTTGAAGCCGCCCAACAGCGCTGCAGTGTGGCCACATCTAACACCACTTGCAGCGCTGGTTGCTGTAAGTGTGGCCACTCTGCAGCGCTGGCCCTATACAGCTGTACTAATACAGCTGTAACAACCAGCGCTGCAAAATTGTAGATGTATACATACCCTGAGTAAGGAATGGGGAACTGAGTAGCAAGTCAGCACCTCAGGATTGGACTCTCTTGAGTTTAGTATAGGCCTGGCCCCAGCTCACACACAATCTCTTGGAAAAGGAGAGGAAAGCAGGAAAACAACAGGATTCTGCACAGCTGCATGACAGTAGCAGATGCAATTTCAACTGGGAAAATTCCCATTTTAAAGGCTTAACTAAAATGGTGGTTGGTTTGGAGGTGAGGAGAGGCGATCTGACAGAGGGAGGAGTGAGATAGTATCTATAGAAATACAAACAAAATGAGTAGAATGAAGCAAACTGCAGCACAACCTCTTATGAGACACCCAGATGCCTTGTCACTAGATCTCAGAGCTAGAGCTAAAACGGTAGGTGGTTGCAGTATGACCCCCACCTTTGCCCCGCCCCCAACAAGGGGAATGTTTTTTATAGCCAGAATGAGACAGCGTCTTTTCATATGACTTTTTTTTGTTTGTTTCTTTTTATTATTGGCCCATTGAGAAAGAGGCCACCCATGTTCACCTCTGAACATGGCACTCCTGGCAGGCTCCGCAAAACAGTGAGCGGGAGTATTTTAATGGAAGGAACAGAGTTTAGTTTCTGCCACTGTCTGTTTAAAGTTACACCATAAGTCAGCCTGCAGGTGACTGATCACCACAGTTTCCTGGTACGTGTAACAGATGTGACCAATAATGGATTCTGACTTAACCACTGTCACAGCCTCCAGAGAGGCTTCTTTTTTTAACCCGGTAGATGCCAAACATTCAAGTTGAGTAAAAAGTTGACAAATTTTGTCTCTGTTAACACAGTTTGTCCCCAATCCCTCAGTGAGCTCCATGTAGGCGGATCCCTGCATCTGTGCAATATTGCAGATTCCAAAATCACATATGGAGATCTCTGCAGGATCAGAAGTCTTTCTTTGGGGTCTCCACCTTGCCAACTATGCAAAGCAGTTCACAAAGCAGGGAACTGCTTCTGCAGGGAAAGAACATTTCTTATCAAAATCAGGAACAGCACTAGGTTCTGTGACGGCACTGAGTGGAGCAGAGATGAGCCCAAGCCACACATTGCAGATCTGGATCTCTCCATCCCTGCCATTAGAAGTTGGATTGTGGTTTGGCCTGGCCTGTTACAGGCTGAGGCCTGCTGGGCATTCACATCCAAAGCTGAACATCTCTGCCCTGCCCACTGGTGCAAGCACAAGATGAAAAGAGGCCCTTTTCTGTCATTTGACTGATGAGAGAAGAAAGTAGAATATAAACAAAAATAACCCCTGGGAATCAAAGTGAGTCAACTTCAGTTACAGCCAGGCAGCCCCCCTGACTTCTGTGCGGTCACTGAGAGCAGAATTTGATCCATCATGTGATCTGATCGGCAATTTGTAAGAAAAGGGTTTTATTCCTGAACGAAACTCATCATTTCCCTCTTTCTTTATACTTTTACTTTCATGTCCAAATGAAATTAAAGAAATGGAAAAACACCAGTTGCAGCGTCTCCTATCCCCACCCCAAGGAAAACGTACTTAAGTTTCTCCTTTTCTTAAAAAGATGGGTCAGTATTTAACTTTCTCCCTACATGATTTATATTTTCTTTTCCATCAGAGCCCCTTTTTGCTGTCACACACACGAGATACTTGTCCTTTTAAGTGATCCCTATGATACCAGCTATACTTTTAGTCAGTTTTGAGTGCCCAGAAGACAATAATTTGCTACATTTACAATAATAGATTATCATTATTCACCTAAACAAAAGGTTACTCACAGTTGGAGTGACAATCTCCTCTGGTGCTCCAGAAACAATATTTGCTTTGGGAACAATCTGATTCCTCACTGTTGCATTGAGCAACCTGAATGCACGTTGAAAACCCAACATGGCCCTTCTACTGTGTTCTCTTTCAATCCAGGCTCTGTACCCTTTGTAGGGAGTGTAGCTAGTCACAGCCTGTGGGCTGTGAGGCTGCAGCTGTCTGTGTCACAAGTTCCTTGTGTGAAGGCAGTTTAAGATTTGCAAGTTTTTGCTCTGGTGCCAGATGTCAAAGTGATAAACAAGTTCAGTTGCTTCATGTCTGCAGAATTTGGTTATGATTGGCTGAGGAATTGCTTGGTCACACCCTCCGATAAGAACAAGCAGCCACATATGGTTTCCTAAGTTTAGCACAGGGGGACTTCTGGATGACAATGTCTGAACTTGCTTCATTTGTCAGTTTGCCTGTGTGAGATTAGTGCTATTTCACAGCTGAAAGGGGGACAACAAAGGCTGCACGATGGAAACATTCAAGTGCATTGGAGCAGACCTTTGACAAGCACCTCTATGAGGAAGAGATCTGCTTAAGGAAAGCATTTAATCTACAGAAATAGAATAAAGTCATTTTAAATTAGCATCAGAAAACAGAATTAATGTTTCTGAAGAAAGAGTCTAGTCTAGTGATTAAAGTGGGGCGATTGAGAATCAGGAAACCTGAGTTCTGTTCCTGGCTTTGCCATTGGCGTGTTGTGGGACTTTGGGTAACTGAGCCTCAGTTTTCCCCTTTGTAAAATAGGGGTAAACCTACCTGCCTTACAGGGGTGGTTTGATGGTTGACCAATGTTTGTGAGGTGCTTGCAGCTCCTCAGAGAAATGGCACCAGAGTTAGCATGTTTCAGATGGGAAAAAACAATAGAAAACGGACCTGACCGACGGATAAAATACATTGCTTGTGTACCAAACCCAAATATGGTCCACAACACAGTGGAGCTTTCTGCAACAAACCCCTTTGTTAGGAGCATATCGTACTGGGATGTGTCTGAAACCTGACTTCTGTGAATGAGTCAACAGGAGGGAGTTAACCGAGTACACGCTGCAGGTACTGCTTTTAGGAGGGGCGAGTGGATGCAGGGATATACGTGCTTAGCTGTCGACCACAGAGCACGCTGCACCTGAACCCATCCTCCTCCAGCCGATGCTGCTGGGCCAGGCCCCAGAGTGCAAGAGCTTAGGAGCCTTAAGAGAGGCCCTTGCTGAGCCTCTTCTCGTGGCATCGTGGGAAGACAGTTGTAGTATAACCTGGTGGCACAATAATCTCCCCGATGGTACTACAACCCTGGACATGCTGTAGTGAATGTGCAGTGTTGGGGGTCAGTCAGCAGCTCTTAACGTGCCTGTTGGGGAGGACTTAGATTTCTGCCCAGCCCCAGTTTTTATGGCCAGGAGCACATAGAGACCCAGGCTTTGGGAGGTGGAGTCCCCCACCTTTTTCCTTCCCACCCTGCTGCCAGTCAGAACCGTTTGCTTTAACGATCTGAGTTGCTGCCAGGGGAGCTGCCATATCACCCTTCCTCTTGCATTCCCTGCAGCTGAACTTTGCTTCCTCTCAGCCTTGCCAGCATTGTCGATGTTTGTACGATGAACAGGCACTTTCAGAACTGGAGCTGGGTAAACAAAGACTAATCGGAAAACCAAAATCCAAGGCTGATCCTTTACTCACGGGAAAGTCTGTGTCCAGGATGCTGCTGTCACTCCCTCTGGGTTACCCTGAATTTCTTCTCTCTTTCCATGTTTCATGGTCAAAAAGTGGGTTTCATGCTGGACTTGAGAAGTCCTGTGCTCACGGAAAGGGCACAGCCTAGAGGCAGTGGCAATCTGAGCTTCTCCCCTCACTGCTGTGCTAACATGCTGAGCTGCAGAACTACCTGGTGAGCTGCAGGGCCGGCTTTAGGCTGATTCCCTGGAATCAGGCCCCGCACCTAAAAGGGCCCCACTCCTGCACCTAAGAGGCACCTTTTTAGTTTTTAATTTTTTTTTAACTCCCCCGGCTCTGCTCTGAGTCGTCTTTGGTGGCATTTCAGTGGTGGCGGGAGACACTCTGGGTCTTCGGCAGCATTTTGGTGGTGGTGGTGGGGGGTCCTTCAGTGCCATGGGAGACCTGAAGGAGACCCCTACCCCCTTCCCACACACCCCCTCCTGCACCCAAACTCTGTCCCACAGCCTGCACGCCTCACTTCCTCCTGCACCCAGAGGCCCTGCCCCAGGCCAGAACCTGCAACCAGCACCCAAATTCCATCCCAGAGCCTGCACCCCAAGGCCCTGCCCCAGCCCAGAGCCTGCACCCCAGACCTCATCTCCCCACCCAAACTCCCTCGCAGAGCCTTAGGCCGGTGGGAGGCAGAGTTCGGGGCAGGGCCGGCCTTAGATTTTATGGTGCCCTAAGCGAGATTATTAAACTGGTGCCCCTGTGCCTGATCTGCTCTTAGCAACATAAACATAAGCTTATAGTATTGGAAAACTTGCCACATTCACATTATTAAAACCAGTTTAACTTAATTAAGCACACTGTAATGCTGATGGACTAGCACTAAAGAAGCAGCACTATAGAAAAAATTCTGATATGACAGAATGATGCAAATAATATTTTTTTTTAATTTATCAAAATTTTATTGGAAATTTATATGAAGAGATTTTGAAACAAAGATTTGTTTTTAATTAAAAGCAATCTTTCTGGCTTTTTTGGCTGCAAAATCAGTAATAATGTCATCGTATGACAAAGACAAAGTCGTGTCTTGTTCGATCGCAAGAATAGCAAGACCAGTCAAGCGTTCCTGACTCATTGTAGAGCGGAGATAGTTTTTAATGAGCTTTAGTTTTGAGAAACTCTGTTCTCCTGATGCTTCTGTTACAGGAATTGTCAGTAGAATACGAGTGGCAATGTA
Source organism: Gopherus evgoodei (assembly GCF_007399415.2). Classification (NCBI taxonomy): domain Eukaryota; kingdom Metazoa; phylum Chordata; order Testudines; family Testudinidae; genus Gopherus; species Gopherus evgoodei. Next base: position 122,516,662 of record NC_044325.1, on the reverse strand, counting down.
CACGTTAGGATATATGTCAACAAGTTTGCGGGTATGAATAAACTGTACAATGTCCATCACCGATTTTGCATGTGGCAACATTGATGACAATGTACTCAATTCTTCGTACAGTTCAAGTCCATTTAAATCAAAACTATCACTGTGCTTCAGGAGGCTCTCTAGATTCTTGCACTTTGTCATTAGTTGCTCTTGTTTTCCTATTTTGTTGAATTTAGTTATGTCATACAAAAATCCAAACTGTTCATGGTGTACTTGTAAGGTATTAAACCTTTCATCAACAGCAGATACTGCTTTATCCATCACAACATTAAAAAATTCAACCTCAAATTTCTTTTCTGGATCGTCCATGGGCATGATCTGCTGTACAGATTCTTCATAAAGAAGTGTCCCTGGCCTTTTTAACTCATATTAACTATGTATTTACTTTATGAAAGTTGGAGAAAACATTGTGAAAACGTAAAACATTGGCTGGCCAACTTCTGGGCTGGCAAAAGTTATACTGATTCACAGGGGAAATAAAAAGCAGGAGAATCTTAGTACAACATATGGTCACTCTATATCAGGGGTCGGCAACCTTTCAGAAGTGGTGTGCCAAGTTCACTGTAATTTAAGGTTTCTCGTGCCAGTGATACATTTTAATGTTTGTAGAAGGTTTCTCTCTATGTCTATATTATATAAATAAACTATTGTTATTATCTGAGGTCTTGGCCACCGGTCCTGCTCAGGCCACTGCCAGCTGAGTAAATGAAACCCCAAACCGGCAGCGGGCTGGTGGCTGGAACACTAGACAAGGATCCCAGGCCCTGCTCAGCCCGCTGCTGGTGTGGGGTTCTGACCACCAACTCCTGCCAGCCAGGATCCCAGCTGCCAACCCCCCCTCAGCCCGCTACCAGCCTGGGATTCTGCTCACCCAGGCTGGCAGGAGGCAGAGTGGGGCTGGCGGCTGAGCTCCTGACTGGCAAGGGGCCGGCAGCCGGAACCCCGGAGTAGCAGTAGGCTGAGTGCTGCTGGCACCCTAGACTGGCAGCAGACTGAGCCACTCATCCCCCCACTGGCCCTGCTCAGCCCGCCACCAGCCCACTCAGCCCGCTGCCGGCTGAGTGAATGGAACCCCAGGCTGACAGCAGGTTGAGTGGTTCAACTGGCCTGCTCAGCCCACTGCCAGCCTGGGATTCCTTGGGTGTCCCCGGGCCAGCAGCAGGTGCTGAGTGTGGGCGATGGCTGGTATCCCAGCTGGCAATAGGGCAGCAGCCGGAACCCCCGAGCAGTGATGGGCTGAGCCGCTCAGCCTGCTGCTGCATACCATCAGCTCACCTGCCACCTTTGACAGGTGTGCTGTAGGTTGCCGAACCCTGCTTTATACACTAGTAAGGAGATGAGCATATTACAGTTGTTGGAGGGCTCTTATCAGGAGTAACAGGCTACAGGAAAGTCAGTCAACATTTTTTGTTTCTCTGATGAAAACTGGCCCACTCCCTGCCTCAAACCAAACCTGTCACTAATAATTGTCAACAACTTAATTTTCTGTTTTTGGCTAAGATATTGTTTTAAAAAAAGACATTGAAATTGGATTTAGGATTGTTAGCAAGAATTTTTGGCAAACAAAGTTGTTAAATGACAATCTAAATGGCAACACAGTACTGCTTTCATGCTTGGCTCACCCCCCAGCCTGCTGGTCCAACAGCTGCAGTGGAGGAGGAGATAGGTGGAAAACTGCAGGACCTCAAAATCCACCTCATGGGGTGCAGAGTGGCAACAGCAGCAGCAAACCCTCAGGGCCAATGGTCACCACCGCCAGTCCAACAGACTATGGTGAAGTTAGCACAGCATCTGATCTCAGGGACGGGGCACCCATGGAGCCACAGCAGCTCATCCTGCCCTGTGCAGCTCCCTCCGGATGAGATGGATCGCTGGCAGCTGCCAGCCCAGGGGAGAGGCGCTCCCCAGCTAGGGTGATAGATCCAGATGTCCTGATTTTATAGGGCCAGTCCCGATATTTGGGGCTTTGTCTTATATAGGCACCAGTTACCCCCACCTAGAGTGACCAGACAGAAAGTGTGAAAAATCAGGATAGGGATGGGGGGGGTAAAAGGAGCCTATATAAGAAAAAGACCCCAAAATTGGGACTGTCTCTATAAAATAGGGATATCTGCTCACCCTACTCCAATCCCCTATCCTGATTTTTCACACATCTGGCTAACCCCAGCCAAGCCAAGTGTGACATTCCAATTCTGGCTGCCTGCCGAGGAAGTGAGTTACTTTCACTTTCATTCCTCAGCAGGCAGGCAGCCAGCCTCCCCTCCCCCCACCTACCCCCAGCACCTCACCCAACCCAGCCCTGACGGAGGGGAGGGAGGAGAGAGAGAGAGGTGCTCCTGGGGAGGAGGGAGAAAGGAGGGGGTGCTCCGTGGGACGGAGGGAAGAAGAATGGATGTTATGGGGAACAACAAAGGATACTGGTTCCAGAGCCACAGAGCCTGCCTCACCTGACCTCAGCCGGGGGGAAAGAGTCACACTCACAGGTGAGCTCCTTTCCCAACCCCTCCCCCCTCCCCTTCCCAGAGACCCCAGCAGCCAATCCCATTCCTCCGACTGTGCTGCATTCGGCTCTCTCTAGGACCCAGCAGCCCTGCTTCTACACTGTCTGGGCTGCCTGCAGAGTGGTGCCCCCAGGCAGAGTGAGGCCCTATGCAGCTGCCTATTCTGCCTATGCCTAAGGACGGCCCTGGTTCGGGGGGGCGGGCTCTGAGTGTTCTGGGCACCACCAAAATTTCTATAAACCTGCCGCCCCTGATACTTGCAGCGAGGGTGGGGGAGTAAGGAGGCAGGTGGTGAGTCGGTGGACAGAGGGGGGCATCCATTTTCAATATTTTAATTTTTGGTACTGCACTGATTGACTGCTGTGTGCAGTAATATAGTGACCCCTGGGTCTTTGAATGAGACTTTATAGTGGAGGGGGGTAAGGGGGTGAGCTGCAAGTCAGGGGCAAGCAAGTGGGCAAGCGGCAGGTGGGCAAAGAGGTGAGCAGTGAGCCAGCAGGGGTTCTAGGGGTGGGCATGGTGATTTCTGGCAGGGGAGGGAGAACGTAAAAGGAGGAGCGTGGTAGGTGGGGGACTGACTAGGAGGGATAGAGCAAGCCAGCGGGGGGCTAGGAGGTGAAGAGGGGTGTGATGGTGGGGCTGAGCAGGGAGGGGGCGGGTCCTATTTTACTGCTGTGATCTGATCACCCTAGGCGTGCTATTTCTCCCTCTTCCCCCAACCTTCCTTTTCGGCCCACAGCTGTTTAGCGGGGCGGCGCTGGGGAAGGAGAGTTTGTTTCCATGAGGCGAACGGCGCTGAATAGAGAGCTGGTTAAAATGATTTTGCATTAAAAAATGCAGTTTCATTGAAATGTGTGGTAAAAACAGTTTAATTTCAACTATATTTTCAGTATTTCAGTGAAAAATATTCAAATCAAAACTAAACAAAACCTGTAATTAAGGTTTTCATGTACATTTTCATTTCAATTTGGTTTTTGAAAAACAAAACAACAAACATTTCAATTTGAAATGAGATGAAAAATTTCATTTTAAATTTTGTTGAAGAATCAAAATTGTCTGGAAGATTTTATTAACAAAATTGTTTCAAAATTTTCACTGCAATAAAATTGGATTTTATTTAAAAAATCAGTGCTAATAGATGAATGTATTGTCCTTGAGCTAACAATGTTGTTGGAATGAGAGCTCTTTGGTTCCCTCTACAGGTGAAGTGGGAGAATTGAGACTTTGTTCCTACTGGCTGGTGGATATAATTTGCATATTTTAGAGAGTTCCAGAGATTGCCCAAAGCTGTACTATCCAGAGTTTCCTTGTGTTCCACACTCATAAACAGTAATACAGAATGCTAGTTAATTGGAGATGAGTGAAAGGGGGTGAAAGTGTGAGACTTCATGGATGTTATCCAAGGGGGCAAGTGGGACACTCTAACCTAGAAGTTAGGGAGCCCAGACTAGGTAACCAGGCCCAAACAATGCTCAGTGGACTGTGATGGGATGTTAGATGGAGTGGGATCTAAATTACTACAGTTAATTCTTTCCTGGGTACTGAATGGTGAGTCTTGCCCACATGCTCAAGGTTTAACTGATTGCTGTATTTGGGGTCGGGAAGGAATTTTCCTCCAAGGCAGATTGGCAGAGGCTCTGGAAGTTTTTTGCCTTCCTCTGCAACATTGGGCATGGATCACTTGCTAGAGGATTCTCTGCAGCTTGAGGTCTTCAAACCACAATTTGAGGACTTCAATAATTCAGAAATAGGTTGGGGTTTGTTACAGGAATGGGTGGGTGAGATTCTGTGGCCTGCATTGTGCAGGAGATCAGACTAGATGATCATAATGGTCCCTTCTGACCTTGAAGTCTAAGAGTCTAAAGTAGACAACCAAGTTCTAATTAAAATTGAATTAGTTGGATTCTGGTTATGTGTCTTTGGTGGCCTATATGATATCTGGTCTAGGCTGGGGGAGTGGGTGGTAGAGAACCAGAAAAGAGCTGGTAATTGAGAACTGTGCAAGAGCACACTAGAAGCAGCTAATATCAGTGGGCTGGAGTAAATCTACAGCAAAATGGACCTGCTGCATCTGTTTGAGTTAGATGGGGATGGATTTAAGGGTGAGGCAATGATGGTACTTTGCTGTGAACCAGAATTGTGGACAGTTGGGCACAACCCAAATGATCAATTAGTTTGGTGACTGATTTGTTTGGTTACCCAAAATAACACTGGTTGTGTTCCCCATTTACCAAGACTGTATGTGTATATGCAAAGCAAAGAAAACAGAATTAATGGTGACTAGGGTAATTATATTTGAACTTCCAAGAGTGGTACATGTGAGTGTGGTTGTAGATGGGGCTCAAATGTTTTGTTTATTTAAAGGAACTCTTAAATCTGACCCTTGCTATTCATATTAGGATTCCAATACTGGATTGTCCATTCACAGGGAGCTGATCTGAATTCTCACTATTCACTCATACCTGCAATTAACCTCTCTATACCCACTCATGTTGATAATTCATCTCCATTCTGGCCTCCTAGCAGCCTTGGTTAATCTATTCCTAGCCACCCTCCTTCCCTGGACATGCACTTCTCCTATATACCTTTCAATACAATACAGCAAAAATCCTTTTATATAATAGTAGTAGAAGGGGCTAATAATCCAATTTTACCATTTATCTGATGGGATGCTGCATATTTGATTCATTCAGATATTCTATAATGTGTATTTTTGGCCTGATCCTGAAGCACATTGAGTCCTCTTTACTCCCACTGACTTCATTTGGAGTTGAAGATATTCAGCATTTCACAGCACTGGGTCCTTGTAAATGGGAATGATTTGTGCTTGCAGAAATGTAGGGATCTGCCTATGGGTTTTGTTAGCAGCAGCTCAGTCACTGGAGGCAGAGTTCCCAGAAGAGCAGACAAAAGCCAGAGCCTTTCCTGCCAATAGATAAGAGGAAGTACTTTAATGGAAAACTTAGGTTTTCTGTCTAGTCTACTTAGACTGAGCTCATCTCTGTAGCATGTGAGTTAGTACAGTGAGGGCCTGAGCCAAAGTCCATAGAAATCAATTGGTGTCTTTCCATTGACTTCACTGGGTTTTAGATTAGTTCTACTTGGGGGGAGGGGATGGATCCCCTGACAGTGGCAAAGTGGATGATAGTCAGTCTCCCCAACCATGTGGGTGGTGGTTATAATGGTTGAGTTCAGTCCGGACCACAGGAGATGGAAGGGAAGTGGCATACAGTGGCTCAGTTACTGACTGTTACAGTGGGATGGCTGATCAGCAGCATACATGAAATGAGTTAGTTGGGGCTTGTTTCGTGGCCAGCAGACTGATGGCCATGCCGCAGAAATCACTATTACAACTGGCATTAACTACCACCCTTTTAACACTCTCCACAAAAAGAGCAGGGAGGGAATAGGGGGCGGGGGTGCAGAATGACCTGTTCTTTAACCCCTGAAAGTGTAATGTCCAGGTCATTGCAGGGGAACACAAATGGTGTCATGGGAAAATTGTATGGTCAGTTCTGGTGCAGTACTAATTCTGTAGATTAACAATAGGTCTTTGGTCACCCATTTTGTTAATCTGGCACTTTTCACCACCACTAAATTCACTTACATTCATAGCTCATAGCCCTCATCTCCTGTAGTTAGAACTCAGGTAATAATATGCTCATGACTCAAGTCATAGTCCTTATCTGTAAGGGGCAAGAACTTTCATTTATTATGTGTTTACATTGTGCTCAGCACAATGGGGCCAAAGTCTGTCTGGTTTCTAGGCACTATCACATTATAAATGTAAAATAATAAAAGCAGCTGTGATGTTGCACTCCATATTCTTTGTGGAAATATGCTTATGAATATGACATAATTAGAATATGCTTTATGTAAAATGCTTCATGTAACATAATTGGAAAGGTTATACTTTGCTGAATGTGTTTATCCTATTTGTATCATTTCTGTAGCTGAAATTCGGAATATTGACCTGTATATCTGTAGTTCGTATTTGCTGCTTTGGGTCTCTCCCACTGCTAACACTTCAGCTACAATAATGTAAAAGCCAGACAGTGCTAATGACTCATCAGCTAGTACAACAGGTTGTGAAAACATTTTGGCTTGCCTTCCTGCTGATATTCCATTCTGCTAACTCACGGACTCCGGGATACTACAGTCAGGTGGTCTGGTCACCTGATACTGAACATCACCTGGGACTTTTCGTAACTTTCGGAGTGAAGAAAGGGGGTCTTGTTTGGGAGACAAAGGATTTTTGCCTTATGCTAATCCTATTTAAGGGAGAGGAATGAGGTAATCCTGGTCATCAGTGCTTCCCGGCTATCCCACCCAAGATAACTGCTGGAAACAACTAAAGACTGAACCGGGGACAAGCCCTGGACCCAGACTGGAAGGGTATCCAGTCTGTGCAAAGATTCTTGGAACAATTGTGAAGGTGAAATACTATATATAACAAGTTTCCTTAGTGTATTAAGCCTAGTTTGCATGGTCTGTTTTATTTTGCTTAGCAATTTCCTTTGTTCTGTCTATGACCACTTAAATCTTACCTTTTATACTTAATAACATCACTTTTGTTTATTAATAAATCCAATCTAAGTAATTGTTACCTGGGGAGTGGCAAGGAGTCTGTGCATATCTCTGTTTACTTTGAAAAAGAGGGCAAATTCTTATGAGCTTATACTGCACAGTTTTCTATGCAGCATAAGACATATTTTATTGGGGGTTCAGGTTCCCAGAAGGGCTGTGCACTTGGATGCTGAGACAAGTCCTTTTAGTTCAGCTTTTCCAGAGCAGAGCTGAGCTGATCTCAGCATCCGTATTCTGCAGAGGGATGTGGCCCTATCTCTGGGTCTGTGCTGGAGGGCCTGGCTCAGCAAGACAGAGTTAAGGGATGCCCATACAGGCAGAAGGGTTTGGCTCAGCAGTATCTCAGCACATCAAGTGACAGTCCCCGAGAGGTCTCTGACTGAACCCATCACAGCAAGTTCCTCAGGATTTAGTCATATGATATTTCTTTGGTTGTTAATCAGCTGCTTGTTCAGTATGAGATGGAATGTAAGGAAAATTACATAAGGAAGGAAAGCAGAGCAGGTGCACACATATTGACCAGTCTCTCTTAAGCAGCTGTGATCTGTTGCTGCCTCTGTTGCTCTGTGGAAAGACTCTGTAAAATGATGTTATTCCACTGCAATGTTAAGACTTCAGTGGGGACATAGAGCACCAGGCACATTTGAGAGTGCTCCAGACAGGGTTTATCCTACGTATGTGTCTGGCCTCTTAGGCAACAGGAGCAGCTCAGTGGATGAACTCTGGATAACTATCTTTCTGTTAATGCTGTGTGTAACAGGGTGGCTTGACCCTGAAGGGCTGGGGAGAGCCAGCCTTGATTACTAAAGAGGCACACATGGGTTGGATCAAGTAATTCCCTATAAAAGGCAGCAGGTGGCTGTAATGAAGAGGGAAGTTCAGGAGACTGTAGAAAGGCTGTTGTAGGGAAGACTCTGAAATGGGGGTTTAGAAGTCAGAGCCAGAAACCTGAGTTCAGCTAGATAGAACCTGCCAAAGCAGGATAGGCCTTAGGCGGTAAGGTATGGGGATAGGCTGTAGCTGACAGGAGAAGGCAGCCAGGGCCAGAAAGCAGAGTTTTAGCCCCCAAAAAAGCCTGGGAGGGGGACTGGTGGCTTTGGGTAGGTCTGTGGTAGAAGAGCCATGCCTAAATATTAACTTCTGTGTTGTGATTGTGGACTTTATTTTGGGGAACCTGCGAAGTGTTTGAATTGCTTGTTATTAAACCAGCTCTGGGTAAGGGGGCTATGGACACTAGTGAGACATGTTCCAGGTTTAGAAAAGCAGCCACAAACTGGTTCTTCAGAGACAAAGGGCAAACTGATGCCTCCGCCAGGTATCAACAAAATTAAATGAACTATCACTTGGTTAAGTGGCCATTCTTTGGCAGGAAAAAGGGGGTGAGTGAGAAATTTATGTCTTGGCAAAGAAGCAGCTGGAGATTCTGTCAACTTAGTGCTGGTCTAGGCTGGTTTAGCTAGGTCTCTCAGAGGAATGGATTTTTCACACCCTTGTGAGATGTAGTTATACTGAAATAAATTCCTAATGTAGACCAGCCCTTGTAGATAACAATAAATGCTACCCAAACATCTATTTGTTGCTGCTATTAAAAATCACAGGATGTGTGGCAAGATCTGTTGATCCCAAATTCAACATTCCCTCAAAGCTTTAGTTTTATTCTGGTGGTGGGGGTAGTGGAGGAGAGTTCTGTCTCGGAAACCAGGGCTGCCAAGCTTAACAACGTATGGCAGTAAGGGTTCTTCTGCGACAGGATGTACCAGGCTTCGATGCCCCCATGCTGGAGGCCTCATTATCCTACTGCACCCTGTGCCAGGGAAGAAGCAGTGAAAGTGGGTCCTCCCCAGGCCTGCCTTGTGAGATTGCAGGAAAGCAGCCAATCAGAGGATAGCAGGCTCAGATATAAAAGGAGCTGCAGGCCCTGCAGCTCATCAGCTCTTGGTGGGGACCAGGAGGGGTGGAAGACACTGAAACTCACTAGGCAATGAGGCCTGGGAGTGAGAGACCAGGGAAGAGAAAGAGAGAACCCAAGGAATGAAACCTTACGGGAGGGTGAAGGTGATGGAAATTAGTAGGAAACAGCCCAGGGAATGCAGAAGCAGCTATTAAGGTGTAACCCCTTTGGGGTTTAGAGAGCATGGCCTCTTTAAATCTTTTTCCTGGGGGGAGGGGAAGAGTAAGAAAAAAGGAGGGAACCTCCAGGGGGCAATGCTGGAGCTCCAGGGAGGGAGAGGGGAAGTCAGCAGGTCCTGGAATAGTGAAGCAGGGAGAACCTGCCTGAGGAGGACAGGCCCAATTGGGGCAGCCCAGGACAGGAGCTAGGAGGAGCCCTGTGCCAAGGGGAATCGCCCGAGAAGGACAGGCCAGAGCTGGACCCAGTATCATGGCTGCCCAGAGCTGTGTGGGGCTGTGAGTACTGGGGCTTGTGACTTTGCACTAGGAACTAGGAGGGAGGCTGTAGCTAGTTAAGTGGGGAGGTGGTCGCTCTGTGTTGCTTTGCAGAGAGCGGCAGGAGAGGGCACCGGAGGGGTTTGCTGGGGAGAGTTCACTGGTGCTGAAGATGACCAGGAGCACCCAAGATTCACCACTGGACTGGAACTTTGCTCAGGACTCTTGAACTCCGTGTGCAGACACGTTGCTCAGTGTCTGCCCTTCCAGACTGTGCTACTGCTGGGCCTGTGGGGCCTTGGTTTGAATGCAGCCCTGTTTTACTGCTCCCCTTATATTTCCCCTTGTTGTATTTCTCCTCTCATCCCTCTGTAAATAAATATCTCCCTTTCTTGTATCCATTGTACCTTTCTGTGTGTGTGTGTGTGTGTTCACTCTGGGGGGTGGGGGAAACAGGTGCCCCTGGGGTGGAAGAGATTTCTCCTGCTGCATTCCTGCATGTGCCATCTCTTGGCCAGAGCTGCCTGCAGAGCAGACTCCATCTTGGCCGTGAGAGCACTAAAGTTACAAAGGGAAGCAGCACGTGGCTGCTGTTTACAGAGTCCCTGGATTGGGACCTGGAGTAGTGGGTGGGTCCAGGTCCCGAAAAGAGGACTCTCCAATTGCAGCCTCTTTCTGAGGCTTTTAGTAAAAGTGGTCCCAGAGATGGGGCTGAAGACCCTAATGAGGGCTAACCATTTGCTGAGCTTTGTTACCCCAGAAGGGGTTCATCCATTCACCTACTGAGTGACTTAAACAGAGGGCTGAGCCACTGAAGACCTGCCCAGCAAGGGTAACAGCTGATGGGGGCACTGGGAGCAGATAAAGAGCATGCAGGATTGCACTCTGCCAACAAGAGATGCTCAGGAGAGGTGAGTGTTACATCCAGTCACTTGCATGGTGCTGGGCTTGTGAGCCTTGCCAATAAACAAGAACAAATAAGCAATGTGTGGGACTAGTACAATGTGCACAAGGGCCTCTGTTAAGCAAAGCATAGCTGATAGGTCTCATTTCAGGCTTACTGGAGTATGTCATTGTGCAGAATATTGAAACATTGTCTCTACAGTTAATCTCTGTAAATTCTAACTTTCTGCAGCAGGGGGATGTAGGTGACAACTCTGAGGTTTACTAGTGTCTTCTATAGTGTTTTTGATTATGTGATTGGCATAACAGTGACCTGGTGGGATAACTAACATGACTGGAGTACTGTCATGGATGGATATAAACTGTTCAGGAAGGACAGGCAGGGCGGAAAAGGTGGGGGAGTTGCATTGTATGTAAGAGAGGAGTATGACTGCTCAGAGCTCTGGTATGAAACTGCAGAAAAACCTGAGTCTCTCAGGATTAAGTTTAGAAGTGTGAGCAACAAGGGTGATGTCATGGTGGGAGTCTGCTGTAGACTGCCAGACCAGGGGGACAAGGTGGACAAGGCTTTCTTCTGGCAACTAACAGAAGTTACTAGATCACAGGCCCTGGTTCTCATGGGAGACTTTATTCACTCTGATATCTGCTGGGAGAGCAATACAGCGGTGCACAGACAATCCAGGAAGTTTTTGAAAAGTGTAGGGGACAACTTCCTGGTGCAAGTGCTGGAGAAACCAACCAGGGGCAGAGCTCTTCTTGACCTGCTACTCACAAACAGGAAAGAATTAGTAGGGGAAGCAAAAGTGGATGGGAATCTGGGAGGCAGTGACCATGAGATCGTTGAGTTCAGGATCCTGACACAAAGAAGAAAGGAGAGCAGCAGAATAAGGACCCTGGACTTCAGAAAAGCAGACTCTGACTCCCTCAGGGAACTGATGGGCAGGATACTCTGGGGAAAATAACATGAGGAGGAAAGGAATCCAGGAGAGCTGGCTGTATTTTAAAGAATCCTTATTGAGGTTGCAGGAACAAACCATCCCAATGTGTAGAAAGAATAGTAAATATGGCAGGCAACCAGCTTGGCTTAACAGTGAAATCCTTGCTGATCTTAAACACAAAAAAGAAACCTACAAGAAGTGAAAGACTGGACAAATGACCAGGGAGGAGTATAAAAATATTGCTCAGGGATGTAGGAGTGAAATCAGGAAGGCCAAGTCACACTTGGAGTTGCAGCTAGCAAGAGATGTTAAGAGTAACAAGAAGGGTTTCTTCAGGTATGTTAGAAACAAGAGGAAAGTAAAGGAAAGTGTGGGCCCCTTATCGAATGAGGGAGGCCACCTAGTGACAGAGGATGTGGAAAAAGTTAATGTACTCAATCATTTTTTGCCTCTGTCTTCATGAACAAGGTCAGCTCCCAGACTGCTGCACTGGGCAGCACAGTATGGGGAGAAGGTGACCAGCCCTCTGTGGAGAAAGAAGTGGTTCAGGACTATTTAGAAAAGCTAGATGAGCACAAATCCATGGGGCCGGATGCGCTGCATCCGAGGGTGCTAAAGAAGTTGGCAGATGTGATTGCAGAGCCATTGCCCTTTATCTCTGAAAACTTATGGCGAACGGGGGAGGTCCCAGGTGACTGGAAAAAGGCTAATGTTGTGCCCATCTTTAAAAAAGGGAAAGAGGAGGATCTAGAGAACTACAGGCCAGTCAGCCTCACCTCAGTCCCTGGAAAAATCACGGAGCACGTCCTCAAGGAATCAATTCTGAAGCACTTAGAGGAGAGGAAAGTGATCGGGAACAGTCAGCATGGATTCACCAAGGGCAAGTCATGTCTGACTAACCTAATTGCCTTCTATGCGGAGATAACTGGCTCTGTGGATGAGGTGAAAGCAGTGGACGTGTTATTCCTTGACTTTAGCAAAGCTTTTGATATGGTCTCCCACAGTATTCTTGCTGGCAAGTTAAAGAAGTATGGGCTGGATGAATGGACTATATGGTGGATAGAAGGCTGGCTAGATCGTCAGACTCAATGGGTAGTGGTCAATGGCTCCATGTCTAGTTGGCAGCTGGTATCAAGCGAAGTGCCCCAAAGGTCAGTCCTGCTGCCGGTTTTGTTCAATATCTTCATTAATGATCTGGAGGATATTGTGGACTGCAACCTCAGCAAGTTTGCCGATGACACTAAACTGGGAGGAGGAGGAGATATGCTGGAGGGTAGGGATAGGATACAGAGGGACCTAGACAACTAGAAGATTGGGCCATAAGAAACCTGATGAGGTTTAATAAGGACAAGTGCAGAGTCCTGCACTTAAGACAGAAGAATCCCATGCACTGCTACAGACTAGGGACCTAGGGCTTACAGTGGATGAGAAGCTGGATATGAGTCAAATGTGTCCTTGCGAAGAAGGCTAACAGCATTTTGGGCTGTATAAGTAAGAGCATTGCCAGCAGATTGAGGGACGTGATCATTGCCCTCTATTCGACATTGATGAGGCCTCATCTGGAGTACTTGTCCAGTTTTGGGCCCCACACTACAAGAATGATGTGGAAAAATTGGAAAGAGTCCAGCAGAGGGCAACAGAAATGATTAGGGGGCTGGAGCACATGTCTTATGAGGAGAGGCTGAGGGAACTGGGATTGTTTAGGCTGCAGAAGAGAAGAATGACAGGGGATTTGATAGCTGCTTTCAGCTACCTGAAAGGGGGTTGCAAAGAAGATGGATCTAGACTGTTCTCAGTGGTGCTAGATGACAGAACAAGGAGTAATGGTCTCAAGTTGCAGAGGAGGAGGTTTAGGTTGGATATTAGGAAAAACTTTTTCACTAGGAGAGTGGTGAAGCGCTGGAATGGGTTACCTAGGGAGGTGGTGGAATCTCCTTCCTTAGAAGTTTTTAAGGTCAGGCTTGACAAAGCCCTGGCTGGGATGATTTAGTTGGTGTTGGTCCTGCTTTGAGCAGGGGGTTGGACTAGACGACCTCCTGAGGTCTTTTCCAACCCTGATATTCTATGAGTCTATGATCCTGACCCCGACTTTGTATTTGGCTTATTAGAATGCAAAGATTACCATGGCAAAAAAATGCTGTAAATGTAGCCTTTGAGGTGTCTTTAAAATCATGCAATGTACCATGTTCCATTAAATAAGCAGCTTTTTGTTTCTGATTACATCAAAACATCACAGATGTATCAAGTTATGCAATAGTCCTTATGATGTAATGGACTAAAAGATACATCTGCAGAACAAATTTTAAACTTATATATAGATAAATGACCCACAGATTATCTAACAAAGTTAAGTCAAGACCTTAGGTTATTTAACTTAAATCTTAGGACATAGTTCAAAGTGTGAATTGATGATCTAGAGATGGGGGAGCAGTTTTATTCTCTTATTTTTCTTAACTTGATAGTTTCCCAATTATAATAAACATCTTGAACCAGATCCTTGTGTGTACTGTTAAACACTTCTGTTACTTTTATTGGACTAACTTCTGTTGGTGAAAGAGACAAGTTTTGAACTTACACAGAGCTTTTCTTCAGGTCTGAGGCCTTGTCTGCACTAGGAAAGGAAGCTGCTCTAAATTATCACTTGAGAGTGGAAAAATCCACACCCCTGAGTGACACAGTTACATTAACCTAACATCCTATGCAATGTTCCCTCTAATTTTTTCTTTCCATGTGTGGAGTGCACCATCAGTAAAAACATAAAATATTATATATAAATTTTTAAAAGTTACCATAGGGATAATTACTCCAGCCAGGACAGGTTAGGCATTTCAGAACTCCCTACTCAAAGAATTAAATTTAAGCATAAGAGAAATAAATATTATGAAATGCACAGACCATTCAAAAAACTAAAATAACACACTTTGAAAGAATAAATTACAGAAAATATATGTGCCTTGCGGGAAGTACCAAGGAGTAACAACAATAATGCCAGTATGTGTTGAGGGGTGTGTGTGAGTGATTGAGACTTTGTGCACTGGCTGCTGGGGAAGTCTCCGAGAGACCATGTGCTGTCTCTTCAAGGCACTCATTGCCCAGAGGGAAGGCTTGTTGAGACCTCAGAGCTGCTGCAAGTCCTGAACCCTGTCCCTTCTCTCTGGCTGTGTGGAGATGGGATACAGGGGTGAAGGATGCCCTGACATCAGCACCGCATTCCCCCTCAGCTCTGCACAGCCAGCAGGAGGGTCCCAGGAGCAGGAGCAGCCTGGCTGCAAAGCAGTGGTGGGAAGGGGAACCTGAACACATGCTGCTGTAAATGTAGCTGTGCGCATGCAGCATTTTAAGTGTAAATGTGCCCTGAGTGACTCAGTTCAAGTAACCAGGAAAACTTCCTAACTGTGGGAACAGTAGGACATTTGAACAGACTGCCTGGGGAGGTTCTTCACTGGGAGTTTTCAAAAGGAGACCGGATCGCCACCCATGTTGAATAGTTTAGACAAAACAAATCCTGCAGTTTGGCAGGTGGTTAGACTAGACGACCCTCTCAGGTCCCTCTAACCCAGTGGTTCTATGATTCTATGACCTAACCTCCAGTGTAGACAGTACTAAGTGGACGGGAGAATTCACCTGTAGACCTAGCTGCTGCCTCTTGGGGTTCCTTATAGATTGTGGTAGTGAACCATAAATCCAGTGGTCTTTATTGAGTCCATGATTTTTTGGCATCCAGCACAGGTATGAATTTAAGCTTCCAGGCTCATTTTTGCATGTGTTGTGCAGGTTTCCTTTGAGGATGAGGACTGAGAGGTCAGCTACGGAGTGATTGCTTAGATTACAAGAGTTTAAAACACACTAATCCTTCTATCCTAGGACTGCAGAAGCGTTAACTGCCCATTGCACCCTGAGTGATCTCTTGCAACGTGTTAACTCCTTATGTTCTACCTTGTATTTAGCTGTGATACCACTTGCGGCTGTACAGCGCTGGGAGTTAAACCTGTCTTCGTACAGCTGAGTAGGGAAAGCACTGCAGTCTGGCCACACTGACAGCTACCAGCGCACTGTCGTGGCCACATTTGCAGCATCTGCAGCAGCATTGGGAGCAGTGCATTATGGGCAGCTATCCCAGCATTCAAATGGCTGCAATGTGCTTTTCAAAAGGGGGGGATAGAGTGTGACAGGGAGTGTGGGGGAGAGAGAGAGTGGATTTTTGGAGCCGACACTCTGTCAGCAGCAGTTACCCGGGGTTCTTTCAACCCAAAGCTCTTGGTAACTTTACTCTGTGCAAGGAGATATCAGGAAATAAATCAAGGGAGACACAGCCGTCCGACCGATAGATGGCTGGTACAAACAGGACAACACGAGAGTGCTTTCACTTAAAGCTAAACTTTACTAGTCTCTAGCACTTACACATGTCTGCAACAAGTTAGTAAAACACCTCCAACTCTTGATAATTACCAAAGCTGAGTGTGGCTCTCGAGTGATACAGCGGCAGCTTGTCTGCTGCTGGGGAACGCAAGATGTATCCAGAGGGAGAGGCCAGTCCTGAAATGAGTCCCCCCATCTCAAGCTTTTTCCCCTTATTTATACATTAGTAATTAAAGAAACCTTGTTAATAAGCAGTTTCAAGCAAGAGGTTCCTTCTGATTATTGATTAACCAGGTGTGGGTTTTTCCAGAACTTGCAGCCTTGAGACCTCAATAGACATTTCTGGGGCATATCCTACTCTTCGAAAATGCATTTATCAGCAATTTCAACCCAATTGCTATCAGGAAGGATGTGGGGTCAAGCTGCCCTTTCGGTAGCACCCTAAATCCCCCTCTCCTCCTGCCTTGGTCAAGCTGAGACTTGCTTTTAACAGCTTGCTGACTAGGCTGTCTTTAACAATAAGCCATAGTGGTTTCAGGCACTTTACTGGTTTGCCAAAGTCTCCCCGTACCACAGCTGCCTTGCAAGTTCCGACCCCCTTCCCCACTCCTCTCTCACTCATTGAAAGCAAATAGCCCTCTTTGGTTTTCTCCTCACAGACCAGATAAGCAGCTGCTCCGAAACGGCCCCCCACCCCCATCTGCCGCTCTGCTTCTCTCCTCAAGCCCCTTCCTTCCCCCTCTCTTCAAGCAAACACTAGCTGTGGGCATTCCAAACGGAGCCCCCTGGAGCCCAGAGTTCACAACAAAACAAACAGAGGCATCACAACAAAACAAAGAGCGTAATCTTTACTTAAAAGGATTATGGGAAGGTTCCGGAGGTCAGTTACAGCGTAGTAAGATTATTCCCTGTTTACACTGGCACCCCAGTGCTGCAACAGCAGCGCTATTCTCTTTATTCCTCTCATCGAGGTGGAGCACATGCAGCGCTGTAGCCAAGGAGATACAGCGCTGTATGGGCCTTGCCAGTGTGGACGAGGGAGTGAGTTACAGCACTGTAAAGCCACCACCAGCACTGTAACTCTCAAGTGTAGCCAAGACCTCAGAGCTGAAGAAGAGCTCTGTGTAAGCTCAAAAGTTTCTCTTTCACCAATAAAAGATATTACCTTGTCCACCTTGTCTCTCTGATATCCTGGGACCAGCACAGCCATGTCACTGCAAACACCTATTTCTTGTCACACTTAAGCTTTTCTCATTATTTTAGCTGCAGTTCTTTATCATTTCTAGGGCAGTGCTACTTATCAGTCACTAGTGTAGAGGTTGTGAACCAAACATCAAATCCTATTTGTTCCCCTCCTTAAATAAGGTGGATCTTAGGGGCTGGCAGAGTTCTGGTCAGGTCCTTCTCCAATTAATGTACCATGGGGTTGTGCTATAGAGTAAGTCCTCCAGATGTGTAGAGATGCCCTTCTTCCTGCATACATGCAGTCTTGGTTTTCCTGTGACGCACTTGATTCTCAGCTGATACATTTCCTTCCGGGCAGTAAACTCAAGCCTGCCGAGGACACAGCTGTGGTTGACTTTGCTGCTACAGAGTAGTAGAAAGTTTGTTGCCTCAGTTCTGTACATAGCTTCTGTTCATAATTCAGGGTTTACCTTGGCATTACTCTGCTCATCAGTAAGATATGACCTGGTACCATGAGTTGACGGCACAGCGTACCGGACCAGAGAGAGGTAACGTAGCAATGGCAGCAAACAGCATGTGCAACTGCAGGTAATGCCCCACTCACCCTGAGAATCAGGGGAAATGCTGAATGTGCCTGGAAAAGGTTCAAACAGCATTTCAAACTGTATATGAGAGCCCTATTGGGAAGATGAGCAAAAGATTGTTCTGCTCTTAATCATGGAAGGCACAGAAACTCTAGCTGCCTACAGTGGATTCCATCCACGTTGTGGTGGAGGGAGAGAGAGGAAAGTCTTCAAGAAATAATGAAAAAGTTTTGAGATAATTGTGTGGCTGTCACGGGCTGGCCCTTTCAGGGGTGTCAGGGACCAGGTTACCTGTGGCAGGCTCCAGAGAGAGAGAGAGCTAATGTGGATCCAGCTGTGAGCAGTTAATTGTCTGGGGGTAGTTAATTAAGGAAGAGCTTTTCCATGTTCAGAGGAGTGGGATCATGTCCTATGCTGGACACCACCCCCACAGAAGCAACAGCTCCCGCTGGGCCATCCTTTTTGCTCCCAGGGCAACATTGGATCCCCCACTTACACCTCAGTGCCCTCCCCCCCAGCACTGCCAGAGCAGATTATTACGAGTTGCCCCTGGAATAAATGCTTCTGAGGATTCTGTCAGTAGACCCTAGAGCACAGAGGGCAGCTGCTGAGGAAAGGGAGCTTTCAGGGGACCTGGTTAGAGAGTTTACCAGAAAAGGGGACTTAGGAAAGGTGGTTCTGGAGTAAGCAGGTTCCTAGGGTTTTTCTTTCAGAACCTGCTCCCTCCATGAACCCAACCATATGCTAAAATGTACAGAGAAAGCAGGAAAATGCAGGTATTACATACAAAAAAGGATTCCTCAAGTAAAGAGGAGGAGCTGTTCTTAAGCACAATAAAGGAGGCTGAAAACTCAAACAATTGGCTCCTTAAAATGTTTACAAGTGGAGCTTATGTGACATGCACAATGGATGGCATAAGTAAATGTAATAAACTGAAATAGAGAGAGATACAAGGAGCACTTAAAAGTAGGACAGTCAAAAGTGTCTTTGAAAGACAACAATGGAGAAACAATTCTACTGTTGAGAAAAGTGAGCACTGACCCTTAAATACAAAGGGGAAATGATAAAACTAGTTTGTGGTGGTACAGAGAGGCAGTTTTGGGCCTATATCTAAATGAGGTGCTTGGTCTCATTAAGAGGATATATGCTATGGAGAAAGAATGATAGGATTACCATATTTCAAGTCAGGGCTGCCGGGGAGGGGGTGCAAGTGGGGCAATTTGCCCCAGCCCCCCACGAGAATATAGTATTCTATCATATTGCAACTTTTTTTTTATGGAAGGGGCCCCCAAAATTGTTTGCCCCAAGCCCCCTGAATCCTCTGGGCGGCTCTGTTTCAAGTTCTCATATAGAGGACACTGCTGGGGGAAAGGGAGCAGAGTGCAGTTTCTATTATACAGATTTTCTACTTTGAATATCTAACTTTTATAAGGTCTCAAATAAATGTAAGTCAAATTTAAATGTACCTTCTTACATGCAGTAAGTTCTTTCCTGCTGTGCTTCGTTCTGTAGTGTTGATGCATATTTCTCTGTAGAGCATACCTGTCTCAGCATGGTTGGTTGCTCATCAAGCAGCCATGAAAATCTTTGCAAGATGTGTGCCTGAAGTTGTACTGTACAAGCAGGATCCCTTTCATTCCTTAATAACTGTAGAGAAGAAATGACAGGTACTACATCTGTGTATGGACCCCCAAGGAACTGAACAAAAACATAAAAAGAAAACACTTCCACTTCCTCTCAAGAAGCGAACTATTGTCTGAGAAGGCAGGAGCAAAATTCTCCAGCAAATTAGATGTATTGGCAGGATTTTGACAGATACCGTTAGATACTGGGAGCACCAAAATCTGCACTTTCTGCATATGATTTGGCATTTCTAAGACTGACGTTTGGAATAAGTTCAGCCCCAGAAGTGTTTCACCATAGAATAGCCAGATACGAGGGGGTCTAGCAGGCATGAAAGTGTGCACTGACAATATAATAACTTGGGGGCAGTGCTGCTATAGAACATCAGGCATGCCAAAGGGGAGCATTAGAAATTGTAAGAGCTGATAACCTTAAACTGTCTAAGGCCAAGGGTCAACTTCAAACAACATGCTTGGGAGAGGGACTGGCCTGAAAGGGTCTGATGCATCAAAGATTCAGGCAATACTGAACATGCCAAGACCTAAAGATAAAGAGGAAATTCAAAGTCTGCTAGGCATGCTGAATTATGTCAGCAAGTTCATACCTAACTGCACAGCTTGCACAACTCACCTAAGACATCCCCTCCAGAGAGCACTGAATGGGCATGGATGCCAGAGCATGAAAAAGAGTTCAGCGTTTTAAAGCATATTCTGATATCCATTCTAGTGCTGCAATTTTTTTAACCCATGGAAAGACACCAAGATCTCTACAGATGCCTCAAAAGGAGGGCTGGCAGCAGGTCTATTATGGGGCTAGTCTTATGCAGCTACGGTGATAACACCTGCAAAGATGATGTATGCACAAACTGAAAAAATGGCACTAGGTCTGGAATATGGATGTACAAGATTTTACCACTTTCTGACCATTGCTTCAAAGTGGAAACTGATCACAAACCACTGATTACAACACACAAAAAGGGACTTGGTGAAGCAC
The DNA here is from genome assembly GCF_007399415.2 of Gopherus evgoodei. NCBI lineage: Eukaryota > Metazoa > Chordata > Testudines > Testudinidae > Gopherus > Gopherus evgoodei. Next base: position 122,496,565 of record NC_044325.1, on the reverse strand, counting down.
CACTAAAGATAAAGATAAACTACAGGACCTCAAAAGCAAAATAAGATACATTTAAGAGCTCGGAGGTTTGCTGGTTCAGCTCACAGTGTAACTCTGAGCACCCTCGGGCTGTTCTAATTGGCACCTCAGTGCTAACAGCTCAAAGGGGCCATTCTAGCAGCCAGGGATTGCTACAGCACAGAGTGTTCTAGCCACCCACCCTTTCCCCTGGCCATGCCCCTTCTGCTGGGGGTCAGCATTGTGGTGGTAGAGTCCCCTCCTAGGGATTCCCTCATGCTGTGGGAACCCTCCACTGGCTGGTTAAGTTGGCTTTCGGCATTTTTGCATCTCAGCAGGCCTGTAAATCCAACCATCCATATTTAGCTCTCTAACTCTATTCTTATCGCTTTTGTAGATCCATAGACTTAAGGCTAGAAGGGGCCATTTAATCATAAAGTCTGATTGGCCCGTTGTTATGCAGGAGAACATTCTTCACCAAATCCATGTGTTTCTGTTTTTCTGATGTTGAGGCGTACAGAAATGCACAGAATAAGCTTGATTCTCCACTGTTTCTTAGCTTGTATATCAACTGCCTTTATGCATAGTGCATTGCACCTAGCACAAAGTGGATTTAAAATATTACTAGATCAGAATGGTATTGTGTTACACCCACTCCACATAGCCGTTACTGTAATGCAGCAGTTCCTAAACTCCATTAGGGAGCACCCAAACTTCTGTTCACATCTTGGCATATGTTATACTGTTCAGGTTAGAGATGATGGCAAACTGTCTGAGAAGCATTTCTAGGCCCATTTGAACTACACAAATAACTAAAGGAATCCAAAGACACATGAAGTGAATAATCTATTCTCCTCTACTATATTTTCTTGTTAGAGATGTTGTCTACTGTTGTCAAGGTTCTTTCCCCACTTTGAACTTTAGAGTACATATGTGGGGACCTGCATGAATACTTCTAAGCTGAATTACTAGCTTAGATCTGGTACGCTGCCACCAGCTAGTATTTAGTATCTGGTACACTTTCTGTCCCCCCAAAACCTTCCCCTCCCTGGGCAGCCTTGAGAGGCTTCACCAATTCCCTGGTGAACACAGATTTAAACTCCTTGGATCTTAAAGCAAGGAGGAATTAACCATCCCCCCTCCTTTTCCCCCACCAATCCCTGGTGAGTTCAGACCCAATCCCCTTGGATCTTAAAACAAGGAAAATCAATCAGATTCTTAAAAAGAAAGCTTTTAGTTAAAGAAATAAAAGGTAAACATTATCTCTGTAAAATAAGGATGGAAAATGCTTTACAGGGTACTCAGATTCATATAGACTAGAGGGACCCCATCCCCCAGCCTTAGATTCAAAGTTACAGCAAACAGAGGTAAAAAAGAAGCATTTACAAGTTGAAAAAACAAACATAAAATAATTTGCCTTGCCTGGCTATTTCTTACAATTTTGAAACATGAAAGACTGATTCAGAAAGATTTGGAGAGCCTGGATGTACGTCTGGTCCCCCTTAGTCCCAAGAGCGAACAACACCCAAAGCAAAAAGCACAAAGACTTCCCTCCACCAAAATTTAGAAGTATCTTGTCCCCCTATTGGTCCTCTGGTCAGGTGTCAGCCAGGTTTACTGAGCTTCTTAACCCTTTACAGGTAAAAGAGACAGTAACCCTTAACTATCTGTTTATGACAACTGTATTGCTGTACTGACTTTATACTGAATTCAAACTGGAACATGTACAGAGAAGGTCTACTAGGATGATCTGAGGAATGGAAAACCTGTCTTATGAAAGGAGACTCAAAGAGCTTGGTTTGTTTAGCCTAACCAAAAGAAGTCTGAGGGCAGATCTGATTGCTCTTTATAAATATATCAGAGGGATAAATATCAGGGAGAGAGAGAAATTATTTAAGCTTAGTACCAATGTGGACACAAGAACAAATGGATATAAACTGGACAATAGGAAAGTTATACTTGAAATTAGATGAAGATTTCTAACCATTAGAGAAATGAAGTTCTGGAACAGCCTTCCAAGGGGAGTAGTGGAGACAAAAGACATATCTGGCTTCAAGACTAAGCTTGATAAATTTATGGAGGGGATGGTATGATGGGATAGCCTAATTTTGGAAATTAATTGATCTTTGATTATTAGCAGGTAAATATGCCCAATGGTCTGTGATGTTAGATGGGATGGGATCTGAGTTACTACAGAGAATTTTTTCCTGGGTGCTGGCTGGTGAGTCTTGCCCACATGCTCAGGGTTTAACTGATCGGCATATTTGGGGTCAGGAAGGAATTTTCCTCCAGGGAAGATTAGCAGAGGTCCTGGAGGTTTTTTGCCTTCCTCTGCAGCGTGGGGCATGGGTCACTTGTTGGAGGATTCTCTGCACCTTGAGGTCTTTAAACCACGATTTGAGGACTTCAGTACTCAGACATAGGTTAGGGTTTTTTTACAGGAGTGAGTGGGTGAAATTCTGTGGCCTGCATTGTGCAGGAAATCAGACTAGGTGATCATAATGGTCCTGTCTGACCTTAAGTCTATGATTACATTCACTAGAAAAGCACAACTTTGCCATCAGCGTAGCAACTGAACAGTGATGGCGTGTTCTAAATAATAAAACAACATCATAATAGTATTTAGTATTTCTATATCAGTTTGCACACCTAAAATTCTTTGCAAACATTGTCTAATGAATACTTATAAAACCTCCTGTGAGGTAGATCGGTATTATCCCAGTTTTACCAGCAAACCATGTATTACATCTGTGTTCATATCACTGGCTCAACTGGGGTATGTATGGTTCCGATAGCTAAAATAAGGGAATGATGAAGAGTACAGATCCTGTTTAAGCATAATACCTGCATCATCAATAGACGGACAAATATACTCAAGCTTTACTGATAACCACACAAATGTTTGCAGTAATTCCTCTAAGTAGGACTACAGGAAATAATTGACATGTACAAAAACTTTTAGTCACGGTTAAGATTGCATTAGGACATATCTATCCACCCCAAAACTTTGAAAGTATGAAACTTAGGACTTGTACACTCTAGCGCTTACTTTTTAACTTAAGTTGCTCAGAGATGTGGAAATGCCACCCCTTGAGCGATGTAAGTGACATCAATCTAAGTGCTAATGTGGACACCTCTATGTTGGTGGGAGATACTCTCCCACTGCCATAGGTACCGCTGCTTGGGGAGGTGGAGTAATTATGCCAGTGGGAGAGCTCGCTTTCATTGGCATAGAGTGTCTACACCAGCAGCGCTACAGCGGCGCAGCTACATCAGTATAGCTGTGCTGCTGTAGCAATTCTAGTGTAGACTAGCCCTAAGTAGTTAAGGGGAAAGTCTCCAGCATTCCTTGCCATCACATCACCTACAACATAGTAACAGGCTCCCTAAGACATTCACTTCTATCTCCAGCACGAACTGCGAAGCACTACACATCACAGCTTCACTAAACTCTGTGCTCTGATTCAAAATTTTAGCTGTTGGGCCAGCCTGCCGCAAAGCCAGTCTCTTGGCAACCTAATGAGCACAGCTGGCCCTGATTGAAGTTGGCTGACTGCACCACCTGATTGGGTGCAGGAGTCAGCAGGCTGATATCTAAGCTCAGCAGCTGGCCAGTGGCTGCTCAACGCGTTCTTCACCCAGCTGTGCTTGGCTCTCTACCTCGGTTATCTATAGCCTTGCTCCAATCCCAGCTTGTACTGGCTTGTACTCCAGCCTCCAGCTTCTTCCTGGTTTCTGATTCCCAGTCCTGACTGCAACTCTGGTTAACCCTTTGATTTTGGCTTCTGACTCCCAGTTCCGCATCACTTCTGGACTGGCCCCCTTTGGATTCAGCTCTACCTGGTAGGCTGGACTTTTGCTACAACCATTAGGCAAGACCACCCATGACTTGATCACCTGACAGGGACTACCTCATTCTTTCTTGTATTGACAGACTGACACATCTGACTGTCAAGCAGTCAGGTCACTTGAAAGTTATTCTGCTTTGACACTTTAAACGTGGTTGTTGTGATTTTGCATGACAGTGCACATTCGATGAAGTTGGGGTATGTATTACTTACAGAATTTATTGGAGATGGGAGTGCCTTAGGGAGTATTGTGCTCTACAGCTGTGTGAAATGTTACATTAGTAAAAGGCACATTGATAAATATTTTGTTCACATTATCTCAACTTCCTTCCTTTAGACTCGTGATTCTTAACCTGTGGCTTGTGGCTCAATCAGCACACAGTTGCGGCTCATGTGACATCCTCAGGGCCATACAGGTAGTATATATATTGTGTGGATGCAGTCAATATAACACAGAGAGCTGCATATGAGGCCCACAATGGTAAATAGGTGAGAACCACTGCTTCAGACTCTAAACCCTCTGAAGCAGAGATCATAGATTCATAGACTCTAGGACTGGAAGGGACCTCGAGAGGTCATCGAGTCCAGTCCCCTGCCCTCATGGCAGGACCAAATACTGTCTAGACCATCCCTGATAGACATTTATCTAACCTACTCTTAAATATCTCCAGAGATGGAGATTCCACAACCTCCCTAGGCAATTTATTCCAGTGTTTAACTACCCTGACAGTTAGGAACTTTTTCCTAATGTCCAACCTAAATCTCCCTTGCTGCAGTTTAAGCCCATTGCTTCTTGTTCTATCATTAGAGGCTAAGGTGAACAAGTTTTCTCCCTCCTCCTGATGACACCCTTTTAAATACCTGAAAACTGCTATCATGTCCCCTCTCAGTCTTCTCTTTTCCAGACTAAACAAACCCAATTCTTTCAGCCTTCCTTCATAGGTCATAGATTGTCTCTTCTAAGGATAAAATTCAGCAATGTGCTTAAAATGTAGCATATAGTTTACATTTAATTACATGAGTAGTCTAATTGACTTCAGTGGGACTATTTGTGTGGTTTAAGTTAAGCAGTTGCTTAAGCGTTTTGTTGCATCCAGGCCTATAATTGTAAAGTTCAGCCAATGGGGTACCAATCCCTATAGGGATTTTTAAGCGATATCTGGTGTGACAGATCCAAACCAGTGGGGTACAGGAGTCTGGTAGAGGGCAAATATACTGGTCCTGGATGAGCAGTTTTCTGTTCCCTGAGTGACCAGAGCAGGGGCTGCGCTAGAGTAATCAGGAACCTGCTAGAACCAATTAAGGCAGACAGGCTGATTAGCTCACCTGCAGCCAATCAACGCAGGCTAACCAGGGCACCTGGGTTTAAAAAGGAGCTCACTGCAGTCAGGAGAGGGGGAGCCAGAGGAGAGGAAGTGCGTGTGAGGAGCTGGGAGCAGGAGGCGGAAGGAGCTGAGAGTGAGAGGGTGTGCTGCTGGAGGACTAAGGAATACAAGCGTTATCAGACACCAGGAGGAAGGTCCTTGGTGAGGATAGAGAAGGTATTTGGAGGAGGCCATGGGGAAGTAGCCCAGGGAGTTGTAGCTGTCATGCAGCTGTTACAGGAGACACTATAGACAGCTGCAATCCACAGGGCCCTGGACTGGAACCCGGAGTAGAGGGCAGGCCCGGGTTCCCTCTAAACCTCCCAACTCCTGATCAGACATAGGAGAAGTTGACCCAGACTGTGGGGAAGATCACTGAGGTGAGCAAATCTGCCAAATAAGCGCAGGACCCACCAAGGTAGAGGAGGAACTTTGTCACACCGGATATAAATATTTGCTACAATTACTACAGGCAATATGTACTTTCATGTTACGGTCCTCCAAATACACACAAGCTTCATTGGACAAAACTAGTTTGATTCTATTTAAAGAACAGCATATGTTAAAACTGTGTTTTCAGAACATAAGTCTAAATAGGATACAATACGGTACTTTATTGTTATGCTTAGCATATTGGGTGTGTTTCTACACTTCCTTATATTGGTTTTATGTTTTGAGAACAATGTTATCCGTATAAAATTGATGTGCGGGAGGAGTGGTGAACCAGGGCTATTTAAGTTTTTAATGAAAATCTGCTGTGAAGTTTTCTACTGAAAATACATTAAATAGATTGAAATTGTTTATAATCATGAAATAGTCATGAATCTACACTTAAAAACTAGTGTTCTTGTTCTGATTTGAACTGTGTGCCTGCTGTTAACTTATTTAAATATTTTCAAAACTTAAGACCCATTTTTGAAGTCCTTATTCTGACAGATGTCCCATTAATGTCAATGGAATGCTGTGTGAATAAGGGCCAGAGGATCAAACCCTAATTTGTTCCATTTTTGGTTTGAGTAGCACAGAGGAAAGAGAGAAGTAATTTAACATTCTGGCTAACCCAACTGGAAAGGAAGGTCTCATTACAGCTTTGTCTTAGCATATAGTTTGGTTTAATTACAAGTCCTGATTTTTTCACACAAGCTAAGTCAGTTTCGCTTGTGCACAGTGGCCCAGCAGGGGAAATGACTGAAAATGAATGGCTTCCTATCACCACCAGTATGGAGTAAGGCCTGGTCTACACCTAAAACTTAAGTCGACCTAGCTATGTCACCCCTGAGAGGTAGTTAAATTGATCTAAGCCCTGGTGTAGATGCTGCTAGGTTGACAGAAGAATTTTTCCATCAACATAACCTACCTGTTGAGGGGAGGAGTTTACAACAGCAATGGGAAAACCATTTCTGTTACTATGCTACAGTGTTACAGTGGTGTAGCTGCAGCGTGACTGTGGTGCTTGTAGTGCAGCCATACCTTTACTGAACGATTTTCCAGCAGGGAAATGTTATAGTGCCCTGGTCTACACTGTGAGTTTAGGTTGAATTTAGCAGCATTAGATTGATTTAACCCTGCACCCGTCCACACGACGAAGCCATTTTTGTCAACGTAAAGGGCTCTTAAAATCGATTTCTATACTCCTCCTCGACAAGGGAATTAGTGCTGAAATGGACCCTACTGGGTTGAATTTGGGGTAGTGTGGATAGAATTTGATGGTATTGGCTCTGGGAGCTATCCCAGAGTGCTCCATTGTGACCGCTCTGGACAGCACTCTCAACTCAGATGCACTGACGAGGTAAACAGGAAAAGCCCCACAAACTTTTGAATTTCATTTCCTGTTTGGCCAGCGTGGCGAGCTGATCAGCACAGGTGACCATGCAGAGCTCATCAGCACAGGTGACCATGGAGTCCCAGAATTGCAAAAGAGCTCCAGCATGGACCGAACAGGAGGTACTGCATCTGATCGCTGTATGGAGGGATGAATCTGTGCTATCCAAACTCCGTTCCAAAACACGAAATACCGGAATATTTGAAAAAATCTCCCAGGGCATGAAGGGCAGAGGTTATAACAGGGACCCGCAGCAGTGCCGCATGAAACTTAAGGAGCTCCAGGAAGCCTACCAAAGAACCAGAGAGGCAAACGGCCGCTCCGGGTCAGAGCCCCAGACATGCTGCTTCTATGATGAGCTGCATGCCATTCTAGGGTGCCCCTACAACTACCTCACCCCTGTGCTTCCTTCCTATCCCACCCCTCCTGGGCTACTTTGGCAGTTATCCCCCCATTTGTGTGACGAATTAATAAAAAATGCATGAATTTGAAACAACAATGACTTTATTGCCTCTGCAAGCGGAGATCAAAGGGGGGAGGGGAGGGTGCTTGACTTACAGGGAAGTAGAATGAACCAAAGGGGCGGGTTTTCATCAAGGAGAAACAAGCAGAACTTTTACACCGTAGCCTGGCCAGTCATGAAACTGGTTTTCAAAGCTTCTCTGATGCACAGCATGCCCTGCTGTGCTCTTCTAACTGCCCTAGTGTCTGGCTGTGCTTAATCAGCGATCAGATGATTTGCCTCAATCTCCCATCCCGCCATAAATGTCTCCCTCTTACGCTCACAGATATTGTGGACCACACAGCAAGCAGTAATAACAATGGGAATATTGGTTTCGCTGAGGTCTAACTGAGTCAGTAAACTGTGCCAGCGAGCTTTTAAACATACAAAGGCACATTCTACCACTATTATGCACTTGCTCAGCCTATAGTTGAACTGCTCCTTACTACTGTCCAGGCTTCGTGAACCATGGGAGCAACGGGTAGGCTGGGGTAGGTGTGACCATGTGGTGCTGCCGACTGGGAAAGCAGCCTGAGGCAGAAGCCTCCAGCTGACAAGATATTCCAGGCAGGTCTGAATCTCCATTAGACGAAACTTATAGAAGAGAATGACCTGGAGTCATTCCCATTTTTGTCCAGGCGCCCCCAACCGACCTCACCAAGGTCGGCCAGGAATACCCATGTCTGCCCAAGACGCCTCCAGCCAACCTAACTGAGGTTGGCTAGGAGCACCTATGGGACGATGACGACAGTTAGCAGTTGTATTGCACCGTCTGCTGTCCGCAAGGCAAGGCAAGGAGATGCTGCTGTGTAGCACTGCAGTACTGCATCTGCCAGCAGCACCCAGGAGACATACAGTGACAGTGATCTGAGCAGGCTCCATGCTTGCTGTGGTATGTTGTCTGCACAGGTAACCCAGGAAAAAAGGCAAGAAACAATTTTTTGCCGTTGCTTTCATGGACTACATGTACTCTGAACCACCTGCGACAATGTTTTTGCCCCATCAGGCATTGGGAGCTCAACTCAGAACGCCAATGGGCAGTGGAAGCTGATAGCTACCACAGTACAGCGCTTCAAAAATCGAAACTAGCTTCCATACTGTGGATGCACACTACTGACTTAATGCGCTTAGTGGGGACACATACAATTGACTGTATCAAATCGATTTCTAAAAAAAGACTTCTATTAAATCGACCTAATTTCGTAGTGTAGACATACCCCGTGTTTGTGGAAGAGGGAAAGGAACATTTTGTTGTCATGCAGGCAGGGACGAGCAGCACACAGATGCATGTGCATCTACAAACAGGTGTAAGAGCTTTACTGAAGACCACGTGGAAGTGCCCCACACAAACACAGCCTGGTTTTGTCTAGGAACTGGATGACCAAGAGCTGTATGACTTAACTCCACACCTCCCTTTCTTTGTCATTTTAAACCTTTCTCATACCCAAGAATACAAGCCAGTAATAAAATTAATCTCCTTCAGAGCTATTTAGATGAATCTTTAAACCTCGAGTCAAACTTTCTGCCATAGGTCAACTGTTTTAATGCTTAGTTTTGATGCTAGACATTATTTTGTTGCTACTGAATTTTTTAACTGCAGCATTTTCCTTTGTCACTCCCTAACTATGGCCATTGCACCCCACCCCCAGCTGGGACCCCCATCCTACTGCTCTTGTCAGAACCCAACTGATTTGGGGAGAAATTTGAAAACTGGGAATGCCTGATTTTAGTGGAAATCAGGATTTTCAGATTCCTCCTTCGCAAAAATCAATAGGGTTCTGACCAGGATGGGTGGGTGAGGGGTCCAGCTATAGTGGGGCTGATGTCCTAGCTGGGTGTACAGGTTGGCCTATGTGAACAACAAAGTGTGTGACCCTCAAGTAATTTAATTATCATCTTCTATCTACGTTTTCAGATGATTTCTAGAGTCCTCAATCCAAGCAAAGAAAATGGATGAACTCCTTCTAAATGCTCTGGAGAATCTCTCAGAGGAAAACCTTAAAAAATTTAAATTTAAATTATTATATACTAATTATGAAGAAAAAGGGACTATCTCCAAACATCAGCTGGACAAGGCTGCTCATGTCACAGATCTTGTGCAGCTCTTGATAGAATTCTATAGTGAAGATGCTGTGGATGCAACTTTATATTTTTTTGACAAAATCTGTGTGAGAGATTCTGCTGCTAGACTCAGAAAGGCTATAGAGAAAGGTAAGAAAACCTAAAATTACTGCAACTTTTGAATCTTTCCCTTTGGCTGATGTGTATGCACAAACTGAGGAAGTGGAACTCTATGTGGGAGAGATGTGAGCCCAAATTCTGCTCAGTTGCCCCAATGTAAACAGACTAAATCCAGTTTCTTCAATATGATTTTTAATTCCTATGGAGCTGGGCAAGACCTAAATAGGTGCCCTAAAGATGAAAGGCTCTGTAGTTAATCAGCAATGCCCTAGAGCATCCAGTCTTCTGGATAAGCTAGTGTTACATCTATTGAGAATAAAAGCTCGTTTTCTAGAAATATACATTTGTTAAGTCAAATTTGGATTCTTTTGAAGTGTTCACAATCAGGGTCTTCATTGTCTGGACTAGGGGCGGCTCTAGGTATTTTGCCACCCCAAGCATGGCAGGCAGGCTGCCCTCAGTGGCTTGCCTGCGGGAGGTCCCTGGTCCCGCTAATTTGGCAGCACGTCTGCAGGAGGCAGCCACCGGCAGACCAGCGACCGGCAGAGTGCCTCCCTTGGCTTGCTGCCCCAGGCATGCACTTGGTGTGCTGGTGCCTGGAGCCGCCCCTGCTCTGGACACACGAACAAAATCTCCCATGCAAAGCTCACTATCTCCTGAAAACAGAGTCTATAATCAAGAGTCACAGACTATTTTTAATAGGACTGCTCTCATTAACCAAAATGCAAGCACTAAAGATACATTACCACAAATATTAAAACATTACAATTTACTTTTAAGTACAATGTTTTTGAATATATGATCTTTCCAGCAATTATTCCAAGCTCCTTAAGCTTTTTAAAAAAAACTACATATATATTGTTATGGCAAGTGCCACTATTCCTGGAAAAAAGGATTGCCCTGCATGTGATCACCTCTGTTCCAAGGCTGGTGCTTTATTTACACACACGTTACATTTACAGTTTATCCAGACTCCATATCACTGATTTCTTCTCCTTATGGAAAGCCACCTTGCAAGGCCCTGAACATCTGCTACTGCTCCATAGAAGGGCAATGCTGGTGTCAGGAAAAAAAGCAACACTTTTCATATGTATTCCAATCACCTCCCCTCATCAGCAGGGTTTAACACCCTCAGTCTTTGAATCTGCAGCACAGACCTCTTCAACGTTTGCCCTAGGAGTAACTGGCAGTGGAAAAACATAATAGTTACAGACAGTATCACCAAGTGTAATACCATGGTGGACATCTGTGGGGATTGAACACCAGACCTCTGAATATAAATGTATGAACCTTCACCACTTCAGCTAAAGGGTCAGCCTTTTTTGGATGAAGGTAATAGCACCTCTTCACCAGGAGGGTGATACAGAGCCTCTCTCTCTCACACACTCTCTCTCTGTCTTCTGGAAGTCACTGTGACAAAGTGGAAGAGATTTGGATCTATTGGATACCTGGTTTCTATGTCTAGCTGTTCCTGCAGTGGCCTTGTGCAAGGTCTTGGGTGTCTTATTTGTAAAGTCTGGGAATGATTATTGCCTCCACTAAGTAGCTGTATGAGGCCATAGACATACTAACGGCAGTTGGGGAAGGGCTAGGACTAGAACTCACAATGGTCTGTCTTGAACCTCCATGGGCCTTCCCTTATGCTTGCTTGAGTGAGACTCTCCCTTCTCTATCCCCTTATGTTTTTATGAATTCCTGGAGGAATCCCAATCACATGACTTGCAATATCTGTGCTGCAGTGCTCAAGAGTCAGGTTTCAAAACCTGCTGATGGTACATGATGGGGGGGCTGTTACAATAGTTACATACTACATTTGTGTAATGTGGGTAATCACTTGTGATTGACAAGTTGCTGCATTTCAGCGGTAGTTGAAAGGATTAATTCTTGTACATGGCCCCAATTCAGCAAAACACTTGTACTTGCACATGTATAACTTTAAGCTAGGGCTGCAGAATCTGGAACATAGATAGATGATCTGAGATCCTCTAGGATAAAATACATTTTATGTACTCTTATTATTATGATTTTAAATAGAAAAATATTTCATTTGTTAAAATTAAGGTCTCAGCTCCTAGTTCATTTTTTGTTTGTAATGCTTCTTGTCACTGATTTAGATTACAGGGTGAAGTATAAAGAACATATTAAAAAACAGTACCAGTTAATAAAAGAAAGGAACTCTCGTCTCGGTGAGAATGTGAATCTAAGCAAAAGATATACAAAACTGACTATTATAAGCAAGCTTCGTTGCAAAAAGGAGAGAGAACATGAAATAATGGCCTCCGGATGGAGACATGCAAAAATCATGACTGAACGAACTCGTTCTTCTGTTACCATGAACTCCTTATTTGATCCTGATGAAAATGGACAAACACCACAAATTGTTGTTCTGCAGGGTGCTGCAGGTATTGGAAAAACAATGACTGCAAAAAAGATCATGTTAGACTGGGCTTCTGGAGAAGTTTATGAGAACAGATTTGCATACATTTTCTACATAAATTGTAGAGAAATAAACTATGGAAGTAAGCAAGGAACAGTGATTGACTTAATTACTAAAAATTGTCCTGACAAAAATGTACCAATTGAAGAGATTTTGTTAAATCAAGAAAAACTTCTCTTCATAATTGATGGTTTTGATGAACTGAGGTTTTCCTTTGATCGAAAGGAAGATAGTCTGTGCACAGATCCAAGGAAGGAGATGCCAATGAAAGATACATTGAGCAGTTTATTTAGGAAAAAGTTGCTTCCTAAATCCTACTTAATGATCACTACGAGACCTACTGCTCTGGAGAAACTCCAACAATGTATGGAGTGTTCACGTTATGCAGAGATACTGGGATTTTCTAAAGATGACAGGAAGGAATATTTCCACAAGTTTTTTGGGAATAATATTGATGCAACAAGAGCCTTTGATATTGTGAAACAAAATGAGATGCATTTCACCATGTGCTTTGTCCCCATTGTGTGTTGGATCACCTGCACTGTTATGAAACAACAGCTGGAGGCAGGTAAAGATTTTGCACAAAATTCAAAAACACTCACTGCTGTGTATGTGCTTTTCTTATACAGTTTATTAGAGCCACACAGCAACAGTCCAAACCAAAATATGCAAGATAATCTGAAGAAACTTTGTTCTTTGGCTGCAGATGGAATTTGGAATCAGAAAATACTGTTTGGGGAGGAAGAAATAAAGGAGTACAGTTTAGATGAATTCTACTCTCTCCCCCTCTTTCTGAATGAGAGTGTTTTTAAAAGGGACATTGATTGTGTAAGTGTCTACAGCTTCATTCACTTAAGCTTTCAGGAGTTTTTTGCTGCATTGTTTTATGTACTGGAGGAAGATAAACAAATGAAATATTCAGTGACTCCTAACAGAGATGCAAAACTGTTATTAGAAAACTATGGAAAATCTGGAAATTATTTAATGTTAACAGTACGATTTCTGTTTGGTCTCTTAAATGAAGAGACAATGAAGGACATCAAGAAAAAAATTGGCTTGAAGATTTCACCTAAAATAAAGCCAGATTTACTGAAATGGGTAAAAACAAAACAAAAAAAATTATCGTTTTCCTCTTCACATGATGAGCTGATTTACAAGCTTGAAGAATTTCATTGTTTATATGAGATCCAAGAAGAAAGTTTTATGAAAAATGCTTTGGATCATTTCACTGAAATAGATATAAGTAATTACTCTTTAACCCAAATGGATCAAATGGTTATTTCATTCTTTGTAAAGAACTGTCCTACACTGAAGTCACTTTGGCTCTCTGGATGTAGATTTGGAGTTGAAATCAAGAATGGAGAATTAGCTCCACCACCAGCTAAGCGGTTATGTCTGTAAGTATTATCTGAGTGCCACCAACCCTTTGCAAAGTTTCTTTAATAGTGGAAATCTGTTTCTTTCTTGTTTTAATAACTCATAAATGACTTAAGTGACCCACCAAAAAAAAAAAACCCCAACCCAATTTTAATTTCAGAAAGTTAGTGACACAATTGTGGAAGCTTCTCTGGGTGTTATTATCAACAAAAACACTGATCCTATAAGCAGAAACTTGCACCCATATAGAACATTATTTAAGCCCATTGGAGGATAGAAGGGGAAGAAGGGTCAGACACTCCATCTGTATGAACCATTGGGGCCAAAGTTACCTTACTCTTTTGTCTAACACTTTTTTGTTTGTTTGTTTTTGCCCTCTTAGTGACTGGGACAGACAGCTGTTTCATCTTCCGTATGCATATCACATACCAGATAAAATAAGATAGCTATCGATTGGCAGGTTCTACTAGTCTAAAAAAAAAGATACAATTGTTAACCCTGAGATTTATTTTATTGAGCCTGATTCTTATTTATGCTAAGGCTACTTTATATCACCGTGGTAAAGGGTATACAACCCTTACACTCAAAGTGAGAGGACTTAGTTTAAATGGGAATGAGGCCTGTTCTTTATGCTTTAATATTGACAGTAGTGTTACTTTTGCTAGCTGAAAGGCATAAACTAGTTCTCAGTTTTTGTTTCAGGTGCATTGTATGATTGATATATAATTCTGTACAATAAAAATAGAACACATCACAAAAACTCTTATAGCCAGCAAAGTATTTTTTTAAAAGCTAAAGATGCCTGAAAATGTCTAAGAATTAGTTTCTTCCATTTATAATTCTAATAACTGATACAAAGCTATGACATGAAATGTACATATGGCATTGTATATTTTCACACCAAAAATTTCATCAAGGTTCATGAGTATATTTTCTTCCAACACAAACAACTATCCAGGATTTGACTAAGTCAGGGCGTGGTGGTGGTGGCAACAGAAGTGTTATTTTCCACCAAAATATACCAATTTCCTAAGGCTACAGAGAGCTATAAAACAATTAGCAATGCTTTAGAGTGTAAATATGCATGTGTCGTTTCTTTAAATCTGTAAGAGGAAGGCAGGCTACAGGAAACTGGGAGAAGTTCCAGGCCAACATCTACAGGGAAGCAGAAATAAACAGTAGCTTTGGGGATAAAATTGTTTGCTTTATTCTTTTTTCAATGTGAAAAGTTAGTAATTCTTTCTGTGATTCTCTAGCTCGGCCATATGACATGGTGTCATTGACTATCCAATCAAAGCCTACCTTTATGGATTGTGCAAATGTGTTTTTCGTTAGTGAGGTGTATTTTCTTGCCTTGTATGTATTTTCAGTTCCCTGCTATTTCAGTGCTAAAGCTAGCTTAACAGTAGTTTCAATGTGTTTTTAAATATTGAGATGTAAAAGGTCGGCAATGTTTGTCTGAGAATCCTGTCATTTAACAGGAGTTGATCCCACTGAAAGATTTTAAGTATTGACTCAGTGTTGCATGTATCTGTCTAATAATAATAATAATAATACTGTTCCATCACTATATATATTTTTACAAGTGTCCTAACCCTTCCAATATTGCACCAACTAGACTGCTTTATTCCCTACCTTCTTTTTGTCCAATAACATGGTCATAGGGATACAAAGTCCCTCCTACTCTTTTCTCCCTTTCTGGACCCACTAGGTATCACTTGTTGGCTGGTATGCATTTTTGGCACTATTCAGACATTTTGAAAGATGCTATTTTTTCTTCTATTTAATTAAACCTCACAAGAATCATTACAAATATATTTTATGCTTTTTTCTCTTCAGAGGGAAATAGGTTAATGCATTTAGCACACATTCTAAACAAAATTTATTTGTGCAAAGCTGCTAGTATAGTTCTTAAATACGTTAAATAAATGAAACAAGGCAGAACGCTGGAATTAAATAAAGGCAATAAGACACAAAGTATTAGAATGAGAAAAGAACTTCTATATTGCACTTACATATGTCTGGGAGGGGATTGTTCCACATACTTTGAGAAATATTTTTATCAAAATTTGTCCCACTGTACTACTTATATATATGTGCTGTGTGATGGGGCAAGGCCAGATGGTTACAGTAAAGTACTGAGAAACAGGTATGTTAGCCTCAGGCTAAACAAATCCCTAGTACCCTGGTAACCAAATGGCAGTTGCTCCAGGTTAATCAAGGCACCTGGGGCCAATTAAGATCTTTCTAGAAGGCAGTGGAGATAGCTACTTTAATTAGAACACCTGCAGCCAATCAAGACAGGCTAATCAGGGCACCTGGGTTTAAAAAGGAGCTCACTCCAGTCAGACAGGGAGGCGCCAGAGGAGAAGGAGTGTATGTGAGGAGCTGGGAGCAAGAGGGAAAGGAGCTGACAGTGAGAGAGTGTACTGCTGGAGGACTGAGGAGGACGAGCGTTATCAGACACCAGGAGGAAGGTCCTGTGGTGAGGATAAAGAAGGTGTTTGGAGGAGGCCATGGGGAAGTAGCCCAGGGAGTTGTAGTTGTCATGTAGCTGTTACAGGAGACACTATAGACAGCTGCGATCCACAGGGTCCTGGGCTGGAACTTGGAGTAGAGGACGGGTTCGGGTTCCCCCCCAAACCTCCCAACTCCTGATCAGACACGGGAGGAGCTGACCCAGACTGTGGGTTCCACAAGAGGGGAGGATCACTGAGGTGAACAAATCCGCCAATAAGCGCAGGACCCACCAAGGTAGAGGAGGAACTTTGTCACAACTGTCATAAAATGTCCATGACCTGTGCTGCTCTCTGATGTCAGGACCTTTCTGATAACTGAAATGATGATAAACTCAGTACAGTGTACTTGGGGTTATGCTTTTTTAAGTTAAATCACTATAAGGCTTTAAGCAAAATTCCTCTGATTTTTTTTATTGCATCTTTAAAAGTGTTAAGCAATTAGGGCTTGAGTTTCAGAAGCACTAAGCGCCAGCATCTCCAGTTGATATCAATAGTGGCTGCTCAGCGTCAGTGAAAACCAGACTCTTGTTCACGAACCCAAAGGCATGTAATCTTTGCAGAGACCACAACTTGCGTGAATGCCTAATACAGCATGTGAATGTTCAAATAACCACTGTACTGCAAGTAGAGAAAATGAACTGGTTGCACTTAGAACAGATTGTACAATTTGATTGTGATATTGAAAGTACATCTTTCTGAGCTAAACACATTTTTGTTTAGGGGAGCTTACAATGAACTGCAAATGTAGCAAAATCCATATCGTCATATAGAAGCCCCATTCAAAGTACCATGTTCAGGGAAAAAAAATAAAAATCTATTTTCCATTTTTTCTAGGCAAGAACAGGCTGAACCAAATAATTCACCTGTCTACCTGCTGTGTCAAGCACTGAAGGATCCAAACTGCAAATTAAAGAAACTGAAGTAAGAAACTTTCTCCTTTCCCTGTTTTAAAATCTTCTTTTTACTTATCTCAGAGGGGTAGCCATGTTAGTCTGGATCTGTAAAAAGCAACAGAGTCCTGTGGCACCTTATAGACTAACAAATGTATTGGAGCATGAGCTTTCATGGGTGAATACCTACTTTGTCAGGCGCATGTTGCTTTTTACTTATATTTTCCCAGAAATTAATTAAGAAATTAACCGTGTAGATGCTGATTGGTCAGTGAGTTGTGGCTGCCAGGGAAGGCCCACTTGTTAGAACAGCCATAACATATGTTCTCTCTGTGCTCCATTCTTCTGCAGGTTAGAGATGTGCAGTCTCACAGTTGCTTGTTATAGGGACCTATCCTCTGCTCTCAGCATTAATCAGACCCTGAGAGAGCTGGACCTGAGCTATAATGACCAGGGAAACCTAACAGTGCCGGACCTATGTAAGGGACTAAAACATCCAAACTGCAAACACTCAGGTAAGTAGCCACAAGTATGTACATAGCCCCCCCTCGGTGTGTGAGGATTTTAGGTGTGTGAGGAGACTGAAAACCGAGTGTGTGTCTAGCACTTAACATGTCAGTAGTTCACATTGGGTGTGCATCCTGGAAGGTTTATAACATAGCGATTTTAGAGAAGCGTGGGTTTAAACAAGAGCACTGTATCTGAACCTCTCTGAAATCAAGGGAAAACAGTTCAAACTTTTTAATAAAGAAAATCTCTCAATGCATTTTCCAAGAAAAATTGGAACATCATATTACTCTTTCCGATAATAGCCTACTTTAAGTACTTGTTGTTTTAAAAGTTACTTTACATTCATTTTCATTTAAAACAAATAAAGCACAGAGTCCCATGGTACCTGAGAATCCTAAATATCTCAATAGGCTTAATTTATGTCTGACAGGCATCATCCCATGATGATAGCCTGGTGCATGATAAAACCTTTGAACAAAGACTGGTACATTTACAAGTGGTCTGTGATAAGCTAAAGGGCTGCCGTTCTGGAACTGAACCCAAAGAGATGTGAATAGTTCCAAAAAGAGATATTCAGTCAGTGACGGGGGTTGGGAATTTCCACTGACAGAAAACTGAAGCTTTGCAGAGCTCGCAGACACTCACAGATGTGCAGAGGTTTGTAGGGCTCTGCTTCAATTACAGAAGGGTCCTCCTTGGGTTTACCAAAGGATTGCATTGGCAGGGTGAGAGAAGGAAACTGTTGGAGTGCTCAGCAGTGTGAGATTTAGCATTTTTAGAGTTGAAATGCTTGTGACTGCTCCTATCTTGGCCTAGCCACGTTACAAAACCCCTTACATACTGCAAACAGATGCTAGTGCTTATGATTTGGGGATAGTGTTGACACAAGAACACAACAGATTTGAAAAGGTGGTGGCTTATTACAGCAAAAGTCTAAATTCTCCAGAGAGAAATTATTGCTCCATGAGAAGATTTCCTGGCAGTGTTTAAATCTATAGATTATTTTCATCACTATTTGCATGGGAGGAAGATTACGGTCGGGACAGACCATGCAATCATCAAATGAATGGGCTTTTCAGATTCAGGAACCCAGAGGGGCAACTTGCCAGGTGGTTGGAAAAACTGCAGTGCTGTGATTTCACAGTTACATACAAGCTTGGGCACAAACATGGTAAAGCTCATGCCTTGTCCAGTTGGCCATGTTGGGAGGCTTATTGAAAATACTGCCCTAAGCAGGAGAGCAAGGAATTGGTAACTCACATGCAGGAGTATGCTCAGGAAGATGTGGCTGTCTCCTCACTTCCTATGATTAACAGAAAAGCAAATGTACTTTGTTTATCTCCTGGTACTAGTAATATGGAGTTGCTGGAATGAACTTCTTGAGCAACAGAAAGTTTCCCAAAGAGAGGATCCTGATATGAGAATGGTGCATGATAGAAAAATCCATTGCTAATTTCAGACTACCTTCCAAGGTGCATTCTCTCACCACAACACATTTGAAAGCTAAGTGGTAAAACTTGGAAATTAAATATGCAATACTATATGAGAGATGGGGAAAAGACAGGTGATGGGTACGGGTACCAGATCCATTAAAAATTGAGGTTGTCATGATTTTAAAACTCCTGGGCATTTTGGGGCTATAAAAGCCTTAGCCAAGCTAAGAGAGAATTTCTGTTGGGTAAAATGCAGAAAGGATGCAGAAAATAGGTGCAGGAAATGTGATGTTTATATTGCAAAGAGAGGCCCCGGGAGATAAGGAGAGCTCCAAGGCAGGAATATCTGGTGCCAGAGCCAATGTAGCGCATTGCTGTTGATGGGCTTGGGCCTTCATGCCTAAGATAGACTGGCAATCAGTATTTGCTGGTAGTATTTTTTGTGAATTAATTTCATGTGCTTAATTTCAAGCTTCTCCAATAAGAAATCAAGAGGCTGTGACACTAACTGGGGTCCTAGTGAATGAATTCTTCACCGAAATTCAGGTTCTATACTCTAATGGGGTGGTAGAAAAGCTCAGAAGGACTCTGAGGTTCAGCTGGCTACCCTTGTAAAACAGTCCCTAAGTAACTGGGACCAGCATATCCAATTCCTTTTGCTGGCTAATGGGACAGTGATCAGTGAGAATATTGAATGTAACCCAGCACTCCATGTGGTTGGGCATGAGCTGCAGACCCCAGCAAACCTCTTGTAGGAAGTTCCTGAAGAGGAAGAAAGTGTCTTTCACTGTGTAGAAACCCTACAGCCCCAACTGAAACCCTACAGCCTTTGCTAGAGATAATTTGAAGATAGCGTCTGTAAAAATAAGACTATGCTGGAAAGTCATATTGGGACACTTTTAAAAAGCAGGGATCGTGTCTGGTGAGCAGAGGACCTACATTCGGAATAAACATAGAAAGCAATTGAGCTCTGTTAGGAAACAGGTGGCTGAAACAATGGGAATATCACCCAAAATGTAAGCAGATGGCAAGTCTTGAGTAGAAGCTGAGCCATGTGGCTGAAGGAGCTAAATAGTTTCCTTGAAGACTGCTAAAGTGAACGTGGGGCTGGGCTGTGGAGCTATGTTCCACTGCCTCAGGGAGAAGCAGCAGAAAATTAGACACACTCAGAGAGATACTCTGGAGTGTGATCCTGAGAAAAGCAAAGACAGAAATTTACGGCTCAGTGCAAGATCAGGGTTTCTCAAACTTCATTGCCCCCTTCTGACAACAAAAATTACTTCATGACCCTGGGAAGGGGGACCAAAGCCTGAGCCTGCAAAGCTGAAGCCTGAGCCCTGCCCAGGACAGAAAAGCTTGAGGGTTTCAGCCCTGGGTGGGGACGGGGGGGCTGTAACTTGAGCCCCACTGCTCAGGGCTGAAGCCAAAGCCTGAGCTCCACCACACAGACCTGAAGCTCTTGGGCTGAAGCTTCAGCCCTCGACCCCAGCAAGTCTAATGCCAGCCCTGGCAAGCCCATTAAAGGGGTCATGACCCACTTTGGGGTCCCGACCCACAGTTTGAGAATCTCTGTGCTAGATGAAAGAGGCAAACAACACATTGATGAAATCCTGTTTATTTACAAAGAAATACCTGACTCTTTCAACAATTTCTCCTCCTAACAGAAATGACCCACAGGACTCCAAAAGCCAGCTAACTGCTTGGGTTAAAAGGGGGTAACAATACTATAAGGAAGCTGGTTGCAACCCCTATGTTGAGGTATCCTAACCTCTTCCAGTATAAAAGATTCTTGAAAAGCTCTAACTCCTCCATTGTTTACAGCAGGCCTTAAATAGTTGCCCATAGCGTGGTGTGGAAGGCAGAGGTGAAAGTGGTATGGGCCAGTATGACATACCGGTAAGAACTGGCTGCCAGTACCAGCCTGTAAATGGCCGACATTAAAGTGCTGCTGTAGCACTGCTGGACTCTACTGGCAGAGCTGCCGATGAGGGGGAGCAAAAGGGGCAGCGGGCCTGGGGTTCCTGGCTGCTGCTACTTCTGCGGCAGTGGCCAGGAGCCCTGGATCCTTTAAATTGCCACCTGAGCCCTTGGGCCCTTCAAATCACAGCTGCAACCCCTGGGCTCCTGGCTACCATGGCAACAGGAGCCATGAAAGGCTGGCTGGGGGATTCTGATCCCCCAGCCCTGCCCCTTATGCCCGAGGCCTCACTCCTTCTGGAGGCCCAGAGCTGCTTCCCCACCTTGCCCAGGACCCTGGCGTACTGGTAAATCGGAGCATTTACTTTCACCACCGGTTGGATTAGAAGTGGACAAGAACCAGATTGCATGTTGGCTCTAGTGACTCATCCCGCCGTGAGCATTGCATGAAGCAGGATCTCCCACAGTTACTTGGAAATGTGCCGGTGGGAGAGGGAGATAGGGCTGAGCTTTCCCATCATGCCTCAACCAACTCTGGGATCCAGCACATGTTGCCTGTGGCCCATACAACCACCTCTTTCCCATCCTGAGATTACAGCCACCTTCTGCTGCAAGCTAACATGGCTAGTACAGTGGCTCAGATGGTAGAAGTCTGTGCTTCAGTGCTGAAGGTTCAGTGCTGATGCAGTGATTGTTACAAAGGTACAGCATACAACTGGTTTTTGCCTTTGCCCTTTTAAAGAATAAATTTGGCAGTTACATACCAAAAGTGTGTTACAAAAAAAACATTATTGAAGTTGCAAAATCAAGTAGTTGAAAGTTAGGAAACACCAGAATGAAGGTTGTCTATGCATCCTTAATTTGGCCCCCTTCTGTTTGTGCATTATGAAAAATTAGAGCTGTCCAAACGATTAAAAAAATTGATTGTGATTAATTGCAATTTTAATCGCACTGTTAAACAAAAACAGAATACCATTTATTTAAATATTTTTGGATGTTTTTTATATTTTTATATATTGATTTCAATTACAAGGCAGACTACAAAGTGTACGGTGCTCACTTTCCATTATTTTTTATTACAAATGTTTGCACTGTAAAAAAGGTTACAAAAGTGTTTTTCAATTCACCTCATACAAGTACTATAGTGCAATCTCTATTGTGAAAGTGCAACTTACAAATATAGAGTATTTTTGAGTATAACGGCACTCAAACTAAAACAATGTAAATTGTAGAGCTTACAAGTTCACTCAGTCCTATTTCTGTTCAGCCAATCACTAAGACAACAAGTTTGTTTGCATTTATGGGAGATAATTCTGCCCGCTTCTTATTTACAATGTCACCTGAAAATGAGAACAGGTGTTCACATGGCACTATTGTAGACAGCACTGAAAGATATTTACATGCAGATCTGCTAAACATTCATATGCCCCTTCATGCATTGACCACCATTCCAGAGGGCCTCTGGACCTGGTCACTTATTATCATTTAATTTATTGGTTTGTTCCAAAACCATCTCTAGTGACACCTCAGTCTGGGACAATTCCGTAGATATGTCACTTAAAAAGAATGGGTCAGATGTGGGAATCTCCCTCACATCCTCTGCAGTGAAAACCAGTGCAAAGGATTCTCCACAACAGCCTGTACTTTAGCTGTACTTTATCAACTTCTGTCCTCTCCTCTTTACTAGGAGACAGAATGTCCCCTTTAATAAATCCCCGCTTAAGAAGTGTCTCTGTCCAAACCATATGCTCCACTGCACCTGTTGGCTTTTCCCCCAACCCTTAGTTTAAAAATTCCTCTATGATCTTTGAAATTTTATATGCCAAAAATCTGGTTCTGTTTTGGTTTAGATAGAGCCCATCCTTCCTATGACGGCTCCTCCTTTCCTAAAAGGTTACACAGTTCCTAAATAAACCAAAATCTCTTCTCTGAACATCATTGTCTCATCCACGCATTGAGACCCTACAGTTCTGTCTCTTATCTGACGCTGCATGTGGAACTGGAAGCATTTAACAAAATCCTCCCATAGAGGTCCTGGACTTCAGTCTCTTTCTTACTTAGCAGCCTAAATTTGTTCTCCAGGACCTCTCTACTACCTTTCCCTATGTCATCCGTACATCTACACTGCCACTGTCTCCTTCTCAGTACCGTACATAAGTCTATTGAGATGTCTTGAAGTCTTCAATCTTCACACCTAGCAGGCAATTGACCATCATCTCCCAATCATCACAAACCCAAACTGTCCATTTTTCTAATAACTGAATCCCCCATTACTGGATCTGGCTATACTTAATAACTGGGGTTCCTTAGTGCAAGATACCATGACATCATGTGGAAGGAGAGTCACAACTACTGGATTGTTCACTCTGTTTACAGCTTGATGTTCTCTTCCCCAAGACTTTCTCCTTCTCAGCACAACTCTAATCTTACAGTTTAAAGAAAAAAATCTTTCTAGATGCTTCTTGACCTTAGTGAGTGAAACACAATGGCATTGAGCAGAAATAAGTGATTTTTCTTCTGTTTATCTCTGGCTGTTGCAGGTTGGAGAACTGTGGTCTCACGTTTGGTGGTTGTGGGTCTCTCTCCCACATGCTTCGTGCCAACCCAACCCTCTCAGACTGGAGCTGAAGTGGAATCGACTGGAAGATTCAGGAGTGAAACTGCTGTGTGAAGGGCTCTAAAATGTCAAAATAGCAGATTGCAAAAAATAGTGTAAGTACCCGCTGGTTTTCTGTCGTCTGAGTCTGCTATACCAAGCTACTGGGAAGGTTGTGGAATACTTGTCACGGAAGGTTTTTAAGAGCAGATTACACAAACACTAGCCAGGGATGCCTAGGTTGACTTAAACCAGCCTCAGCACAGGGGGATGGAATCCTTGAGGTCCTTCCAGCCCTACCTTCTGTGCCTGTAGTAAGTGTCATACTGGTATTGTGCTTAACTTTTTTTTTTTAATTTGTGTGACAAGAGTACTCAGCGGGCCTAGTGGAGCCTCACCTTTGCTGGGCACTGTATGGCACAACTGGAAGACAGTCTCTTCACTGAAAAGTAATGCTTGTGGGGCACAGATATCTCTCTTGGAGTCTTCTCCTCATGAGATCCATCACAGTTGCAGTTAGTGAAGAACTTCAAGCTAAGCTGGTTTAAAAGAAGGGATCTAGTGTCTTTTTGTGAAGCGCCACTTTTATTCTTAAACATACTCTCCTGCCTCCATTAGGTCTGATAACTCAGGTTGGTGATTTTCAGAGCATGCTGTAAGACTCTATTTTCTTGGGCTTTCCCTCATGGTATTAGTGTACCTGTCATAAATAGATAGCTAAGGGTTAATGTCTCTTTTCACCTGAAACACCTGACCAGAGAACCAATCAGGAAACCGGATTTTTTCAACTTTGGGTGGAGGGAAGTTTGTGTCTGAGGTCTTTGTTTTCTGGCTGCCTGCTTTCTCTGAGCTTTGGAGGAGTAGTTTCTACTTTCTAGTCTTCTGTTTCTAAGTGTAAGGACAAAGAGATCAGATAGTAAGTTATATGGTTTCTTTTCTTTGGTATTTGCATGAATATAAGTGCTGGAGTGCTTTGATTTGTATTCTTTTTGAATAAGGCTGTTTATTCAATATTCTTTTAAGCAATCGACCCTGTGTGGTGTCGTCATAATACAGAGAGACCATTTGTAATTTTTCTGTCTTTTTTTATATAAAGCTTTCTTTTAAGACCTGTTGGAGTTTTTCTTTACTTCAGGGAAATTGAGTCTGTACTCACCAGGGAATTGGTGGGAGGAAGAAATCAGGGGAGATCGGTGTGTGTTGAATTGGCTAGCCTGATTTTGCATTCCCTCTGGGGGAATAGGAAAGTCCTTTTTGTTTCCAGGACCGGGAACGGAGAGGGTGAGTCACTCTGTTTGGATTCACAGAGCTTGTGTCTGTGTATCTCTCCAGGAGCACCTGGAGGGGGGAAGGGAAAAAGGATTATTTCCCTTTGTTGTGAGACTCAAGGGATTTGTGTCTTGAGGTCCCCAGGGAAGGTTTTTTCAGGGGGACCAGAGTGCCCAAAACACTCTAATTTTTTGGGTGGTGGCAGCAAGTACCAGGTCCAAGCTGGTAACTAAGCTTGGAGGTTTTCATGCTAACCCCCATATTTTGGACGCTAAGGACCAAATCTGGGACTAAGGTTATGATATGGTGTAGCAGTGGTGGGATATAGACAGAATCCAGAAGCCAGTAGGAATATTATATTTTTCTTTTCTCTGCTAAGGGCTTTTTAGCAGAGAGAAAGAGTTGGTTTTAAAAGGGAACCAGAGAGAATTTTTTTTCTGCTCTCTCTGGCAGTTTGTGGCTTGCATGTTAAGCAAGAAGCCATTACCAGACTATTAATGGTCTTTTGTCACACATAGCACTCCCATTGAGAGTCCATTACCAGCACTATATGAATGCAAATAAAGTGGTTTTTCAGGTTTACTTACATGAAAATTAGCTAAAGGCACTGTTGCTAGGCAGACTTCAGGAGGCAACAGAGAACTGCAGTCAGAAGATAAACACCGGAGGGCACCCCAACACAAGAAAACAGGAACCATGACTTCTAAGGCAAAAATCGAGGCCGAAGAACAAATCAAAGAAGCTGACACAGGCGAGAGATGGAAAAAACAACAACAGAACTAGAAATAAAACAAAAAGAGATGGAGCGAAGAAGGAGAAAGCATCACACTGGCAAGCCTTAGAGGCAGCACACAAAAGAAACTAGAAGAAGAAAGAGGTGGCCTACGAGGAAACAAGCAGAAGAAGAGTTGGCCCCTGCCGTAGAAATGGAAAAAACAACAAAAGAGAATGAAGAGAAGGAAAAAACAGAGAAAACATGAACTGGACTTGGCAAAAGCTGGGCTGCATGTGCCAGCCACCCTAACAACCCGGCGCCAATATTGCTCCAGCAGCACAGGAAAATTTCCCACCTACAAGGCAGGTGATGACACCGAGGCCTTCTTGGAAAATTTGATAAGAAGCCTGTCTTGGGTACCGCATCCCCGAAGACCAGTACATGGTAGAATTAAGGCACCAACTCAGTGGACCTTTAGCAGAGGTGACAGCCGAAATGCCTAAGCAGCAAATGAAATGACTATAAACTTTTTCAAACCAAGGCCAGATACAGGATGGGGATAACCCCGCTCATGCCGTCGGCGCTTCAGAACCCAAAAGTGGAAACCAGAGGTGTCATTTCCCAAACACGCCTACTACCTTGCAAAAAACTATGAGCCTGGATAACAGGCAAACAACGTTCAAACCTGGAAGAACTGCACCTCCTCATACAAATGGAGCAGTTCTTGGATGGTGTTCCTGAAGCCATAAAACGTACATACAAGATGGAAAACCCCAAAGATATCGCTGAGGCGGGGGAGATTGGAGCCAAATGGATGGAACTGGCAGAAAGCAAGAAAGCTACTGTCAAGGGGAACGATTACCCCAGGGGGCACAAGACCATAACCTTACAACCGAGGACAGCCAAAGACCCCACTACCACCCAAGTAAAGCCACAGACATCCTACTCTTCCACCCTCACCAGTCTCCAGTAACTCACCTCGGCCCAGTGACCCATCAGATGGAAGATGCTTTAAGTGTAATGAACTGGGACATATCAAGGCCAACTGTCCAAAGAACACCATGCGAGTGCAATTCATTACACCACCATCACACCAAAGATCCCCAGGCCTAGATGCCTCTCAAATACCCTTGGAGCGAAGGGAAAATTTGAGAGTGGGCGGAAAGAAGGTTACCGCATGGAGAGACACGGGGGCACAAGTGTCAGCTATCCACCAATCCTTCGTAGACCCCAAATTCATCAACCCAAAGGCCAAAGTTACAATTTACCCCTTCATGTCACAAGCTGTAGACTTGCCTACAGCTCAACTGCCTGTCCAGTACAAAGGCTGGTCAGGAATGTGGACTTTTGCAGTCTATGACAATTATCCTATCCCCATGCTACTGGGGGAAGACTTGGCCAATCAGGTGAGGCGGGCCAAGAGAGTGGGAATGGTTACACGTAGCCAAACCAGGCAAGCTTCCAGACCCATTCCTGTTCCTGAGCCGTCCACAGAGGGCCCCGTCTGTGTTACCAGAGACCCGACAGAGGTAGTGGGACCCGGATTCCATGCCTACCACTGAAACAGCCCAGCATCTCCAGTCCCAGGCCCGGAACTGGAACAGCAACCAGCACCAGCAAGTGCAACCACATCTTCAAACTCAACGCCAGTGGGCGCCACGAGCCAGAATGGCAGAAGCAACAGACAGCCATACCCAAAAGGCTCAGCCAGAGCCTGAAATACCCTCAGGTGCACCAGCGTGAGAGCGGTTTCACCTGCAACGGAAACAACCCCATCACCTACATCACTTCCAGAGGGAACAAGCCCAAGTCCACAGTCTGAGGAAGAACTGTGGACCCCCAGCCTCAAGGGAACGTTCCAGACTGAGCAGGAAGCAGATGACAGCCTTCAGAAGGCTTGGGCGGCGGCAACGGAGCACCCCACCGCCTCTCAGCTCTTCTAATCGATCCCGGTTTGTTATAGACCAGGACTTTATACAAGGAAATTCTTTCTGGTGGACACCGGGAAGAATGGCAGCCGCAAAAACGTTGGTGGTTCCAACTAAGTACCGGGGAAGCTCTTAAGCTTAGCCCATGATCATCCCAGTGGCCATGCTGGGGTGAACAGAACCAAGGACCGGTTGGGGAAGTCTTCCACTGGGAGGGGATGGGCAAGGATGTTGCCAAGTATGTCCGGTCTTGTGAGGTATGCCAAAGAGTGGGCAAGCCTCAAGACCAGGTCAAGGCCCCTCTCAGCCACTCCCCATAACTGAGGTCCCATTTCAGCGAGTAGCTGTGAATATCTGGGCCCTTTCCAAAAAAGACGCCCAGAGGAAAGCAGTACGTACGGACTTTAGTGGACTTGCTACCCGATGGCCAGAAGCAGTTAGCTCTAGACAACACCAGGGCTAACACTGTGTGCCTGGCCCTAACAGACATATTTGCCAGGGTAGGTTGGCCCTCCGACATCCGTACAGATTCAGGGTCTAATTTCCTGGCAGGGACCATGGAAAAATGTGGAAACTCATGGGTGAATCACATTGGTTGCCACCCCGTACCACCATCAAACAATGGCCTGGTGGAAAGGTTCAATGGAACTTTGGGGGGCCATGATACGAAAATTCATCAAAGAATTCATCCAATAATTGGGACCTAGTGTTGCAGCAGTTGCTGTTTGCCTACAGGGCTGTACCACATCCCAGTTTAGGGTTTTCACCATTTGAACTTGTGTATGGTCACGAGGTTAAGGGGCCATTACAGTTGGTGAAGCAGCAATGGGAGGGGTTTACGCCTTCTCCAGGAACTAACATTCTGGACTTTGTAAGCAACCTACAAAGCACCCTCCGACACTCTTTAGCCCTTGCTAGAGAGAACCTAAAGGATGCTCAGGAAGAGCAAAAGGCCTGGTATGACAGACATGCCAGAGAACGTCCTTTCAGGGTAGGAGACCAGGTTATGGTCTTAAAGGCGCAACAGGCCCATAAGATGGAAGCATCATGGGAAGGGCCATTCACGGTCCAAGAGCGCCTGGGAACTGTAAACTACCTCATAGCATTTCCCAATTCCTCACTAAAGCCTAAAGTGTACCATGTTAATTCTCTCAAGCCTTTCTATTCCAGAGATTTACAGGTTTCAGTTTACAGTCCAGGGAGATGATGCTGAATGGCCTGACGGTGTCTACTACGACGGGAAAAAACACGGCGGCGTGGAAGAGGTGAACCTCTCAACCACCCTGGAACGTCTGCAGCGGCGACAAATCAAGGAGCTGTGCACTAGCTTCGCCCCATTGTTCTCAGCCACCCCAGGACGGACTGAACGGGCATACCACTCCATTGATACAGGTAATGCTCTCCCAATCAGAACCCCACCCTACCGGGTGTCTCCTCATGCCCAAGCTGCTATAGAACGGGAGATCCAGAACATGCTACAAATGGGTATAATCCGCCCATCTACCAGTGCATGGGCATCTCCAGTGGTTCTGGTACCCAAACCAGATGGGGAAATACGCTTTTGCGTGGACTACCGTAAGCTAAATGCGGTAACTCGTCCGGACAACTATCCAATGCCACGCACCGATGAGCTATTGGAAAAGTTGGGACGTGCCCAGTTCATCTCTACAATAGACTTAACCAAGGGGTACTGGCAAGTACCGCTAAATGAACCTGCCAAGGAGAGGTCAGCATTCGTCACCCATGCGGGGGTGTATGAATTCAATGTCCTTCCTTTCGGCCTTCGAAATGCACCCGCCACCTTCCAGAGGCTGGTAGATGGTCTGCTAGCTGGACTGGGAGAATTTGCAGTTGCCTACCTCGATGATATGGCCATTTTTTCAGACTCCTGGCCCGAACACCTACTACACCTGGAAAAGGTCTTTGAGTGCATCAGGCAGGCAGGACTAACTGTTAAGGCCAAAAAGTGTCAAATAGGCCAAAACAGAGTGACTTACCTGGGGCACCAGGTGGGTCGAGGAACCATAAACCCCCTACAGGCCAAGGTGGATGCTGTCCAAAAGTGGCCTGTCCCAAGGTCAAGGAAACAGGTCCAATCCTTCTTAGGCTTGGCCGGATACTACAGGCGATTTGTACCACACTACAGCCAAATCACTGCCCCACTGACCGACCTAACCAAAAAGACCCAGCCAAATGCCGTTAAGTGGACTAATGAGTGTCAAAAAGCTTTTACCCAGCTTAAGGCAACGCTCATGTCTGACCCTGTGCTCAGGGCCCCGAACTTTGACAAGCCATTCCTAGTAACCACGGATGCATCTGAGCGTGGTATAGGAGCAGTGCTCATGCAGGAAGCAACAGATCACAACTTCCATCCTGTCGTGTTTCTCAGCAAGAAACTGTCTGAGAGGGAAAGTCACTGGTCAGTCAGTGAAAAGGAATGCTATGCCATTGTGTACGCCCTGGAAAAGCTACGCCCATATGTTTGGGGATGGCGGTTCCAACTACAAACTGACCATGCTGCACTAAAGTGGCTTCATACTGCCAAGGGGAACAACAAGAAACTTCTTCGTTGGAGTTTAGCTCTCCAAGATTTTGATTTTGAAATTCAACACATCACAGGAGCTTCTAACAAAGTTGCTGATGCACTCTCCCGTGACAGTTTCCCAGAATCCAGTAGTTAAAAAGTGTTCTTAAAATGTAAAAGTCTGTTAATTATATACTTAGTAGTATATGTAAAGGTGCATGTGTTGTAGTAATCTGTTTATTTTCAAGTTCTAGAAGGAAATCGCCGCCAGTGAGCTTCCCCACTGTCTGCAATTTGGGGGGCGTGTCATAAACAGATAGCTAAGGGTTAATGTCTCTTTCACCTGAAACACCTGACCAGAGAACCAATCAGGAAACCGGATTTTTTCAACTTTGGGTGGAGGGAAGTTTGTGTCTGAGGTCTTTGTTTTCTGGCTGTCTGCTTTCTCTGAGCTTTGGAGGAGTAGTTTCTACTTTCTAGTCTTCTGTTTCTAAGTGTAAGGACAAAGAGATCAGATAGTAAGTTATATGGCTTCTTTTCTTTGGTATTTGCATGAATATAAGTGCTGGAGTGCTTTGATTTGTATTCTTTTTGAATAAGGCTGTTTATTCAATATTCTTTTAAGCAATCGACGCTGTGTGGTGTCATCTTAATACAGAGAGACAATTTGTAATTTTTCTGTCTTTTTTATATAAAGCTTTCTTTTAAGACCTGTTGGAGTTTTTCTTTACTTCAGGGAAATTGAGTCTGTACTCACCAGGGAATTGGTGGGAGGAAGAAATCAGGGGAGATCGGTGTGTGTTGAATTGGCTAGCCTGATTTTGCATTCCCTCTGGGGGAATAGGAAAGTCCTTTTTGTTTCCAGGACCGGGAATGGAGAGGGTGAGTCACTCTGTTTGGATTCACAGAGCTTGTGTCTGTGTATCTCTCCAGGAGCACCTGGAGGGGGGAAGGGAAAAAGGATTATTTCCCTTTGTTGTGAGACTCAAGGGATTTGTGTCTTGGGGTCCCCAGGGAAGGTTTTTCAGGGGGACCAGAGTGCCCCAAAACACTCTAATTTTTTGGGTGGTGGCAGCAAGTACCAGGTCCAAGCTGGTAACTAAGCTTGGAGGTTTTCATGCTAACCCCCATATTTTGGACACTAAGGTCCAAATCTGGGACTAAGATTATGATAGTACCATAGCACCTCGGAGCCACAGTTTTGGACTGAGACTCCATTGTGCTAGGTGCTGTACAAACAGACACTCAGGGGTTAGGGGGCTTTGGTTAGGACAGTGGCTCTCAACCTTTCCAGACTACTGAACCACTTTCAGGATTTGTCTTGTTTTTAAGTTTCACCTCACTTAAAAGCTACTCACTTACAAAAATCAGACATAAAAATAAAAAAATGTCACAGCACACTATTACTGCAAAATTGCCGATTTTTCTCATTCTTACCATATAATTCTAAAATAAATCATTTGGAATATAAATATTGTACTTGAATTTCGGTATATAATATATCGAGCAGTATAAACAAGTAATTGTCTGTATGAAACTGACTTTGTTAGTGCTTTTTATGTAGCCTGTTAAAATTAGGCAAATATCTCGATGAGTTGATGTACCCCCTGGCAGACCTCTGTGTACACTCAGGGGTACATGTGCCCCTGGTTGAGAACCCCTGGGTTAGGAAGTTATTATTTTCTGATGGATGGATTACATAATAATTTATGCAGAGAAGTGAGTGAATTAGAGGATAGATAAGTCTATATACTGTCTTGACATATACTGAGCCTATGTACTCGGGTGGCTAGCCTGTGCCACTGCTGACTGTACTACCACAGCTGCATTAATCTGAGTGTGCTAGCTCTGCTCAGGTTAGCATAGGTACATCTGCACAAGCAGGGAATCACATCTCCAGCCCCATAGTGCAGACATAGCCTATGATTATCCCAGTACCACAGACTGGCATGTTATTGCCTGGAAGTTCAGTGAGATGTTGACAGAACGGATAGAGTTAGTTATTTTTTATCTCCAGGGCCGCCCAGAAGATTCAGGGGGCCTGATGTCTTAGGCAGCGGGGATTCCCCGCCGCCGAATTGCCACTGAAGATCCGGCTCTTCGGCAGAGGGTCCTGGGGCAGAAGGACCCCCCGCCGCCGAATTGCTGCTGAAGACCCGGAGCAGAAGAAGCTCCAGGGCAGGGCCGGCCTTAGGATTTATGGTGCCCTGGGTGAGATTATTAAACTGGTGCCCCTGTGCCTGATCTGCTCTTAGCAACACAAACATAAGCTTACAGTACTGGAAAACTTGCCACATTCACGTTATTAAAACCAGTTTAACTTAATTAAGCACACTGTAATGCTGATGGACTAGCACTAAAGAAGCAGCACTATAGAAAAAATTCTGATATCACAGAATGATGCAAATAATATATATTTTTTAATTTATCAAAATTTTATTGGAAATTTATATGAAGAGGTATTGAAACAAAGATTTGTTTTTAATTAAAAGCAATCTTTCTGGTTTTTTTGGCTCCAAAATCAGTAATAATGTCATCGTATGACAAAGACAAAGTCGTGTCTTGTTCGATTGCAAGAATAGCAAGATCAGTTAAGCGTTCCTGACTCATTGTAGAGCGGAGATAGTTTTTAATGAGCTTTAGTTTTGAGAAACTCCATTCTCCTGATGCTACTGTTACAGGAATTGTCAGTAGAATACGAGTGGCAATGTACACATTAGGATATATGTCAACAAGTTTGCGGGTATGAATACACTGTACTATGTCCATCACCAATTTTGCATGTGGCAACATTGATGACAGTGTACTCAATTTTTCGTACAGTTCAAGTCCATTTAAATCAAAACTATCACCGTGCTTCCAGAGGCTCTCTAGGTTCTTGCACTTTGTCATTAGTTGCTCTTGTTTTCCTATTTCGTTGAATTTAGTTATGTCATACAAAAATCCAAACTGTTCATGGTGTACTTGCAAGATATTAAACCTTTCATCAACAGCAGATACTGCTTTATCCATCACAACATTAAAAAATTCAACCTCAAATTTCTTTTCTGGATCGTCTATGGGCTCATCTGCTCCTTCATATTCCATTTGTTGTTTTTTCCTTGAAACTCGTGTCACATTCACACATGGAAATTTTGGTTCTACACCGAGTGCCAGTGCAAGCTCTCTTGCTGTAACCTGTGCTTCTTTGAATCCATGTTCTCTGTATTTCACTAAAGTCTTGTGTGTTGTTTAGTAAGGTAAGTGTTGAATCAAGCTGCATCATTGGACTCTGCATTATTTTGCTTACACTTGATATTTTAACAAGAATGTCATACCAGATTACGACAGATGTTAGAAACTTGAAGCTGGATATTTCAGAGGCCAATGACTGTGCTTCGCTTTTAGCTTTTGGATCTCTGGCTTCTTCCGAAATAGCAACCAATGCTTCATAAACTTCCTCAGATTGATATCTCAACGTTTTTACACTTTCTACTCTGCTTTCCCAGTGTGTCTCAGATAGAGGCTTAACGGTAATACCATTGACATGTGCTTTGAATATTTGCCATCTTTGAGTGGAAGCTGAAAAGAGCACGTAAATGCGTTGCAGCAAACCAAAAAAAGATATAGCTTCTACAGAAGACTTGGCCATATCACACAATATCAAATTAAGGCTGTGGCATGCACATGGAACAAAAAAGGCTCGTGGATTTTCTCTCAGCAATCTAGCTTGCACGCCAGAAATGCATCCTTTCATATTGGCGCCATTATCACAGCCTTGTCCTCGAATGTTCATTATGGACAATCCCATTTGTTTTAGTTCATCAAGGAGAGTTTGAAGAAGTCCAAAACCTGTAGTGTCTTGTACTTCTAAAAATGTGATAAACAATTCCTTAACTGTAATCTGTGCTGAATCACTAATGTCGACAAATCTCACTATTAATGACATCTGTTCCTGATGACTTATGTCCGGAGTGCAATCTAGAATTACGGCAAAATATTTTGCCAAAGTAACCAATGAGAAACAATTTTGTCTCTCACTTTATTACTCATTAGCATGATCAGTTCATTTTGAATTCTTGGTCCCAAATAGTGGTCATGTATTTCATTTTCGGTTACTTTTCGGAGATGTTCACTCATCACTGTGTCAAATTTTCCCAGCAGTTGTACAAGGCCCAAAAAATTTCCATTTTGGGGCTGGAATAATTTCTCAACACTTCCTCTAAAAGCAAGATTGTTTGTTGATAGATATTCAACAATAGATAATAGGCGTTCAAGAACACGACGCCAATGCTGCTTTTCTGACTCCAGCAATCTTTGATTTTGGGCATCAAGAGTTGTCTGATTTTTTAACCTTACACTCAGCTCACACCATTTGTGCATACTTTCAATGTGGTATTGTGCCTTTTCATGTTGTGGTAATATGTGACTAAGATTTTTCCAATCATTAATATCCATGGTTGCTATCTTAAAATTGCAACTATTGAAAATCTTGCATGGGAAATAAAATACAGCATCCTTGCATTTAGAGTACACAAGCCACCGTCTGTTGACAATTTCACCATTAGAAAGTCTTTTGTAATAATTGTTTTTTGTGAATTTCCTACCTCTAATGTCTTTAGGATATTCAAGACCTCTTATTCTCACAGGGCCTTTCTCAAGTATAATGGCACGGTATTCGTTGTTTAAAGATTGTGGCCATGTGCCAATGTCATCTATATCCCATGCTAGTACAGTTTCAAACTGTTTTAATTTCTTGTTTGTGTCTGCATCTGTTTCAAATGATTGTTCTGTGTGTTCTTGCATTTCTTGAGCTCCATCTGCATAAAAATTTTCTTGGGAAGTTACATGATGATCTTGATCAACTTCGTTGTTTTCATGATGTACAAACTTAAGTATAGGAACCGTTCTGTGCTTCCACAGCTAATCCTATTTCATTTTTTCCGTTTTTCTTTTTTGTCCCAGAAGGTTGTTTTCGATAGGACATAACTTATAAGGGTGTTCTTAAGAAATAACTGTTTACATTATTATTATCAGAAATATTATTTAAAATAGCTAATATAGGATAGCTGTGAGCCTGTGAACTTGAGCTAGTGTGAAGACTGAGATACAGTAGAGTTGGAAACCCATGTCATTTTTACAAAGCCACTTTTTAGTTTTAAATGTATAATGGCATCAGTCTTAACATTAGTTACAACTCTATATCAACTTTATACTGTAAATAGATCAATGGCATTATCCAGTTAATAAGCTGGGTTTCCAACAGTGGGAAAATATAACCCTAGTTTTACTCCTAGGTAAAGCACAAAATGACCAAAATGAAGTCAGTACAGAATCATCTCATCTAGATTAAGGTAGCACAGAAATGTTACAGAAGTCCTGTTGTGCCTTATTTATGTTTGGAAAGACATTAGCAATAGCAGCACATTCACATGATAAAATACATGATAAATCACTGCCTCTAAAATTCCATCAAAAACTGACATTTTCACAGCTCTAGCATGATCTGCTGTACAGATTCTTCACAAAGAAGTGTCCCTGGCCTTTTAAACTCATATTAACTATGTATTTACTTTATGAAAGTTGGAGAAAACATTATGAAAATGTAAAACATTGGCTGCCCAACTTCTGGGCTGGCAAAAGTTCTACTGACTCACAGGGGAAAAAAAAAGCAGGAGAATCTTAGTACAACATATGGTCACTCTATGCCAGGGGTCGGCAACCTTTCAGAAGTGGTGTGCCAAGTTCACTGTAATTTAAGGTTTCTCGTGCCAGTAATACATTTTTAATGTTTGTAGAAGGTTTCTTTCTATGTCTATATTATATAAATAAACTATTGTTATTATCTGAGGTCTTGGCCACCGGTCTTGCTCAGGCCACTGCCAGCTGAGTAAATGAAACCCCAAACTGGCAGTGGGCTAAGCGGGGCTGGTGGCTGGAACCCTAGACAAGGATCCCAGGTCCTGCTCAGCCTGCTGCTGGTCTGGGGTTCTGACCACCAACTCCTGCCAGCCAGGATCCCGGCCGCCAATCCCCCCTCAGCCCGCTACCAGCCTGGGATTCTGCTCACCCAGGCTGGCAGGAGGCAGAGTGGGGCTGGCGGCTGAGCTCCTGACTGGCAAGGGGCCGGCAGCCGGAACCCCGAAGTAGCAGTAGGCTGAGTGCTGCTGGCACCCCAGACTGGCAGCAGACTGAGCCACTCAACTCCCCACCAGCCCTACTCAGCCCCGCTGCTGGCTGAG
This sequence comes from Gopherus evgoodei, assembly GCF_007399415.2. Taxonomy (NCBI): domain Eukaryota; kingdom Metazoa; phylum Chordata; order Testudines; family Testudinidae; genus Gopherus; species Gopherus evgoodei. Next base: position 122,460,515 of record NC_044325.1, on the reverse strand, counting down.
TGAATGGAACCCCAGGCTGACAACAGGTTGAGTGGGTCAGCTGGCCTGCTCAGCCCACTGCCAGCCTGGGGTTCCTTGGGGGTCCCCAGGCCAGCAGCAGGTGCTGAGTGGGGCCGATGGCTGGTATCCCAGTTGGCAATAGGGCAGCAGCCGGAACCCCCCGAGCAGTGATGGGCTGAGCCGCTCAGCCTGCTGCTGCATACCATCAAAAATCAGCTCACCTGCCACCTTTGACACGTGTGCCGTAGGTTGCCGACCCCTGCTTTATACACTAGTAAGGAGATGAGCATATTACAGTTGTTGGAGGGCTCTTATCAGGAGTAACAGGCTATAGGAAAGTCAGTCAACATTTTTTGTTTCTCTGATGAAAACTGGCCCACTCCCTGCCTCAAACCAAACCTGTCACTAATAATTGTCACAACTTAATTTTCTGTTTTTGGCTAAGATATTGATTTTTAAAAAAAAATATTGAAATTGGATTCAGGATTGTTAGCAAGAATTTTTGGCAAACAAAGTTGTTAAATGACAATCTAAATGGCAACACAGTACTGCTTTCATGCTTGGCTCACCCCTCAGCCTGCTGGTCCAACAGCTGCAGTAGAGGAGGAGATAGGTGGAAAACTGCAAGACCCCAAAATCCACCTCTTGGGGTGCAGAATGGCAACAGCAGCAGCAAACCCTCAGGTCCAATCACACGCCAATGGGCACCACCACCAGCCTTATGGACCATGGTGAAGTTAGCACAGCATCTGATCTCAGGGATGGTGCACCCATGGAGCCACAGCAGCTCATCCTGCCCTGTGCAGTTCCGCCCGGATGAGATGGATCGCTGGCAGCTGCCAGCCCGGGGGAGAGGCGCTCCCCAGCTAGGGTGGCCAGATCCAGATGTCCTGATTTTATAGGGCCAGTCCCGATATTTGGGGCTTTGTCTTATATAGGCACCAATTACCCCCACCTAGAGTGACCAGATAGAAAGTGTGAAAAATCAGGATAGGGATGGAGGGGTGGGGTAAAAGGAGCCTATATAAGAAAAAGACCCCAGAATTGGGACTGTCCCTATAAAATAGGGATATCTGATCACTGTACCCCAATCCCCTATCCTGATTTTTCACACATCTGGCTAACCCCAGCCAAGCCCTGTGTGACATTCCAAACCTGACTGCCTGCCGAGGAAGTGAGATACTTTCACTTTCATTCCTCAGCAGGCAGCCAGCCAGCCCTCCCCCCACCCACTCCCAACACCTCACCCAACCTGACGGAGGGGAGGGAGGAGAGAGAGAGGGGTGCTCCTGGGGAGGAGGGAGAAAGGAGAGGGTGCTCCGTGGGGTGGGGGGGAGAAGAATGGATGTTATGGGGAACAACAAAGGATACTGGTTCCAGAGCCGCAGAGCCTGCCTCACCTCACCTCAGCCGGGGGGAAAGAGTCACACTCACAGGTGAGCTCCTTTCCCAACCCTACCCCCACCCCTTCCCAGAGACCCCAGCAGCCAATCCCATTCCTCAGACTGTGCTGCATTCGTCTCTCTCTAGGACCCAGCAGCCCTGCTTCTACGCTGTCTGGGCTGCCTGCAGAGTGGTGCCCCCAGGCAGAGTGAGGCCCTACGCGGCTGCCTATTCTGCCTATGCCTAAGGATGGCCCTGCTCCAGGGGCCCGGGCTCCGCAAGAGTTTTCTGGGGTCCCTGCAGCAAGTGAAGGAACCCGCTCCAGGGCTCCCGAAAAACTCTTGTGGGGGCCCCTGCGGGGCCTGGGGCAAATTTCCCCACTTGGCCCCCCCCCGGGCGGCCCGGTTCATCTCTCTCTCTCTCTCTCTCTCTCTCCTGCAGACTATGGGGTTGCCAACTTACAGCTGATTGCTGTGGGGAGCTCTCTTCTGTTCTCGCTACCAGAAAGACCGTGACTGAGGTTAACCTGAATTTAAATGAACTGGGCGATTCTGGTGTGAGGCGGCTGTGTACGGGGCTGAAACATCCAGACTGCAAACTGCAGAAATTGTGGTAAGAATTTTCATGTGCCCTTTAAGAATTTGACAGGATATGTGGCTGGTGTGTGTTGCCAGCTCCCTTCAGGCATCTGATATGTAGGACACCCTTCAGGCGTGTGTATGTGTAGTATAAGCCATCTGCCAATAACCTTCTGTTCACACTTGTGATGGGAGAGTCATGGCACCATCTGCTTTCGTACTCTCTTCCCTCTTGGAGGAACCAGTGAGCTTCAGATTCTCTCAGTCAGTGTACACTCGCCTTCCTGAACCCTCCTGAGGAGGGGGGTCACTGGGGCCTCACTGTGCTGGGTGGAAGGAGATGCAGCAGCTCCTTCTGAGATGATCTGTTGCTGATGGTTCCACTTCTCCCCCTCCACACTCCCTTGCAGGGAGTTGGCCTTGTCCAATTCAGAGTGGAAAGGGTGGGGAGAGCGAATGAGTAAATCATGCATGAAAGCAGGGGGGAAGGAGAGGGTGTCATACCTTACTGAAGGATGTTGCCCTGACACATCCAATTAGCCCATGGAAAAGTCTCCTCACAGATATGTTAGTAGCTCTGTCTCTTAGGACATTAAAAACTGCTCATTGGAAAGCATCTTATAGGGAAAAAAATCTCTCCTTAGCAGGGGGTAACCAGGTTAGCTAATGGAGGCTGTTGATTTACAAGCCAGAGGTGACTCATGGGAGGGGCAAAGTGGGTCGTGTAACTGCCAGCATGGCCCACACTGGCCCCTCCCCTAGGCTCCAGATCTAATGTTCTAGGGAGAAGAGGAAGGGGTGATGACAGATCACTCTGCCTCCCACACAAAACTTTGATATGAAACAGCCACAACCAGAGGAGCCTCTGCCATTTTCTGGGATGGAGCAGCTGTACCCAACTTCTTTGAAGTACATGGGTGATATCTGTATTATTTTTGTCTGTGTGAGAGCTTAGTTATTGTATTGCTTACTAAATGGTAACCAAGATAATGGCTGTAGATGGGCCCCAATTGCTAGTACTCAAATGGAGGATGGAGGTGTTAATTCCTTTGAAGTTCACCTCCACTAGTGTGGAATCAGGGGATCTGGCTGGGTGAATGAGGTCCCATCTTGTAAGCTCCATGGGGTCCAGGCAGGAAGACTTGCATGAAGAGCTTGAAAGTGTATAAAAGCTGAGCCTCTGAGACAGAGGATACAGGCTGTAAGGTCCCCAGGAGAACAAGATGTGGGGAGGGGTAATCAATGCTATGTCAGGCCTACATCAGTCATGAGGGAGATGCTAAGCTTAGGTAAGCGTGTATAGGGTTTTATAGTTTTAACTCTTTTTTCCTCCCGTGTATCTTCCTATGGATGGATAAATAATACTTTGTTTCAAACAAGCTGTTCAGAGTCACTATATCTTCATAATGATCTAGGCCCCCGAAGGGAAGCATATAGCAGGGGCCAAAACCAGTTAGATGTGTGGAGGAAACACAGCTGGTGAGCAGGAGTGCTGTTGATGTCTGACTTTTTCTGACCATGAAATGACATCTCTCAGAGGAAATGACTGTGGGGTGGAGAGAGAGGGACGAATGGGAGGAACCATGGATTGGCCATAAATCTATCCTAAATTTTGGCTGTCTGTGGAAAGGGCTAGGGTCAGTGCTGCTTAGACAGGAAGTCAAACTCCAAACTTTTTTGTTAACTGGCCAATGGCAGAACTTTGAGGTTTAGGCATCTGGGCCATTCTTAATGCTGATTGGACAACAGTGAAGGGTGAGTGATGTGGCTTAAGTGGGAAGCCACAATCAAGTTGGCTTCTTATTAGTCTCAAAGCTCTTTGGCTAGGGAGATGGGCCAGAAGGCAATTTTACTTCTTAAAACAAAAGCTGTGATCATGTCCCCTCCGTGCTTTTCTCTCTGCAGGTTAGATTAGTGTGGTCTCACAGCCAATTGTTGTAAGGTGCTCTCCTCTGTTCTCAGCACCAGCCAGACTTTGATAGAGCTGAGCCTGAACTTGAATAAACTGGGCGATTCAGGAGTGAAGCAGCTGTGTAAGGGACTGAAACATCCAGACTGTAAACTGCAGACACTAGGGTAAGCGTTTACAGGCTTTACTTTACGTGAAGAGTTTGCAGGTCATGTGTGATGCCATCTCCTTTCAGGTACACAGAGATTCCAAAAGCTGAGAATGTCTCCAGCACTTGAAAAATCACTGGCCTGCAACACGGGTGCAGCCTGTAAGAAGTTATTCTGTTTGGAAATCAAGGATTTTAAAAAGGTAGTCCTGAATTGAAGAACTGGATCTGAAACTCCTCATTCCTGGGTTTAACTATTATTCTCACGCATCAAAGGAATCCGCTAGCCTGGGTATGAGACTGATGGACTGGGGATAACACTGCCTATAAAAGCCATAGAGGGCACTGAAACTCTTAGAATTGTATCGTGCAAATCCTTTACCCTATATAAGCCCTGAACTGCATCACAGTCCGAGACATCTACCTCTGTGTTATAGTCAGTAGTTCTCTGTGTCTTTCAGCTTGTGAGGGGAGGGAAGAACCTGCTAATTTGGAGGATTTCATTGGCTATGCTTTCTCTACTGAACTGCTCGCTCCTTCCTCCTCCTCCTCCATACACAGACATCAGGAATTCATACCCATCCCTTAGGATTAGTGGTGCAGTTGGAATCCAGCACTCCAGGTGCAGATGAGGCATGCTACCTTAAAAATGTTAAAGATCTGGTCCCCACCCTATCAGAGATCGTTGAGGATCAATGGACACCTCTCAGGGACACTGAGTGGAGGGGCTGAAGTCCTAGTAGTTATCAGAGTCAAGTGGCTGGACTTGACTCTCCCCCTACCCTCTGCCCCAGGTCTCACAACACTATAATCTGTGCTCCAGACCTATGCTTCTGTTTTATATAGCAATTTAATACAGTACTTGCAGTCTTTACAGCATCCTACAAGACAATATGATTTAATCCACACTTCCAGAATGAATTAATTCTTTCTAGATGCCCATTGACATCAGTAGATAAAAATTGAGCAGGGAAGAAATTAGAAGTAATTTTCTTCTTTATGTTTTTGGTTCCTGCAGTTTGTTTAGCTGTGATCTCACAGCTGATTGTTGCGGGGATCTCTCTTCTGCTCTTGGTATGAATCAAATCCTGACAGAGCTGGACCTGAAGTGGAATCACCAACTGGGAGATAAAGGAGTGAAGGTGCTTTGTGACAGACTGAAACATCCATGCTGCAGACTTAAGAAAATAAGGTCAGTAACAGCTGTGTCTGTTAATTAGTCTGTGCCTGTTAAAATAATATCATCGTAATTTTAGCTCATTTATTAGCATTACAGTACTACAGTGCATGCACTGCCAGTGCTGGGCTAGCACCACTGCCCATCATGGGGAAGGAGAGAGAGAACCACTGCCATACTGTTTGGCCATATTTTACTAGATAAAAAAATGGCTAGAGAACCGGTGGTGAATGTCTCATGCCAACTGATTGCAGCATACAGATTGATTGATTGATTTTTTAAAACTCCTAATCTTGGTTGTGTGGGATGCCATAAAAAGATTTTTTGCCTCTGCCATAGCATCCGCAAAATCTCAGACAGGTTTGTTCCCGGTGGTAGATAGTCTGATAAATCCAGCCTGTCTCATTTTAGTAGCAAATCTGAGTCCTTCCTGTTGTGAAGAAATTATTTTGCACACAAGACTGATCAAATTAAAGACTGACCCTCTGCTTCTGTAGTGGCAGAACAAGGTTTTGAGGGAACAAATTGTCTTCTGCTCGTGTTTCAGCCAGTGGTGCTCCCTCAGGTACTGGAGGTGTTGAGCGAGTGATGTTTCAGCCTGTGCTTTGGATCTATGGCCTTCCAGGCTGGTGAAGGCCTCTGAGGAAGTACTTGGGTCCCTCACTTATGGAGATTGTCAACACTTCTCTTAGAGAGGCCAGGCTGCCTGTTGCTTTGAAGGAGGCATAACTCATACTGACAATCTTGCTAATTATTCAACAGTATCATAGAATATCAGGGTTGAAACAGACCTCAGGAGGCCATCCAGTCCAACCCCCTGCTCAAAGCAGGACAAACAACAACTAAATCATCCCAGCCAGGGCTTTGTCAAGCCAGGCCTTAAAAACCTCTAAGAATGGAGATTCCACCACCTTCCTAGGTAACCCATTCCAGTGCTTCGCCACCCTCCTAGTGAAATAGTGTTTCCTAATTTCCAGCCTAGACCTCCCCTACTGCAACTTGAGACCATTGCTCCTTGTTCTGTCATCTGCTACCACTGAGAACAGCCGAGCTCCATCCTCTTTGGAACCCCCTTCAGGTAGTTGAAGGCTGCTATCAAATCCCCCCTCACTTTTCTCTTCTGCAGACTAAATAAGCCCAGTTCCCTCAGCCTCTCCTCATAAATCATGTGCCCCAGCCTCCTAATCATTTCCGTTGCCCTCCTCTGGACTCTGTCCAGTTTGTCCACATCCTTTCTGTATTGGGTGGCCCAAAACTGGATGCAATACTCCAGATGTGGCCTCACCAGTGCCACATAAAGGGGAGTAATCACTTCCCTTGATCTGCTGGCAATGCTCCTACTAATGCTATGCCGTTAGCCTTCTTGGCCACAAGGTCACATGGCTGACTCATATCCACCTTCTCATCCACTGTAATCTACAGGTCCCTTTATTCAAAACTGCTGTTTAGCCAGTTGGTCCCCAGTCTGTAGAGGTGGATGGGATTCTTCCATCCTATGTGCAGGACTCTGCACTTGTCCTTGTTGAACCTCATCAGATTTCTTTTGATCCAATCCTCCAATTTGTCTAGGTCACTCTGGACCCTATCCCTACCCTCCAGCAAATCTACCTCTGCCCCCAGCTTACTGTCCTCTGTGAACTTGCTGAGAGTGCAATTCATCCCATCATCCAGATCATTAATAAAGATGTTGAATAAAACTGGCCCCAGGACTGACCCCTAGGGCACTCTGCTTGATACCGGCTGCCAACTAGACAATGAGCCATTGATTACTACCCGTTGAGCCCAGGTATCTTTCCTTTTTTGGATAAGATTGTGGGGTAGGTTGTGGTGAGACAATCCACAATATCTAAATGCCCGTGATGTCCCTGACCCTTGTCAATCTTGGCATAGACCTGGCTTGGTCACAGAATGCCTGGATGGAAGTGAATGGAGGCTGCTCTTCAGTGGTTTCATTCTTTTTCCTCAGATCTCAGCGATAGTTGTGGGCAATTGCTCCTTTTCTATTACCCGCACAAATTCTCTGTCACTCACACACTGTCGGGGCACCCACCTTTACCCGTTTTTAGGGTTCAGGCATAATCCTGTTAATTTAAATACCCACCCATACCCAATTCCTAGGGCTCAGGGCGTAACTTCCTGTGGGTTTGCAGGATCTTTTACCAGTGAAAGAGCCTTACACAGTAATATCCTTATTCTATTTATTAACAATTACCAACCAAGCAGAATACACACGCTAAGCATACAATGCTATCCTCACCAGTTCTGATCAGGCAGGCAAACTTTCCCTGTTGGCCAGGCAAGGTCAGTTGCATCCGGGTTCTGGTTGCTGCACGTCACGGTCTTGCAGAGGATTCTTGGCAGCTCTGGTCTTAGGCTGTGTTTTGGGGGTGAGTTCTTCTTCCAGGTCTTTCCTTCTTATTATTCTGTTCCTTCTTTTCTCCTCTTCTGGTCTTCTTGGACCCCAGTTTGCATAGTGAAATTTGAGTCCTGCTTAGCTATACCTTAACCAATTACTTTACTACATTTTTACTTACCAATCCTAACCTATTGTAACATAATTCTCTAACCAGTTATATTCCACCACCTTCATTGATTTACATCTAGAAAAATTAATTATACAGCAAACAGAAACAATTAAAGAACCAAACACAGATCATACAGACAAACAATATGGCAGTGTGGACCATAATGACAAAACAATAAAGAAATGGGGATTTCACAGCCCCAACTATTGATAAGTGTTTTCTTGTCAGACAGAAGGTATCAAATCAAGTTTTTCTTTAACCATCTTAAGATCTGTTTCTTTATCTGGTGATAGTGGCTGCCATTGGGACTGGGTCTCTTTTTTAACAGCCTGATTTTACACTACTTTAATCTAATTTAGATAGAATGAGAGGATGTGACTTTCTGCTACTCAGCTAATAGCTGCTGCTCTTTCAGTCTGGCTGCAGACAAAGACCATAGGATTTTAGGCCTTACAATATGACTACAGGCCTTATAATATCCTGCAGGAAAAGGGCCTGATCTTTACAGTTTTCTGAAGAGCTCTCAGGTGTGGGATGCCATGTGGGGCCATTCTGTCACCCCTCTTGTTCAGTGTGTCAAGGGGGCAGTGAGGAGGGTCTAGTGAGGAGGCATGGGGTTTGGTGTTTTCAGTATTCTGATGGCATCCTGCTGCAAGTCTTTCTCTCATCTAACTCAGATGATGCAGTTCAGTGCTTCAGCCGGAGTCTAGACTAGATTGTTGCATGAATGGGAGCAAGCTGGCAGAAGCTTAACCCAGATAAGACTGAGGTGATGATGGTTGGTTGGTGGAAGCAGATGGAGGACACGTTTGAGATAATATCAATTCCTATGATTGAGGGAGTACATCTACTGTTAGTTTCTAGGGCTTGTAACTTAGGGATAGTTCTAGACCCCAGCTCCTGTTTGACGATCATGTTGCAGCAGTGACTCAATAAGCTTTCTATCATCTGTGTCTGGTTAGCGGGTTACAACCCTTCTTTTTGGATGTAGGCCTTGCCATTGCTATCCATATTTCTGTTCTCTCAAAATCAGACTATTACAATATGCTCTATGGGGTTACACCTTAACCCACTGAGAGTCTAAAGCTGGTGTAGAACAGAGTATCTCGCTTGGGAGCACATGACACCAGAGCTCCAGGATCTCCATTGGCTGCCCTGTGGTCTCCAGGTGGAGTTTCAAACTGTGGATTATGACCTATAAAGCCTTATAAGACCTAGGACTGGTCTGCCTGAGCCCTAGGGCAGACTGCCACACCCATGCTCAGTAGAGGCACCTCAGCTGGATCCCCCTTTATAAAAGAATGGGGGTGGCTGGCAGGACGTTCTCTGGTGGGCTCTGGGACTTGCTACCCCTGCTCGGTTGGATATAGCTTGAATTGGGTGACTTTCTGGGTATGCTGCAAAAAACATCTGTAGGGTCTTTGCAGAGGGCTGAAGATGTGCTTCCCAGAACGATAAAGGGGTGGAAAGGAGCTTTTGTAAGTGGCCGAGTTCCTGTTGAAATGATTACTTGGCGGCTGCTGCTGCTGCTAGTTTGTTAGGGAATGTCAAGCCTTGGATAGGTACCTTTTTTTCAATGATTAATTGAATGGAAATAAAGGGAATTAGCAACATATGATCAGGAAGGAATCCAAATATGCACGTTGAGAGAGGTGCTGAAAAGGACGTATGCACTTTACTAACACTTCCCTGCTTTTTTCATTTGGATGTAATAACATTTGCTCTAAGTGTGCAAAGATAACAAAGATATTGTGGATCCCGAAAGAAAACAAAGAATTCTGCAGTAGTACAACCAAGGCATGTGTATCATTGCTGCACTCAGTTGAGCCTCTTTACACTTAGATTTGTTTTGATACAATTCATTTCAGTAGGCATTTTTGTCAAGTCTCACACCAATCTAGAGTCTTTACATAGAGGTAACTGAATGTACCATATACAGAGGAAACAAGATGTAAGCTAAAGTAGTGTTTAAATATGTTTCTCTCATTTAAACAAGGAGTGCTGGTTTTCAACAATTATTCACTGCCACAAACTTCGGTAATGTAGTGTTAAGGGTCACTGCTGGTGTTTTGCATCCTTCCAAAATGTCAAATGCATCTTTGAAAACCAAGAGATAAAGAATGAGGTACATAGTCATCAGGTAGCTTGTCTGGGGGTGTGAGGGATGTTGACTCCTGCAACACAAGGCTCACAGTTTTAGCAATGAGGAACATTTCTGGAGAAAGAGAGCTGATACAGAAGCTGTGACTCAGTCTACGTAACCAGAAGGGAACAAGAGTTCTGTGCACCAGTCAGAGAGGTTTAGGCCAGTTTTCCAGCAGCATCCTTCTGTAGGTTGACTCCCCAGCCCTTTGCCATGATGTACAGTCAACGCCTCATTCACAGAATATTCACTTGTGCAGTACGTGGAGAATGACTTAACAGGTGCATATGGCAAGGAATCCACTGAGAGGACTTTTATTGTTTACTGTCACATGGCTTCCCTTATGTCTACATCCAGAAATAAGAATCTGTCTAGACACCTACTGATGTCAGTGGGAGAAAGAAATAAGGAGTAACTTCCCTCCCACTATTTTTGCCTCCTGTAGATTTTCTTGGTGCAATCTTACAGCTGATTGTTGTATCGATATCTGCACTGTTCTCAGTACAAATCAGATCCTGACAGAGCTGGACCTCGGGGAGAACAACCTGGGATATTCAGGTGTGAAACTGCTCTGTGAAAAACTGAAATACCAAAATTGCAAGCTCAGGAAAATAAGGTAAGTAACAATTGACTTCCTTTTAGTGTCTTTTAAAATCATACAATCCTGATTTTAGCTTTTGCTATTAGGATTGCAATATTACAATGAATGCACTACCAACCCTTGATCAGCACCACTAACCTACATGGGGAAGAGAGAGAGACACGGCCGTGTTGATCAGCCATCTTTTGGCAGACCAAAAGTGGGATCATGTCCTAGTTTTTACTACATGAGGTTCTGACATCAAAATCTGCTCCATTTATATTTTGCTCAGAAAGGCAGATGCGGAACACAAGTCTGGGATCCTATCATCATTCAAAATAACCCTCTTCCTTCATTCCTCTCATTTACTGCCATGAGGATAATTAATCCTGGGACAAAGATGTAAGGGAAAAAGAGAGACTCAAAGAAAGAGAGCAGGGACAAATAAATCAGGACTGTCTGTCAAGCAGCCCAGTTTCTTCATTCTTTAGTGCAAGCCTGCCCCTCTCTCTAGGCAGCAGCCCTCACAGGTGTTAACAGCACTGGCAACTGTAGTTAAGAAAGACATCAGGAACATGAAGAGCTTGGTTCAGCATACATGCCAGGCAGTTATAAATTGTTATAATTTTCCTTAATTCACAAAATTTCAGACAACTAACTTAGTTCCCTGTAAATCCAGCATGGCACTCAGCGATGTGTTCTAAATCTACAAGTACAAGAGGATGTTATGAAACAAAATGATGAAAGATGGACTCAGATAAATGGAGATAAGTTCTGTGGAGACTCTGGGCTTGTACGATTATTGATACATTTAAAATAAAAACACCCCAGGAGGCAAACGTGGAATATTAAAGCTGAAAAGTTAAGCTCTTAAAGTTTAGGAAATGCTAGAATTGAACTTGCTTTTGCAACATTAGTTCAGCCCCCTGGTGTGTAGGCATCGTGATAAAACCTTTAATTACGTGATCACAAATTCTTTTTATTTTCTACAGGCTCCTTGCCTCATTAAGTGCACAGGATAGATAGCGTTACTGAATGGACAGTCATTCGATATTCCTTGTTAGTGTTCTAATAGACATATTCAAAGTACATAATCTTTTTTTTAGGATATGATTTTCTTTTGAGATGCCTTTGAGGAAAAGAGAACAACTTGTAACATGTGTCCCTCTTGTACATATGTCAGAGTTTAGGCTGTATAGCAGTTTATGAAGCCTTGTGTGTTGTGGAAGGAGGATAGTGTGACAGGGTCAGGCCAGATGGCTACAAGAGAGTGGTCGAAGGTAGATACATTAGCTCCAAGTTAAGCAGGTCTTTTTTCCCTGTGTAAGATAACAGGGACTATTCCAGAACACTCAGGAACTTTCTAGAACTAATGAAGGCAGGCAGGCTTATTAGGAGGCCTGCAGCCAATTGGGAAGTTACTAGAATTAATTAAGGCTAATCAGGACCCCTGGTATAAAAAGTCTCTCACTCCAGTTAGTGGTGTGTGCATAAGGAGCTGGGAGTGAGAGGACATGCTGCTGGAGGACTGAGGAGCACAAGCGTTAACAGAGATCAGGAGGAAGGTCCTGTGGTGAGGACAAGGAAGGTGTTGGGAGGAGGCCACGGGGAAGTAGCCCAGGGAATTGTAGCTGTTGTGTAGCAGTTCCAGAAGGCACTCTAGATAGCTTCAGTCCACAGGGCCCTGGGCTGGAACCCAGGGTACAGGGCAGGCTTGGGTTCCCCCCAAAACCTCCCAACTCCTGATCCAACACAGGAAGATCTCTGAGGCTAGCAAAATCCACCAATAAGCGCAGGACCCACCAAGGTAGAGGAGGAACTTTATCACGATAGTAATGGGTAAGAATTAATACATTTTTATACTGATGTTGTTAGAGAAGCAAAAGTATTTGTTTTGTTTTTATTTCCTAGCTTTTCAGCACTGGAGAATAATGTTGTTAAAGCAGAACAGACCAACCTTAACTAACAGCACACACAGATTTTTTTTTTAATCTGTGAATATCCCTAGTTTTTAAGGTGACTGTATAAATTGGAGATGAAAAATGAAATCCAAATAACTTACTTCTTGGTAAAGAATCTTGGCAACACAGTGAACATGGCAGCAGCTGTCTATGTTCCACAATGGAAAATCTTGACATCTAATTAAGTGTGGCCAGCATGACTCCTGTAATAGCCCTCCAAACATACCATAAAAGGCACCATGTTATCCATGGAAGGGAGCTATGAAGCCTTGGCAATGGGTATACATTGATTTGCAGGAAAAAAACAAGCAAATGATCCTTATTCTTGCTAGCCAGAGGGAGTTCACATGACAACCTCCTCTTCTGGAAAAACACCCGAAGTGGTTTGCAATACATTTGCCACCTACTTGAGGAGTTCATTTCAGATAATGGTCCACAATTTATTTCTGAGGACTTCCAGACATTTCTATGGCAAAATTCTGTGAAACTCATGCTAGGTTAGCTACCTGTCACCCAGCCTCAAATGGCCTGGCAGAGTGTTTTGTGCCATCGCTGAAACAAAGATTACCCAAAAGTGGTAGGAAATTTGCAAAATCCAAGTGGCAAGGATCTCCTGTTTTCATATAGGTCAACCCCCCAGTCTACCACTCCGAAAACTCCCAGTGGAGTTGTTTTTAAGATGTCAGTTATGTACTAGGCCAGACTCATTGAGAGCACTCCATGAAAGACAGCAAACAGGGAAAAACCCACAGCATCATAATCCTGACAGGTTTGTCTGCCAAGGGCAGACAATGTTGGTACAATATTACAGGGGCGAGATGAAGTGGGGGGGGGGGGGGCGGGGAAGGTGTGGTAAAGCAAATATTGGGACCAGTGAGAGGTAAAAGGAGAGATCATGAAGAGGCACATTGACCAACTGTTATCAGTATTATCAGCCCAGCACAGTTACAGCCTCTGAAGTTAGAAAAAAATATTACAGGTGGTGTTAGCCAGAGGAAGAGGGAGGAGATGGTACCAGACAGTGTTGGAGAGGGGGACAGCAAAAGGTGCTCCTGCTGGGGGTGAGCCAAACTTGCTCTTCCTGATTAGCACCCACCAGCTGAAGGGAAATCACAGACCTCCCGGAAAGGTCAACTTGTGTTGCCCTTCTAAGGGACTGTACTCAGGGAGCATTTGAATTGGGAGCTGGATCGCTCCTTTTGTATCTAATAAAATTAATACTTTTTTTTATCACACAGGTTGCGCTATAGCAATATGAGTGAAGAAATAAGGAGAGAGCTGAGCGCTGTGGAAACAGTGAACCCTCATCTGGTCATACAGCTATAATGTTGTGCAGCCCAAGAAGGGCAATAGTTAACTTATCTTCAGGGTGTTAAGGATTGTTTCCACTGGGTGGAGCAATTGATAGTATGGGAAGTATACTGCAATCTTGTTTGTTTTTTTTAAAAAAAAAGGCAGAGTTTTGTTTGCCTGATCACGATAAGAGAAAAACAGCAGGCTGTTCCTTGCTAGGAAATCCCCAAGTCTGCTATGTAGGAACTTGTGCCCAAGAAGACCTGTCTCTTTGATTCCTCTCAGGGTCGAGTTCACAACTTTTGCTGGCTTGCTCACTCCAACACACACAACCTGCAGGCAGTATCCTACTCCCTACATTTGTGTGTGTTTTTTCCCCATAGGTTTTATTTTTTTCCTGCCTTGTTTTTAAAATAGAAATTCAGGTCTTTGGAGGCTGTGCAGCTGCATCTACTCTAAGATGTTACATGATACTTCCGTAATGTGATGCTCAAAGCAGTGCCTCTCCGTCACTGGCAGCAATGGTGGGAGTGGTAACAGCTGTGTAGTAAATCTTCACATTAGTTAAGCACTGATTTGGACAAAGTGTGGTCAACTATACATTCCTTCACTACTACTGCCCCAAGGCAATGAGAGATATACCGGCTGCTCCAAACCCCAGAAGAGTGCATAGCACGCGACTGGACCAGTGTATGAGTGGCTCAGTCTGCTGAGGAGGAGGACGACAACTTCCCTGATGACTTTTAGCCCAGTGGTTAGGATACCCACCTGGGATGGGGGAGAGCTCCAGTTCAGGCCCCCTTCTCCCTCTCATGTGGAGAGGGATTTAAACAAGGATCTTCCACATTTCAGGGGAGCGTTCTAGCCACTGGACTGAGGGGCTCCCTCAGTCTTTCCTGTTGAAGTTGTTCCACGTTAAGTAAATAATTAAATATTAGGTGAGCCCAGAGAAAGAGTTAGGATATTTCTATGCCTACTGGTTAGGGATACTCACCCCAGAAAGGGCTGATCCCTTTTCAAATGCCTTCTGCCTGTCAGGTGGAAGGGGGGACTTGAACTGGAGGTCCCCCACATGCTGGTGAGTACCCTATCCTCTAGGCGAATGGCTGGGAGGGCAGGGGGAATGCGGTACGTGGAGTGCCTCCTCCTGGTTTTGTTTCAGCCTCCGCATGTGACAGTGGCCAAACACCTAGCTTCTCCTCCCAGTTCACAGATCACAAGCAGAGAAGTCCAGACTACAGGGAGACACCTAAGTGCCTATCTCCGAGAGAGAGGCAAATCTTAGCTCACACCCCTCTTGTAAGCATCTTCCATTGGCTAGTGTAAGTGCCTCACCCCTGGCAATGCTGGTTTTGTGGAACGCAGTCTAAGGCACCTCTCTCCCCCTGCTTCATTGTATAGGGAGCCTAGGTGCCGAACTCAGGCTTTGTGGATCACAGTGTTGTTCCTGTGATTTTTCTAGGCACCATGGTGCTCAGTATCTGTGTCCATTCATGGATCCCACCCCTGGCTACTGAAAATGAATGAATAACAAAAAACAGTCCAAATGCTCACAGTGGCCAGTTGGAGTAGGGCCGGGCTCACAGGGAGCCTGATGCTGAGAAAAGCTGATCATGTGCAATTCCAGTTAAAGTCAAGATTAATCCCAGGTTGGGGGCCTAATTTACTGGCATTTCTCACTGGCATTAAATGATTTAGGGCTACAGTTTAAAAGAATAGCAGCTTCCTTCAGCAGTTCCTGTTGTTCTTAACAGGAGCTAGAAGCTAAACACCTTGAAAATCTGGCCGGGTAGGTGTTTAAAAGGGAGCTGTTGGGTGCTGAGCTAACTCTAAATCTTTAGTGAGATTGAATGTAGACAACCTCACTGTAGCAAATTTTTTTGGTTCTGTGTTTTCTGTTAGTTTACTCTGAATCAATAGAAACATAGATTTATTCACAAAGCTTTATCATTTGGAAAGAAATGCATTACTTAGTTGAAGGCTATTCTGTTCACTCTGTTGCACTAAACCAATGTTAAAATAAGAGGTCCTGGTTATTTATAGATCACCTGATTCAACTTTCACTGGGAAAGTCGATGGGAGTTGGATCAGGCTCTCCATGAAGAAATATGGTCCTGCTGCAATTATTGTCCCTACCTAATAACAAAGTGAACTATGCACACTGGACGGAAATGCAGAGAACTTCATTTGTTTTAATAGGGTAGCTACAGTTGCTTTGGGATCTTAAGGGAAGAGATGATCGCGATCATCTCTATAGCTTATACTGTCCTGAGTTTAATTTTGCAAACATCTTCCTCTGTCATTGTTTTTCTTTCCTGTGCTATTTTGTTTATGGATTTTATATTAATAGTCATTTTAAAAAAGTTTAACTACTAAACACTTGTAACAAGATGAATAAATTATGATGGCTTGTCACCATATCTGGTGCTGTATCTTTCACAGTGGTTGGCTCTCCCCATGCTCACAATGACCGTCACCTGTCTTTCTGTGGTACTGTCAGGGAGGAGTAGCACAGTCCCATGTTCAAGCTGTACCATACTACCTTGCTAGAGTTCAGAACTCAATTTCTCTCTCCAAGGCATCTACCCATAACTGCATCAGTAAACTGCATCCAAAACTATTGCCTTACATAAAAGCAGGTTTAATTGGGAATTTTACAGAAAGTTTTTATTCCATGATTTTTTTCTAAGTGTAAAAATAAGCAGTGCTAGCCCAATGCAACACAAAGCATAGCTGACACGGTATTGGACTCAGTAACAAAATACCAAATGTTACCTGGGGCAGCAGCCCAGCAGCAACCTGTATTGTTCTCTGACCCTTGTCAGGGATTAGGGCTGGTTTCATTGTTCACAGGAAGTGACCCTATGCCCTGATTGTACCAGGACAGTCAGTGGTGCTAGGCCAGTTTACACCAGCTGAGGATCATGCCCAGTCTTTTGAGTTAGTCACCCGCGTGGTGCACCTGCAACACACTCAAACTCACGTGCAGTGCTATTCTAACCACTGGGCCTACACAGTTACCTTAATTTACCACACAATTCCTAACAGGCCCCAAAACTTCAGGGGCAGGAAGAGCACAGGCCACCACAGTACATGCTGTGACTGACTGTTAAAATGCTCTGTCACAGCCTCCCTCAGCTGCATAGCTCTGCATTGAACTCTTCTAATAGCCCTTTTTTCTGGCTGTTCAAACTCAGCAGACAACTTCTCCGCACCCGCCCTGGTGGCACACAACAGGCAGCTATAACTATTGGGATATTTTTCTCACTGAGATCCAATCTTGTGAGTACACACCACCAGCATCCCTTTAATCTATCAAAAGCACATTCAACTGTCATTCTGCACCTGCTGAGCCAGTAGTTGAATCTTTTCTCACTGCTGCCAAGGTGGCTGGTGCATGGCTTCAGGAGCCAGGGGAGCAAGAGGTAGGTGGGGTCCCCCAGGATCACTATTGGCATTTCACATAGCCAGTGGTAATCCACCAGTTGAGAAAGCATTTCCCTGCTTACAGCTTTCTGAATAGTCTTGTGTTCTTAAAGTGTCATGCACCTTCTCTGTCCAGCCAAAATGGATGTCGGTGAAACATCCCCAGTGATCCATCAATGCTTGCATAATCTAGAAAAGTTGCCCTTTTTGTTGATGTACTCTGTGACAAGGTAGGTTGGTGCCAAACAGGGACGTGCATGTCATCTATAACCCCATGGCAGTTTGGAAACTCCAGTGTTGCAAATCCATCCACTATGTCCCACGTTACCAAGATTCACCATCCTACAAAGCAGGAGACTATTAACAGCTCTGCCCACTTGCATGACAACAGCCCCCACTGTGCATTTTCCAGCTCCAAAATGGTTTCCCACTGACCAGGACAAATCTGGCATGGCAAGCTCCTCAGTGCAATCGCCACTCACTTCTCAGTTGTCAGAACAGTTCTTATTCTGGTGTCCCTGCACTGGAGGGCTGGGTGAGCTCGACACACAGATCCAGCAATGTGACCTTTCACATCTGAAAGTTCTGCCGCTACTGCTCGTTGTCCCAAGTCTGCATTACAATGGAATACCACCAGTCAGTACTTGTTTCTTGGGCCCAGAACCTGCACTCCACAATCTCCAGCTGCTCTGTGATTCTCTCAATAAGCTTGAATTGGTTTTTGCTGTGTCCCACATCACTCTGTCCTCCACTAATTTGCCATGTCTCCCATTGCTGTGGTGGTTCTTTTGGCTCTGCATTGTTCATCCTGTGTTTGGAATGCTCATGACAATAGTGCAGAGCTGTGTGGGTACCCTGCTTCTGTCAGAGATGGCAGATGGTGAAAAGTGCTGCATGGGTTTGTGGGATTTTTAAAAAAGGTGTGTAAATTATGAGATATGGATGGAATTAAAGCTGCATGATGGGAACTTGAACCCTTGCTCCCAGTCACCCCTGCGTGATTCCTTTCTGCCCCACCATGGGTTGCCAAAATTTCCCAAAGAGTGTGCTGAATGATGGCTAGTTGTATGCTGGGATACCTACCCACAGTGTATCAACACAAACATTCCTGGTGCGTGCATGCAGCACCAGCACACAGAGCCGAGTATACATGTGAACAAGTGATCTACTAACTGCTGCAGCCTTATGTCAACATAACTTACATTGACCAAAGTTTGCAGTGTGGCCATGGTGTATGTCTTGAAACACCTGGGAGGTTCTAGAAGACTGGAAGAAAGGTAATGTTGTGCTAATATTTAAAACGGGTAAATGGAATTATGTGAGTAATTATAAGCCTATCAATTAGACATTGATTCTGAGCAGGATAATGGAGTAGCTGATACAGGACTCGACTTAACTAGATGATTTAGTTGGGGTTGGTCCTGCTTTGAGCTGGGGGTTGGACTAGATGACCTCCTAAGGCCTCTTCCAACTCTAATCTTCTATGATTCTAAAGGAGGACTATAATTAATGCAAATCAGCATGGCTTTATGGAAAATAGATCCTGACAAGGTAACTTTATATATTTTTTTTATGAATTACAAGTTTAGTTGAAAAAGGTAATAATGTTGGTGTAATATGCTTAAGCTTCTGTGAGGCATTTGACCTCATGGTACCGCACAACATTTTGTTTAAAAATCTAGAATGACAGCAAATTAACATGGCACATTTTAAGTGGATTAACAAAGAGAAGGTTAAGGGGTGATTTGATATCAGTCTGTAAGTATCTACAGGAGGAACAAATGTTTGATAATGGGCTTTTCAACCTATCAGAGAAAGGTATAATACAATCGAGTGGCTGGAAGTTGAAGCTAAGCAAATTCAGACTGGAAATAAAGTTTAAATTTTTAACAGTGAGGGCAGTTAACCTTAGAAGAACTTACGAAGAGTCATGGTGAATTCTCCACCCCTCACCATTTAAAAATCAAGATGGGATGTTTTTCTAAAAGATTTGCTCTAGGAATTATTTTGGGGAAGTTCTCTGGCCTGTGTTATCCAGGAAGTCAGATTGGATGATCATAGTGGTCCCTTGGAATCTATGAAACCGCATTCTTGGGTTGCGCTTCCTCTCTGTGTTTTGAATGAGATTTGTGTAGCCTAAGAGGCAGACAGATCTGGGCTTTAGAATAAAGTTCTAAATTGCCGACTAGACAACCAGATACATAATCAATGAAGAGGAAAAATAAAATGCCTTTGGCCTCTTCCACTGCTATGTTTGTATGCAAAGTAATTCCATTTCTAAGTAAAAAGCATATTTTATTGCTAGCAGAATTTTTTTCTAAAACCAAAAACTATTAAAAAAAATTGTTCTCCCTAAATGGCCAAAAGTTACAGAGTCTGAATATGCAGAGTCCAAAAGGATATTTTGGGCAGGAGTTGTATTTTGGGATACCAGAATTAGTGTGCACTATTTAACAAAGAATATTTAAATTCAGGTCATTATTTTCTATACAAAAGTTCATTAGTCAGAAAATGGTCAGTGCTGCCGAGTGTATTATACATATAAGCAGGGTCCTGTGCATTCCTATGAATTTGTGGATGCAGAATTTGCTGTGGAATTTACCTGACACAAAATTGTGTTTCAGAAGTTGAAAATTTTTTTCTAGTCTGTATGATTGTCAAAATAGCCTTGAAAACATGACTCAGCTGTAACTGGTACAGTGATGCCTGCCTGAGTCTGCTGAGAATCTGAAAAAAAATATATCTCTGGTAGATTGATCTCAATTAGGGCCCCATCAAGTTTGATTCAAGGGCCTCAAAACTGAGTATTTTTGCCGTGCATTTAGCTGCTGCCAAGTGCCCAATATTTTGTTATCTGTTCCCATGCCTTGATGGGGTATGCCTGCAATTGTCTTTCTCTACAGCTTTCCCCACAAGGGGGTGCTAATTGCATTTGTACAGTGCTCTGCTCTGTGCTCTTTTCTTGAAGCCAGGCAATGGGGCTTGGGAAGCGAGAGCTGGAATCCAGCTGGCAGACAGGAAGCGAGGGATGGGGGAACCAGAAGTATAGGTTGGTGATCTGGGGCCATGTGAAGAACAATACAGCAGCCAAGGCCACAGGAGTTGGGGAGATGAGCCACTTAGGGTTCCTATAAGTAGGGCTTTCCACCCTAGGGTTAGGGTTCTTAAGCGAAGGGCACTTGGTGCTAGGCTTCCTATGGGTAGAGGTTCCCACCCTAGGGTTAGGGTTCCTAAGGGTAGGGAACTTGGAGCTAGGGATCGGGTTCCTATGGGTAGGGCACTTGGAGCTAGGGTTAGGGTTCCTGAGGGTAGGGTTTCCTGCCTCAGGGTTAGAGTTACTAAGGGTAGGGCACTTGGAGCTAGGGTTAGGGCTGCTATGGATAGGGCTCCTGGCCCTAGGGTTAGGGTTCCTATGCATAGGGCACTTGGAGCTAGGGTTAGGGTTCCCATGGGAAGGGCACCCTGCCCTAGGGTGAGGATTCCTAAGTGTAGGGCACTTGAAGCTAGGGTTATGGTTCCTATGGGTAGGGCACTTGGTGTTTTGGTTAGGGTTTCTATGGGTATGGCTTCCCACCATAGGGTAAGTGTTGCAAATGGTAGGGCACTGGGAACAAGGGACAGGGTTCCTATGAGTATGGTTTCCTGCCCTAGGGATAGGGTTCCTATGGTTAAGGCATTTGGACCTAGGGTTAGGGTCCCTATTGGTAGGACTTCCCAATCTAGAGTTAGGGTTCCTAAGGGAAGGGCACTTGGAGCTAGGGTAAGGGTTCCCATGGTAGGGTCCTTGGAGCTAGGGTTAGGGATCCTATTGGTAGATCTTCCCGCCTTAGGATTAGGGCACCTATGGGTAGATCGCTTATAACTATGTTTGGGGTTCCTATATGTAGGGCTTCCCACCCTAGGGTTAGGGTTATTAAGGGTATGGCACTTAGAGCTAGGGTTAGGCTTCATATGGGTAGGGCACTTGGCGCTAGGATTAGGGTTCCTATGGTTAGGGCATTTGGAGCTACGGTTAGGGTTCCTAACAGTTGGGAACTTGGAGCTAGGTCTAGGGTGCCTATGGGTAGGGCTCCCCGCCCTAGGGTTAGGGTTTCTAAGGGTAGGGGACTTGGAACTAGGGTAAGGGTTGCTATGGGTAGGGCTTCCCGCCCTCGGTTTAAGGTTTCAAAGGCTAGGGCACTTGGAGTTAGGATATCGATGGGTCGGGCACCCCGACCTAGGGTTACGGTTTCTAAGGGTAGGGCAGTTGGAGCTAGGGTTAGGGTTCCTATTGGTAGGGTACTTCGTCCTAAGTTTAGAATACGTAAGGGCAGGGCACTTGTAGCTAGGGTTAGGTTTCCTATGGATAGTGATCCCTGCCCTAGAGTTAGGGTTCCTATGGGAAGACACTTGGAACTAAGTGTAGGGTACTTGGAGGTAGGGATAGGGTTCCTATGGGTAGGGCACTTGGATCTAGGGTTACAATTCCTATGGGTATGGCTTCCCGCCCTAGGTATAGGGTTCCTCTGGTTAAGGCACTTGGATCTAGAGTTAGGGGCCCAATGGGTAGGCCTTCCCAATCAAGGGTTAGAGTTCCTTAGTGTAGGGCACTTAGAGCTAGGTTAGGGTTGCTATGGGTAGGGCACTGGATCTAGGTTTAGTGTTCCTATGTAGAGGGAACTTGGAGATAGGATTAGAGTTCCTAAGAGTAGGGCATCCCACCCTAGTGTTAGGGTTCCTATGTGTAGGGCACTTAGAGCTAGTGTTAGGGTTCCTAAGGGTAGGGCATTTGGAGCTAGGGTTAGGGTTCTTATGGGTAGGGCACTTGAAGCTAGGCTTAGGGTTCCTAAGAGTAAGGCACTTGGAGCTAGGGTTAGGGTTCCTATTGGTATTACGCTTTGATCTAGGGTTAGGGTTGCTATGGGTAGGGCTTCCAAATCTAGGGTTAGGGTTACTAAGGACAGGGCACTTGGAGCTAGAGTTATGGTTCCTATGGGTAGAGTCCTTGGAGCTAGGGTTAGGGTTTCTATTGGTAGTGCTTCCCACCCAAATGTTAGGGTACCTATGGGTAAGGCGCTTGTATATAGGGTTATGGTTTCTTTAGGTAGGGCTTCCCACCCTATAGTTAGGGTTCCTATGGGTAGTGATTGCCTCCCTAGGGTAAGGGTTGCTAAGAGTAGGGCACTGGGAGCTAGGGTTAGGGTTACTATGGGTAGGGCTTCCCAATCTAGGTTTATGGTTCCTAAGGGTAGGGCACTTGGAGCTAGGGTTAAGATTCCTATGGGTAGAGTCCTTGGAGCTAGAGTTAGGGTTCCTATTGGTAGGGCTTCCCGCGCAAGTGTTAAGGTATCTATGTGTCAGGCGTTTGTAACTAGGCTTAGGGTTCCTTTAGGTAGGGCTTCCCGCCCTAGGGTTAGGGTTCCTAAGGGTAGGGCATTTGGAGCTAGAGTTCGGGTTCTTATGGGTAGGGTCCTTGGAGCTAGGGTTAAGGTTCCTATTGATAGGGCTTCCCGCTCTAGGGTTAGGGTACCTATGGGTAGGACGCTTGTAAATAGCGTTAGGGTTCCTTTAGGTAGGGCTTCCCACCCCAGGGTTGGGATTCCTATGGGTAGGGTACTTGGAGCTTGAGTTATGGTTCTTATGGGTAGGGCACTCCACCCTACGGTTAGGGTTCCTTGGTGTAGGGCACTTAGAGCTAGGATTAGGGTTGCTATGGGTAGGGCACTTGGAGCTAGGGTTAAGGTTCCTATTGGAATGGCTCCCTGCCCTAGGGTTAGAGTTCCTATGGGTAGGGCACTTTGAGCTAGGGTTTTGGTTCCCATGGGTAGGGCTCCCCGTCCTAGGATTAGGTTTCCTATGGGTAGGGCACTTGGAACTAGAGTTAGGGTTCCTATTGGAATGGTGCCCTGCCCTAGGGTTAGTGGTCCTATGGGTAGGGCATTTGTAGCTAGTGTTAGGGTTCCTATGGGTAGGGCTTCCCTCCCTAGGGTTAGGGTTTCTATGGGTAGGGCACTTGGAGCTAGGGTTAGGGTTTCTATGGGTAGGGCTTCCCGCAATAGTGTTAGAGTTCCTATGGTTAAGGCACTTGGAGCTAGGGTTAGGGTCTCTATGTGTAGGGCTTCCCAATCTAGGGTTAGGGTTCCTAAGGGTAGGGCGCTTGGAGCTAGGGTTATGGTTCCTATGGGCAGGGTCCTTGGAGCTAGGATTAGGGTTCCTATGGGTAGGGGTTCACACTCTAGGGTTAGGGTTCCAAAGGGTAGGTCCTTGGGAGCTAGGTTTAGGTTTCTTATGGATAAGCCACTTGGAGCTACTGTTAAGGTTCCTGTTGGTATTGAACTTGGATCTAGGCTTATGGTTCCTATGGATACGGTTTCCCACCCTAAGGTTAGAATTCCTAAGGCATGTCTGCAGAATATATGGCCTGCGGGCCGCATGCGGCCCGCAGAGGCTCACTGTGTGGCCCATGGCTGGGAATCAAAGGGCTCTTGGGTGCTGGCAGTGGTGGGGAGCCCAGAGCTCTTTAAATCTCAGCCGCAGCAAGGATTCTTAGGGCCCTGGGCTGTCCACAGCGGCGGGGAGCTCAGAGCCCTTTAAATCTCAACTGTGGCCGAGATTCAAAAGACTCTGAGCTGCCCGCAGCAGCGGGGAACCCAGAGTCCTTTAAATCTTAGCCGCGGCCGGGAAACAAAAGGCTCTGAGCTTCTCGCAGCCGTGGGGAGCCCAGAGCCCTTTAAATCCCAGCCGCAGCCGGAATTCATAGGGCTCTGGGCTGCCCGCAGGGCAGGGCTTCTACTTCATTCTTCAGGTGGATTGGTCAGGCAGGGGGCTGTTGGACCGGGCTGCCTGTCAGAACAGCTTTGATGCACCCCATTCAGCCTGTGATCCACCTTCTCTGTGTTTCTCTCTCCTGCAGCTTGGGGAGTTGTGGTCTCACAGCTGCTGGCTTTGGGGATCTTGCTGCTGTTCTCAGAACCTGACAGAGCTGGAGCTGTGTAATAATGAACTGGGAGATGCCGGAGTGCGGCTGCTGTGTGAGGACTGAAACATGCAAACTGCAGAGACTGAAGTAAGTAACATTTGACCTCCTCTGTGTATTTACAGGTATCCTCTGTGTAAAGTTCTTGACACAGTGAGAGATGGTGGAGGGGAGGAGAAGAATTTTTTTCTCTCTGTTCCACTCTGATGGTTCTCAGGGACTGAGAGTCACTTTGTTACCCCCTGGTTACAGCAAGAGGAAGTCTTACTAGTAGTACCTGGGTGTCAGCCCTCTGGCATCAGCAGCCTTTCTCTCATTGAAGCACTCTCCTCTGGGCTTATGCAGGCCCCAGCTTTGCCTTCCAGGCTGACAAAAGGGGAACCCTAATCACTGAATCCCTGATTCATTCTCCTATGATATCCAGCCCCTGACTCTGGCTACTCACAGAAATACCAGAATCTCTACACCCAAAGATGCTGCTGTGTACCCCTATTTATCAGAGTTACCTTAACCACTGCTCCTGTAAGCCACACAGCACTTGTGAACACTTACAATAAAACAAAAGTAGGTTTATTTAAGAAAGAATAAAGATTTATCCGGGAAAGAGAGAAGGTGATGGAAACAACTGGTTGTAACGCAAAACAAAATCCTAAAGCGTGAACTTGGGTCTACACTTGTCCATAGTTACTTATCATATGTAGTGAATTAGGTTTTCCCCACAAAGTTCAGTCAGTTGCCTAGCTAGCTGGTTCCATAAGAACCAGAATCCAAATATTCAGGACAGCCTCCTGAACTCCTCAAAAGCTTTCCTTAGTAAATACAGAGTGCCTTTGCCTACACTCTGTTATACTGAAAACCATCATTTGTTATATTCATAGCCAGGGTGATCCCCTGCCTGCTGTGATGTTCCCTTTCACCTCCAAGTGGTTTTGATCATTTGCCATGATCTCTGATGGTTTTCCATTGACTGTTATGTGATGTGGCAAGGGTAGATGTTATACTTGACAAATAAATATCCTGTAAGATGTGTTTTTTGTATTGAGTTTGTCCCGTCTGAGGTAAGAGCTGTTTGCAAAGAACAGGGGACCCTTTGTAAAGGGGTCTCTGTGTCACACCAACCCAATTTTCCTCTCTCTTATTACACCGTCTCCATCTCATGCTGACCCTGGCAAGGGCTTTAGTGAAGAGGTGATCTTTTCTTTTGCTCTGACCATGGCCGGGCTAGGGCTCAGTCTGATCCCCTTTCAGAAGCAGTTCTACAGCTGAGTTCTAGCTGTTGAGAACACTCTGCTCCAATGCCCAAGAGGCTGAACCTGGGCATCTCCAGTGGGATTGTCCCTGTGAAGCACAGTTGAGACTGTCTGCTGCAGGCCATTGTCCTTGGAAGCAACAGCACAACTCTGTACCATACTTGTATCTCTGCACAGCCACACACAAACATGCATACAGCTGTGAACAAGGGATCCCATCACCTCTGGTGTTTAACCTGCTCAGAGGAAATATAATCACATATTTTCCACCACAACATCCCTCTGCTCTGTTTTAGCACAAGCACTTGTAAAGCAGCTGCAGTCGTGCAATGAGTTTTCTCCCAGTGAAGTTCCACACTGCCCCTGCCCATCCTTCCACGAGCATTTTGATAATTCAGCATCACTGGGGTCAACACAGGGGACTTTAGGGGAAATGTAATGGCCTGTGATGCACAGGAAGGCAGACTAGATGAGCTAATGATCTCTTGTTGCCTTAAACTCAATGAAGCTGTTCCTGGCACCTTCCAAGCCGCTCACTGAAGTTAGTTGCAAAAATTCATAATTTTGGTTCAAAAATGGATGAAGTACTAAGCAAAATATTCCAAAGAGAATTGTTTCCATTTTTCAGCAAGCTGTGCCACTGGTATTCCTGCTGCAGAGCAGGTGAGGGGAGATTAGTTGGTCCCTGTTCAACCTGGCCTCAAACACGCACCCCTCAGATTTACAAAGACACAATGAATGAAAAATATAGTGTTATTGCATTGGAACTTCAAATATGTGTCAATTTAAAAAAATTGTTTGGTGCACTGGGAATTCTTGTGCAAAACCATAAAATGCTACACCATGGCAGGGCTGACTAGCCTCCGATTTATGTGCATAAACACAGACACCCCACAAAGCATAAGGACTGCCTGTTGACAGCATCCGCAGCAATTTCCACACTCCTGAGGTATACTAAAGAACACAGAGCAGGATAATGAATTAACAAATTAATACCCGGATTAACCCTACCCTCTGCATTCCCCCACCCCAACTAAATCCTTTTTTGTATGGTTCTCCATCACCCACTGAATGCTCCCATCCTTACAGCCCCAAGGTACTCCAGTATAGCACGTGGGGAAGAACTCTGGAGAGCATTCTCTGGGCTGCGTGGAGGACCTCCGAAGATATTCTTTCTTTGGGCCCAGAGCTCTCTCTTCTCTAGCTCCTATAGGAAAATTCAGGATAGAGAGAAACTGAATTTAGCTACTAAACAAACAAAACATCTAAAAAATAACAAAATTTAAACACACAAGCAAACTCTGTCTAAAAAACATGATTGAAGAAATGAATTAAAAGAAAATCAAATCCAGCTCCTCACTGCCCTATGTACCAACCCCCAAAGCTGCTGGTACTCTTCATGATCCACTCTTCGCCTTCAGGCCCAGCACTTGTGGGGTGAGGGGTGGCAGTAGAAGTTGCTGATCCTCTGTCATGGCATCTGCAAGTGCAGGGTGGTGCTGCTCACAAAACATGTGCAGATCCGTGTGCAGGTCACAACCATTTAAAGAAGGCAATGCAGCAAACTAAGTGCACACAAACACTATAAGTCATAGATGTTATGCACCTGCTCCAGGAAGCAGCGCAAGGAAATGCAGGGTAGATGCAACAACCCCCAGGCCCTGCAACATTTACACAGTGCACTCGTAGTGAATGTAGTACATTGTGTGCACCCAAGATAGAACAGCTGGTGTGGCTGCACTGCATCATTGCAGTTTCCAGTTCAGTCACACTGATGCAAGTTGCAATGTGGAGTTCTCTAGTGTACACGTTAGATCATAACCTATTTAGGGCCTTAACAATTAGTACAAGGACTTTGAATTCAGTCTGGAAGGGAAGGGGTTACCAGTTGACTTGATGGAGCATCAGAGAAAGGGGTTCGCATCAGCCATTGTTGCTTAAAAAAAGTATGTTGTACTTATCTCTCCCCCCCAAGGCATAGTGACTTGTGTCAGTCTAACAATATTCACTGAGGTCTAGCCAAATGCTTGGCAACACTTGTGGTTCAATAGTAAAAGTATTTAAGAGACCAAATAACCAAGCTTAATTTAGTTTATTAATGAGGGACAAAGCAGTACAATATGAAAAGGAGGCATACATACACTCCTCCTTGAAACCAACTAATGTCTCAGCATGTTCACCTTACACAGAAGTAGTGCTTCAAAAATATGCAGCCAAGATAACACAGTGTGGTTATTCCCAAATGATAAGGCACTGAATATGTCATAGAATCAAGAACTGGTAGGGACCTTCAAAGGTCATTGCGTCCAGTCCCTTGCCTTCACAGTAGGACCAAGTACTATCTCTGACAGATTTTGCCCCAGCTCCCTAAATGGCCCCTTCAAGGATTAAGGTTTAGTAGGCCAATGCTCAAACCACTGGGTTTAGTAGGCCAATGCTCAAACCACTGAGCTATCCCTCTCCCTAGGGCTAGAATTCACCAGTCAACTTTCTTAACTTTTCTTCTTGTAGCATGGTGTATCTTTCTCTTTCTTTTGAATACTACATTATAAGCGCTACAAAGGCACTATCCAGCCTGTACTGGGATGTACAATGGATGTATCATGCCTTCGATCGGTTTTATATTTGCTAATGTCAAAAGCTATGTGTTGCTTTGTCGAGTACATATATTTAAAGTGAAGCTGGAAGTGCTACCAGCTGTTATTGTAGTCTGACACCTTTAGCAGTAGATTGTCATTTCTGTTGCTTATAATTTTGCTAACCTTAACCATTTTGACTTAAATTTTCCATGCTGCGTGTCTGCTTCAAGCTGGATATTTTTGTGAAATTTCAGCCTAAATGGTTCATCCATTTTCATCCATAGGCTAGGAAAACACACTCCTTTTCCCCAAGTAATTCTGATGAACTTTGCAGCGAGAAGCTCTATCACCCCCACGCTTTGGCGCAGGAATTTAAAATTTGGCAAGGGAAAGCATTTGTGCAAGAGATGTGCCTATTTCTGTTCCTGTGAAAATCTGCCTCAATTTTAAAAGTTATAAACATTTGAAAAATCTCAGTGTCGATGCTCAGTTGAGGCTTATTTCAGTTTTACAGTTAGAATCTCCAAAGCTCCCTTCTTCACTGAGCATGCTCCACTCTGGGTCTCCAGAGGGCTGAGTCAGCCCTGAGTGGGACTGCTGGGGAAATCAGGAACTTCAGTCTTGAGGGGTGACAGTACCCAGTCAGGAAGGGGTTAAAGAACTCATTTGGGCACAGGAACCATCTTTACTCTGCTTTGCTTTTCATTAGAGCCCAGGCTTTTCATTAGTGTCAGCTTGGGCCTCTGACACTCAGGGTTTTAGGAACTCAACCCCCTTCTCAGAGACTATTTACCTTTTACCTTGTGAGGAACAGTGGGGTGAGCCCAGACTGTTTTGTAGGCTGCAGGATTTTTTTCTTTGCTTTTTTCTGTCTTGGACAGTAGCCATGCTTTAAAGGAGGAGAAGATGCCTCCCAAAGACTGACATGGTGGTGGAGGTAGAGGATCCGGTAGTGGATATTCTGTCTGCCAGCACACCAGCCAGGATAGCCTTACCCTTCATTCGGACTATTCAGACTAAGGCAGCCACAATTGGGCAATCTCCAGCCTCTGTTCCTCCTACTGCCAAGGGGGTGGAGAGGAAGTATTTGGTCCAAAGACTATGAATACCTTTATATGCACCCCCAGCCATGCTCCCTCGTTGTACAGTCCATTAATGAGAGGGAAAGACATGACCAGAAAGCTCCAGTTCCTAAATCCAAGGACGCTAGATGCCTGGATCTATTCGGGTGCAAAATTTACTCCACTGGCGGCTTGCAGCTCAGAGTGGCTAACTAGCAGGCCCTCTTGAGCCAATATAATTATAATACCTGGAACTCAATTTAGAAGTTCAAAGAGCTTATTCCTCAGGAGTCCAGGGAGGAGTTCAGGGCCCTACTAGAGAAGGGCAAGAAGGTAGCCAGGACGTCTTTACAAGCCTCAATAGATGCAGCAGACTTGTTGGCTAGGACCCTAGCCTCAGGCGTAACTATGCTCTGCATCTCCTGGCTACAGTCCCACCAGAACTCCAGCAGACTATATAGGACCTACCTTTTGATGGCCAAGGTCTGTTCTCAGACAAGATGGACTCCAGGCTTCAGAGTCTGAAGGACAACCAGGCCTCATGCGTTCTCTGGGCATGCATACCCCAGTGACGCAACGTAGGCCATTCTGATCCCAACCGCAGCGCACCTACCCCAACCCCCAGCTGAGACAGGACTTCTTTAGAAGATGCAGCCTGGGTGGTAGGTGGAGACAGTCTGGTCCACAGACGGGCCAGAACCAGGGTCCCCCCTAAACCATCGACAGGGCCAAAACAAAAAAACCAGTCTCCTTCCAGGATCCTTCCCCACCTTTGAACAACCGCCTCTTTCAACCTTTCAACCATCCTAGCCACCGAGTCTGCTGCATCTATTGAGGCTTGTAAAGACTTCCTGGCTACCTTCTTGCTCTCCTCTAGTAGGGCCCTGAACTCCTCCCCGGACTCTTGAGGAATAAGTGTGGTCCAGCATAACATCAGACCGCAGGTCCTACGTGCGGTGGAAAGTGGATATCACCTTCAATTTGTTCCCCCCCCCCCCACACACACCCTCCCCATCCCTCTTCAGGGGCCCTTCTCACGAGCAACTCCTTCTGCAGGAGGTGCAAACACTCCTACCTATCGGAGCAATAGAGGAGGTTCCAAGGGAACTAAAGGGCAAGGGGTTTTACTCCCATTATTTCCTAATCCTCAAGGCAAAGTGGGGGGCTATGGCCCATCCTGGACATGCGCAGACTCAAGAAATTCATGATAAAGTTGAAGTTCCGCATGGTTTCCCTGGGGACCATTATTCCTTCCCTGGATCCTGAAGGCTGGTATGCCGCCCTCAACATGAAAGACACGTACTTCCACATAGCCATTTATCCGCCGCACAGGCGTTTCCTTTGCTTTGTGGTCAGCCAACAGCACTTCCAGTTTACTGTCCTTCCCTTTGCTCTATCCACAGCACCAAGGGTCTTTACAAAGTGTATGGCTGTTGTAGCTACCTCCCATCGTCGACATCGGATCCAAGTGTTTCTGTACCTCAACAACTGGCTCATTTGGGGTTGCTCCAGGGACCAGGTGCAATCTCAGGTTCTGTTCACCATGAGCCTATTCAGACAACTGGGCCTGCTGCTCAATGATGAAAAGTCCACTTTGGAGCCCACCGAAAGAATAGACTTCATCGGAGCAGTCCTAGATTCGAGACTTGCCTGTGCGTGTCTACTGCATGCATGCTTTCAGTCCTTGGTGAACATCATCCGCGGCCTCTAAGGCTTCCTGACCTCGACAGTACACATGTGCCTAGGTCTCCTGGGACACATGGCATCTTGTAGCTTCGTGACCAGACACGCCAGACTGCGCCTCCATCCTCTTCAAGCCTGGCTCTCAATCATAAACCACCCTGGCCAGGACAGCATGGACATGGTGGTCAGCGTACTGCTGGAAATCTTGACCTCCCTGGACTGGTGGTTGAACCATAGCTTAGTATGTGAAGGAGTACTATTCCATGCCCCACAGCCTTCCCTGGCCCTAACCATAGACGCATCGTCGTTGGGTTGGGGCGCTTACCTCGCGTACCTTCGCATACAAGGCCTTTGGTCCACACAAGAGATATCCCTGCACATCAATGTACAGGAGCTGAGAGCAGTGCGCCTGGCTTGCCAAGTGTTCCACAATCACATTCAGTGCCGTTGTGTTGAAGTGCTCACAAACAACACAACGGTCATGTTTTATATCAACAAACAAGGGGGAGCACGATCGTCCCCCCTCTGTCAAGAAGCCATTCATCTATGGGAATTCTGCTTAGCCCACTCGATCCACCTGTGGCGTCGTTTCTCCCAGGAGTCCAGAACACCTTAGCTGACTGCCTCAGCAGATCACTTAGAGCTAGGGTTATGGTTCCTATGGGTAGGGCACCCCGCCCTAGGGTTAGTGTTCCTATGAGTAGGGCTTCCCGCCTTAAGGTTAGGGTTCCTAACGGTAGGGCACTTGGAGCTAGGGTAAAGGTTCCTGTTGGTAGGGCACAGGAGCTAGGGTTAGGGTTCCTGTTGGTAGGGCACTGGAGCTAGTGTTACAGTTCCTAAGGTTACGGAACTTGGAGATAGGGTTAGGGTCCTATTTGTAGGGAGCCCTACCCTAGGGCTAGGGTTCCTATGGGTAAGGCAGTAGTGGCTAGGGTTAGGGTTCCTTTGGGTAGGGCTACCCTCCCTAAGGTTCGGGTTCCTAATGATAGGGCACTTGGAACTAGGGTTAGAGTTCTGATGGGTAGGGAGCTTGTAGCTAGGCTTATGGTTCCTATGGTTAGAGCGCCCCTCCCTAGGGTTACGGTTTCTATGGGTAGGGCACTTGAAGCTAGGGTTATGGTCCCTCTTGGTACAGTTTCCCAACCTAGGCTTAGGTTTCCTAAAGGCAGGACACTTGGAGCTTGGTTTAGAGTCCCTAGGGGTAGGTCACTAAGAGCTAGGGTTAGGATTCCTATGGGTGGGGCTCCCCGCCCCAGGGTTATGGTTCCTATGGGTAGCGCACTTGGAGCTATGGTTAGGGTTCCAATGGGTAGGGCACTAGGAGCTAGAGTTAGGGATCCTATGGGTCGGGCACTTGGAGATAGGGTTAGGATTCCTATGGCTAGGACACTTGGAGCTATGAGTAGGGCACTTGGAGCTAGGGTTAAGGTTCCTATGGGTAGGGCACTTAGGTAGGGTTAAGGTTCCTACAGGTAGGGCACTTGGAGGTAGGGTTAGGGTTCCCATGGGTAGGGCACTTGGAGCTAGGGTTAGGGTTCCTATGGGTAGGGCATCTGGACCTAGAGTTTGGGTTCCTATGGGTAGGGCTTCCCGCCCTAGGGTTAGGGTTCCTATGGGTAGGGCTTCCCGCCCTAGAGTTAATGTTCCTATGGGTAGGGCACTTGGAGCTAGGGTTAGGTTTCCTATAGGTAGGGCACTTGGAGCTTGGGTTAGGGTTCCTATGGGTAGGGCACTTGGAACTAGAGTTAGGGTTCTTATGGGTAGGCCTTCCTGGTCTAGAGTTAGGTTTCCTATGGGTAGGGCACTTGGAGGCAGGGTTAGGGTTTCTATGAGTAGGGCACTTGGAGCTAGGTTTAGTGTCCCCATAGGTAGGGCTTCCCGGCCTAGGAATAAGGTTCCTATGGGTAGGTCTTCCTGACATAGGGTTAAAGTTCCTATGGGTAGGGCACTTGGAGATACGTTTAGGGTTCCTATGGGTAGGGCATCTGGACCTAGAGTTTGGGTTCCTATGGGTAGGGCTTCCCGCCCTAGGGTTAGGGTTCCTATGGGTAGGGCTTCCCGCCCTAGAGTTAATGTTCCTATGGGTAGGGCACTTGGAGCTAGGGTTAGGTTTCCTATAGGTAGGGCACTTGGAGCTTGGGTTAGGGTTCCTATGGGTAGGGCACTTGGAACTAGAGTTAGGGTTCTTATGGGTAGGCCTTCCTGGTCTAGAGTTAGGTTTCCTATGGGTAGGGCACTTGGAGGCAGGGTTAGGGTTTCTATGAGTAGGGCACTTGGAGCTAGGTTTAGTGTCCCCATGGGTAGGGCTTCCCGGCCTAGGAATAAGGTTCCTATGGGTAGGTCTTCCTGACATAGGGTTAAAGTTCCTATGGGTAGGGCACTTGGAGATACGTTTAGGGTTCCTATGGGTAGGGCACTTGGAGCTAAGGTTAGGGTACCTATGGGTAGGGCTTCCTGCCCTAGGGTAAGATTTCCTATGGGTAGGGCTTCCCGCCCTAGGGTTAGGGATCCTATGAGTTTGGCACTTTGAGCTATGGTTAGGGTTCCTATAGATGGGGCACTTGGAGCCTAGAGGTAGGGTTCCTATGGTAAATGTTCTTGGAGCTAGGGCTAGAGTTCCTATGGGTAGGGCTTCCAGACCTTGGGTTAGTGTTCCTATGGGTAGGGCACTTGGAGCTAGCATTAAGGTTCCTATGGGTAGGGCACCTGGAGCTAGGGTTAGGGTCCCTATGGTTAGGGCTTCCCGCCCTAGGGTTAGGGTTCCTTTGGGTAGTGTACTTGTAGCAAGGGTTAGGATTGATAAGGGTAGGGCGTCCCATCCTAGGATTAGTGTTCCTTTCGGTACGGCTTCCTGCCCTGAGGTTAGTGTTCCAATGAGTAGGCCTTCCCGTCCTTGTGTTAGGGTGCCTATGGGAAGGGCACATGGAGCTAGGGTTAGTTTAACTATTGGTAGGATGCTTGGAGCTAGGATATAATTTCCTATGGGTAGGGCTTCCTACCGTAGCGTTAGGGTTACTATGGGTCGGGTACTTGGAGCTAGGTTAGTGTTCCTATGGCAAGGTCACTTGGAGCTAGGGTTAGGGTTGCTATGGGTATGGCTTCCAGCCTTAGTGTTAGGTTTCCTATGGTTAGGGCACTTGGCCCTAGGGTCAGGGTTCCTATGGGTGGGGCTTCCTGCCCTAGGGTTATAGTTACTATGGGTAGGGCTTCCTGCCCTAGGTTAGGATTCCTATAGGTAGGGCACTTGGAGCTTGAGTCATGATTTCTATGGGTGGGGCACTTGGAGATAGGGTTAGGGTTCCTATGGGCAGGGCTTCCCGCCCTAGGGTTATGGTTCATATGGGTTGGGCACTTGGAGCTATTGTTAGGCTTCTCATGGGTAGGACACTTGGAGCTAGTGTTAGTGTTTCTATGGGTAGGCATTCCCGCCCTAAGGTTAGGATTCCTATGGGTTGGGTTTCCCGTCCTAGGGTTAGGGTTCCTATGGGTAGGTCACTTGGAACTAGGGTTAGGGCTCCTATGGGTAGGGCTTCTCGACATAGGATGAGGGTTCCTATGGGTAGGGCACCTGTAGCTAGGGTTAGGGTTCCTATGGCTAGGGCTTCCCGACCTAGGGTTAATGTTCCTATGGGTGGGGCTTCCCACTCTAGTGTTAGTGTTCCTCTGGGTAGGGCACTTGGAACTAGCATTAGGGTTCCAATGGATACGGCACTTGGAGCTAGGATTTAGGTTCCTATTGGTAGGGCTTCCCGACCTTGGGTTAGTGTTCCTATGGGTGGGGCTTCCCACCCTAGTGTCAGGGTTCCTCTGGGTAGGGCACTTGGAACTAGGGTTAGGTGCCCTACATATAGGAACCCTAACCTTAAGGCTGCACAAAGTCTGCCAGTAATGCCCTCCCTGGTCAGAGCTCCACCATCTTCTGTACTCACACCGCAAATGTGAAAAACAAGACTCCAGCCCCATCATTCTTCCTTGGCCAGGAGGCCCTTCCTCCAATCACCCTCTGCCTATTGAGCTACCCTAGAGTTGTTAATGTGCATTTCTTGAACACCCACCATGTCCAAGTCCAGCTGCTCCAAGGCACTGAACATGAAGCACTTCCTCCTAGGCCCCCAAATCCCTTCCACCTTCCACACAGCCATTTTCACAGATGACCTTTCCCTGCTACTGCCCTTGCTCAGTTGCGCAGAGGAGTTTTCATCCCCAATCCCTGCCTGTCACTGCCCAGCAGCCCTCTGGCACCATTCCTGAGGGTAACCCTGCCTTGCTCTCTTCCTGTCATGTTGGGAAAGCCAGCTCTCATCGTTAAAGGTAAGGTGGGTCAACTAGCGGCAGAAGTCCATTATATGTTTTCCTACTGCAGAGCATAAGATCAGAGACACATCTTTAGTGCAATCCAGAAGTGAGGCAAGTGGGGCAATTTGCCCCAGGCCCCGCAGGGGCCCCATGGTAATATAGTATTGCAACTTTTTTTGCTCCAGGCCATCCCTGCTCACTTTGGGTTCAGGCATTGCTGTGCTGCCAGAAAATAAGCTGCCACTGCACAAAGAGGATGAAAAAATCTGCTGAAACCTGAGATCGATCCATGGGCTTTTAGCTCTTCAGTCTAATGCTTACCTAATGGAGCTTTTTGGTGGCCATATGGGTTTATTCTGGCCTGTTGCTTCTCTGTCCAGGATGTTTTTGCACCAGTTGCACACAAAAAGGATGTCATTGTGAGCGGCCTTAAGGTTAGGGTTCCTATATGTAGGGCACTTGGAGCTAGGGTTAGGGTTCCTCTGGGTAGGGCTTCTTGCCCTAGGGTTAAGGTTCCTATGGGTAGGGCACTTGGAGCTATTGTTAGGGTTCCTATGTGTAGGGCACTTGGAGCTAGAGTTAAGGTTCGTATGGGTAGGGCACATAGATAAGGTTAAAGTTCCTATAGGTAGGGCACTTGTTTGTAGGGTTAGGGTTCCCATGGGTAGGGCACTTGGAGCTAGTGTTAGTGTTTCTATGGGTAGGCATTCCCGCTCTAAGGTTAGGATTCCTATGGGTAGGGCTTCCCACCCTAGGCTTAGGGTTCCTATGGGTAGGGCTTCCCGCCCTAGGGTTAATGTTCCTGTGGGTTGGTCTTCCTGTCCTAGGGTTACGGTT
The DNA here is from genome assembly GCF_007399415.2 of Gopherus evgoodei. Lineage (NCBI taxonomy): Eukaryota > Metazoa > Chordata > Testudines > Testudinidae > Gopherus > Gopherus evgoodei. Next base: position 122,424,731 of record NC_044325.1, on the reverse strand, counting down.
CCTATGGGTACGGCACTTGGAGCTAGGGTTAGGATTCCTATGGGTGGGGCATCCTGCCGTAGTCTTAGGGTTCCTATGGGTAGGGTTTCCCATCCTAGGATTACAGTTCCTATGGGTAGGGCACTTGGAGTTAGGGTTAGGGTTCCTATGGGTAGGGCTTCCCACCATAAGTTTAGGCATCCTATGGGTAGGGCACTTGGAGCTAGAGTTAGGGTGAATATGGGTAGGGCTTCCAGCCCTAGGGTTATGGTTTCTATGGGTTGGGCTTCTCGCCCTAGGGTTAGGGTTCCTATTTCTAGGGCTTCTCGCCCAAGGTTTAGGGTTCCTATGAGTAGGGCACTTGAAGCTAGGATTAGGGTTCCTATGGGTAGGGCACTTGGGGCTAGAGTTAGGGTGAATATGGGTAGGGCTTCCAGCCCTAGGGTTTTGGTTTCTATGGGTAGGGCTTCTCGCCCTAGGATTAAGGTTCCTATTTCTAGGGCTTCTCACCCAAGGTTTAGGGTTCCTATGAGTATGGCACTTGAAGCTAGGATTTGGGTTCCTATTGGTAGGGCACTTGGAGCTAGGGTTAGGGTTTCTATGGGTAGGACTTTCCAATGTAAGGTTAGGGTTCCAATGGGTAAAGTTTCCTGACCTAAGGTTAGGTTTCTGGTGGGTATGGCACTTGGAGCTAGGATTAAGGTTCCTATGGGTAGGACTTCTGGACCTAGGGTTAGGATTTCTATGTGAAGGGCTTCCCATCCTAGGGTTAGTGTTCCAATGTGCAGGGTTCTTGGAGCTAAGGTTAAGACTCCAAAGGATAGGGCACTTGGAGGTAGGGTTAAGGTTCCTACGGGTAGAGCACTTGGAGGAAGGGTTAGGGTTTCTATGGGTAGGCCTTCCAGTCCTAGGTTTACGGTTCCTATGGGTAGGGCTTCTCATCCTAGGCTACGGTACCAATGAGTACAGTTCTTGTTGCTAGGGTTAGGGTTCCTGATGGTAGTGTTTCCCGTCCTAGGGTTAGGGTTCCTGTGGTTATAGTTTCCTGCCCTAGGGTTAATGTTCCTATGGGTAGAGCACTTGGAGCTAGGGTTAGGTTTCCTATGGATAGGGCACTTGGAGCTAGGGTTAGGGTTCCCGTGGTAAGGGCTTTCTGACCTTGGATTAGGTTTCCTATGGTTACGACTTCCTGCCCTAGAGTTAGAGTTCCTATGGGTAGGGCACTTTGAGCTAGGGTTAGGGATCCTGTCTGAATGGCTTCCCGTCCAAAGGTTAGGGTTCCTATGAGTAGAGCAATTAAACCTCGGATTAGGGTTACTATGGGTAGGGCTTCACTCCCTACGCTTAGGTTTCCTATGGGTAGGGCACTTGGAGCTAGGGTTAGGGTTCCCTTGGTAAGGGTTTCTCGACCTTGGCTTAGGTTTCCTATGGGTACGGCTTCCCACCCTAGGGTTAGGGTTCCTATGGGTAGGGCACTTGGAGCTAGGGTTAGGGTTCCTATGAGTAGGGCCTCCCTACAGAGGGTGAGTGTTTCTATGGGAAGGGCATTTGGATCTAGGGTTAGGTTTCCTATGGATAGGGCACTTGGAGCTAGGGTTAGGGTTCCTATGGATAGGGCACTTGGAGCTAGGGTTAGGGTTCCTATGCGTAGGGCATCCGGAGCTAGGGTTTGAGTTCCTATGGATAGGCCGTCCCTCCTTAGGGATAGGGATCTTATGGGTAGAATACTTACAGCTAGGGTTAGGGTTCCTATGGGTAGGGCACTTGGAGCTAGGGTTAGGGTTCCTATGGGTAGGGCACTTGGAACTAGAGTTAGGGTTCTTATGGGTAGGCCTTCCCGGTCTAGAGTTAGGTTTCCTATGGGTAGGGCACTTGGAGCCAGGGTTAGGGATCCTATGGGTAGGGCACTTGGAACTAGAGTTAGGGTTCTTATGGGTAGGCCTTCCCGGTCTAGGGTTAGGGTTCCTATGGGTAGGGCACTTGGAGCTAGGGTTTGGGTTCCTATGAGTAGGGCACTTGGAGCTAGGGTTAGGGCTCCTATGGGTAGGGCTTCCCTGCCTAGGAATAAGGTTCCTATGTGTAGGTCTTCCAGACTTAAGGTTAAAGTTCCTATGGGTAGGGCACTTGGAGATATCATTAGGGTTTCTATGGGTAGGGCACTTGGAGCTAGTATTAGGGTTCCGATGGTATGGCACTTGGAGCTAGGGATCGGGATCCTATGGGTTGGGCACTTGGAGCCAGGCTTAGGGTTCCTATGGGTAGGGCTTTCTGTCCTAGGTTTTGGGTTCCTATGGGTAGGTGTTCCCGCCTGTGGTTTGGGTTACTATGGGTAGCGCACTTGGAGCTAGGGTTGCGGTTCCCATGGGTACTACACTTGGAGATAGGGTTAGCATTCCTATGGGTAGGGCTTCCTGCCCTAGGGTTAGGATTTTTATCGGTACATTTTCCTGCCCTAGAATTAGGGTTCCTATGGGTAGGGCACTTGGAGGTAATATTTGGGTTCCTATGGGTAGGGATTCTTGCCCTATGTTTGTGGTTCCTATGGGTAGGGTACTTGGGGCTAGGGATAGGGTTCCTATGGGTAGGCCTTCACACTCTGGGTTTAGGTTTCCTATGGGTGGGGCTTCCCGCCCTAGAGTTAGATTTCCTTTGGGTAGGGATTTCCACCCTAGTGTTATGGTTCCAATGGGAAGGGCACTTGTATCTCAGGTTAAGGTTCCGATAGGTAGGGTTAGGGTACCTATGAGTAGGGCACTTGGAGCTTGTGTTACTGTTCCTATGAGTAGGCCTTCCAAGCCTAGGGTTTTTGTTCCTATGGGTAGGCCTTCCCTCCCTATGGTTAGGGTTCCTATTGGTAGAGCACTTGGAGCCAGGGTTAGGGTTACTGTGCGTAGGGCTTCCCAACCTACGGTTTGGGTTCCTATGGGTAGGCCTTCCCTCCTAGGGATAGGGATCCTATGGGTAGGGCATTTGCAGCTAGGGTTAGGGTTCCAATGGGCAGGGCACTTGGAACTAGTGTTAGGGTTCCTATGCGTAGAACTTCTCTCCCTAGGGTTAGGGTTCCTATTGTTAGGACTTCCTGCCCTATGTTTAGGGTTCCTTTGGGTAGGGAAATTGGAGCTGTGGTTTTGGGTCCTATGGGTAGGGCACTTGGAGCTAGGGTTAGGGTTCCTATGGGTCGCATTTCGCGCCCAAGGGTTAGGGTTTTTATGGGTAGGGCTTCCCACCGTAGCGATAGGGTTCCTATGGGCAAGGCACTTGCTCCTAGAGTAAGGGTTCCTATGGGTAGGGTTTCCAGCCCTAGGGTTAGGGTTCCTATAGGTAGGGCACTTGGATCTAGGGTTAGGTTTCCTATTAGTAGGGCATTTGGAGCTAGGGTTAGTGTTCCTATGGGTAGGCCTTCCTGCCCAAGGGTTAGGGTTCCTATGGGAAAGGCACTTCAAAATAGGATTAGCATTCCTATGGGTAGGGCTTCCTGCCATGTGGGTAAAGTTTCTATGGGCAGGGCACGTGGAGCTAGGGTTAGGGTTCCAATGGGTAGGGCTTCCCATCCTAGGTTTAGGGTTCCTATGGGTAGGGTTTCACGCCCTAGGGTTAGGGTTCCAATGGGTAAGGCATTTGGAGCTATTGTTAGGATTCCTATGTGTAGGACACTTGGAGCTAGGGTTAAGGTTCCTTTGGATAGAGCACTTAGATAGAGTTAAGTTTCCTATGGGTAGGGCTCTTGGAGGTAGTGTTAGGGTTCCTATGGGTAGGGCAGTTAGAGCTAGTGTTAGTGTTCTTGTGGGTCGGTATTTCCTCCCTAGGGTTTGGGTTCCTATCGGTATGGCTTTCCGCCCTAGAGTTAGGTTTCCTATGGGCAAGCCTTCCCTCCCTAGGGTTACGGTTCTTATGTGTAGGCCTTCCCACCCTGGTGTTTGGGTTCCTATGGGTCAGACTTCCCGCCTTAGGGTTAGGGTTTCTATTGGTCGGGCACTTGGAGCTAGGGTTAGAGTTCCTATGTGTAGGGATCCCCGACCTAGGATTAGGGTTTCTATGGGTACGACACTTGGAGCTAGGCTTAGGGTTCCGATGGGTAGGGTACTTGAAGCTAGGGTTACAGTTCCTAAGGGTAGAGTACTTGGAGATAGGGTTAGGGTTCCTATGGGTAGGGCTTCCCCTCCTAGGGTTCTGGTTCCTATGGGCAGAGCACTTGGAGGTAGGATTAGGGTTCTAATGAGTAGGGCTTCCCACCCTAGGGTTAGGGTTCCTATGGGTAGAGCACCTAGAGCTAGTGTTAGTGTTTCTATGCGTAGGTATTCTGGCCCTAGGGTTAGGATACCTATGGATAGGGCTACACACCCTAGGGTTAGGGTTCCTTTGGGTAGGGCTTACTGCCCTAGGGTTAATGTTCCTATGGGTAGGGCACTTGGAACTGGGTTAGGGTTCCTATGGGTAGGGCAATTGGAGCTATTGTTAGTGTTCCTATGGGTAGGTGTTTCCGCCCTAGGGTTCGGGTTCCTATGGATAGGGCTTCCGGCCCTTGGGTTAAGGTTCCTATGGGTAGGGCACTTGGAACTAGGGTTAGGGTTCCTATGGGTAGGGCCCTTGGAGCTAGGGTTAGAGTTCCTATGAGTAGGGCTTCTCGCCCTAAGTTTAGGATTCCTATGGGTATGGCTTCCAGCCCTGGGGTTAGGGTTCCTATTTGTAGGGCTTCTCGCCCTAGGGTAATTGTTCCAGTGGCCAGGGCACTTGGAGCTAGGGTTAGGGTTCCTATGGGTAGGGCTTTGAACCCTAGGGTTTGATTTCGTATGAGTAGGGCACTTGGAGCTAGGGTTAGGGTTCCTATGGGTAGGGCACTTGGAGCTTGAGTTAGGGTTCCTATGGGTAGGGCTTCGAACCCTAGGGTTTGATTTCGTATGAATAGGGCACTTGGAGCTAGGGTTAGGGTTCCTATGGGTAGGGCTTCCCGAACTAGGGTTGGGGTTCCAATGTGTAGGGCTTCCCACCCTTGCATTACGGTTCCCATGGGTAGGACACTTGGAGCTAGAGTTATGGTTTTGATGGGTATGACACTTGGAGCTATGGTTAGGGTTCCTATGGGTCGTGCTTCCCTCCCTAGGGTTAGGGTTCCTATGGGTAGGGCACTTGAAGCTATTGTTAAAATTCTTATTGGTAGGGCCCTTGGAGCTTGGCTTAGGGTTCCTATGTGTAGGGTACTTGGAGCTTGGATTTAGGTTCCGATGGGTATCTCACTTGGAGCTATGGTTAGGGTTCCTATGGGTCGCACTTCCCCCCCTAGGGTTAGGGTTCGTATTGGTCAGGCTTCCTGTCCTAAGGTTAGGGTTCCTATGGGTAGGGCACTTGAAGCTAGAGTCTGGGTTCCGATGGGTAGGGCACTTGGAGCTATGTCATAAACAGAGAAGTAAGAGTTAATAGAACAGAAGTACTTCATCTCTCTTTTGCCTGTAAAGGGCTAACAAGATCAGTGAGCCGGGCTGTCACCTGACCAGAGGACCAATCAGGGGACAGGATACTTTCAAATCTTGAAAGAGGGAAGTTTGTGTGTGCTGTTAGATTTTGGTGGTTGTTCACTCTGGTGGCTCAGAGGGACCAGATGTGCAACCAGGTTTCTCTCCAATCTCCCTGATACAGGTTATAATAGATCCAGAATAGTAAATACTAGGTAGATAAAGTGAGTTAGGCTTATGTTTGTTTTCTTTATTTGCAAATGTGTATTTGGCTGAAAGGAGTTCAAACTGGTATTTTGCTGAAAAGATTTTAATTTGTACTTGTATACTTAGTCTGGGAGGGTATTCCCAGTGTCTATAGCTGAAAGACCCTGTACCATTTTAAATTTACAAAGATAATTTTTACTGTTTTTTCTTTCTTTAATTAAAAGCTTTTCTTGATTAAGAACCTGATTGGTTTTTTTTTCTGGTGAGACCCCAGGGGACTGGGTCTGGATCCACCAGGGAATTGGTGGGGAAAAAAGAGGGAAGGGGGAGAGAGGTTATTTTCTCTCTGTGTTAGGATTACTTTCTCTCTCAGGAAGAGTCTGGGAGGGGGAGAGAGAAGGAGAGGCGAAGGTGAATTTTCCTCTGTTTCAAGATACAAGGAGTTTGAATCACAGGGATCTTCCAGGGTAACCCAGGGAGGGGAAGCCTGGGAGAGGCAACGGTGAGGGAAAGAGTTTACTTTCCTTGTGTTAAGATCCAGAGGGTCTGGGTCTTGGGGTCCCCGGGCAAGGTACGGGGGGGACCAGAGTGTACCAGGCACTGGAATTCCTGGTTGGTGGCAACACTACAAGTACTAAGCTGGTAATTGAGCTTAGAGGAATAAATGCTGGTACCCCATCTTTTGGACGCTAAGGTTCAGAGTGGGGAATTATATCATGACAAGCTAGGATTAGGGTTCCTAAGGTTAGGGCACTTGGAGCTAGGGTGAGGGTTCCCATGGGTAGGGGTTCCCACCCAAGCGTTAGGGTTCCTATGGGTAGGGCACTTGGAGGTAGGATTACGGTTCCTATGAGTAGGGCACTTGGAGATAGGGTTAGGGTTCCTGTGGATAGGGCACTTGGATCTAGGATTAAAGTTCATATGGGTATGGGACTTGGAGCTAGGGTTAATGTTCCTATAGGTAGGGCACTTGGAGCAAGGGTTAGGATTCCTATGGGTATGGCTTCCCACCCTAGCATTAAGGTTCCTATGGGTAGGGCACTTGGAGGTAGGGTTAGGGTTCCTATTGGTAGGGCACTTGGAGATAGGGTTAGAATTCCTATGGGTTGGGCTTCCCACCATAGGTTTAGTGTTCCTATGGATAGGGCTTATAGCCCTAGGGTTAAGGTTACTATGGGTAGGCAGTCCTGCCTGAGGGTTAGGGTTCCTATGAGTAGAGTTTCCCACCCTAGGGTTAGGGTTCCTATGTATAGGGCACTTGGAGGTAGGGTTAGGTTTCCTAAGGGTAGGGCACTTGTAGCTAGAGTTAGGGTTGCTATATGTAGGACTTTCCGACCAACGGTTAAGGATCCTATGGCTAGACCTTGATGCTCTAGGGTTAGGGTTCCTATGGGTAGGGCCTCGCATCCTAAGATTTGGGTTCTATGGGTAGGGCATTTGGAGCTAGGGTTAGGGTTCCTATGGGTAGGGCTTCCTGCCCTAGGGTTAGGGGTCCTATGGGTAGGGCTTCCTGCCCTAGGGTTAGGGTTCCAATGGGTACGGCTTCCCGCCCAAGGGTTAGAGTTCCTGTAGATAGGACAGCTGGAGCTAGGGGTAGGGTTCCTATGGGTAGGGCTTTCCACCCTATGTTTAGGGTTACTATGGGTAGGGATTTCCACCCTAGGGTTAGGGTTCCTATTTGTAGGGCACTTGGAGCTAGGGCTAGAGTTCCTACGGGTGGGGTGTTTGGAGCTACGGTTAGCGGTCCTACAGGTAGGGCATCCCGCCGTAGAGTTAGGGTTTCTATGAGTAGGGCACTTCTAGCCAAGATTAGGGTTCCTATGGGTAGGGCACTTGGAGCTTGGGTTACGGTTCCTATGTGTAGGGCACTTGGAGTTAGCTTTAGTGTTCCTATGGGTAGGGCAATTGAGGCTAGGTTTAGGGTTCCTATGAGTAGGGCACTTGGAGCTAGGGTTAGGGTTCCTGTGGATAGGGCTTCCAGCCTTTGGGATAGGGTTCCTATGGGTAGGGCACTTGGAGTTAGGGTTAGGGTTCCTATGGGTAGAGTACTTGGAGCTAGGGATAGGGTTCTTATCGGTAGGGCTTCCAGCCCTAGAGTTAGGGTTCATTAGGGTAGGGCTTCCTGCCCTATTGTTAGGGTTCCTACGGGATAGGCACTTGGAAGAAAAATTAGTGTTCCTATGGGAAGAGTACTTGGAGCTAGTGTTAGGGTTCCTATGGGTAGGGCTTCCTGCCCTAGGGTTAGATTTCCTATGGGTAGGGAATTTGGAACTAAGGTTAGGGTTCCTATGGGTAGGACCCTTGGTGCTAGGGTTAGATTTCCTATGGGTTGGGCACTTGGAGCTAGCGTTCGAGTTCCTATGGGTAGGGTGTCCTGCCAAAGGGTTAAGGTTGCTATGTGTAGGGCACTTGGAGCTAAGGTTAGTGTTCCTATGGATAAGGCCATTGGAGCTAGGGTTAGGATTTCTATCGGTAGGGCCCCTGGACCTACGGTAAGAGGTCCCATGGGTAGGGCCCTTGGAACTAGCTTTAGGGTTCCCATTTGTAGGGCACCTGGAGCTAGGGTTAGGGTCTATGGGCAGGAACCTTGGAGGTAGGGTGAGCGGTCCTATGGTCAGGGCCCTTGGAGCTAGGGTTAGGGGTCCTGTGGGCCAGGTCCTTGGACCTCAGGTTACAGGTTCATTGGGTACGTGGAGCTAGGGTTCGGGGTCCTATGGGCAGGGGCCCTGCACCTAGGGTTAGCGGTAATATGGGCAGAGCCCCTGCAGCAAGGATTAGGGGTCCTTTGGTCAGGGCCCCTGGAGCTATAATGGGGGTATGGTGGGTAGGGCCCCAAGAGCTAGAGTTAGGGATCTACAGGTAAGACCCCTGGAGATAGTGTTAGGTGTGCTATGGGTAGAGACCCTGGAGATATTGTAAGGGTTCCTATGGGGAGGGCCCCTTGAGCTAGGTTTAGGGATTTTATAGGTATGGCCTGTGGAGCTTGGGTTACAGTTTCTATGGGTAGGGCCCTTGGAGCTAGGGTTAGGCGTCCTATGGGTAGGGCCCCTGGACCTAGGGTTAGGAGTCCTATGGGTAGGGACCTGGAGCTAGGGTTATAGGTCCTATGGGTAGGGCTCGTGGAGTTAGGTTAGGGTTGCCATTGGTAGGGCCCGTGGAGCTAGGGTTAGGTGTCCTACAGGCAGGGACCCTGGAGCTAGGTTTTGGGGTGCTAAAGGCAGGGCCCCTGGAGCTAGGATTAGGGGTCTTTTGAGTAGGGGCCCTGGAGCTAAGTTTAAGGGTCCTGTGGGCAGGGACCCTGTAGCTAGGGTTAGGAGTCCTGTGGGCTGGGCACCTGGAGCTAGGTTTAGGAGTCCTAGAGGGTAGGGCCCCTTGAGCTAAGGTTAGAAGTCCTAAAGGTAGGGCTCCTGGAGCTAGGGTTAGGGTTCATATGGGCAGGGCTCCTGGAGCTAGCGTTAGGGTTCCTGTGGGTAGGGCCAGTTGATCTAGGGTTAGGTTTCCCATGGGTAGGGCCCGTGGAGATGGGTTTAGGGTTTCCATGGGTAGGGCCCGTGGAGATGGGTTTAGGGTTTCCATGGGTAAGGCCCATGGAGCTATGGTTAGGGTTTCCATGGGTAGGGCCCGTATAGCTAGGGTTAGGGTTCCTGTGTTTAGGGACCTTTGAGCTAGGGTTAGGGTTTGTATGAGTAGGGCCCTTGGAGTTAGGGTTAGGAGTCCTATCGGTAGGGCCCATGCAGCTAGGGTTAGGAATCCTGTGGCCAGAACCTCTGGTGCTAGGGTTAGGGGTCCTATAGGCAGGGCCCCTGGAGCTAGAGTTAAAAGTCTTATGCACAGGGCCCTTCGAGCTAGAGTTAGGGGTCCTATGGGTAGGGGTCCTGGAGCTAGAGTGACGGGTCCTATGGGTAGGGCCCCTCAAGCTAGGGTTAGGGGTACTATCGTTAGAGCCCTTGGAGCAAGGGTTCGGTGTCCTATGGGTAGGGCTCCTGCAGCTAGGGTACGAGGTCCTATAGATAGGGCCCATAGAGCTAGGGTTAGAGTTCCAATAGGTAAGTGCCCCTGGAGCTAGGGTAAGGGATCCTATGGGTACTACCCCCTGAGCTAGAGTTAGAGATCCCATGGCTAGGGCTTAATGGATCTAAGGTTAGGGTCCCTGGTCCCTATGGGTAGGGCCCGTGGAGCTAGAGTTAGGTTTCCTATGGGTAGGGCCCTTGCTGCTAGGGTTAGGGTTCCTATGAGTAGAGCCCCTGGATCTAGGGTTAGGGTTCCTGTGGGCAGCGCCCCTAGAGGTAGGGTTCGGGGTCCTATGTAGGATCCTTAGCTAGGGTAGGGGTCTTATGGGCAGGGCCCCTGGAGCTCGGGTTAGGGTTTCTATGGGCAGGGCCCTTGGATGTAGGGTGAGTGGTCCAATGGTCAGGGCCCTTAGACCTAGGGTTACGGGTTCTATGGGTAGATCCTGTGGAGCTAGGGTTAGGGTCTTATAGACTGGGACTCTGCAAGCAGGGTTAGGGTTCCTATGGGCAGGGGCCCTGCACCTAGGGGGAGCTGTCTTATGGGCAGAAACCCTACAGCTAGGATTAGGGGTCCTATGGGCAGGGCCCCTGGAGCTAGGGTGGGGGTCCTATGGGTAGGGCCCCTAGATCTAGGGTTAGGGGTCCTATGGGTAGGGCCCTGGAGATAAGGTTAGGTGTCCTATGGATAGGGATTCTAGAACCAGAGTGAGGGGTCCTATCGGTAGGGCCCCTGTAGCTAGAGTTAGGGATCAATGGGTAGGACATCTGGAGCTAAGGTTAGGGGTCCCATGGTTTGAGCCCCTGTAGATATTGTAAGGGTTACTTTGGGTAGAGCCCCATGAGCTAGGGTTAGGGGTCTTTTGGGTAGGGCCCGTGGAGCTAGGGTTACGGTTCCTATGGGTAGGGCCCTTGGTGCTAGCGTTAGGGTTCATATGGGTAGAGCTTCTGGAGCTACAATTAGTGATCCTATGGATAGGGCACTTGAAGCTAGGGTTAGGGGTCCTATGGGTAGGGACCCTGGAGCTAGGTTTAGATGTCCTATGGGTAGTGCCCCATGAGCTAGGGATAGGGGTCCTATGGGTAGGGCTCATAGAGCTTTGGTTAGTGTTGCCATTATTCGGGTTCGTATAGCTAGGGTTAGGGTTCCTATGGACAGGATCCCTGGAGCAAGGGTTATGGGTCTTATGGGCAGGGCCCCTAGAGCTGCGGTTAGGGGTCCAATGGACAGGGACCCTGGAGCTAGGGTTTGGGGTCCTAAGGGAGGGACCCTTGGACCTAGGCTTAGGGGTCCTATGCGCATAGTGCCTGAAGCTAGGATTAGGGGTTCTAGAGCATAGGGCCCCTGGATCTAAGTGTAGGGGTCCTAAGGATAGGGCTCCTGGAGCTAGGATAAGGGTTCATATGGGTAGGGACCTTAGAGCTGGTGTTAGGGTTCCTATGGGTAGGGCTCCTGGAGCTAGGGTTAGGGTTCCTATGGGCAGGGCCCCTGGAACTAGGGTTAGGATTCCTATGGATAGGGCCCCTGGAGCTAGGGTTAGGGTTCCTATGGGTAGGGCTCCTGGAGCTAGGGTTAGGGTTCCTATGGGTAGGGCCCCTGGAACTAGGGTTAAGATTCCTATGGGTAGGGCTCCTGAAGTTGGGTTTGGGTTTCTATGGGTATGGTCCTTGGAGGTAGGGTTAGGGTTCCATATGTAGGGCACCAGGAGCTAGCATTAGTGTTCCCATGGGTAGGGCCTGTGGATCTAGGGTTAGGGTTCCCATGGGTAGGGCCCGTGGGAATGGGGTTAGAGTTCCCATGGATAGGGCCCTTGGAGCTAGGGTTAGGGTTCCCATGGGTAGGGCCCGTGGAGCTAGGGTTAGGGTTCTATGTGTAGGGCACTTGGAGCTAGTGTTAGGTTTCGTATAGGTAGAGCCTGTGGATCTAGAATTAGAGTTTCTATGGGTAGGGCCCTCTAGGTAGGGTAAGGGTTCCTACGGGAACGGACCCTTGAGCTAGGGCTAGGAGTCCTATGGTTAGGGCCCCTGGAACTAGGGTGAGGGGTCCTATGAGTAGGGCCCCTGGAACTAGGGTTTGGGGTCCAGGGATAGGGCATCTGGAGCTAGGGTTAGGGGTCCCATGGGTTGGGCCCCTGGGGTTAGAGTTGGAGTCCTATGGGTAGGGGCCTTAGAGATAGGGTTAGGGGTCCTATGGGTACGGCCCTTGGAGTTAGGGTTAGGGTTCCATTGGGAGGGAACCTGGAGCTAGCATTAGGGATCCCATGACTAGGGCACCTGGAGCAAGCGTAAGTGTTCCCATGGTTAGGGCCCTTGGATCTAGGGTTAGTTTTTTTATGGGTCGGGCCCATAGACCTAGGGTTACGGTTCCTATGGGGGTAGTGCCCCTGGAGCTAGTATGAGGTTTTCTATGGGTAGGGCCACTTGAGCTAGGGTTAGGCATCTTATGGGTAGGGTCTGCGGAGCTAGGGTTAGTGTTCCTATGGATAGGGCCCTTGGAGCTAGGGTTAGGATTTCTATCTGTAGGACCCCTGGACCTACGGTAAGAGGTCCCATGGTAGGGACCTTGGAGCTAGAGTTAGGGGTCTACGGGTAGGGCCCCTGAAGATAGGGTTAGGTGTGTTATGGGTAGGGACCCTGGAGATATTGTAAGGGTTCCTATGGGGAGGGCCCCTTGAGCTGGTTTAGGGATTTTATAGGTATGGCCTGTGGAGCTTGGGTTACGTTTCCTATGGCATGGGCCCTTGGAGCTAGGGTTAGGGTTCCTATGGGTAGGGCCCTTGGAGCTAGGATTAGGCGTCCTATGGGTAGGGTCCCTGGAACTAGGGTGAGGGATCCTCTGGGTAGAACCCCTGGAGCTAGGGTTAGGCGTCCTATGGGCAGGGCCCCTGGAGCTAAGGTTTGGGGTGCTAAGGGCAGGGCCCCTGGAGCTAGGTTTAAGGGTCCTATGGGCAGCGACCCTGTAGCTAGGGTTAGGAGTCCTATGGGCTGGGCTCCTGGAGCTAGGTTTAGAGGTCCTAGAGGGTATGACCCCTTGAGCTAAGGTTAGAGGCCTAAGGGTAAGGCTCCTGGAGCTAGGGTTAGGGTTCATATGGGTAGAGACCTTGGATCTAGTGTTAGGGTTCATATGGGCAGGGCCCGTGGAGGTAGATTTAGGGTTCCTATGTGTAGGGCCCCTGTAGCTAGAGTTCGGGTTCCAATGGGTAGGGCTCCTGGAGCTAGTTTTATGGTTCCTGTGGGTAGCGCCCCTTGAGCAAGGATTAGGGTTCCATGTGTAGGGCACCTTGAGCTAGCTTTAGGGTTCCTATGGGTAGGGCCCGTTGGTCTAGGGTTAGGTTTCCCATGGGTATGGCCCGTGGAGATGGGGTTTGGGTTTCCATAGGTAGGGCCCTTGGAGCTGGAGCTAGGGTTAGGGTTCCCATGGGTAAGGCTTGTGGAGCTATGGTTAGGGTTTCCATGGGTAGGGCCCGTATAGCTAGGGTTAGGGTTCCTAAGTTTAGGGTCCTTCGAGCTAGGGTTAGGGTTCGTATGGGTAGGGTCTGTGTAGCTGGGGTTAAAGTTCCAATGGGTAGGGCCCCTGGAACTATGGTAAGGGTTCCTATGGGTACTTCCCCCTGAGCTAGGGTTAGGGGTCTTATGAGAAGGACCCTTGGAGCTATGGCTATGGGTTTTATGGGTAGGCCCTGTGGAGCTAGGGTTAATGTTGCATGGGTAGGGCCTTTGGAGCTAGAGTTATGCTTCCCATGGGCTGGGCATCTGGAGCTAGCATTAGGGATCCTATGGGTAGGGTCTCTGGAGATAGAGTTAAGGGTCCTATGGTTATGGCCCTTGGAGCTAGGGTTAGAGCTCCTATGGGTCGTGCCCCTGGAGTTAGAGATAGGGGTCCTATGGGTAGGGCCCGTGGAGCTAGACTTAGGAGTCCTATGGGCAGGAACCCTGGAGCTAGGAATAGGGGTCGTATTGGTAGGGTCCCTGTAGCTAGAGTTGGCGATCCTATGGGTAGGGTCCCTGGAGCTAGTGTTTGTGGTCCTATGGGTAGGGTCCCTGGAGCTAGGGTTAGGGTTCCATGAGTAGGGCACCTGCAGCAAGGGTTAGAGTTCCCATGCGTAGGGATCGTGGAGCTAGGGAAATGATTGCCATTGACAGTGCCCGTGGATCTAGGATTAGGGTTCCTATTGGTAGGGCCCTTGCAGGTATGGTTAGGATTCCTATGGGTAGGGTTTCTGGAACTAGGGTTAGGGTTCCTATGGGTAAAGCCCCTGGAGCTAGGGTTTGGGGTTCTATGGGTGGCTCCCTTGGAGCTAGGGTTAGGATTCCATGGGTAGGGCACCTGGAGCTAGCGTTAGGGTTCCCATGTGTAGGCCACCTGGAGGTAGCATTAATGTTCCAATGGGTAGTGCCCGTGGATCTAGGGTTAGTGTTCCCATGGATAGGGTCATTGAAGCTAGGATTAGAGTTCCCATGGGTAGAGCCCGTGTAACTAGGGTTAGGGTTTCCATGGGCAGGGCCCATGGAGCTAGGGTTAGGATTCCTATGTGAAGGGCCCTTGGAGCTAATATTAGGGTTTTTATTGGTGGACCCATGGAGATAGAGTTAAGGTTCCTATGGGTAGGGACCCTAGAGCTATTGTTAGGAGTCCTATGGGTAGAGCCCCTGGAGGTAGGGTGAGGGATCCTCTGGGTAGAACCCCTGGAGCTAGGTTTAGGGTTCTGTGTTCAGGACCCTTGGAGCTAGCCTTAGGATTCCCATGGTTAGGGCCCGTGGAGCTAGGTTTAGGGTTCCATTGGGTAGGTCCCTTGGGGCTATTTGTTAGTGTTCCTATGGGTAGAGCCCATGGAGCTAGGGTTCGGGTTTCTATGGGTAGGGCCCCTGAAACTAGGGTTAGGGGTCCTATGGTTAGGGTAGTTCAAGCTAGGGTTATGTTTCCTATGGGTAGAGCCCGTGGAGCAAGACTTAGGGTTCCCATGGGTAGGGACCAAGGAACTAGGGTTAGGGTTCCTATGGGTAGGGAACCTGGAGCTAGGGTCAGGCTTCCTATGAGTAGGGACCCTAGAGCTAAGTTTAGGGGTCCTATCAGTAGGGCCCCTGCAACTAGGGTTAGCGGTCCTATGGGTAAGGCTCCTGAAGCAAGGCTTAGGGGTATTATGGGTAGGGCATCTAGAGCAAGATATAGGGTTCCTATAGGCAGCGTCCCTGTAGCGAGTGTTAGGGGTTCTATTGCAGAGCCCTTGGAGCTAGGGTAAGGGGTCCTATGGGCAGGGCCCTTGGAGGTAGGGATAGGGGTCCTATGGGCAGGGCCCTTGGACCAAGGGTTAGGGTTCCTATAGGGAGAGCCCGTGGAGCTAGGGTTAGAGTTTCTATGGGTAGGGCCCCTGGAGCTAGGGTTTGAGTTTCTATGGAAAGGGCCTCTGGAGCTAGGGTTAGGGTTCCTATGGGTAGGTCCCCAGGAGCTAGGGTTAGGGTTCATATGAATAGAGCCTCTGGAGCTAGGGTTAGGGGGCCTATAGGTAGGGACCATACAGCTAGGGTTAGTTATCCTATTGGTAAAGCACCTGGAGCTAGCGTAATGGGTCCTATGGTTAGGGATACTGGAGCTAGGATTAAAGGTCCTATGGGTAGTGCCCTTTGAGGTAGGGATAAAGGTCCTATGGGTCCGTGGAGCTAGTCTTAGGAGTCTTGTGGGTAGGGACTCTTGAGCTAGGGACAGGGGTCCTATTGATAGGGTCCCTGGAGCTAGGGTTAGGGTTCCTATGGTTAGGGCCACTGGAACTAGGGTTAGGGGTCCTATGAGTAGGGTCCCTGGAGTTAGGGTGAGGGTTCCAATGTGTAGGGCCTGTGCAGCTAGGGTTAGTGTTCTTATGGGCAGGGCCTCTGGAGTTAGGGTTATGGGTACTATGGACAGGGGCCCTGGAGTTAGAGTTTGGGGTCTTATAGATATGGACACTGGAGCTAGGGTTAGGAGTCCTTTGGGCAGGGCCCCTGGAGCTAGAATTAGGGGTCCCATGGGTAGGGCCCCTGTAACTATGGTTAGAGTTCCTATGGTTAGGACCCGTGGAGCTAGGGTTAGGTTCCTATGGATAGGGCCCCTGGAGCTAGGTTTAGGGGTCGTATGGGTATGGCCCCTGGAGCTAGGCTTAGGGGTCCTATGGCAGGGCACTTAGAGCTAGAGTGAGGGGTCCTATTGGCAAGGTCCTTGGAGCTTGGGTTAGGGGTCCTATGGGTAGGGCCCTTGGACTTAGGTTTAGGGTTCCTATGGGCAGGACCCCTGGAGCTAGGGTTAGGGTTCCTATGTGTAGGGACCCTGGAACTAGGATTAGGGTTCCTATTGATATGGCCCTTGGATCTAGGGTTAGGGATGCTTTTGGTAGGGCCCCTGAAACTAAGCTTAGGGGTCCTATTGAGAAGGCCCTCGGAGCTATGATTATGGGTCCTATCGGCAGGGTGCCTGGAGCTAGGGTTAGGGATCATATAGGCAGGTCCCGTAGAGCTAGGCTTAGGGGTCCTATAGGCAGGAACCTTACTACTACGGTTAGGGGTCCTATGGGCAGGGCCCCTGGATCTAGGCTGGGGGTCCTATATGTTGGGCAACTGGAGCTAGGGTTAGGGGTGCTATGGGTAGGTCCCCTGGAGCTAAAGTTAGGGTTCCATGGGTAGGGCGCTTGGAGCTAGCTTTAAGGTTCCCATCTGAAGCTAGTGCTGGGGTTCCCATGTGTACTGCACCTGGAACTAGGTTTAAGGTTCCTATGGGTAAAGCCGGTGAAGCTAGAGATAGGGTAGGGCCCGTGGAGCTAAGGTTAGAGTTCCCATGGGTAGGGCCCATGGAGCTAGGGTTTAGGGTTCCTATGGGTAGGGCCCCTGCACTAGGCTTATTGCTCCTATGCGTAGGGCCCCTGGAGCTAGGTTTAGGGGTCCTTTGGGTAGGGCCCCTGGAGCTTGGGTTGGGGTCCTATGGGTAGGGGCCCTGGAGCTAAGGGGGTTAGGGGTTCTATGGGTAAAACCATTGGAGCCAGGCTAAGGGTTTCTATGGGTAGAGCCCCTGGAGGTAGGGTTAGGGTTAGTATGGGTTAGAATCTGGAGCTAGTACTTAGATTCTATGGGTTGGGCCACTGGAGCTAGGGTTTGGGTTTCTATGGATAGGGCCCTTGGAGCTAGGTTTAGGGTTCCTATGGGTAGGGCCCCTGTAGCTAGGGTTCGGGTTCCTACGGGTAGAGCCCCTGTAGCTAGGGTTAGAGGTTCTATGGGTAGGGCCTCTGTAAATAGAGTAACTGGTCCTGTGGGTAGGGTCCCTGTTGCTTGGGTTTGGGTTACATGAGTAGGTCACCTGGAGCAGAGGTTAGGGTTCCCATGGGTAGGGCTCTTGGAGCTAGGGTTAGGGTTGCCATTGGTGGGGTCTGTGGAGATAGAGTTTGGGTTCCTATGGGCAGGGCCCCTGGAGCTAGGGTTAGGCTCCCTTGGGTAGGGCCCCTGAAGCTAGGATTAGGGGTCCTATGGGTTGGGCCCCTGTAGCTAGATTTAGGGATCCTATGGGCAGATCGCCTGCAGCTAGGGTTAGGTATCCTAATGGTAGTTTCCCTGTAGCTAGGGTTAGGGGACCTAAGGGTAGAGCAAGTTTTAGGGTTCCAATGGGTACGGCCCTTGGATCTAAGGTTTGGGTTCCTGTGAGTTGGTCTCGTTGAGGTAGGGTTAGAGTTCCCATGGGTAGGGCCCGTTTAACTAGAGATAGGGTTCCCATGCGTAGGGCCCGTTTAACTAGGGTAAGGGATCTTATGGGTAGGGCCCTTGGTGCTAGGGTTAGGATTCCTATGGTTAGAGCGCCTGGAGCTAGGGTTTGGGGTCCTATGGGTAGGGCCCCTGGGACAATGGTTTGGGGTCCTATGGGTAGGGCTCCTGAATCTACGGTTAGGGTTCCATGAGTAGGGCTCTTGCTTCTAGCGTTAGGATTCCCATGGGTCATGCCCCTGAAGGTAGCGTTAGAGTTCCTATGGGTAAAGCCCCTGGAGCTAGGGTTAGGGGTCCTATGGGTAGGGCCCATGGATCTAGGTTTCGGGGGCCTATGGGTAGGGACCCATGCAGCTAGGGTTATAGGTCCTATGGGTAATGCCCCTGGAGTTAGGGTTTAGGGTCCTTTGAGTAGGGCTCCTGGAGGTAGGGTTAGGGGTCCTATGGTTATGGTCCCTGGAGCTGGAGTTAGGTTCCATGAGTAGGTCACCTGGAGCAAAGGTTAGGGTTCTGATCTGTAGGGCTCGTGGAGCTGGGGTTAGGGCTGCCATTGGTAGGGCCCGTGGAGCTAGGATTAGGCTTCCTGTGGGCAGGGGCCCTGGAGCTAGGGTAATGAGTCCTATGGTTATGGCCCCTGGAACTAGAATTTGGAGTCCAATGGGCAGGGTCCCTGGAGCTAGGATTAGGGGTCCTATGATCATGGCCCCTTGAGATCGCGTTAGGGGCCTATGGGCAGGGCGCCTGGAGCTACAGTTAGGGGTCCAAAGGGTAGGCCCCCTGGACCTAGGAGTAGGGGTCCTAAGAGTAGGGCCTCAGGAGCTAGGGTCAGGGTTCCTATGGATAGAGCCTGTGGAGCTAGCGTTAGGGTTCCTATGGGTAGGGCCCCTGGACCTAGGGTTATGTTTCCTATGGGTAGGACCCTTGGAGCTAGTTTTAGGTTCCTATGTGTAGGACCCTTGGAGCTAGGGTTAGGGTTCGTAAGGGTAGGGCCACTGGACGGCCTCTGGATCTAGGGTTAAGTTTCCTATGGGTAATGCCCCAGGACCTTGGATTAGGGTTCCTATGGTAGGGCCCCTGGAGCTAGGGTTACGGTTCCCATGGGTTACAACCCGTGTAGCTATGGTTATGGTTTCTATGAGTAGGGTCCTTGTAGCTAGGATTCGGATTCCTATGGGTAGGGATCCTGGCGCTAGGGTAAGGTTTCCTATGTGCACGACCCCTGGAGCTAGTGTTAAGGGTCCAAAGAATAGGGTCCCTGGAGCTAGGGTTAGGGATCCCATGGGTTACAGCCTGTAGAGCTAGGTTTAGGGTTCCTATGGGTAGGGCCCTTTGATCTAGGGTTAGGGTTCCGTGACTAGGTCACCTGGAGCAAAGCTTAGGGTTCCCATGCGTAGGGCTCATGGAGCTAGGGTTAGGGTTGCCATTGATAGGGCCCATGGAGCTAGGGTTAGGGTTCCTATATTCAGGGCCCCTGGAGCTAGAATTTGTGGTCTATGGGTAGAGGCCGTGGAGCTAGGGTTAGGGTTCTTACGTGTAGGGCCCCTGCAGCTAGGGTTAGGGGTCCTATGGGTAGCTCCCCTGGAGCTAGGGATAGGGGTCCAATGGTTAGGGACCCTGAAGCTAGGGTTAGGGTTCCTATGGGTCAGGCCCCTGGAACTAGAATTAGTGATCCTATGGGTAGGGCCCTTGGAGCTAGGGTTCGGGGTCCTATGGATGGGGCCCCTGGAGCTAGGGATAGGAGTCCTATGGGTAAGGCCCCTGGAACTAGGGTAAGGGGTCCTATTGGCAGGGTCCCTGCAGCTTGGGTTAGGGGTCCTATGGGTATCTCCCCTGGAGCTAGGGATAGGGGTCCAATGGTTAGAGACCCTGAAGTTAGGGTTAGGGGTCCTATGGGTAGGGTCCTTCGAGCTAGGGTTAGGGGTCCTATGGATGGGGCCCCTGGAGCTAGGGTTAGGGTTCCTATGGGTAGGCACCTGGAGCTAGTATTTGAGTTCCTATGGGTTGGGCCCGTGAAGCTAGGGTTAGGGTTCCTATGGGTAGGGCTCCTGGAGCTAGAGTTAAGGGTCCTTTGGGTAGGGCCCCTGGAGTTCGGGTTAGGGTTCCTATGGGTAGGCACCTGGAGCTAGTATTTGAGTTCCTATGGGTTGGGCCCGTGTAGCTAGGGTGAAGGTTCCTATGGGTATGGTCCCTAGAGCTAGGGTTAGGGGTCCTATGGGTAGGGCCCCTGGAGGTAAGGTTAGGGATCCTTTTGGTAGATCCCCTGGAGATAGGTTTAGGGGTCCAATGGTTTGGTCCCCTGTACCTAGGGTTAGAGGTCCTATGGGTAGTGCCTCTTGAGCTAGGGATAAGGGTCCTAAGGGTAGGGTCCGTGGAGCTATGCCTAGAGGTCATATGCGTAGGTACCCTGAAGCTAGGGATAGAGGTACTTTTGGTAAGGTCTGTGGAGGTAGCTTTTGGGGTCCAATGAGTAGGGTCCCTGGATCTAGGGTTATGGTTCCTTTTGAAGGTTATTTGGAGCAAAGGTTAGTGTTCCCATGTGTCGGGCTCGTGGAGCGTGGGTTAGTGGTGCCATTGGTAGGGCCCGTGGAGCTAGGGTTAGGGTTCCTATGGATAGGGCCCCTGGAGCTAGGATTATCGTTCCTATGGGTTGGCACCTCGAGCTAGTTTTTAAGTTCCTATGGGATGGGCCCATGGAGCTAGGGTTAGTGTTTCTATGTGTACGGCCATTGGAGCAATGGTCAGGGTTCCTATGGGTAGGGCTGCTATAGCTAGGGTTCGGGTTCCTATGGGAAGGGCCCCTGGAGCTAGGGTTAGTGTTCCTATGGGTAGGGCATCTGGAGCTAGGGTTAGGGTTCCTATGGGTAGGGCCCTTCGAGCTAGAGTTTTGGGACCTATGGGTAGAGCCCATGGAGATTGGGTTAGGAGTCCTATGGGTAGGCCCTGTGGAGCTAGGGTTAGAGGTCCAATGGGTAGGGCCCCTGGGGCTGGGGTTAGGTGTCCTACGGGTAGAGCCCGTGCAGCTAGGGTTAGGGGTCCTATGGGCAGGGCTCCTTGAGCTAGGGTTAGAGGTCTTATGGGCACGGCCCCTGGAGCTAGAGTTTGGAGTCCTATAGGCAGGGCCCGTAGAGCTCGGATTAGGGGTCCTTTGGGCAGAGTCTCTGGAGTTTAATATTGGGGTCCTATGGGCAGGGTCCCTGGAGCCAGGATTAAGGACTCCTATGGGCAGGGCTCCTGAAGCTAGGGTTAGGGGTCCTAAGGGTAGGGCCCCTGGACCTAGGGTTAGGAGTCCTATGGGTAGGGACCTGGAGCTAGGGTTATAGGTCCTATGGGTAGGGCTCGTGGAGTTAGGTTAGGGTTGCCATTGGTAGGGCCTGTGGAGCTAGGGTTAGGTGTCCTATGGGCAGGGTCCCTGGAGCCAAGATTAAGGATCCTATGGGCAGGGCTCCTGAAGCTAGGGTTAGGGGTCCTAAGGGTAAGGCCCCTGGAGCTAGGTTTAGGTTTCCTATGGACAGGGCATTTGGAGTTAGGGTTAGAGTTCCTATGGGTAGGCCCTGTGGAGCTTGGGTTAGGGTTCCTATGGGTAGGGCCCCTGGTGCTAGAGTTAGGGTTCCAATGGGTAGAGCCCATGGAGCTAGGGTTAAGGTTCCCATGGGTAGGGCACCTAGAGGTAGCGTTAGGGTTCCCATTGGTAGGTTGCATGGATCTAGGGTTAGGGTTCCCTTGGAAAGGGCCTGTGGAGATGAGGTAAGGGTTCCCATGGGTAGGGCCTTTGGAGCTAGGGTTATGGTTCCCAGGGGTAGGGCCCGTTTATCTAGGGTTAGGGTTTCCCTGTGTAGGGCCAGTGGAAATAGGGTTAGGGTTCCTATGTGTAGGACCCTTGGAGCTAGGGTTAAGGTTCGTATGGGTAGGGCCCATGAAAATAGGGTTAGGGTTCCTATGCATAGCATCCCTAGAGCTAGGGTAAGGGTTCCTATGGGTACGGCCCCTTGGGCTAGGTTTAGGGGTCTTATGAGTAGGGCCCATGGAGTTAGGGTTAGGGATCCTATGAGTAGGGCCCGTGGAGCTAGGGTTAGGGATCATATGGGTAGGGCCCCAGAGCTAGAGTTTGGGGTCCTATGGATAGGGCCCCTGGAGCCAGTGTTAAGGTTCCATGAGTAGGGCTCTAGGAGCCAGAGTTAGAGTTTCCATGTGTAGTGCACCTGGAGGTAGCGTTAGGGTTCCCATGGGTAGGGCCAGTGAAGTTAGGGTGAGTGTTCATATGGGTAGGGCCCTTGGAGATAGGGTTAGGGTTCCTGTGGGTAGGACCCCTGGAGCTAGGGTTAGAGGCCCTATGGGTAGGGCACGTAAAGTTAGGGTTAGGGGCTCTATGGGTAGGGCCCCTGGAGTTAGGGTTAGAGTTCCTATGGGTAGGGCCCGTGCAACTATGGTTAGGGGTTCTATGGGTAGAGCACTTGGAGATATGGTTAGGGGTCCTATGGTTAGGGCCCCTGTATGTAGGGTAAGGGTTCCTGAGGGTATGGCCCCTGGATCTAGAGTTAGGGTTCCTATGGGTAGGGCCCGTGGAGCTACGGTTAGGTTTCCTATAGTAGGGCTCAAGGAGCTAGGGTTTGGGTTCCTATGGGTAGGGCACCTGTAGGTAGGGTTAGGGTTCCTATGGGTAGAGCCCCTGGAGCTAAGCTTAGTGTTCCTATGAATAGGGCCCATGGAACTAGGTTTAAGGGGCCTATGGGAAGGTCCCATGGAAATAGAATTAGGGATTTTATGGATACGGCCCTTTGAGCTAGGGTTAGGGTTCCTATGGTTAGGGCCCCTCGAGCTAGGGTTAATAGTCCTATAGGTAGGGCCCATACAGCTAGGGTTAGGGGTCCCATGGTTAGAGACCCTGGAGCCAGGGTTAGGGGTCCTATGGTTATGGCCCCTGGAGCTAAGGATAGTGTTACCGAAATATGGGGTTTGCCTAGCTGATTGCCAATTAACAGCCTGACAGGGATAAGGAAAAATGCTTTATTTTGCAGAAAAAGGAGAGCCTGTACCTTAGTATAAAAGACTCTGTCTTACATAAATTTTACAAACCTTTTATATACATTCAGACAAAGACCCTTGCGTGTTAATACTTGATTGGTAAGTGTAAAATTTTATGTTTTTTTTAATTTAAGTAGAATTAACTGGTTTGAAGCAGGATTTTCCTGCTTTGAGGCAGAGGAAAAGAGAGAGTGCAAAAATGCAGGCTACTGTGTTCATGAGCAGTACTTACTTCCCCCCCCCACCTACTGGCCGCTTGTATTTATTAAGGGGGGTCAGCCAGCTTTTACAATTCCCCCTTCTGGCCTGGCAAACCCAGATTGCCAGGCCCGTTACGTAATTTACGATTAAGCTGAAGAGACAGGTACTGAGTTGTTTTACGGACAGCAGAACCTTTGGTTACAGCATTATACAGACATTTTGCACATTGTATTATTATTTAAACAATACATAGGAAGAACAGACAGAAAATAATTTATTTGACAATTGTACAGAAAAGGCCAGTAAACCATGACCCTAGGTCTGTGAGAAGGTCCTTAAAATTAAAGGTATGATTAAGAGATACAGCATGAAAAATAACAGCCGCGTTCTTAATAACCTGTAAATTTTGTTTAATTAAGCCAGAGTGATTAATATAAAAGCAACATTTTTTTTTGATGCGAGCACAAGCCCCCCGTAATTTAGCATTTATGGCATTTAGCATACGTTTATTTTGCATAGCTATTTTTGCTACTTTATTAATTTTTTGTTGCAATTTTTGGAAAGCGTTTATTGATGCATTAGCTGTTTTTTAAAGCTTTGTAGAAATATTTACAACTGCTTTTTTTAGTTTAGCAATCCCCAACCCAGGAATGAACGCACGGACAAAGGAATGAAATTCTGTCTGCTTAGCAACTAAGGGATTTTTGGCGCGCTTGATTTTAGTTCTTATGGAGGGGGTAAAAAGCTTGTGAGAATAGCTTTTTAGGTTGAGGATTTGACTAGAATTTAACGTGGTGTTAATTTGAACATTAGGCAATACCCGGGCCACACCATATCGACCCCGCCAGCCGGGAGGGAGAGCTTTATAAGCGCTATGACCATAGATAAAATACAAGCCAGGGGTCTCTAAATAGAGGGTAAGGGTATTACCCGCGACTCGGTGGCGTCAGGTTACTAATACATTCCACTGCTGGGGGGTACCTACCATGCGGTCTTGGCACCTTTAATGGGAGGTATTTAAGTGTCCTAGGGCGTGGGTAGCATTTAGGATGCCCCCACAGTATATAACAGCAAACAAAGTAGCTGTAAAACTTGCAAGCGATCTCATGGGCTGTAGGCATCCAGACATTTTTTGAAGGTATGGGTGAGGCAACACAATGCTAGAATACACATTTATATAAAAGGTATGAGTATTATTTACGGGGCCCAGCAGGAGAAAGGAGGGGATTCATTTTTCTTGACAAAGAATGCCTGTTGCTCTTACAGTAAAGGCCCCGTTTAGGAGGCAAGGGAGTTTTTGGGAGTTCTTAGAAATATTTACAGGGGGAAGTGTCCCAGTCTTAATATTAAACCAAAGGGTTTGGTTACAGGCCTTAAGGGGAAGGTAGCTTACCTTTTTAAAAATTTTTTTAGTATTTTTTAAACAAAGGGGCAGGTTATACCCAATGCGAAGGATATTAAAAAGAGGGACTCCCTTAGCTTTTTAGCAATAATATCAAACTTTAGACACCTTTTTGTATTTATTATACTGGTATTTTTTTGCCCAGGCCCATTTAGTTTTTCATACTACCTGCAAGGAGAGTACTTTAGAGAGATTTGCAGGAACAGCCCACAACCCTATTTTTTTTTTAGAACGAGTTTGGTGGCACAGCCAACAATCAGACAGGTGTCCCAATATAGCCAGTCGCTGTAAGGACTTAATTGCTGGGTGGGGGTTGGGATGTATAAAGGGCAAACTGGAAACAAGTAACCATTGTATTACTCCCCAGAAATTTATAGTCAGTAAAGTCTTAGGACTTATTCCGTTGGAACAGGAGCTTTAGTCCCTTGAGAGGCTTAGCCTTCCAGGTATTGTTTTCTTC
Source organism: Gopherus evgoodei (assembly GCF_007399415.2). Lineage (NCBI taxonomy): Eukaryota > Metazoa > Chordata > Testudines > Testudinidae > Gopherus > Gopherus evgoodei. The sequence continues at coordinate 122,400,287 of NC_044325.1, read as the reverse complement.
TGGCTCCTCCGGGTCGTTGTGGAAAGAGCAGGTGGGGCTCCCTTGAGGTCCGGAGTTGTCTGCTTCTTGCCCCGGCCCAGGGGCTAGCTTGACTCGGGTGTGATGAATTTAAGTGGTTTTTTTTGCACCCGAACTGCAGTGTGAGAAGTAAGGAGGACCTGGAAAGGGCCTGCCCATCGGGCCTGGAGAGGCTCGTGTTTCCACTTTTTTACATAGACCCAGTTTTTTGGAGTGATTCGATGGGCAGGGACATCAGCTGGTAGGGACTGAAATTGAGCTGTGTACCTGTGGAGAGAGGTGAGAGTAGTTTGGAGGGAAACAATATATTTGGTTATTTCTTTGTTACCCCAGGTGGCTAAATTAGTTATAGGTCCTGGATCAGCAAATCCGGTGTATGGCCTGCCAAATAAAAGTTCCAAGGGTGAGAGATGGAGCCGGCCTCTGGGGGCAGTGCGAACTGCCAAAAGGGCCAGAGGCAAGGCTCGAAGCCATTTTAGCCCAGTTTGAGCACACAGTTTAGAGAGTTTAAGTTTCAAAGTCTGATTTATTCTTTCCACTTGTCCCAAAGATGGTAGTCTCCAAGGTGTATGTAAAAGCCAGGTAATATCCAGGGCTTTTGCAAGGGCTTGAATAATCTGGGCAGTAAAATGAGTTCCTTGGTCAGAGTCAATAGACCTAGGAAGGCCAAACCTAGGAATGACATGGTTTAGTAGGGTTTTCCCCACCTCTAAGGCAGTTGCTTGTCTCGTTGGGAATGCCTTAACCCAACTAGTCAGTTGGCACACAATTACAAGAAGGTATTTGTAGCCTTGACACTTAGGCACTTTTGAATAATTAATCTGGAGTTGTTTAAAAGGCGTGTATGCCCATAATTTGGCTCCAGGGGGGCCTTTAGGTTTTCCCCGTGGATTAAATTTTGCACAGATACTACAGATAGTAAGAACTCTTTTAGCTTTCTGGAACACTCCAGGGGCATATCAAAGTCTATTTACAGTAGCCGCCATAGCCTCCGTTTCACCGTGCATTTTTTGGTGCAGTTTAAGTAGGGCAGGCCACAAAGCAGCGCGGGGCAATGCCTTTCTTCCATCTGGTAGTTGCCACTCCCCCTGTGGCGTTTGGGTGGCTCCCATACTCTCCCAATGCTTAACTTCTAATGGCTCAGGGGTAAAAGGAACCAGAATTGGAGTTAGTGGAAGAGAGGACATGAGTGCCATCTGATGGGCAATGTAGGGCTGTAGGGAAGCTGCTTTTGAAGCTGAATCGGCCAGTCGGTTGCCGCAGACGGTGGGATTATTCCCTTTTTGATGGGCCCGTACATGGATGAGCAACCTGAGATGGCAAATGAATGGCTTCCAATAGTTTCAGAATTAAGGGCCCATGTGTAATTTTTGTGCCACTAGAGGTGATAAACCCGCGTTCTGCCCACAGTTGGCCTGTGGCGTGACAAACACCAAAGGCATATTTTGAGTCAGTATATATGTTTACCGACTGAGCTGCTGCCAGCTCACATGCTCGGGTGAGGGCTACCAATTCTGCTGCCTGGGCTGAGGTGGAGGGTCCCAAGGGAGCAGACTGCAGTACATTAAACTGAGTAGTTACTGCGAATCCAGATACCCATTGGCCCTCCACGACTCGTGCAGAGCCATCTGTGTACAGCTCCAGGTCAGCATTTGGAATGGGCGCATCTGAGAGATCTGGACGAGGTTTTTTCTGATGTTGCACGACCTGAAGGCAATCATGAGAGGGCTCATGTTCTTTGTCTGGGAAAGGCAACAGGGTAGCAGGGTTCAAGGTATGGCACTGTTCAATTTTTAAATTGGTTTTAGATAACAAAGAAACTTCCAAGTATGTTAGTTTTTGACTGGTTAAAGGCTGAGTGCCCTTTTGGACCAACAGCTGTTGGGCTGCATGTGGGGTCTGTAGGGTCATTTGATGGCCCAAGGTAATTTTTTTTGCTTGGGGTACCAGGAGACCAGCAGCAACCACTGCTCGGAGGCAGCCAGGAAAGCCTTGTGCTACAGCATCCAATTTTTGGGAATAATAAGCCACAGGTTGTTTTTTAGGCCCAAAGGTCTGCATAAGTACACCAGAGGCCACCCCTAACCGCTCATTTACATAAAGAACAAAAGGCTTTTGATAATTGGGGAGTCCAAGGGCTGGGGCTGAGGCCAAAGCTGTTTTAATTTCCTGGAAGGCTTTTATAGCTCCAGAGTCCCAATGTAGGAATTTTTCGGCATCATGAGTGATCTGTGCAAAAAGGGGTTTTGCCATTTTTTTAAAACCCGAAATCAAGGAACGGCAAAATTCTGCAAGGCCTAAAAATTCTCGCGTTTCACGTTTTGTCTTTGGTCGGGGAATATTAAGGATTGACTGGATACGGAGGCTGGATAACGCTCGATGCCCTAGAGTGAGCACATAACCAAGATAGATGACCTTATTTTTAGCAAACTGAAGCTTAGAAGGAGATACTTTATGCCCCCTTTTTGCCAAGCAATTTAACAGGCAAATAGTGTTCATTTCACGTTACCTGATTCGGGGAACAAACTAAGACATTATTCACATACAAAAGATACGTAGATCCTTCCGGTAAGTTGATATCAGCCAAATCACGTGCCAGGATGGAGGAGAAAATAGTTGGGGATTCAACATATCCGTGGGGTAGCCGAGTCCAGGTCAGTTGTTCTGCTCTCTCAGTCTCTGGATCCGTCCATGTAAATGCAAAGATATTCCAGCTGTCTCGATTTAGAGGAATACTGAAAAAGGCATTGCACAGATCTATTACTGAATAACAAGCAGTACCTGCTGGAATGGCAGTCAGGATTGTATGAGGGTTAGGTACCACATTGTGTCTAGCCTGGACAATTTTATTTACTGCACGCAAGTCCTGGACAAATCGGTATACTGGTTTTCCCTCTGAATCCAGGCCAGGTTTTCTAACAGGCAAAATGGGGGTGTTAAAAGGAGATTCAGTACGAACAAGCACTTTCAACCGTAGGAATGTGTTGATAAGATCCCGGAGGCCCAGCAGAGCTTCTTGGGGGATGGGGTACTGCCGGATTCGAGGAATGTCAATGTCTCACTTCAGGGTTATTCGTACAGGCTCCGTCTGGAGGGTGCCAAGGTCTGTTTTGGAAGTGCCCCACAGGGAGGCGTGTACCTTTTGTCTGAGTCGTTCAGGCAGAAATGGGTCCTCGGCAGCCTGGGTTAATGTGGTACATAGCTGGGGGAGCTGATCCTGAGGTAATTGAAGAATTATTTTATTATCTGTAAAGAAAATTTGAGCATGTAAATTACATAGCAAGTCTCTGCCCAAGAGATTAACTGGGCTGTCAGGAGCCAGCAAAAATGCATGGAAGGCTGAGACACCAGAAATTTTTACAGCAGCCTCTTGCAATACAGGACACTCAAATGGCTTTCTGCCTATACCTATTACCGGAATGCTTTTATCTGTAAGGTTTTCTTTTTTTGGCTTAGCAGTAACAGTGGAAAGGGCAGCCCCAGAGTCAAGAAGACAAGAATAAATGGTTCCTCCCAAAGTTAAACGGACCTGGGGGTCAGTGGAGGAACAAACATAAGTGGTAAAGTCATTCGAATAGGTAACATGTGAACCCCGGGTCGCTGTCATTCCTCACTATTGACAGCGTCTGTTCTGTCCACAGCCATCTGGCATTTAGGTCGGGGCTGTAGTCGGGTACATTGGTTTGGGCACTCTCTTTTCCAGTGACCAAGTTGCTTACAGTAATGACATATCTCATCAGCATGGCTTGGGGCCCCCCCTTATCGGCTTTTGGTTGCCACCTGGGGGGTCCCCGCCTCCCACCTTGTCTTTTACTCCCCACGTTTACAAGGCCTGTTAGCATTTTTACTTGTTTGGTTTTTTGAACTTTATCTCTTGTGTGATACACCCAGGTGGCTAAGCTTACCAGTTCCTTCAGAGATTTTCCCTTAGCACTCTTGAGCTGCTGCAACCGCTTCTTAATATCCGGAGCTGACTGTGAGATAAAAATAAGCCTGACCATGGACTGTGTGTCCGCAGCCTTGGGGTCTATATTAGTAAAAATACAAAATGCTTTACAAAGTCTTTTATAAAAGTCAGAAGGGTGGTTTTTTTTCCTTGCACAGTATTATGGACATTAGACCAATCTAGAGTTTTTTTTCCTGCTTGCTTTATACCTGTCAAAATATGGGTTAGGAATTTCTTTAAGTTTGCCTGGTGGGCTGAATTATTTGGGTTCCATTGAGTAGGGTTAGTAAGAGCTATAATATCGCGTCCATCATCGGCAGCCTCCGCAGCCTTCCTGGCCCCCCTTAGGACCTGCTCCTTCTCCTCCGTGCGCAGTAGGCAATCTAAAAGTTGGCCCACGTCCTGCCAATCAGGATTATGAGATTGAAAAATGGCACGGAATCGCCTGTGAACGACGTCCGGGTCATCTTTAAGGCAAGATGTAGTGTTTTGCGGGTTTATAAGATCTGCAGTAGTAAAAGGGACATGGACATAATGGTTTATCTCGTTCCCATCCGTTGTGGGGACTGGGATGGTCCGAAGGGGTGCCTGAATATTAACTGCTTCTTCCCTATAGACAGCTCCCTGTCTCGTACGAGACGGACTAAAGACAGTGGTCAGAGAAGAAGTGTCCCCACCACCTGTTCCTCCTCTAGTTAGCTCACTGGCTTGAATCGTGACTTCCTTAATTTTTATGGGTGGGACCTGTCCTGATACACCTGCTGTCCCAGGCTTTGTAGAGGAGGATACCAAATCCGCCACAGGCAATGGTGCTACCGCCGAAGGTGGCCGCGGTCTGGGGAAATACATGGGGGAAATATCCTCCCAACAATCAGCTTCACGAGGGGCAGAGGCTTTTGGGAATAGAAGGGCCTGAATGTGCACCTTTTTTAAGCTACAATGAGCCTCATCGTCCCACAAAAAGCAGTAATTCATTTGACCTTGGCGCTTGATCCTCCAATATCGGGGCAAAGGGGTTAAATGAGTCGGAATATCAAAGGAGCCAAACTCAGGCCATGCAGTTCCCAGAACTGGCCAATCCTTGGTGCAAAATTGTAAAAAGGGCTTCCTTGTTATCCCTTTTTGAACACCGGGTAGGGGCCATTTACTTAACATATAATTTAAAGGACTATCCTTAGAAGGTTTATTCAGAGACCTACCCATCTGTCTGCTGACACTCAAACAGAAAAGAAAATTACACAGAGAGTAGAGGGAATTACAGTCTAATCCAGGTTTTCCTACTTCTATTACACTGACCGCTACAGGGGACGGGACAGAAGGATCTCAATTCGACCTCAGAGCTTTCTCGCACGCATGGCTTTCACTCCGAGGAATTACCAAAGAGAGGTTCAGTTCTGCCCACACTCCTAACTCCCAAATGTATACAGAGCAGAAAAACAACAGTAACTGGTTAAAAAGAACAGAACCAGAACCAGATAACCAGATAAGAGGCCCGCCTCTAACCAGAACCATATAGTATTTTCTTATTTTATTAGGGCTCACCTTATTGGAGCACGAACCCCAGGAGCCTCGGAGAAGTGAGGAAGAGGGGTTAAGCACCCCAGTGGCGCCTCTCCTAGTTCGCAGCAGCCGTCTGGAGTCCAATGTCCGAGCTAGGAGAGTCCCATCTGGGTCGCCAGAAACTGTTACCGAAATATCGGGTCTGCCTAGCTGAGAGCCAATTAACAGCCTGACAGGGATAAGGAAAAATGCTTTATTCTGCAGAAAAAGGAGAGCCTGTAACTTGGTACAAAAGACTCTGTCTTATATAAATTTTACAAACCTTTTATACACATTTAGACAAAGACCCTTGCATGTTAATACTTGATTGGTAAGTGTAAAATCTCATGTTTCCCTTATTTAAGTAGAACTAACTGGTTTGAAGCAGGATTTTCCTGCTTTGAGGCAGAGGAAAAGAGAGAGTGCAAAAATGCAGGCTACTGTGTCCATGAGCAGTACTTACTCTCCTCCAACCTACTGGCCGCTTGTAATCTATTAAGGGGGGTCAGCCAGCTTTCACAATAGGAGTCCTATTGGTAGAGTCCCTAGAGGTAGGATTAGGGTTCCTATGGGTAAGGCTCCTGGAGCTAGGATTAGGGTTGCCATTGGTAGAGCCAGTGGAGCTAGGGTTAAGGTTCCTATGGCAGGGGCCCTGGAGCACGGGATAGGAGTCCTATGGGCAGGGCCCCTGGAATTAGAATTTGGGGTCCTATGGGAAGGGCCCCTGGTGCTAGAGTTAGCGTCCATTGGGCAGGGCAGCTGGAGCTTGGGTTAGAAGTCTTAAGGGTTGGGCCTCTCGAGCCAGGGTTAGGATTCCTATGGGTAGGGCCCTTGGATCTAGGGTTAAGTTTCCTATGGGTAGGGCCCCTGAAGCTAGGTTCAGGGTTCCTTTGTGTAGGGACCTTGAAGCTAGGTTATGGTTCTTATGAGTAGGGCCCGTGGAGCTAGGGTTCGGGTTCCTTTCGATAGGGTCCCTGGAGCTAGGGTTAGTGGTCCTATGGGTAGGGCACCTGGAGCCTGAGTTTGGGTTCTATGGGTAGAGCCACTGGAGCTAGGGTTAGGGTTCCATGAATATGGCTCTTGGATCTAGCATTAGGGTTCCCATGGGTAGGACATCTGGAGCTAACATTAGGGTTCCCATGGATAGGTTCAGGGGAGCTAGGGTTTGGGTTCCTATGAGAAGGGCTCCTGGAGCTAGGGATAGGGTTCCTATGGGTAGGGCCCCTGGAGCTAGGGTTAGGGGGCCTATGGATAGGACCCGTTGAGCTAGGGTTAGGGGTCCTATCGGCAGGGCCCTGGAGCTAGGGTTAATGGTCCTATGTTTAGGGCACCAGGAGCTAGCGTTAGGGGTCCTATGGGTAGGGCTCCTGGAGCTAGGGTTAGGGTTCCATGAGTAGGGTACCTGGAGGAAGGATTAGGGTACCCATGCGTAGGGCTTGTGGAGCTAGGGTTAGGATACTTATGGTCAGGGAGCCTGGAGGTAGGTTTAGGGGTCCTATGGGAAGGGCTCATGAAGCTAGAGCTTGGAGTCCTATGGTCAGGGACCCTGGAGCTAGGGATAGGGGTCCTTTGGGCAGTGCCCCTGGATCTAGGATTAGTGGTCCTATGGGCAGTGCACCTGGAGTTATGGTTAGGGGTCCTATGGGCAGGGCGGCTGGAGCAAGGGTTTGAGGTCCTAAGTTTAGGGCCTCTGAGGCTGGGGGTTTTTGGTTATAAGGGTAGGGCCCCTGGAGCTCGAGTTACGGTTCCTGTGAGTAGGGACCTTGGAGATGTTGTTAGGGTTCCTAGGTAGGGCACCTGGAGCTAGAGTTAGGGGTCCTATGGGTAGGGCCCTTGGACCTAGTGCTAGGGTTCCCATGGGTTAGGTATGTGGAGCTAGCGTTAGAGTTCCCATGGATTATGGCCCGTGGAGCTAGGGTTAGGGTTCCTGTGGGTAGGGACCATGGAGCTGTTGTTAGGGTTCCTATAGGTAGGGTCCATGTAGGTAGGGTTAGAGTTCCTGTGGGTAGAGCCTATGGAGCTAGGATTAGGGTTCCCATGGGTAGGGACCGTGAAGTTAGAGTTAGGGTTCCCATGTGTAGGGCACCTAGAGCTAGCGTTAGGGTTCCCATGGGTAGTGCCAGAAGAACTAGAGTTAGGGTTCCTATGTGTAGGGCCCTTGGAACTAGGGTTAGGGTTCGTGTGGGTATGGCCCGTGCTGCTAGGTTTAGGGTTCCAATATGTTGGGCCCCTGGAGCTAGGGTAAGGGTTCCTATGGGTACGGTCCCTTGAGCTAGAGTTAGGGGTTTTAGGGGTAGGGCCCGTGGAGCTAAGGTTAGGGATCCTATGGGAAGGGACCCTGAAGCTAGGGTTAGAGTTCCTATGGATAGGGCCCCTGGAGCTAGAGTTTGGGGTACTATGGGTAGGGCCCCTGGAGCTAGAGTTAGAGGTCCTATGGGTAGTGCCCTTGGAGCTAGGGATAGGGTCCTATGGGTTGGGCCTGTGGAGATAGGCTTAGGGGTTATATGGGTAGATACCCTGGAGCTAGTGATAGGGGTCCTATTGGTAGAGTCCATGGAGCTAGGGTTAGGGGTCCTATGGGTATGGTCCCTGGAGTTAGGGTTAGGGTTCCATGTGTAGAGCACCTGAAGCAAAGATAAGGTTTTCCATGATTAGGGCTCTTGGAGCTATGGTTAGGTTGCATTCGTAGGGCCCATGGATCTAGGGTTAGTATTCCTATGGGCAGGGTGCCTAGAGCTAGGGTTAGGGGTCCTATGGGCAGAGCCCTTGGAGCTAGAGCTTGGGGTCCTATGGGCAGGGCCTCTGGAGCTAGGGTTAGCAGTCCTTTGGGTAGAGCCCCTGGAGCTAGGATTAGGGTTCCTATTTGTGTAGCCTCTGGAGGTAGAATTAGGTGTCTTATGGGTAGGTCTCTTCTACCTAGATTTCCCATGGGTAGGTCATCCGGAGCTAGCATTAGGGTTCCCATTGATTATGGCCCGTGGAGCTAGGGTTAGGGTTCTTATTTGAATAGCCCTTGGAGCTAAGGTTAGGTTTCCTATGGTTAAGGACCCTGGAATTGGGTTCCAGTTTCTTTGGGTAGGGCTCCTGGAGCTAGGGTTAGGGTACCAATGGATAGTACCCCTGGAGCTAGGGTTAGGGGGCCTGTGGGTAGGACCCTTGGATATAGGGTTAGGGGTCTTATGGGTAGGGCCCATGGAGCTAGGGTTAGGGGTCCTATGGGTAGGGCCCCTGGATCTAAGGTTAGTGGTCCTATGGATACAGCCCATTCATCTAGGGTTAGGGGTCCTATGGGTAGAGCCCCTGGAGCTAGGGTTAGTGGTCATATTGGTAGGGCCTCTGGAGCTAGGGTTAGGGGTCCTAAGGGTAGGGCCTCTCGAGCTAGGGTTAGGGTTCTTATGGATAGGGCCTGTGGAGCTTGGGTTAGGGTTCCTATTGGTAGGGCAGCTGGAGCTAGGGTTAGGTTTCCTGTGGGTAGGGCCCCTGGAGTTATGATTAGGGTTCCTATGTGTAGGGCCCCTGGAGCTAGGGTTACGGGTCTTAAGGGTAGGGCCTCTCGAGCTAGGGTTAGGGTTTCTATGGGTAGGGTTTGTGGAGCTAGGGTAAGGTTTCCTATGGGTACGGCCCCTTGAGCTAGGGTTAGAGATCTTATTGTTAGGGCCCGTGGAGCTAGGATTAGGTTTCCTATGGGTAGGGCTCTTGGAGCTAGGGTTAGGGTTCGTATGAGTAGGGCCCCTGGAGTTACAGTTTGGGTTCCTATGGGTAGGGCCCCTGGAAATAGGGTTAGGGGTCCTATGGGTAGGGCCCCTGGAGCTAGGGTTAGAGTTCCGTGAGTAGGGATCTTGGAGCTAGCGTTATAGTTCCCATGGGTAGGGCATCTTTAGCTAGAATTATGGTTCCTATGGGTAGGGCCCCTGTTGCTAGGGTTAGGGTTCCTATGGGTAGGGCCCCTGGAGGTAGGGTTAGGGTTCTGATGGATAGGGCCCCTTGAGCTAGGGATAGGGGGCCTATGAGTAGGGCCCGTGTTGCTAGGGTTAGGGATCCTATGGGTCGGGCCCATGGAGCTAGGGTTTGTAGTCCTATAAGCGGAACCCCTGGAGCTAGGGTTAGTGGTCCTATGAGTGGGGCCAGTGCAGCTAGGGTTAGGGGTCCTATGGGGAAAGCCCCTGGAGATAGGTTTAGAGGGTCTTATGTTTAGGGCCCCTGTAGCTAGGGTTAGCGGTAATATGGATAGTGCCCTTGGAGCTTGGGATAAAGGTCCTATGGTTAGGGCCCGTGGAGCTAGGCTTAGGGGTCCTATGGGTAGGGACCCTGGAGCTAGAGACGGGGGTCCTATTTGTAGGGTCCCTGGAGCTAGGATTAGGGGTCTTATGGGTAGGGGTCCTGAAGCTAGGGTAAGGATTCCTATGGGTATGGTCCCTGTAGCTATGATTAGGGTTCCATGAGTAGTGCACCTGGAGCAAAGGTTAGGGTTCCCTTGCATAGGGTTCTTGGAGCTAGGGATAAGATTGCCAGTGGTAGGGCCCGTGGAGCTAGGGTTAGGGTTCCTATGGGCAGGGCCCCTGGAGATAGGGTTAGTGGCACTATGAACAGGGCTCCTGGAGATAGAGTTTTGTGTCCTTTGGGCAGGGCCCCTGGAGCTAGGGTTAGGGTCCTTTGGGCAGTGCTCCTGGAGCTAGGGTTAGGGGTCCTAAAGGTAGGGCCCCTGGAGCTAGGGTTAGGATTCCTATAGGTAGGGCCCCTGGAACTAGAGTTAGGGGTCATATGTTAGTTCCCTTGTAACTAGCGTTAGCGTTCCCATGAGTAGGCATCTGGAGCTAGCATTAGGGATCCTGTGGGTTAGTGTCCGTGGAGCTAGGGTTAGGTTTCCTATAGGTAGGGCCCTTGGAGCTAGGGTTTGGGTTCCCATGGGTAGGGCCCATGCAGCTAGGGTTAGGGGTCCAATGAGAAGAGCCCCTGTAGCTAGGGTTAAGGATCAAAAGATTAGGGCCTTTCGTACTAGGAATAGAGGTCCTCTGAGTAGGGCCCTGGAACTAGGGATAGGGGTCCTATGGGTAGGGGCCCATGGAGCTAGGCTTACGGGTCCTATGCGTAGGGACCCTGAAACTAGGGATAGGGGTCCTATTGGTAGGTTCCCTCAAGCTAGCATTAGGGTTACTATGGTTAGGGCTCCTGGAGCTAGGGTTAGGAGTCCTATGGGTAGGATCCCTGGAGCTAGGGTTAGGTTTCCATGAGTACATCACCTGGAGCAATGGTTAGGGTTCTGATGCCTAGGGCTCGTGAGGCTAGGTTTAGGGTTACCATTGGTAGGGCCCATGGAGCTAAGGTTAGGGGTCCTATGGGCAGGGCCCCTGGAGTTAGAATTTGGTGTCCTATGGGCAGGGCCCCTGGAGCTAGGGTTAGGGGTCCTAATGGCAGGACCCTTGGACCTAGGGTTATGGGTTCTATGGGTAGGGCCTGTGGAGCTAGGGTTAGGGTTCCTATGGGCAGGTGCCCTGCACATAGGGTTGGGGTCCAAGGGGCAGGGGCCCTACACCTAGGGTTAACAATCCTATGGGCAGGGCCACTGCAGCTAGGTTTCGGTGTACTATGAGCAGGGCCCCTCGGTCTATGGTGGAGGTTCTATGGTTATAGCTCCTAGAGCTAGGGTGAGACGTCCTGTGGGTAGTGCCCCTCTAGCTAGGGTTATGGGTCCTATGGGTAGGGCACCTGTAGCTAGGCTTAGGAGTCCTATGGGTAGAGACCCTGGAGCTAGGCTTAGTGGTCCTATGGGTAGGGCTGTGGAGCTAGGGTTAGAATCCTTTGGAAAGGGCCCCTGGAGATAGAGTTAGGGGTCCTAAGGGTAGGGCCCCAGGAGCTAGGGTTAGGGGTCCTATGGGTAGGGCCCTCGGAGCTAGGGTTAAGGTTTCTATGGGTTGGGCCCGAAGAGCAAGGGTTAGAGTTCCCATGTTTAGGGTACCTGGAGCCTGCATTAGTGCTCCCACGGGTAGGGCCAGTGGATCTAGGGTTAGGGTTCCCATTGGTAGGGCCCATGGAGATTGCGTTTGGTTCCCATGTAATGACCAATGGAGCTCTGGTTAGGGTTCCTATGGGTAGTGCCCCTGGAGCTAGGGTAAGTGTTCCTATGGGTAGGGCCACTTGAGCTAGGGTTATGGGTCTTATGGGTAGGGCCCGTGGAGCTAGGGTTAGGTTTCCTATGGATAGGGTCCTTGGAGCGAGGGTTAGGATTCCTATGGGTAGGTTCGCTTTACCTAGGGTTAGGGGTCCTATGGGTAGAGCCCGTGAAGCTTGGATTAGTGTTCCTATGGGTACGGCCCCTGGAGCTAGGGTTCCCATGGATAGGGCCCCTTGAACTAGGGGTAGGGGTCCTTTGTGCAGGGCCCCTGGATCTGGGGTTAGGGGTCCTAAGGGTAGGACACTGAACCCTAGCTAGGACACCTGGAGCTAGGGTTATGGTTCCTATCGGTTACGCCCGTGCAGCTATGGTTAGGATTCCTATGGGTAGGGCTCCTGGAGCTAGGGTTTGGGTTATTATGGGTAGAGCTCCTGGGGATAGGGTTAGGGTTCCTGTGGGTAGGGCCCCTGGAGATATGTTTTGGGGTAATATGGCTAGGGCCCCTGGAGCTAGGGTTTGGGGTTCTGTGGATAGGGACCCTGGAGCTATGGTTCGGGTTCCTATGGGTAGGGTTCGGGGAGCTATGATTAGGGTTGCCATTGGTAGTGCCTGTCAAGCTGGGGTTAGGATTCCTCTGGACAGACCCCGTGGAGCAAGGGTTAGGGGTCCTATGAACAGGGCTGCTGTAGCTAGGGTAAGGGGTCCTATAGGCAGGTACCCTGGAGCTAGGGTTTGGGATCCTAAAGGCACAGCCACTGGAGCAAGGGTTAGGGGTCTTTTGGGTAGGGCCCCTGGAGCTAGGGTTAAAGCTCCTATGGGCAGGGACCTTGGAGCTACGGTTAGGGGTCCTATGGGCATTGCGCCTTGAGCTAGGGTTAGGTATCCTAGAGGGTAGGGCCCCTAGAGCTAAGGTTAGGGGTCCTAAGGGTAGGGCTCCCGGAGCTAGGGTTAGGGTTCCAATGGATAGGGCCCTTGGAGCTAGGATTAGGGTTCCTATGGGTAGGGCTTCTGGAGCTGGAGTTTGAGATCCTTTTGGTTGGGCCCCCGGAGGTAGGGTTAGGGGTCCTATGGGTAGGGCCCTTGAGTTAGGGTTAGGGGTCCTATGGGTAGGGCCCCTGGAGCTTGGAATAGGGTTCCTATGGGTAGGGCTCATGGAGCTAAGATTTGGGTTCCTATGGCTAGGGCCACTGAAGCTAGGGTTAGGGTTACTATGGGTAGGGCCCCTGGAACTAGTGTTTGGGGGCCTATGCGTAGGGCCCGTGGAGCTACGTTTAGGGGTCCTATGGGTAGGGCCCATGGAGCTGGGGTTAATGGTCCTATGGGTAGGGCCCATGCAGCTAGGGTTAGGGGTCCTATGAGAAGAGCCATTGGAGATAGGGTTAGGGGTCCGATAGTTAGGGCCCCTGTAGCTAGGGTTAGAAGTCCTATGGGTAGTGCCCTTAGAGCTAGGGATAGGGATCATATTGGTAGGGTCCCTGGAGCTAAGGTTAGGGGTCCCATCTGTAGGGTCCCTGCAGCTAGGGTTAGGGTTCCATGAGTAGGGCAACTGGAGCAAAGATTAGTGTTCCCAGGCGTAGGGGTTGTGGAGCTAGGGTTAGGGTTGTCATTGGTAGGGCCCGTGGAGCTAGGGTTAGGGTTCCTATGGGCAAGGCCACTGGAGCTATGGTTAAGGGTCCTATGGACAGGGCCCCTGGAGCTAGAGTTTGGGGTCCTATGGGCAGAGCCCTTGGAGCTAGCGTTAGGGTTCCCATGGGTAGGGCATCTGGAGCTAGCGTTAGGGTTCGCATGGGTTATGGCCTGTGGAGGTAGGGTTAGGGTTTCTATGGGTATAGCCCTTGAAGCTAGGGTTTGGGTTCCTAAAGGTAGGTCCCTGGAGCTAGGCTTAGGGTTTCTATGGATAGGGCCCCTGGGGATAGGGTTAGAGGGCCTATGGGTAGTGCCCCTGGAGCTAGGGATAGGGGTCCCATTGATAGGGTCCCTGGAGCTAGGATTAAGGTTCCAATGTTTAGGGTTCCTGGAGCTAGGGTTAGGGGTCCAATGGGTAGGGTCCCTGGAGCTAGGGTTGGGTTCCATGAGTAGGTCATCTGAAGTAAAGGTTAGGGTTCCTATGCGTAGGGGTCGTGTAGCTAGGGTTAGGGTTGCCATTGGTAGATCCCATGGAGATAGGCTTAGGGATCCTATTGGCAGGGCCCCTGCAGCTAGGGTTAGGAGTCCTATGGGCAGAGACCCTGGAGCTAGGGTTAGGGTCCCTTGGGCAGGGCCCTGGAGCTAGGATTAGGGGTCCTATTGGCAGGGCCCCTGGAGGTAGCATTAGGGGTCCTATGGGCAGGGCCCCTGGAGGTAGCATTAGGGGTCCTATGGGCAGGGTGCCTGGAGATAGATTTAGGGATCAGAAGGGTAGGGCCCCTGGAACTAGGGTTAGGTGTCCTAAGGGAAGGGCCTCTGGAGTTACTTTAAAGGTTCCTATGGGTACGGCGCCTTGAGCTAGGGTTAGGGATCTTATGGGTAGGGCCCTTTGGACTAGGGTTAGGGTTCCTATGGGTAGGGCCCATGGTGCTAGGGTTAGGGTTCTCATGGGTAGGGTGCCTGGAGCTAGCATTTGGGTTCCTATGGGTAGGGTCCCTGGAGCTAGGTTTAGCGTTCCATGTGTAGTTCACCTGGAGCAAAAGTTAGGGTTCCCATGTGTAGGGCTAGTTAAACTATGGTTAGGGTTGCCTTTGGTAGGGCCCCTGGAACTAGGGTCAGGGTCCCTTTGGCAGGGCCCCTGGAGCTAAGATTAGTGGTCCCATGGGCAGGGCTCCTGGAGCTAGCGTTAGAGGTCCTAAGAGTTGGGCCCCTGGAGCTAGGGTTAGGGGTCCTATGTGTCGGGCCTCTGAAGCTAGGGTTAGGGTTCCTATAGGTAGGGTCCATGGAGCTAGGATTAGGGTTTCTATGGGTAGGGCCCCTGGAGCTAGGGTTAGGTTTACTATGATTAGGGCCCATGGAGCTAAGGTTAAGGTTCCCATGGGTAGGCCCCGTTTAGCTAGGGTTAAAGTTCCCATGGGTACGGCCCGTGGAGCTAGGGTTAGGGTTCCTATGGGAAGGGCCTGTGGAACTAGGGTTAGGGTTCCTATGGGCAGGGCCTCTGGATCTAGGTTTAGATTTCCTATGGGTAGGGCCCCTGGAGCTAGTTTTAGAGTTCCTATGTGTAGGGCCCTTGGAGCTAGGTTTAGGGTTCCTATGGGTAGGGCTCGTGGAGCTAGGGTTAGTGTTCTTTTGGGTTGGGCCAATGGAGCTAGGGTAAGGGTTCCGATGGGTAAGGGCCTCTGGAGCCAGAGCTTGGGGTCCTATGGGTAGGGCCTCTGGAGCTAGGTTTAGGGTTCCATGAGTAGGGCTCTTGGAGCTGGCATTAAGGTTCCCGTGGATAGCGCACCTGCAGCTAGCGTTAGGGTTCCCGTGAGTAGGGCCCTTGGAGCTAGGGTTAGGGTTCCTGTGGGTAGGACCCCTGGAGCTAGGATTATAGGTCCTATGGGTAGTGCCCCTAAAGTTAGAGATAGGGGTCGTATGGGTAGAGACTGTGGAGCTAGTCTTAGGGGTTCTGTTGATAGGGAACCTGGAGCTAAGGATAGGGGTCCTATTGGTAGAGTCCCTGGAGCTAAGATGAGGGGTCCTATGGGTAAGACTCCTAGAGCTTGGTTTAGGGGTCCTATAGGTAGGGTCCCTGGAGCTAGAGTTAGGGTTCCATGAGTAGGGCACCTGGATCAAAGGTTAGAGTTCCCATACATAGAGCTCGTGGAGCTAGGGTTAGGGTTGCCATTGGTAGGGCCCATGGATCTAGGGTTAGAGTTCCTATGGGCAGGGCCCCTGGAGCTAGGATTAAGGGTCCTGTGAACAGGGCCCCTGGAGCTAGAGTTTGGGGTCCAATGGCAGGGCCCCTGGAGCTAGTTTAGAGGTCCTTTGGGCAGAGCCCCTGTAGCTAGGGTTAGGGGTCCTATGAGCAGGGCGCGTGGAACAAGGATTAGGGGTCCAAAGGGTAGAGCCCCTGCAGCTATGGTAAGGGTTCCTGTGGTTTGGGACCATGTAGCTAGTGTTACATTTCCAATAGGTAGGGCCCGTGGAACTAGGGTTAGGGTTCCTATGGGTAGGGCCCCTGGAGCTAGAGTTAGGGGTCCTATGGGTAGTGCCCTTGGAAGTTGCAATATAGTTCCCATGGGTATGGCATCTGGAGCTATCGTTACGGTTCCCATGGGTCATGGCCCGTGGAGGTAGGGTTAGGGTTCCTATGGGTATGGCCCTTGGAGCTAGGTTTAGGGTTATTATGGGTAAGTACCCTGGAGCTAGGGTTCGGGTTCCTATGGGTAGAGCTCCTGGAGCTAGGGTTAGGATTCCTTTGGGTAGAGCCCCTGGAGCAAGGATTAGGGTTCCTATGAGTAGGCCTCTGGAGCTGAGCTTAGGGTTCCTATGAGTAGGCCTCTGGAGCTGAGCTTAGGGTTCCTATGGATAGGGCCCCTGGAGCTAGGCTTAGGGGGTCTATGGATAGGGCCTGTGGAGCTAGGGTTAGGGTTCCTATGGGTAGGGCCCTTGGAGCTACGGTAAGAGGTCCTGTGGGTAGGGCCCCTGGAGCTAGGGTTAGTGGTACTATGGGTAGGGCCCTTTCAGCTAGAGGTAGGGGTCCTATGGGTAGATCCCCTGCTGATAGAGTTAGCAGTCCTATGGTTAGGGCCCTTGGAGCTAGGGATAGGGGTCCTATTGGTAGGGTCCCTGGAACTAAGTTTACGGTTACAATGGGTAGGGCTCCTGGATCTAGGGTTTAGGGTCCTATGGGTAGCGTCCCTGGAGCTAGGGATAGGGTTCCATGAGTAGGTCACCTGGAGCAGACGCTAGGGTACCCATGCTTAGAGATCGTGTAGCTAGGGTTAGGGTTTCCATTGGTACTGTCAGTGGAACTAGGGTTAGGGTTCCCATGGGCAGGGCCCCTGTAGCTAGGGTTAGGAGTCCTATTGGCAGAGGCCCTGGAGGTAGAATTTGGGGTCTTATTGTTACGGCCCCTGGAGCTAGGGATAGGGGTCCTATGGGTAGGACCCATGGAGCTAGGCTTAGGGGTCCTATGGGTATAAACCCTGGAGCTAGGGATAGGGGTCCAATGGGTAGGGTCCCTGGAGCTATGGTTAGGGTTTCATGAGTAGGGTACCTGGAGCAAAGATTAGGGTTCCCATGCATAGGGTTCATGGAGCTAGGGTTAGGGTTGCCATTGGTAGTTCCTGGGGAGCTAGGGAGAGGCTTCATATGGGCAGGGCCCCTGGCACTAGGGTTAGGCATCCTACGGACAGGGCCCCTGGAGCTAGGGTTAGGGGTTCTTTCGGCAGGGCCCCAGGAGCTCGGATTAGGGGTCCTATGGGCAGTGCACCTGGAGCTAGGGTTAAGGGTCCTATGGGCAGGGTGCCTGCAGCAAGGGTTTGGGGTCCTAAGGGTAGGTTCCCTGGAGCTAGGGTTAGGGGTCCTAAGGGTAGGGCTCCTGGAGCTAGGCTTAGGGTTCCTGTAGGTATGGCCCATGGAGCTGGTTAGGGTTTCTATGGGTAGGGTCCCTGGAGCTAGAGTTAGGGGTCCTCTGGGTAGGGCCTTTGGAGCTAGGTTTAGGAATCCCATGGATAGGGTCCCTGTAGCTAGAATTAGGGGTCCTAAGAGTAGGGCCTCTGTAGCTAGGGTTAGGGTTCCCATGGGTCATGGCCCATGGAGGTAGGGTTAGGGTTCCTATTGGTATGGCCCTTAGAGCTAGGTTTAGAGATCCTATGGGTAGGGTCCCTGTAGCTAGAATTAGGGGTCCTAAGGGTAGGGCCTCTGGAGCTAGGGTTAGGGTTCCCATGGGTAGGGTCCTTCGACTAGGGTTAGGGTTCCTATGGGTAGGGCCCGTGGGGCTAGCGTTTGGGTTCCCATGGGTAGGGCCCTTGAAGCTAGGGTTAGGGATTGAATGGGTAGGGTCCTTGGAGCTAGGGATAGGGTTCCTATGGGCAGGGCCCTTGCAGCTATGGTTAGGGTTCCTATGGGTAGGGCACATGGAGCTAGGGTTAGGGTTTCCATGGGTAAGGCACGTCGAACTAGCGTTAGGATTCCCATGGGTAGGGTACCTGGATCTAAGGTGAGGGTTCCTATCATTATGGCCCATTGAGCTAGGATTAAGGTTTCTAAGGGATGGGCATGTGGAACTTGGGTTAGGGTTCCTATGGGTGGGGCCGTGGAGCTAGGGTTAGTGTTCCTATGGGTTGGACCCATGGAACTAGGGTTAGGCTTCCTATGGATAGGGCCCGTGGAGCTAGGATCAGGGGTCCTATGGGTAAGGCCCTTTGAGCTAGCGTTAGGGTTCCTATGGGTAGAGCCCTTGGAGCTAGTGTTAGGGTTCCTATGGTAGGGCCTTTAGAACTAGGGTTATGGTTCCTATGTGTAGGTCTCTTGGAGCTAGGGTTAGGGTTCCTATGGTTAGGACCTATGAAGATAGGGTTAGGATTGCTATGGGTAGGGCCCTTGGAGCTAGTGTTAGGTTTCCCAAGTGCAGGGCAGCTGGAGCTAGGGTTAGGGTTCCCATGGTAGGGCCCGTGGAGCTAGATTTAGGTTTCCTATGTGTAGGACCCATTTAGCTAGGGTTAGAGTTCCCATGGGTAGGGCTGTTGTCGCCAGAGTTATGGTTCCCACCGGTAGGGCCCTTGGAGCTAGGGATAGGGTTCCTATGGATAGGGCCTTTTGGCCTAGGGTTAGGGTTCTATGTGTAGGGCACCTGGAGCTAACTTTTGGGTTCCCATGGGTAGGGCCCGTGGAGCTAGCGTTAGGTTTCCCATGGGTAGGGCCCGTGTAGCTATGGTTAGTGTTCCCATGGTAGGACCCATGGAGCTAGGTATAGGGTTACTATGGGTAGGACCCCTGAAGCTAGGGTTAGGGTTCCTACGGGTAGGTCCCCTGCAGCTAGGGTTAGGGGTCCTATGTGTAAGGCACCTGGAGCTAAGGGTAGGGGTCCTATGGGTGGGGCCCCTGGAGCTAGGGTTAGAGTTCCTATGGGTAGGCCTCCTGGAGCTAGGGTTATGGTTCCTATGGGTAGGGCTCTTGCAGCTAGGGTTGGGGTTCCTACTGGTAGGGCTCGTGGAGCTAGGGTCAGGGTTCCTATGGGTAGGTCTCTTAGAGCTCGCGTTACGGTTACTATGAGTAGGGCCTTGGAGCTAGCGTTAGAGTTCCTATGGGTTGGGCCCTTGGAACTTGGGATAGGGTTCCTATGGGTAGGGCCCTTCGAGCTAGAGTTGAGGTTCCTATGGGTAGGGCAATTGGAGGTAGGGTTAGGGTTCCCATGTGTAGGGCAGCTGGAACTAGGGTGTAGTGGGGCACCGTGCCTCCCAGCTACACCTGAGAGGGCCGAGCCCCTGCAGCCTCCAGTGTGGGTGGAGCCTCCACCGCCCATTCGCGCCCCCCGGAAGTCCAGGGGCGGAACAGGAAGAATAAAAGCACAGCCCTGGCGCTCACTTGGAGGCTGGCTGCCAAAGAGACCAGATGCTGGTGACTGAGCTCCTGCCCAGCCTGAACTTCCCCGTGCCCAGTATCCTGAGGAACCCATGGTCTGGGACCCACTGGAAGACACTGGCGAAACACAGGTACCCAGAGAGGGGGAGGTCGGAAGTGGCCCGGGGGTAGATGACCTGGGTTTGGCTTCCGAAGAGCCTGAACCAATGTCAGTGTGTTGCGGCCAGGATCCCCACTGACAGCAATGAGTCTTGGCTGCTGCTAGGGCCTCGGGCCGGAACGCAGTGGAGTGGGAGGGCCTGCATTCCTCCTGCCACCCATCCAAGGATGGCAGACTCCCCATCTCGCTGGCCTGAGGAGGCCGTTATCATCGACCAAGAGACTAATTGTTTGCTCAGCCCCTGCTGAGGGGCTTGAGCTCTGAACCGCATATTGCCCCGCCCTGACCCAGGGCCTGGGCTCAGAGACTATTTGTTTGCTCAGCCCCTCCTGAAGGGCCTGAGCTCTAAACTGCTGATTGCCCCGCCCTGACCCAGGGCCTGGGCTCAGAGACTATTTGTTTGTTTAACCCCTGCTGAAGGGCCGGAACCCGGAACTCTTTGCCGCCTGTAGTGGGGCGCCCTGGCTCCCAGCTGCGCCTGAGAGGGCCGAGCCCCAACACTGGACAGTTACACTTGGTGCCTTCTCTGAGGAGCTCCACCCAGGATGTGGGCGCGGGCTCTCAACGCCGGTGAGAAGGAGGCTGGGGGGGAAAGACTCCCCTCCTGAGAGATGGATCTTTCCCAGCTCCTTGCACTCGTGACCGAGACTCAAGAGCGACAGCAGGTGGCCCAGTCGCAGCAGTGGCAGGAGCAGCAGGCCGCCCATCTCCAACAACAACAACAACTTGTGGAGCAGCTGGGAACCCAGCAGCACCAGCTGCTCCAGGAGCTGATCACCCAACATCAGGAGTTCCAATGCCAATGCCTCCAGCACCTCGCGGCAGCTCGGTCCGCGCCAGAGGGAGTCCAGCCAGGGGGCATGGAAGTAGGGGGGCAGCCTAGTCCCCCGATCCGGCTGACGAAGATGGGCCTCGGCGACGACCCCGAAGCATTCCTCGTCACGTTAGAGCGGGTGGCGGTCGTTGCAGAGTGGGCCCATGATCAGTGGGCTGCCATCCTGGCCCCCTACCTGACAGGGACTGCCCAGGCGGTCTATCGCGGCCTGTCTGCAGAGGCAGCCCAGGATTACGGCTAGGTGAAGGCCACGGTCCTAGACCCCCTATATGTGAGTCCGGAGACATTCCGACAGCGATTTAGGAGCCTGGCCTACTGCGCCGGGGCCCGGCCCCGTATGGTGGCCCAGGAACTCCGCGAGACCTGTAAGCACTGGTTGCAGCCAGAATGCCGGACGACAGAGGAGCTAATGGAGCAAGTGGTGCTCGAACAGATCACCCACATCCTTCCCCCACGGGGAAGGGCCTGCGTCCTCCACTATTGGACTACGACCCTGTCCGCCGCCGTCTCACGGATGGAGGACGTCCTCGCAGCCGAAGTACCGGTGGGCCCTACCCATGGGAACCCTCACTCTAGCTCCACGGGCCCTACACATGGGAACCCTCACCCTAGCTCCACAGCCCCACCCCATAGGACCCCTGACCCTAGCTCCAGGGGCCCTGCCCATGGGACCCCTAACCCTATCCCTAGCTCCAGGGGCCCTGCCCATGGGATCCCTAACCCTATCCCTAGCTCCAGGGGCCCTGCCTATGGGACCCCTAACCCTATCCCTAGCTCCAGGGGCCCCTCCCATAGGACCCCTAATCCTATCCGTAGCTCCACGGGCCGTCCCCATAGGAACCCTCACCCTAGCTCGACGGGCCCTCCCCATGGGACCCCTAACGCTAGCTCCAAGGGCCCTGCCCATGGGGCCCCTGACCCTGGCTCCAGGGGCCCTGCCCATAGTACCTGTAACGCTTGCCCCAGGGGCCCTGCCCATGGGACCCCTAATGCTAGCCTCGGACCCTGCCCATACGAACATTCTCTCTCGCTCCAAGGGCCCTTCCCATGAGAACTCTAACCCTAGCTCCACGGGCCCTACCCATAGCAACCCTCTCCCTAGCTCTAGGTGCCCTACCGAAGGGACCCCTATCCCTCGCTCCATGGGCCCTGCCCATGGGACCCCTCGCTCCACGGGCCCTGCCCATGGGACCCCTAATCCTAGCTCCACGGGCCCTGCCCATGGAAACCCTATTCCTAGCTCCACGGGCCCTACCCATAGCAACCCTCACCCTAGCTCTAGGTGCCCTGCCCATGGGAACCGTATCCCTCGCTCCATGGGCCCCGCCGATGAGAACCTTAATCCTAGCTCCATGGGCCTTACCCATGGGAACCCTAATCCTAGCTCCATGGGCCCAGCCCATGGGAACCCTAATCCTAGCTCCACGGGCCCAGACCATGGGAACGCTAACACTACCCCAGGGGCCCTGCCCAGGGGACCCGTAACGCTTGCCCCAGGGGCCCTGTCCAGGGGACCCGTAACACTCGCTCCAGGGGCCCTGCCCAGGAGACCTATAACGCTCGCTCCAGGGGCCCTACCCATACGAACCATATCCCTCGCTCCAGGGGCCCTGCCCATACGAACCCTATCCCTCGCTCCAGGGGCCCTGCCCATGGGACCCCTGACCCTGGCTCCAGGAGTCCTACCCATGGAACCCCTAACGCTAGTTCCACGGGCCTTACCCATAGGACCCCGGACCCTAGCTCCAGGGGCCCTGCCCATGGGACCCTTAACCCTAGACCCTGGGGCCCTGCCCAGGGGACCCTTAACCCTAGCCCCTGGGGCCCTGCCCATGGGGACGCTAACCCTAGCCCCTGGGACCCTACCCATAGGACCCTGGACCCCTAGCTCCATGTGCCCTGCCCATGGGATGCCTAACGCTAGCCCCTGGGGCCCTGCCCATGGGACCCCTGATGCTAGCTCCCAGGGCCCTGCGCTTGGGACCCCTAACACTAGCTCCCCGGGCCCTGCGCTTGGGACCGCGAATGCTAGCCTCTGGGGCCCTGCCCATGGGACCCCGGACCCTGGCTCCAGGGGCCCTGCCCATGGGACCCCGGACCCTGGCTCCAGGGGCCCTGCCCGCGGGAACCCTAACGCTAACTCCAGGGGCCTTGCCCGTGGGAATGCTCACCCTAGCCTCTGGGGCCCTACCCGTGGGAACGCTAACCCTAGCTCCAGAGGCCCTACCCGTGGGAACGCTAACCCTAGCTCCACGGGCCTTACCCATAGAACCCCAGAATCTAGCTCCAGGGGCCATGCCCAATGGACCCCTAATGCTAGCCCCAGGGGCCCTGCCCATGGGAACGCGAACACTAGCCCCAGGGGCCCTGCTGATGGGAACGCGAACGCTAGCCCCTGGGGCCCTACCCATGGGAATGGTAAACCTAGCTCCAGGGTCCCTACCCATGGGAGCACTAACCCTAGCTCCATGGGCCTTTCCTATAGGACCCCACACCCCTAGCTCCAGGCACCCTGCCCGTGGGACCCCTGACTCTGGCTCCAGGGGCCCTGCCTGTGGGACCCCTGACTCTGGCTCCAGGGGCCCTGCCTGTGGGACCCCTAACGCTAGCTTCAGGGGCCCTGCCCATGGGAACGCTAACTCTAGCCTCTGGGACCCTACCCCTGGAACGCTAACCCTTCCTCCACGGGCCTTACCCATAGGACCCCAGACCCTAGCTCCAGGGGCTGTGCCCAAAGGTTCTGTAACGCTAGCCCCTGGGGCCCTGGCCGTGGGAACACGAACGCTAGCCCCTGGGGCCCTGGCCATGGGAACGCAAACGCTAGCCCCTGGGGCCCTGGCCATGGGACCCCTAACGCTAGCCCTGCCCATGGGACCCCTGACCCCTATCTCCAGGGGCCCTGCCCATGGGACCCCTAGCGCTAGCTCCAGGGGCCCTGCCCATGGGACCCCTTAACCCTAGCCCCTGGGGCCCTACCCATGGGAATGCTAACCCTAGCTCCAGAGGCCCTACCCATAGGCCCTATCTCCAAGGGACCTACCTATGAGACCCCTAACCCTAGCTCCATGTGCCCTGCCCATGGGACCCCTAACCCTAACCCCTTGGACCCTACCCATGGGAACCCTAATGCTAGCTCCAGGGTCCCTACCCATGGGAACCCTAACGCTAGCGCAAGGATCCCTAACCCATAGGACCCAGAACCCTAGCTCCAAGATCCCTGCCCATAGAACCCCTAACGCTAGCTCCATGGGCCCTACCCATAGGAATCCTAACCCTAGCTCCCCGGGACCTACACATGAGACTGCTAACCCTAGCTCCAAGAGCCCTACCCATAGGAAATCTAACCCTAGCTCCACGGCCACACCCATAGGACCACTGACCCTAGCTCCAGGGGCCCTGTCATTAGGACCCCTGACCCTAGCTCCCAGGGCCCTGCCATTAGGACCCCTAAGCCTAGCTCCAGGGGTCAGCCCATAGGACCCCTAACCCTCGTTCCAGTGGCTCTGCCCATAGGACTGCTAACCCTAGCTCCTGGGGCCCTACCCATAGGAACCCTAACCCTAGCTCCACTGCCCTACCCATGGGAACCCTAATGCTAGCTCCAGGGGCCCTACCCATGGGAACCCTAATGCTAGCCCCAAAGGCACTACCTGTGGGAACTCTAACCCCAGCCCCTGGGGCCCTACCTATGGGAACGCTAACCCTAGCTGCAGGGGCCCTACCCATAGGAACCCTAACCATAGCTCCACGGGCATACCCATGGGACCCCTAACGCTAGCTCCACATGCTCTGCCCATGGGACCCTTAACCCCATCTCCAGGGGCCCTGCCTATGGGACCCTTAACCCTAACTCTAGGGGCCCTGCTGATGGGACCCTGAACCGTATTCCAGGGGCCCTGGGCATAGGACCGCTATCCCTAGCTCCAGGGGCCCTACGCAAAAGACCCCTAACTCTAGTTCCAGGGGCCCTACCTGAATGATCCCTATCCCTAGCTGCAGGGGTCCCACTCATACGACCCCTATCCCTAGCTCCTGGGGCCCTGCCCATAGGACCCCTAATGGTAGCTGCTGGGGCCCTGCCCATAGGACCCCTGACCATAACTCCAGGGCCCTGTCCATAAGACCCCATGCCTAGCTCTAGGTGCTGTGCCCATAGGACCCCTATCCCTAGCTCCAAGTGCCCTGCCCATAGGATACCAAAACCTAGTTCCAGGCACCCTGCCCATAAGACCCCTATCCCTAGCTCCAGGGCCCTACGCATAGACCCCTAACCCTGGCTCCAGGGGCCCTTCCCGTAGAACCCCTAACCCTAGCTCCAGGGCCCCTGCCCATAGGACCCCTAACCCTAGCTAGATGGGCGCTGACCATAGGACCCCTAAGCCTGGCTCCAGGGGCCCTACGCATAGACTCCTATCCCTAGCTACAGGTGCTCTGCTCATAGGACCCCTAACCCTAGCTCCAGGGGCCCTGCCCATTGGACCGCTATCCCTAGCTCCAGGGGTCCTACGCTTAAGACCCCTAACTCTAGTTCCAGGAGCCCTGCCCATAAAGCCCCTATCCCTAGCTCCAGGGGCCCTACCCGTAGGATCGCTTAACCTAGCTCCAGGGGCCCCGCCCATTGGACCGTGATGCCTAGTTCCAGGTGCCCTGCCCATATGACCCCTAACCCTGGCTCCAGGGGACCTACACATAGACCCCTAAGTCTGGCTCTAGGGGCCCTGCACATAGGACCCCTAACCCTGGCTCCAGGTTCCCTACACATAGAGCCCTATCCCTAGCTACAGGAGCTCTACCCATATGACCCCTAACCTTAGCTCCAGGGGCCCTACCCAAAGGACAGATAACCCTAGGTAGAGAGGCCCTACCCATGGGACCCCTATCCCTAGTCCAGGGGCCCTACCCATTGAAAACCTAACACTAGCTTCAGGGGCCCTGCCAATAGGATTCCTAACCCTAGCTCCAAAGTCCCTACCCATAGGAAACATAACCCTTGCTCCATGGCCACACCCATAGGACCCCTAACCCTAGCTCCAGGGGCCCTGGCCATCGGACCCCTAACCCTAGATAGAGTTGCGCTGCCCATAAAACCCCTAACCCTGTCTCCAGGTTCCCTATGGAGGAGCTCTACCCGTATGACCCCTAACCTTAGCTCCAGGGGCCCTGCCCATAGGACAGGTAACCCTAGGTAGAGACCCTGCCCCTGGGACCCCTATCCCTAGCTCCAGGGGCCCTGCCCATAGGACCGCTATCCCTACTACCAGGGCCCCTGCCCATAGGACCCCTATCTCTAGCTCCAGGGGCCCTACGCATAGTACCGCTATCCCTAGCTACAGGGGACCTACCTGTGGCATTGCTAACCCTAACTCTAGGGGCCCTATCCCGATGATCCCTAATCCTGGCTCCAGGGGCCCTGCCCATAGGACCCCGAATCCTACATGCAGGGGCCCTGCCCATAGGACCCGTAACCCTAGATCCATAGGCCTGGCCCGTAGGACCCCTCACCCTGACTCCAGGGGCCCGCCCTGTGGGTCCCCTCCCCCTAGCTCCAGGGGCCTGCCCCGTGGGTCCCCTAACCCTAGCTCTGGGGGCCCGATCCGTTTGTCCCCTAACCCTAGCTCCAGGGGCCCTGCCCATAGGACCCCTATTGCTAGCTCCAGGGACCCTGCCTATAGGACCCCTAACCCCAGCTCTAGCGGCTCTGCCATTAGGACCCCTATCCATAGCTCCAGGGGCCCTACTCATAGGACCCCTAAACCTAGCTGCAGGGGCCCTGCCCATAGGACCTCTAAACATAGCTCCAAGGGCTCTGCCCATAGGACCCTTAACCCTAGCTCTAGGGGCCGTGCCCATAGGGTCACTAACCATAGCTGCAGGGTCTCTGCCCGTAGGACCCCTAATCCTAACTCCAGGGGCCCTGCCCAGAGGACCCCTACCTCTAGGTCCAGGGGCCCTACCCATAGGACTCCTAACCCTAGCTCTAGGGGCCATGCCCATAAGACCCCTAACCCTACCTGCAGGGGCTCTGCCCATAGGACCTCTAAACATAGCTCCAAGTGTCCTGCCCATAGGACCCTTAACCCTACCTCCTGGGGCCCTGCCGATAGGATCATTAACCCTATCTGCAGAGTCTCTGCCCATAAAACCCCAAACCCTAGATCCAAGGGCCGTGCCCATAGGAACCCTAAACCTAGCTCCCGGGGTTCTGCCCAAAGAATCCCTAACCCTAGCTCAAGGTGCCCTGCCCATAGGACCCCTAGCTGTAGCTCAAGGGGCCCTGCTGATAGGACCCGTAACCCTAGCTCCAGGGGCCCTGCCCATAGGACTCCTCACCGCAGCTCCAGGGGCCCTGCCCATAGGACCCCTCACCGTAGCTCCAGGGGCCCTGCCCATGGGTCCCTTAACCCTGGCTCCAGGGGCCCTGCCCATGGGTCCCTTAACCCTAGCTCCACTGCCCTACCCATGGGAACCCTAACGCTAGTCCCAAAGGCACTACCCATGGGAACGCTAACCCCAGCCCCTGAGGCCCTACCTATGGGAACGCTAACCCTAGCTGCAGGGGCCCTACCCATAGGAACCCTAACCATAGCTCCACGGGCGTTACCCATAGGACCCCGGACTCCTATCTCAAAGGGCTTTGCCTATGGACCCCTAACCCTAGCCCCAGGGGCCCAGCCCATGGGACCCCTAACACTAGCCCCAGGGGCCCAGCCCATGGGACCCCTAACCCTAGCTCCAGGGGCCCTGCCCATAGGACCCCTAACCTTAGCTAGATGGGCGCTACCCATAGGACCCCTATCCCTGGCTCCAGGGGCCCTACGCATAGACCCCTATCCCTAGCTACAGGAGCCCTACACAGAGGACCCCTAACCGTACCTCTAGGTGCTCTGCTCATAGGACCCCTAACCCTAGCTCCAGGGGCCCCGCCCATAGGACCGCGATGCCTAGCTCCAGGTGCCCCGCCCATAGGACCCCTAACCCTAGCTGCAGGAGCCCTGCCCATAGCACCCCTAAGCCTGGCTCCAGGGGCCCTACGCATAGACCCCTAATCCTGGCTTCAGGGGCCCTTCACATAGGACTTCTAACCCTGGCTCCAGGTGCCCTACGCATAGAGCCCTATCCCTAGCTACAGGAGCCCTACCCATATGACCCCTAACCTTATCTCCAGGGGCCCTGCCCATAGGACAGATAACCCTAGATAGAGAGGCCCTGCCCATGGGACCCCTATCCCTAGTCCAGTGGCCCTACCTATAGGAAACGTAACATTAGCTTCAGGGGCCCTACACATAAGACCCCTAACCGTAGCTCCAAGGGCCCTACTCATAGGAAACCTAACACTTGCTCCATGGCCACACCCATAGGACCCCTAACCCTAGCTCCAGGAGCCATGCCATTAGGACCCGTAACCCTAGCTCCAGGCTCCCTGCCCATGGGACCCCGAACCCTAGCTCCAGGGGCCCTGCCCATAGAGCCCCTAACCCTAGATAGAGGTGCGCTGCCCATAATACCCCTAACTCTGGCTCCAGGTTCCCTACACATAGAACCCTATCCCTAGCTACAGGAGCCCTACCCGTATGACCCCTAACCTTAGCTCCAGGGACTCTGCCCATAGGACAGATAACCCTAGGTAGAGACGCCCTGCCCATGGGACCCCTATCCCTAGCCCCAGGGGCCCTGCCCATAGGTTCGCTATCCCTACTTCCGGGTGCCCTGCCCATAGGACCCCTATACCGGGGCCCTACGCATAGTACCGCTATCCCTAGCTCCAGGAGCCCTACCTGTGGGATCGCTAACCCTAGCTCCAGAGGCCTTATCCCAATGACCCCTCATCCTGGCTCCAGGGGCCCTGCCCCGTGGGTCCCCTCACCCTGGCTCCAGGCGCCCTGCCCCATGGGTCCCCTTACACTAGCTCCAGGGGCCCGGCTCATGGGGCCTCTTACCCTAGCTCCAGGAGCCCGGCCCGTTTGTCCCCTAACCCTAGCTCCGGGGGCCCGGCCCATTTGTCCCCTAACCCTAGCTCCGGGGGCCTGGCCCGTTTGTCCCCTAACCCTAGCTCCAGGGGCCCGGCCTGTTGGACCCCTATCGCTAGCTCCTGGGGCTCTGCCCATAGGATCCCTACCCCTAGCTCTAGCGGCTCTGCCATTAAGACCCCTATCCATAGCTCCAGGGGCCCTGCCCATAGGACCCCTAATCCTAGCTGCAGGGGCCCTGCCCATAGGGTCGCTAACCGTAGCTGCAGGATCTCTGCCCATAGGACCCCTAATCCTAGCTCCAGGGGCCCTACACATAGGACCCCTATCCCTAGCTTCAGGGGCCCTACACATAGGACCCCTACCCCCACCTGCAGGTGCTCTGCCCATAGGACCGCTAAACATAGCTCCACGCATCCTGCCCATAGGACCCTTAAACCTAGCTCCATGGCCCGTGCCGATAGAATCGCTAACCCTAGCTCCAAGGGCCCTGCCCATAGGAACTCTAAACCTAGCTCCAGGGGCCCTGCCCAGAGGACTCCTAACCCTAGCTCCATGGGCCCTGCCCAGAGGACTCCTAACCCTAGCTCCATGGGCCCTTCCCATAGGACTCTTAACCCTAGCTCAAGGGGCCCTGCCCATAGGACCCC
The DNA here is from genome assembly GCF_007399415.2 of Gopherus evgoodei. Taxonomy (NCBI): domain Eukaryota; kingdom Metazoa; phylum Chordata; order Testudines; family Testudinidae; genus Gopherus; species Gopherus evgoodei. The sequence goes on along the minus strand of NC_044325.1, from coordinate 122,371,581 downwards.
TTACCCTACCTGCAGGGGCTCTGCCCATAGGACCTCTAAACATAGCTCCAAGTGTCCTGCCCATAGGACCCTTAACCCTACCTCCTGGGGCCCTGCCGATAGTATCGCTAACCCTATCTGCAGAGTCTCTGCCCATAGAACCCGAAACCCTAGATCCAAGGGCCATGCCCATAGGAACCCTAAACCTACCTCCCAGGGTTCTGCTGATAGGACCCCTAACCCTAGCTGCAGGGGCCCTGCCCACAGGACCCCTAACCCTAGCTCCAGGGGCCCTGCCCACAGGACCCCTAACCATAGCTTCAAGAGCCCTACCCATAGGATCCTTATCCCTAGCTCCAGGTGCCCTGCCCATAGGATCCCTATCCCTAGCTCCAGGTGCCCTGCCCATAGGATCCCTAACCCTGGCTCCAGGGGCCCTACGCATAGACCCCATCCCTTGCTCCAGGAGCCCTACACATAGGACCGCTAGCCCTAGCTGCAGGGGCCCTACCTGTATGATCCCTAACCCTAGCTCCAGGGTCCCTGCCCATACGACCCCTAACCCTGGCTCCTGGGGCCCTGCCCACAGGACCCCTAACCCTAGCTGCAAGGGCCCTACCCATAGGAACCCTATACCTAGCTGCAGGGGCTCAACCCATAGGAAACCTATACCTAGCTGCAGGGGTCCAACCCATAGGAAAGCTATACCTAGCTGCAGGGGCCCTACCCACATGAACCATATACCTATATGCAGGGCCCTACCTATAGGACCCAAACCCTAACTCCAGGGGCCGTGCCCACAGGACCTCTAACCCTAGCTGCAGGGGTGCTGCCCATAGGACCCCTAAACCTGACTGCAGGGGCCCTGCCCTTAAGACACCTAACCCTAGCTCCAGGGGCCCTGCCCATAGAACCCCTACCCCTAACTGCAGGGGCCCTGCCCATAGGACCACTAACCCTAGCTGCAAGGGCCCTGCCCATAGGGACGCTATACCTAGCTGCAGGGGCCCTACTCACATGAACCATATACCTATATGCAGGGGCCCTACCCATAGGACCCCTAACCCTAGCTCCAGGGGCCCTGCCCACAGGACCCCTAACCCTAGCTGCAGGGGCCCTGCCCATAGAACTCCTAACCCTAGCTGCAGGAGCCCTGTCATTAGGACCCCTAACCCTAGCTCCAGGAGCCCTGCCAATATGACCCCTAACCATACCTCCAGGGGCCCTGCCCATAGAACCCCTTACCCTAGCTCCTGGGGCCCTAGCCATAGGCCATTAACCCTAGCTTCAAGGGCACTACCCATCGGAGCCCTATATCTAGCTTCAGGGGCCCTACCCATAGTAAACCTATAACTAGCTACAGGGGCCCTAACAATAGGAACCCAAAACTAGCTGCAGGGGCCCTACCCATAGGACCCCAAACCCTAGCTCCAGGGGCACTGCCCATAGGACTCCTAACCGTAGCTGCAGGGGCCCTGCCCTTCGGACACGTAACCATAGCTCCAGGGGCCCTGCCCATAGGACCCCTAAGTCTAGCTCCAGGGGCCCTACTCGTGGGGCCCCTAACCCTAGCTCCAGGGTCGCTGTGCGTGGGGCCCCTAACCATAGCTCCAGGGGCCCTACCCGTGGGGCACTTAACCCTAGTTCCAGGGACCCTACCCCTGGGACCCCTAACCCTAGCTCCAGGGGCCCTACCCCTGGGGCCCTAACACTAGCTGCAGGGACCCTACCGCTGGGGCTCCTAACTATATCTCCAGAGGCCCTACCTGTGGGACCCCTAACCCTAGCTCCAGGGACCCTACCCATGGTGCCCCTAATCCTAGCTCCAGAGGCCCTACACCTGGCGCCCCTAATTCTAGCTCCAGGGGTCCTACCCATGGGTCCCCTAAACCTAGCTCCAGGGGTCCTACACGGGGTCCCCTAACCCTAGCTCCAGGGCACAGCCCTGGGAACCTTAACCCTAGCTCCAGGGGGCCCGCCCCTGGGAACCCTAACCCTAGCTCCAGGAGCCCTAACTGTAGGGCCTCAGACCCTAGCTCCAGCGTCCTTACACGTAGGATCGCTAATCCTAGCTCCAGGGGCCCCACTCCTGGGACCCCTAACCCTAGTTCCAGGGTCCCTACCCGTGGGGGCCCTAACCCTAGCTCCAGGGGCCCTACACCTCGGACCCGTTACCCTAGCTCCAGGAACCCTAGCTGTGGGTCTCCAAAACCTAGCTCCAGGGGCTCTACCCCTGGGACTCCTAACCCTAGCTCCAGGGGCCCCACTTCTTGGGCCCCTAACCCTAGCTTCCGGGGCCCTACCCCTGGGGCCCCAGTCGCAGCTCCAGGGGCTCTACCTGTCGGGCCTCTAACCCTAGCTCCATGGGCTCTACCCCTGAGGCCCCTAACCGTAGGTCCAGGGGCTCTTCTGTGGGACCCCTAACCCTAGTTCTAGGGGCCCTATCCGTGGGGCACCTAACCATACCTCCACGGCCCTGCCCGTGCAACCCATAACCCTAGCTCTAGGGGCCCTGCTCCCAGGACCCCTAACCCAAGCTCCAGGGACCCACTCCTGGGACCCCTAACTCTAGCTCCAGGGTCCCTACCTGTGGGGCCCATAACCCTAGCTCCAGGGGCCCTACCCCTGGCCCCACTAACCCCAGCTCCAGGGGCCCTACCCGTGGGGCCCCTAACCCTAGCTCCATTGGCCCTACTCATGGGACCCCTAACTCTAATTCCAGGGGCCCTACCCGTGGGCACCCTAACCCTAGCTCGTCGGGCCCTACCTGTTGGGTCCCTAACCCTAGCTCCAGGGGCCCTACCCGTGGGCCCGCTAACCCCAGTTCCTTGGGCCTTACCCATGGGGCCCCTTGCCCTGGCTCCAGGGACCCTACCCCTGGGACCTCTAACCCTAGCTCCAGGGGTCCTATCCACGTTGCCCCAAACCCTAGCTCCAGGGGGCGTACCCGTGGGGCCCCTAACCCTAGCTCTAGGGACCCTTCCCCTGGGACCTCTTACACTAGCTCCAGGGGCCTTACCCGTGGGGCCCCTAACTGTCGGTCCAGGGGCCCTAGCCATGGGACCCCAACCCTAGCTCCAGGGTCCCTATCTGTGCGGTCCCAAACCCTAGTTGTAAGGGCCCTATCCGTTGGGCCCCTAGCCCTAGCTCCAAGGGCCTTACCCTGGGACCCCTAAAACTAGCTACAGGGGTCCTAGTTGTGTGGCCCTTAAGCCTAGCTCCTGGGGCCCTACCCTTTGAACCCTTAAGCCTTTCTCCAGGGGCCCTACTCCTGGGGTCCCGATCCATAGCTCCAGGGGTCCTATCCATGGGGCCCCTAACCCTAGCTCCAGGGGACCTACCTGTGGGGACTCTAACTCTAGCTCTAGGGGATCTACTCCTGGGGCCCCTAACGCTAGCTCCAGGGGCCACACCCCTTGAACCCATAACCCTAGCTCCAGGACCTCCACCCGTGGGGCCTCTTACCCTAGTATCTGGGGCCCCACCTAGCTCCAGAAACCCTACCCGTGAGATCCCTAATCCCAGCTCCAGGGGCTCCACCCATGGGACCATTAACCCTTGCTCCAGGGGCCCTACCCCTGGGGCCCCTAACCCTAGCTCCAAGAGCCCTACCCGTGGGATACCTAACCGTGACTCAGGGGCCCTACCCATGTGGCTCCTAACTCTATCTCCAGGGGACCTACCCCTGATATCCCTAACTCTAACTCCAGGGGCCCTACCCTTGACACCCCTAAGCCTAGCTCCAGAGGCCATACCCTTGAGTCCCCTAAGCCTAACTCCAGGGGCCCTTACCCATGCGAACCCTAAATCTTGCTCCAGGATTCCTACCCGTTGGGCCCCTAACACTAGCTCCAGGGGCCCTACCCCGAGGCCTCTAACCCTAGCTACCGGAACCCTACCCATGGGACCACTAACCCAAGCTCAAGGGTCACTACCCCTGAGACCCCTAACCCTAGATCCAGGAGCCCAACCCCTTTGGCACCTAACCCTAGCTCCAGCGGTCCAAACCGTGCGGCTGCTAAACCTAGCTACAGTGGCTGTACCCCTAGGGCCCCTAACCCTAGCTCCAGGGGTCCTACCCATGGGGCCCCTAAACATTGCTCCAGGAGCCCTACCCCTGGGGCCCCTAACCCTAGCTCTAGAGGCCCTACCCATGGGGATTCTAACCCTAGCTCCATGGTCCCTACCTGTGGGGACCCTAACCCTAGCTCCAGGGGCACCATCCCTGGGCCCCCTAACCCTAGCTCCAGAGACCCTACCCGTTGGTCCCCCAACACAACTCCAGGCGCCTTACACATGGGGCCTCAACCCTAACTCTAGGTGCCCTACTCCTTGGACGCCTAACCCTAGCTCCAGGGGCCCTACCCGTGGGACCCCTAAAGCTAGCTCCAGGGGCCTTTCCCCTGTTTCCCCTAACCCTAGGTCCAGGGGCCCTACCGTGGGACCCTAATCCTCGCTCCAGGGGCCCTTCCCCTGCTGCCCCTAACCGTAGCTCCAGGGGCCCTATTCGTGGGGCCTCTAACCCTAAATCCAGGGGCCCAACCCCTGGGGCCCCTAACCATAGCTCCAGAGGTCCTGCCCTTTGGACCCCGAACCCTAGCACCAGGATCCCTACCCTTCAGGCTCCTAACCATAGCTCCAGGGGCCCTCATCGTGGGACCCCTATCCCTAGCTCCAGAGTCCCTAGCCTTGGGGCTCCCAACCCTAGCTCCAGGGGCCCTTCCTGTGGGACCCCTAACCCTAGCTCCAATGGCCCTACTCGTGGGGCTCCTAACCCAAGCTGCAGGGGCCCTTCCCGTGGGACTCCTATCCCTAATTCCAGGGGCCCTACACGTAGAGCCCCTTCCCATAGCTCCAGGGGCTCTAACCGTGCGACCCCAACCCTAGCTTCAGGGGTCCTACCCATGGAGCCCCTAACCCTTGCACATGGGGCCCCACCCCTGGTATCCCTAACTCTAGCTCCACGGGCCCCATCTCTGGGCTCCCTAACCCTTGCTCCAGGCGCCCTACCCGTTGGGTCCCTAACCCTAGCTCCAGTGGCCCTACACGTGGGGACTGTAACCCTAACTCCAGGTGACCTACCCCTGGGACCCCTAACCCTAGCTCTAGGGGCCCTACCCCTAGGACCGCTAACCCTTGCTCCAGGGGCCCTACCTGTGGTGCCCCTCACCCTAGCTCCATGGGCCCTATCCCTGGGCCTCTAATCCTAGCTCCGGGAGTCCTCGGTCCTACCCGTGGGTGCCCTAACCCTCGCTCCAGGGGCCCTACCCGTGGGGCATCTAACCCTAGCTCCAGGGGCTCTCCCCGTTGGACCCACAACCTTAGCTCCATAGGCCGTACCCATTGTGCCCGTAACTCTAGCTTCAGTGGCTCTACCCCTGGGGCCCCTTAACCTAGCTCCAGGGGCCCTACTCCTGGGACCTCTAACCTAGCTCCAGGGGCCCTACCTGGGAACCCTAACCCTAGCTCCAGGGGCACTACCTGTGTGGCCTCAAACTCTAGCTCCAGGGGCCCTCCCCGTGCGAACCCTAACCCTAGCTCCAGGGGCCCTACCCGTGGGGCCCCTAACCCTCGCTCCAGGAGCTTTACCCCTGGCACCCCTAACTCTAGCTCCAGATGCCCTACCCGTGGAGCCGCTAACTTTAGCTCCAGGCACCCTTCCTGTGGAGCTCCTAACCCTAGGTCCAGGGGCCGTACGCTTGGGGACCCTAACTCTAGCTCCAGGGGCCCTACCTGTTGGACTCCCTAAGCCTAGCTCCAGGACCCCTACCCGTGGGGCCCCTAACCCTAGCTCCAGTGGCCTTACCCATGGGGCCCCTTACCCTGTCTCCAGGGGCCCTTCCCCTGGGACCTCTAACCCTAGCTCCAGGGGTCCTATCCATGTTGCCCCGAACCCTAGCTCCAGGGGGGGTACCCATGGGGCCCCTAATCCTAGCTCTAGGGGCCCTACCCCTGGGACGTCTTACACTAGCTTCATGGGCCTTACCCATGAGGCCCCTAACAGTCGTTCCAGGGGCCCTACACATGGGGTCCCAAACCGTAGCTCCAGGGTTCCTACCCGTGGGGCCCCAAACCCTAGCACCAAGGGCCCTACCCTTTTAGGCCCCTAGCCCTAGCTCCAAGGTCCTTACCCTTGGGACCCCTAACCCTTGCTCCAGAGGCTCTACCCCTGGGGCCACTAATCCTAGCTCCAGGGGCCCTACCCTTGGAACCCTTAAGCCTTCCTGCAGGTGCCCTACTCCTGGGGCCCCTAACCAGAGCTCCTGGGATCCTACCCATGGGGCCCCTAACCCTAGCTCCAGGGGCCCTACACCTGGGGCCCCTAATGCTAGCTCCAGGGGCCCCACCCCTTGGACCCGTAACCCTAGCTCCAGGAGCTCCATCTGTGGGGCCTCTTACCCTAGCATCAGGGGCCCCAGCTCTGGGATCCTTAATCCTAGCTCCAGAAACCCTACCTGTGGGGTCCCTAACCCTAGCTCCAGGGGCCCTACCCCTCGGACCTCTAACCCTAGCTCCAGGGGACCTATCCATGGGACCCCTAACCCTACCTCCAGGAGCCCCACCGTGGGACCCTAACCCTGGCTCCAGGGGCCCTACCCCTGGGGCCCTGACCCTAGCTCCAGGAGCCTACCATCCCCCAACCCCCCCAGAGCCCCCCGTGGGACCCTAACCTTTGCTCAGGGGCCCTACCTGTGTGGCTCCTAACTCGATCCCAGGAGACCTACCCCTGGGATCCCTAACCTAGCTCCAGAGGCCCGACCTTTGGTGCCCCTAACTCTAGTTCCAGGGGCCCTAACTCTGAGGCCCCTAAACCTAGCTCAAGGGTCCCTACCCCTGGGTCCCCTAACCCTAGCTCCAGGGGCCCTACCTGTGGGGCCCCTAACCCTAGCTCCAGGGGCCCTTCCCCATGCAAACCCTAAATCTTGCTCCAGGGGCCCTACCCCTCGAGCCCCTAACACTAGCTCCAGGGGCCCTGCTCCTGAGGCCCCTAACCCTAGCTCCAGGGGCCCCACCCGTGGGACCACTAACCTTAGCTCAAAGGTCACTACCCCTGGGACCCCTAACCCTATCTCCAGGGGTCCTACCCATTTGAACCCTAACCCCAGCTCCAAGGGCCCAAACACTGAGGCCCCTAACCCTAGCTCCAGGGGCCCTACCAATGAGACCCCTAACCCTAGCTTCAGGGGCCCTACCCTGGGGCCCTATCCCTAGCTCCAGGGGCCATAGCCTGAGGCTCCTAACCCTAGTTCCAGTTACCCTACCCTAGGGCCCCTAACCCTAGCTCCAGTTTTCCCTACCCCTGTTACCCCCTAACCCTAACTCCAGGGGTCTTACCCATGGGACACCTAACCCGAGCTAGGGGGCCCTACCCCGGGGCCCCTAACCCTATCTCCAGGGGCCCTTGCCCTGGGACTCCTAACCCTAGCTCCAGTTGCCATACCCCTGTGGCCCCTAACCCTAGCTCGGTGGCTCCCGACCCCTGGGACCCCTAACCCTAGCTCCAGTTGCACTACCCGTGGATCCTCTAAACCTAGCTCCAGGGGCCCCATCCCTGGGATCCCTAACCCTCGCCACAGATGCCATACCTGTGGGGCTCCTAACCCTAGATCCAGTAGCCCTACCCCTTCAGCCCCTAACCCTAGCTTTAGGGTCCAAACTGTGGGGCCCCTAAACCTAGCTACAGTGGCCCTAGTCCTGGGGCACCTAACCCTAGCTCTAGAGACCCTACCACTTGTGCCCCTAGCCTCAGATTCAAGAGCCTTACTCATGGGGCCCCTAACCCTAGCTCCAGGGACCCAACCCGTGGGGCCCCTAAACCTAGCTCAAAGGGTCCTACCCCTAGGGCCCCTAACCCTAGCTCCAGGGGCCCCAGCCGTGGGGCCCCTAACCCTAGCTCCAGGGGCCCTATCCCTGGCGCACCTTACTCTAGCTGCAGGGGCCCTACCCGTGGGGCCCATAACCCTAGCTCCACTGGCCCCACCCCTGGGGCCCCTAACCCTTACTGCAAAGGCCCTACCCGTGGTGCCCTTAACACTAGCTCCCGGGGCCCTAGCCCTATGTCCCCTAACCCTAGCTCCAGGGGCCATACCCGTGGGACTCCTAACCGTAACTCCAGGTGCCCTACCCCTGGGGCACCTAACCCTAGCTCCAGGGGCTTTACCCGTGGGAACCCTATCTCTAACTCTAAGGACCCTACGCCTGGAGCCCATAACCGTAGCTCCAGGGGCCCTTCCCGTGGGACCCCTAACCCTAGCTCCAGGGGCCCTTCCCCTGGGTCCCCTAACTGTAGCTCCAGGGTCCTACCCGCGGGGCCCTTAACCCTAGCTCTAAAGGCCCTAACTGTGGGCCCCAACCCTAGCTCCAGAGTTCCTACCCGTGGGATTCATAACTCTAGCTCCAGGGCCCTACACCTCGGGCACCTAATCTGAACTCTAGGGGCCTTACCCGTGGGGCCCCTTAACCCTAGCTCCAGTGCCCTACGCTTCGGCCAATCACTCTAGCTCCATGGGCACGTAACCTTACTTTCAGGGGCCCTAACCCCTGGACCCATAACCCTAGCTCCAGGGACTCTTCTCGTGGGACCCCTAACCCTAGCTCCAATGGCCCTTCCCCTGGGTCCCCTAACTGTAGCTCCAGGGACCCTACCCATGGGGACCATAACCCTAGCTCCAGGGGCCCTAACCCTAACTCCAGGTGCCTACCTGTGGGACCCCTAACCCTAGCTCCAAGGGCCTACCCATGGGGCTCCTAACCGAAGCTCCAGGGGCCCTCCCCGTGGGACTCCTATGCCTAACTCTAGGGACCCTACCCGGAGGCCCCCTTGTCGTAGCTCCAGGGGCTCTAACTGTGGGGCCCCAATCCTAGCTTCAGGGGTCCTACCCATGGGGCCCCTAACCCTTGCTCATGGGGCCCCACCCCTGGGATCCCTAACCGTAGCTGCAGGGGCCCCATCCCTGGGATCCCTAACCCTAGCTCCAGGGGCCCTACCCGTTGGGCCCCTAACCCTAGCTCCACAGGCCCTACACGTGGGGACCGTACCCGTAACTCCAGGCACCTTATCCTGGGACTCCTAAACCTAGCCCCAGGAGCCCTACCCCTGGGAGCGCTAACCCTTGTTCCAGGTGCCCTACCCGTGGGGCCCCTAATCCTAGCTCCAGGTGCCCTACCCCTGGGGCCCCTAACCCTACCTCCGGGAGCCCTACCAATGGGGCCCCTAACCCTTGCTCTAGCCCCTAACCTCAGCTCCATGGGCCTTACTCGTGGGGCCCCTAACCCTAGCTCCAGGAACCCTACCCTTGGGGTCCCTTACCCTAGCTCCAGGGGCCCTACCCGTGAGGCCCCTAATCCTATCACCAGGGGCCCCACCCCTGGGACCCCTAACCCTAGCTCCAGGGGTCCCATCCCTGGGGCCCATAACCCTAGATCCAGTTTCTCTACCCGTGGGGACCCTAACCTTAGATCCTGGGGCTCTACCCGTGGGGCTCCTAACCCTAGCTCCAAGGGCCCTAACCATGGGACCCCTAACACTAGCTCCAGGGGCCCTACTACTGGGGCCCCTAACCTTAGCTCCCGAGACTCCACCCGTGGGAGCCCTAACCCTGTCTGCAGGGCCCCTACCCATGGGGCCCATATCCCTAGCTCAAGAGGCCCTACACTTGAGACCTCTAACCCTAGCTCCAGGGTCCCTTCCACTGGGGCCTCTATTCCTGGTTCCAGGGGCCATACCCTTGGGGCCCCTAACCCTAGCTCCAGGGGCCCCACCCCTGGGAACCCTAAGTGTAGCTCCGGGGTCCCATTCCTGGGCCCCTAAGCCTAGCTCCCGGGGCCCTACCAGTGGGGCCCCTAACCCTTGCTCCAGAGGCCCTACCCGTGGGACCCCTAACCCTAGCTCCAGGGGCCGTACACATGGGGCCCCTTACCCTAGCTCCAGGGGCCCTGCCCATGGGGCCTCTAACCTTTGCTGCAGAGGCCCTACCCATGGGGTCCCTAATACTTTTTCCAGGGGCCACACCCCTGGTACCCCTAACCCTTGCTCCAGTGGCCCGATACCTGTGGTCCCTAACCCTAGATCTAGGGACCCTACACATGAGGCCCCTAACCCTAGCTCCAGAGGCCCTACGCGTGGGACCCCTAACCATATCTCAAGATGCTCTACCCGTGGGACCTCTAATTCTAGTCCCAGGGTCCCTAGCCGTGGGGCCCTTAACTCTAGCTCCAGGAGCCTTACCCGTGGGGCCCCTATCCCTAGCTCCAGGGGCCCTTCCCCTGGGGCCCCTGACACTAGTTCCAGGGTCCCTAGCCGTGGGGCCCTTAACCCTAGCTACAGGTGCCCTTCCCATGGGGCCCCTATGCATAGCTTCAGGGGAGCTACCCCTGGTGCCCTTAACCCTTGCTACATAGGCCCTACCCTTGGGACCACTAACCGTTGCTCCAGGGGCTCTACCCTTTGTACAACTAAACCTAACCCAGCTCCAGGGGCCCTTCCCCTGAGGCCCCTAACCCTAACTCCAGGGGCCATACCCTTGTTACTCCTAACCCTAACTCCAGGAGCCCTACCCATGGGTCCCCTATCCCTAGCTCCAGGTGCCCTTCCCGTTGTGCCCCTAGACTTAGCTCCAGAGGCCCTACTCTTGAGACACCTAACCCTTGCTCCCGGGGCCCTAACCCTGGGGCCACTATCCCTAGCCCCAGGGGTCCTATCCATGGTGCCCCTAACCCTAGTTCCGGGGCCCCCACCCCTTGAACCCCTAAACTTAGCTCCAGGGGCCCTACCCGTGGGGCTCCAACCCTAGTTCCAGGGGCCGTAACTGTGGGGCTCCTAATCCTAGCTCCATAGGCCCTACCATTAGGTCCCCTGACCGAAGCTCCAGAGGCCCGACCCATGGAACGCCTAACCCTAGCTCAAGGGGCCCTACCCCTAGGGCCCATAACCCTAGCTCCGGTGGCCCAATCCGTGGTGCCCCTAACCCTTGCTCCAGGGGTCCCATCCCTGGGGCCCCTATCCCTAGCTCCAGTGGCCCTACCCGTGGGGCCCCTTACGCTGGCTACAGGGGCCCGACATGTGGGGCCCCTAACGTAAGCTCCAGGGGCCCTACCCATGGGGTCCCTATCCCTAGATCCAGGGGCCCCATCCCTTGGGCCCCTAACCCTAGCTCCAGGGGCCCTACAATTTTTGCCCCTAACCCTAGCTCCAGGGGCCCTATCCATGGGGCCCCTAACCCTAGCTCCAGAGGCCTTACCAGTGGGAACTCTAACCCTAGCTCCAGGGGCCAAACCCTGGGGCACCTAACCCTAGCTCCAGGGACCCTACCCCTGGGGACTCTAACCCTAACTCCAGGCGACACACCCCTGGGACCCCTAACCATAACTCTAGGATCACATCCCTGGGGCCCTGAACCCTAGCTAACGGGGCCCTGCCCGTGGGGCCCCTAACCCTAGCTCCAAGGGCTCTATTCCTGGGGCCCCTAACCGTAGCTTCAGGGGCCACACAAGTGGGTCCCCTAAACCTAACTCCAGGGGCCCCACTCCTGGAACCCCTAACCCTAGCTTGAGGGACCTTCCCCGTGGGGCTCCGAACCCTAGCTCCAGAGTCCCCACCCCTGGCACGCCTAACCTTAGCTCCAGGGGCCCCATACCTGGGTTCCCTAACCCTAGTTCCAGAGGCCCTACCCGTGGGGCCCCTAACCCTGGCTCCAGGGGTCCTTCATGTGGGACCCCTAACTCTAGCTCCAGAGGCCCTAAACGTGGGACCCTTAATACTAGTTGCAGGGACTCGACCCATGTGGCCCGTAATCCTAACTCCAGGGGCCCTACCCATGGGGCCCCTAACCCTAACTCCAGGGGCCGTAACCCTGGGGCCCCTAAACCTAGCTCCAGGGGCCCTACCTTTGGGACCCCATCCCATGGTGATGGGGCCCTACCCCTGGGGTCCCTAACCCTGGTTCCATGTGCTCTGCCCGTGTGGCCCCTAACCCTAGCTCCAGGGTCCCTACCCGTGGGGCCCCTGACCCTAGCTCCAGGGGCCCTACCCCTGGTTCCCCTAACCCTAGCCCCAAGGGCCATACCCGTGTGGCCCCTAACCCTAGCTCCAGGGACCCCAATCCTGGGACCCTAAACCCTAACTTCATGGGCCTTAAACATAGAGCCCCTAACCCTAGCTCCAGGGGCCCTTCATGTAGGGCCCCTAACCGTTTCTCCTGGGGCTATACTCATGGGTCCCCTAATCTAGCTCCAGGCGCCCTTCCAGTGGGACACCTAATCCTAGATCCAGGGGCCCTGCCCCTGGGGCCCCTAACCCTAGCTCTAGTGGCCCCAACCGTGGGACCCTTAACCCTAGCTACAGCGGCCCTACACATGGGGACCCTAACCCAACTGCAGGGACCCTATGCGTCGGGCCGCTAACCATATCTCCGGGGGCTCTACTAGTGGGACCTCTAACCCTAGCTCAAGGGTCCCTACCTGTGGGCTCCTAACCCAGCTCCAGGGTCCCTAAACATGGAGCTTCTAATCTTAGCTCCAGGGGCCCAACCCGTGGGTCCCTAACCCTATCGAAAGGGGCTGCACCCTGGGACCCTTTACCCTAGCTTCAGAGGCCCCATCCCTGGGGGCCCTGACCCTAGCTTCAGGGGCCCTACCCGTGGGACATATAACCCTAGCTCCAGGATCCCCATTCCTGGGGCACCTAACCGTAGCTCCAGGTGCCCTACAAATGGGGCCCCTAACTCTAGCTCCAAGGGACATACTCATGGGGCCCCTAACCCTAGCTCCATGGGCCCCACCCCTGGGAACCCTTACCTGAGCTCTAGGGACCCAGTCCCTGGGGTTCTACCCAAGGGGCCCCTATCCCTAGCTCCAGGGGCCCCATCTTGAATCCCCTAACCCTCGCTCCAGGGGCCCTACCCTTAGGGCCCCTAACCTTGGCTCCAGGGGCCCTACTCTTGGGGCCTCTAACCCTGGCTCTAGGGGCCCTACTCGTGGGACCCCTAACCCTACCTCCAGGGGACCTAAACCTTTGCTCCAGAAGAACTACCCATGGGGCCCCAAACCCTGTCTCCAGGGGCCCTACATGTGGGGCCCCAAACCCTAGCTCCAAGAGCTGTACCCCTGGGGTGCCTAACCCTAGCTCCAGTGGCCCCTGGGAACCCTAAGCCTAGCTCCAGGGGCCCCATCCCTGGGACCCCTAATCCTAGCTGCAGAGGCCCTACCTGTGGGGCCTTTAACCCTAGCCCCCAGGGTATCATACCTTTAGTCCCAGATTTGGACCTTAGTGTCCAAAATATGGGGGTTAGCATGAAAACCTCCAAGCTTAGTTACCAGCTTGGACCTGGTACTTGCTGTCACCACCCAAAAAATTAGAGTGTTTTGGGGCACTCTGGTCCCCCTGGAAAACCCTCCCTGGGGACCCCAAGACCCAAATCCCTTGAGTCTCACAACAAAGGGAAATAATCCTTTTTCCCTTCCCCCCTCCAGGTGCTCCTGGAGAGATACACAGATACAAGCTCTGGGAATCCAAACAGAGTGACTCCTCCTCTCCGTTCCCAGTCCTGGAAACAAAAGCACTTTCCTCTTCACCCAGAGGGAATGTAAAATCAGGCTAGCAAATCCAACACACACAGATCTCCCCCTGATTTCTTCCTCCCACCAATTCCCTGGTGAGTGCAGACTCAATTTCCCTGAAGTAAAGAAAAACTCCACCAGGTCTTAAAATAAAGCTTTATATAAAAAAGAAAGAAAAATACATACAAATGGTCTCTCTGTATTAAGGTGACAAAATACAGGGTTAATTGCTTAAAAGAAATATGAATAAACAGCCTTATTCAAAAAGAATACAAATCAAAGCACTCCAGCACTTATATTCATGCAAATACCAAAGAAAAGAAACCATATAACTTACTATCTGATCTCTTTGTCCTTACACTTAGAAACAGAAGATTAGAAAGCAGAAACTACTTCTCCAAAGCTCAGAGAAAGCAGGCAGCCAGAAAACAAAGACCTCAGACACAAAATTCCCTCCACCCAAAGTTGAAAAAATCCGGTTTCCTGATTGGTCCTCTGGTCAGACGCTTCAGGTGAAAGAGACATTAACCCTTAGCTATCTGTTTATGACACAGGGGCCTTACCCGTAGGGCCCCTAACCCTAGCTCCATGGGCCCTACATGTGGGACTACTAACCATAGCTCCAGAGGCCTCACTCCTGGGATGCCTAGCCTAGATCCAGAGGCCCCACTTCTGGGATCCTTTACCCTATCTGCACGGGCCCCATCCCTGGGGCTCCTAACCCAGCTCCTGGGGCCCTATCCTTGGGGCCCCTAACCCTAGCTAAAGAGGAATTACTCCTGGGTCCCCTAACTCTAGCTCCAGGGGCCCTACTGTTGGACCCGTAACCGTTGCTCAAGGTGCTCAACCCCTGGGGCCCCTAACCCTAGCTCCAGGGGAACTACCTGTGGGGCACCTAACCCTGGCTTCAGGGACCCTACCCCTGGGGCTTTTAACCCTAGCTGCAGGTGCCCCACCCCTAGGGCCCCTAACCCTACCTCCAGGGGCAAAACCAGTGGTGCCCCTAACCCTAGCTCCAGGGGGCTTATACTCGGGAACCCTAACCATAGCTCCAGAGGCCCCACTACTGGGTCCCCTAACCCTAGATCCAGGGGCCCTACCAGTGGGGACCCTACCTCTAGTTCCAGGGTCCCTTCCCTTGGTCCCCTAACCCTTGCTCCAGGGACCCTACCTGTTGGACCCCTTACCCTAACTCCAGGGCCCCAACCTGTGGGGCCCCTAACTCTAGCTCAAGGGGCCCTTCTCCTGGGGCCCCAAACCCTAATCCCAGGGGCCCTACCCTTAGGGCCCCTAACCCTAGCTCCAGGGGCCCTTTCTGTGGGACCCCTAACCCTACCTCCACAGGCCCAACCCTTTGGGCCCATTACCCTAGCTTCAGGTGTTGTACGCATGGGGCCCCTATCTCTCGCTCCAGGGGCCCTGCGTGTGGGGCCCCTAACCATAGTTCCAGTTGCTCTACGCGTGGGATCCCTAACGCTAGCTGCAGGGGCCCTGCCCTTGGGGCCTCTAACCCTAGCTTCCAGGGCCCTATCCCTGGGGTTCCTAACCCTAACTCCAGGGGTCCTACTGGTGGGGCCCCTGCCCCTAGCTCCAGGCACAAGCTCCATGGGCCCAACTCCTGGGACCCCTAACCCTAGCTACAATGGCCCTACCCGTGGGGCCCCTAAACCTAGCTCCAGGGGAACTACCTGTGGGGCACCTAACCCTGGCTTCAGGGACCCTACCCTTGGGGCTCTTAACCCTAGCTGCAGGGGCCCTACCCCTTGGACCCCTAGCTCTAGCTTCAGGGGCCATACACTTGGGACCTCTTACCCTAGCTCCAGGGGCCCTTGGCTTGGGACCCCTAACTCTAACTCCAGGAACCCACCCCCTTGGCCCATAACCGTAGGTCCAGGAGCCCTACCCATAGGGCCCTAATCCTATCTCCAGGGGTCCTACCAATGGTGACCTTAACCCTAGCTCCAGGAGACCTACCCATGGGGTCCCTAACCCTAGCTCTAGTGGCTCTACCCCTGGGACCTCTATCCCTAGTTTCAGGGGCCCTACACGTGGGGCCCCCAACCCTAGCTCCAGGGGCCCTTCCCCTGGGGCCTCTAACCTTAACTCCAGGGCTCCTACCCCTAGGGCCCCTAACCATAGCTCCAGGTTCCCTACCCGTGGGGCACCTAATGCTGTGTCCAGGAGCCCTAGCCTTGGGTAACCTAACCCTAGCTACAGGAGCCCTACCTGTGGAAACTCTAACCCTACTCTAGGGACCTAACCGTGGGGCCCCTAACCCTAGCTCCAGGTGCCTTACCTGTGGGGCTCCTAACCCCAGCTGCAGGTGCCCTACCCGTGGAGACCTTAACCATAGCTCCAGGGGCCCCACCCCTGGAAACTCTAACCCTAGCTCCAGGAGATGGACCCCAGGGAGCCCTAATCCTAGCTCAAGGGGCCACACTCCTAGGGCCACTAACCTTACCTCCATGGGCCCTTCTCGTGGGTCCCCTAACCCTAGTTCTATGGGCCCTACCCATGGGTCCTCTAACCCTAGGTCCAGAAGTCCTACCCGTGGGACCTCTAAACCCAGCTGCAGGGGCTCTACCCGTGGGGCCCCTAACCCTAGCTCCAGGGGCCCTACCCATGCGTGCCCTAACGCTAGCTCCAGCGGCCCCACCCCTATCCCTTGTGCACCAATCCCTAGCTCCAGGGGCCTTAGCCATGGGGCCCCTAACCCAGCTCTAGTGTTCTACCCCTGGGGCCCCTAACCCTAGCTCTAGGGGAGCAACCCCTGGGTCCCCTAACCCACTTAAAGGGGCCCTACCTGTGGGGCCTCTATCCCTAGCTCCAGGGGCTCTACCCGTTGAGCCCCTAATCCTAGCTCCAGAGGCCCTACCACTGGGACCCCTAACCCTGGCTCTAGGGGCCCTACCCCTTGCTCCCCTAACTATAGCTCCAGAGGCCATACCTGAGGGAGCCCTAATCCTAGCTCCAGGGACCCTACCCGTTGGGCCCCTTACCCTACCTCCAGGGGCCCTACCTGGTGGGCTCCTAACCCTAGCTCCAGGGTCCCTATCCGTATAGCCGCTAGCCCTAGTTCCAGGGGCAGCACCTCTGGGACCCCTAACCCTAGATCCAGGGGCCCCATCCCTGCGGCCCCTATCCCTAGCTCCAGGGGCCCTACCCATGGGTCCCCTAACCCTAGCTCCAGGGGTCCTTCACCTGGGACTCCTAACCCTAGCTCCAGGGGCCCAACTCTTGGGACCCCTAACCATATTTCCATGAGCCCTACACGTGGGGCTCTAACCCTAGCTCCAGGGGACGTACCCCTGTGAACTCTAACCCTTGCTCAAGAGGCCCTACTGTGGGGCTCCAACCCTATCTCCAGGAGCCCTACAAGTGGGGCCCCTAACCCTAGCTCCAGGGTTCCTACATGTTGAGCTCTGAGCCCTAGCTCCAGGGGTCCCACCCCTGGTACCCCTAACCCTAGCTCCAGAGGCCCTACCCGTCGGGCCCCTAAGCCAAGCTCCAGAGGCCCCACCCTTGGTAACCCTCACCTTAGGTCCAGGGCCCCCCCCCGGGGCCCTAGCTCCAAGGTCCCTACCCGTGAGTCCCCTATCCCTAGCTCCAGGGGTCCTTAATATAGTACCCCTAACCCTACCTCCAGAGGCTCTACCTGTTGAGCCCCTAACCCTAGCTCCAGGAGCCCTAGCCCTGCGACCCCTAACCCCGGAGCTCTACCCGTGGGGCCCCTAAAACTAGCTTCAGGGCCCCTATAAGTGGGGCCCCTAACCCTAGCTCCAGGAGCCCCATTCATGGATCCCCTAACATTAGCTGCAGTGGCCCTATGCTTGGGGCCCCTAACCATAGCTTGCGGGACCCTATACGTGGGGCCCCTCACTATTGCTTCAGAGGCCCTACCCCAGGGACTCAAATGCTAGCTACAGGGGCTCTACACATGGGGCCCCAAACCCTAGCTCCAGGGGGCCTACTCGTGGGGCCCCTAACAATATCTTCAGAGGTTCTTCCCGTGGGAACCCTAACCTTAGTTCCAGGAGCCCTCCTCATGGGGCCTCTATTCCTAGCTCCAGGGACCCCACTCCTTGGACCATTACATTAGCTCTGGGAGCCACATCCCTGGGGCAACTAACCTTAGCTCCAGTGGCTCTACCTGTGGGGCCCCTATCCCTAGCTCCAGGAGATCTAACCCTGGGGCCCCTAATCCTACCTGTGGGAGCCCTAACCTTTGATGCAGGGGCCGTACCCGGGGGGGCCCATAAACCTAGCTCCAGAGGCCCTACCCGTTATACCCCTAACCCTTGCTCCATGGTCTCTACTCCTGGGGCCCCTATCTCTAGCTCCAGGGGCCCTACTCGTGGTGCCACTAACCCTAGCTTCAGGGGCCCCATTCCTGGGGCTCTTAACCCTAGCTCCAAAGGCCCTAATGGTGGTGCCCCTAACCCTGTCTCCAGGGGCCCTAAGCATGCAGCTCCTAACTCTAGTTCCAGGGCCCTTCCCTTGGTGCCCCTAACCCTAGCTCCAGAGTTCCTACCCGAGGGAACCCTTACCTTAGCTCCAGGGGTCCCATCCCTGGGGCCTCTAACCCTAGCTCCAGGGACCTTACCCGTGGGATCCCTAACCCTAGCTCCAGGAGCCCCATTCGTGGATCCATTAACCCTAGCTCCAGGGGCCCTACCCATGGGGCCCCAACCCTAGCTTGAGTTCCCCTACATGTGGGGCCCCAAGCCCAGCACCAGGGGCCCTATCCCTGGGACCCCTAACCCTAACTCCCAGGACCCTATCCGTGATACCCCTAACCCTTGCTGCAGGGGCCCCACCCCTGGGTCTCCTATCCCTAGTTCCAGGGGCCCCACCACTGGGACCCCTAACTCTAGCACCAAGGTCCTCATCCCTGGTGCCCCTTACCCTAGTTCCAGGGGCCCTACGGGTAGGGCCCCAACCCTAGCTCCAGGGGCTCTACCCGTGGGACCACTAAACCTTGTTCCAGGGGCCCTACTTGTGGGGCCCCTATACCTAGCTCCAAGGGATCTACACTTCGGGCCCCTAAACCTTGCACCAGGGGCCCTACCCGTGTGGACTCTATCTCTAGCTCCAGGGGCCCTAACCGTGGGGCCCCTAACCCTAGCTCTTGAGGACATACCCGTGGGTCCCCAAACCCTAACTCCAGGGGCCACGCACCTGAGAACCCTAACCCTAGCTCCAGGGGCCCCATCCCTAGGTCCCCTAACTCTACTTCCAGGTGCCCTACTCGTGATGCCCCTAACCCTAGCGGCAGGGGCCCCACCCCTGGGACCCCTAACCCTAGCCTCAGATTTCCTAGCCCTTTGTTTCTTAACTATAGCTCCAGGGGCCCTACCGTGGGGCCCCTACCCCTAGCTCCAGGGGCCCAACAAGTGGGGACCCTAACCCTAGTTCCAGGGGCCCTTCAAGTGGGGACCCTAACCCTAGCTCCAGAGGCCCTACCCTTGGAACCCCTAACTCTAGCTCCAGTGGCCCTACCCCTGGGACCCCTAACCCTAGTTCCAGGGGCCCAACCCATGGGGCCCCTAACCCTAGCTCCAGGGTCCCCACCCTTGGACCCCTAACCCTAGCTCCAGTGGCCTCATCCCTGGAGCCCCTAACCCTAGCTCCACGGGCCCTACCCCTGGTGCCCCAACCCTATCTCGTGGTGCCCCTTCCTTTGGGCCCCTAAACCTAGCTCCCAGGGTCCTACCCGTTGGACCCCTATACCTAGTTCCAGGTTCCATACCCATGGGGCCCCTAAACTTAGCTCCAGGGGCCCCACCCCTGGAACCCCTACCCTTAGCTCCAGGGGCCCCATTTCTGGGCCTCCTAACCCTTGCTCCAGGGGCCCCACCTGTTGGTCCCCTAACCCTAGCTCCAGGGGCTCTACCTGTGGGACCCCTAACCCTAGTTTCAGAGGTCCTACCCGTGGGGCCCCAACCCTAGCTCCAGAGGCTCTACCACTAGGTCCCCTAACCCTTGCACCAGAGGCCATACCCATGGAACCCCTAACCCTAGCTCTGGAGGCCCTACCCCTGGGGCCTGTAACCCTCATGGAACTCTTTGCCAGGGGATGGAGTGAAGACTAAAACTATAATAGGATTAAAAAAAGAGCCAGATAAATTCCTGGAGAATATGTCCATCAGTGGCTATTAGCCAGGTTGGGGAGGGATGCAATACCATGCTCTGAGTGTTCCTAGCCTGTTGCCAGAATCTGGGTATGGGCAACAGAGGAGGTATCACTTGATTACCTGTTCTGTTCATTCCCTCTGAAGGACCTGGCCTTGACCATTGTTAGGAAACAGGATTCCCAGGCTATATGGACCACTGGTCTGACCCAGTATGACCATTCTTATGTAAAAATTAATTATAATAAAAATAATGTTTAGTGCAGAAACTCTCCAACATAATGACCCCTCAAGATAGCAACGATGTGAGATAACAACCTTGGCAAATAATGCATTTAAAAAATCTTGGCCTACTAGGAAATACATTTATATAAATTTCCATTCCCAGTCACAAATCTAGTATCTTGGAGCAAGGTCACTGAAATATAGTCCAACAAACAAATGTTTATTTAACGTGCCCCTCATTTTTCCCTCCACCTCACCCAGCTCATTGGTGTTGTCCTTGGTCAGTGGAGACTCAGAGTTCAGAGGTGCTTTCACATGAGTACACCTCCCAGGTTGGTGACAAGAAGGCATCTTGCTTGTTCCTCCAGCTGCTCACTGTTCGCTCTGGCCACTGTTGTTCGTTGTGCCACCGTTCACTCCATCGTTCTGTTGTCAGTGGCCCTGCGCCGTTACCTTCTGCTGCCACCTGCCACTGTGACCTCTGTGAGTTGGTCTTTTGAGGTTCCATCCAGCTCTCAGTGATTTCAGCTGAGCTCTTAGTGGGGAAACGTCACTGCTAGTGCAGTCTGGGCCATCTCTTACACAAAAACACTGTACCCACAGGAACACTGTCCCCACAGCAGGACTAAACACTTAGACCTGATTATCAGTGATTTCAGCTGTAGTGATCACTTAACAAAACAAAAGACTATCTATGGAGCCTAATCAGCTCTGTCTTCAAACAGTGCAGAGGAGCAGGTCAAATAGTACTTGTGACTCAGACAGACCATCAAGCAAAACACCTGTCCCCACCCTCCCTCTTGATGCCCGCAATCAGTACAGGTTAAGTACAGTTCTACTGCTCTTTACTCATACAATAAGAACAACAGTTCATTCTGCCCCGCCCCCACATTCAAATGATTTGTAACCCAACCCCAGCCAAAATCTGTCACTTGGGCAACACAGCTGTTTGCTGGATACCTAGGTAGATTAGATGTGAATATAAATACTATCTGGTCCTGAAGCCTTTCCCCCAGCTCATCACTAGCTGTCATGGAGAGCTCATTTTGACTTTGCTTGCAAATCATTATGTGAAATTATTAGGTTGGCCAACATCACCAAAATAAATGCACTGACATTGTCATAAAAAACAACAGCTGTATAAGGAAGCTAGTTTATGTTCATACTTTTCAAATCTACTATACTTTTTCAGACACGCATATCTTATATACGGTATACGCTTTTAAAGTGTGTATTAATGTTTCAGTTTCAATTCAGATTTCCAAACAATCACTAAATTGGCATGTAACTAGTTCACAAAAATGAGGCGGGGTGTTGGGGAAATTCAGGGGGGTATACCCCCATGGGGGGTGTAGGAATAATCTTCAATTTGTTTTTGGAGGGCTGGTGAGTTCAGGTAGAGAGTTTCTGGCCCAATGAGAGTTAAAAATAGGAAAAATTGAATAATCTAGTTTCATGTGTGTGTTCTAACCCAAGTTCAGGCCAGTATAAAATTAATTAAACAGTATCCCACTGTTCAATCTAGCAGAGCATTCAAAACCTGACCATAAATTGAAGGTGATTGAATATTGCCACAGTTCCAGGGAGCCACGGCCCCCAATAGATAGTAAAGGGTTGAATTGGCTGTACAGTTGTCAGTGTCTGGCAAAGAATATCAGGGTTGGAAGGGACCTCAGGAGAGGTCAAAGCATGCTCAAACCCCCTGCTCAAAGCATGGCAAATCTCCAGACAGTTTTTTTAGTTTGTTTTTTACCCCAGTTCCTTAAGTGTCCCCCTCAAGAATTGAACTCACAGCTGGATTTAGTAGGCCAATGCTCAAACCACTAAGCTATTCCTCCCAAGTTTACAGGTAAGTGGGATGTTAATTGATAGGTCTTTGTAGCATCCATCAATGTGTGTATCCCTGGTATAAGATGCAGCCTGTCAGTTTTGCTGTTGGGGACAGAAGGGCAGTTGGAGGGCACTAACTAGGAGGCACAGACGTGTGTGTGTGTATGGCGAGGCGGCTCTAGATATTTCGCCGCCCCAAGCATGGCGGCATGCCGCAGGGGGCGCTCTGCCGGTCACTGGTCCTGCAGCTCCGCCTGCAGGAGGTCCACCGGGGCCCTGCCTGCCACCCTCCCGGTGACCGGCAGAGCGCCTCCCCGCGGTATGCCGCCCCAAGCACACGCTTGGCGTGCTGGGGCCTGGAGATGACCCTGGTGTGCGCATAGTGGTGCAGGTAAACAAAAGTTCTAATTGGTATGGGAGGGGGCGGGCACACCAGCTGGGGGCACGTGACTTCCCCACGTGACTCCACCCACCTCGCAGCCCACGACCCGCCATTCTCTTCCCCTCCCCACGTCCCATGGGGGCGGGGCTGGGAGCGCTATGGCAGCCAGAGGAAGCTGGTGCTCTTCCGCTCCTTTCCCCCTGGTCCTGCCCCTCCCGGAGGGGAAAGGAGCAGAACCCCCAGCCCCGCCCCCCTCCACGGGAGCTGCCACGCCTGCTTGCGGGGCTGGGGGAAAGGGGCAGAACAGCAGCAGCAGCTTCCTCCAGCAGGGGCGGTGCTGCCAGCCCCACCGTGTGCGCAGAGCCGTGGCAGCTCCTGGGGAGGCAGGCTGGGGGGGTCTGTGCGCTGCCCCGCACCGGCTACACATCACCTAGGGGCGGGGCGGCCCGGGCCCACTTGCACCACTGGGTACATAAATTCCTGTGGTGCGTGGGGCGGTGCGGGAGGGGTGTGTGGCCTGGGTCCTCCCAGTCTCTGCAATGGGTTAGCGCTAGAAGGGTGCAGCTCAGTGACCCCATTCGGGTGCTTGTGCATCTCCCTCCTCCAGGATGTGCCCGGAATTGTCTCTTAAATGTAACTTTCCCTTTTGTGGTTCTAAAAGGGAAAAAAATCAGAAAGTGTTTTGCTAGTATGTATTAATGAGTATTAGAAACCTTAATTCCAGTTTAAGAATACCTTTTTTTCACTGGGAAAGGGGGAGGGCTGATTTTACAGAGAAAATGCGGAGCCCGGATGTAGAAAGTGAAATGCTCTCAATCTCACCGGATTGCGGAGTCCAGTGTTTCCCCCATTTTAGCATGAAAAAAGTTCTCAAATTCAGCCTAAACACACTCTCTTCGGTGCCTCAGGGTGAGTCCAGAATACATAATATTTTATTGAGTTATGTCATATTGCAATAATCAAGTTCTATGAAGAAAGGCAGAGTCATCTGTGCAGATAGAAAATGAACACATAGTGAGCTCTCTGCTCCCTTATCGGTACATGTCAAGTATAATTCCCAAATCTGGACCTTAGCGTCCAAAATATGGGTACTAGCATGAATTCCCCTAAGCTTAATTACCAGCTTAGATCTGTAGCGCTGCCACCAATCAGGAATTTTTTTAGGGCCTGATACCCTCTGGTCCCCCCAAAACCTTCCCAGGGGACCCCAAGATCCAGATTCCTTGAGTCTCACAACAAAGGGAAATAAACCATTCCCTTCCCCCTCCTCCCCTCCAGGTGTTCCCTCCCTGGGCTCCTGGATAATTATACAGATTCAAGCTCCGTGAATCTAAACAAAGGGATTCCACCCTTCCCCCCCCTTCTCCTTCCCTGTTAAGTACAGACTCAATTCCCTAAAGCCTCAACAAGGGGAAAAGAAAATTAAACAGGTCTTAAAGCAAAGCTTTTAATAAAAAAGAAAGAAAAAAAGTAAAAGGTTTATCTCTGCACTTGAGATGGTAAACAGTACAGGGTCTTTCAACTTATAAACAATAGAAAGAAACTTTCTCCAGCAGAAACACAATTTAAGCTACTTCCAGCAAGTACACATATGCAAATGAAAAAGAAAACAAATTAGAAGCCTATGACCGCATTTTCTACTTACAATTCTGAACAGATAAGAGACTGTAGAAGGGAGATTGGCAGAAACCTGGTTACACCTCTAGCCCCGTGCAGGACTCAGAGAGAACAAAGCCAAACCCAAAACCCACAAACAAAGGCTTCCCTCCATGAGATTTGAAAGTATCTTGTCTTCTGATTGGTCCTCTGGTCAGGTGTTTGCAGGTCACTGTTTGATAACCCTTTATAGGTGAAAGAGACATTAACCCTTAGCTATCTGTTTATGACAGTACAAAGAGCATATGTTCCCACGGTCAGTCACGTTTTTCTGTGACTTCTGTCTTATGAAAAACTGCAGCAAGAACGGTGGCATGTGCTCTGATTTCAGAACCTCTTGAAAGGTCTCTGACAGTAAATGAAAGTGGTTGGGTCAGGGCAAAGGCAACGGCCAAGTGCTCCCTTCTGTGCCTGCAAGGGGAGAGGAGATTGGATCTTAGGATCCCGGCCCTAGAGAAAGCTGTACTTGATCCACACCATCCTTCTGTTTTTGCCCCAGTCCCAAGGAGGCCCTTCCACAGAGCTCAGATTTTCAGATCTGGAGGGGAAGCAGTCATGGGGAGGGCAGGAGAAATAGTCCTTGGTATTCTCCACAGTTTGATAAAAGGCCATTCTTTATTATACCCTCCTCACCCATTTAACTCCCTGTTCTCTATCTACATCAGGGGTTGGCAACCTTTCAGAAGTGGTGTGCCCAGTCTTCATTTATTCACTCTAATTTAAGGTTTTGTGTGCCAGTAATACATTTAAAAGTTTTTAGAAGGTCTCTTTCTATAAGTCTATAATATATAACTAAAAGATTCTTGTGTGTAAAGTAAATAAGGTTTTTAAAATGTTTAAGATGCTTCACTTAAAATTAAATTAAAATGCAGAGCTCTCCCCCTGCAGACTGGTGGCCAGGCCCTGGGCAGTGTGAGTGCCACTGAAAATCAGCTTGCGTGCCACAGGATGCTTACCCTTGATCTACATTATAATGAATAAAAGTCTGTGAAACTCATTGTGCATCTGGTATTGCAGCAACTGCACAGCTGCTTCAAAGGCTGTTTTATAATACTGTGTGTGCTATTAGAATAGTCCTGATAAAGTCACTGTAGGAGCCTTAACTTATGAAATTTTCTGATTTGTATAATTACATTTTCCATCCTTCATGTCTGATTACCATAGGCTACAGTTGCATATAAATACAATGCTTTGCTCTTAGTACTCGTACTGGGACCCGTATCACTTCTGCTTCCAGTACAGTGTTCACTTTCCAGTTTATACGCAGCCTGATTGGCGATGATAAATGAGGGTAGAGGCTGAAACAAAATACAAGACCTGTGAGCTTCTCCCTAGCTGTAGGAAATGTAATTGAAAGATTTAGAAAAAGAATCTGTGCATTTTACATCAATTTCCTTAATTAAAGAAAGCAAGATCCATATTTCCAGAATACTGAACTCTAAATACAGAAAGTCTTTTGTCTAACAACTTAATGTAAAGGATAGCCAATACACCCCTATCCTGCTATAACGCTGTCCTCAGGAGCCAAAAATCTTACCGCATTATAGGTGAAACTGTGTTATGTTGAACTTGCTTTGATCCGCTAGAGCGCGCAGCCCCATCCCCCGGAGCACTGCTTTACCGCGTTATATCTGAATTCATGTTATATCGGGGTAGAGGTGTTATTGTAGTTTGTTTTAGAACAGCTGTCAGTGGTAAGCCTCACTGCACTTAATGATTGAAATAAACATATTGGACCTGATTCTTCACTTCCCACGCTATTTTTACAATGGCGTAATTGCACTGGGAACAGTGTGGTGACCCCAGCATAGCACCAGTGACATGGAGCAATGAATTAGGCCTATGTAGTTCTTGGCAGCAACTTTTCTGATACTTGAATTAAGAGGCATTTTCCCAGCACAGAAAGAAGTAAGGAACTGAGGTTTTACCCCACATAAAAGTGAAATTATTGGTCAGTCACTCTGGTGACACATCTATCACCATTAGGTAGTTCTGAAGATCCCAGGACTTGCCGCTCCCCAACACACAGCTTATTTCTTCATGCGGAGTGCTACTCCAAGTCAAACTCTCCTTCCATCTCCATTTTGCAAGTGCTCGTTGAATAAGGAAATGGGGTTTGAATGGGTACATTTTCTTGAAGTACCGAAGATGTTAAACACACTTGCTAGTTTGCAGCAGCTGAAAGCTTTCAGAAATAAATAAAGATGATATGGGAGATGGGACACCATAATCGTAAGGGGACAAAACGGCAGTCATGGTTGTGGAACAGAGCCAAAGGGGTAGGTAGCAGAACTAAAAAGGAATCCTAAATTCCATCTTCAGTAGAAGACTGTCAGGTCAATACAATATAATGAAGCAATGAATCTGGTTTCTTTGTATGGGCTGTTGAAGGATTGTTTTGTTCAAATTCTAAAAAGGGGAGCTAATTTGTTTAGAACTCACCAGAACCCATTTTTCCTGTTCCCAGTCAAGTTTTCTATAATATTTGTCCCAGGTTCTTTTATATCAAATAACTGTCTATGGGAGGCTTGTTCTTTTACTAGTATGTCGTCAGGAAGAATTTTGATGCATTTGGGAGATTAGGCACGAATTGGAATTTTCTAGGGTGAAGTCCTGGCCCCAGTCAACTCAATGGGAGTTTTGTCACTTACTTCAGTGAGGCCAGGAGTTAATGCTTAGAGCACATGCCCCTTTCCCAGGGTGACCCCGTGATATCACTAAGAGGTCTGATTGGGAGCCCAGGATTTCAAAGATGAAATATGGTTAACAGAACCTTTGCCCATCCATTCTTTCAAGCAAACCTCAGCACTGTTAGGTTTTTTTTCTTTTTAAGAGATAGCATGGTATTAGTGAAACAGCACCCTACAGTGATTTATTTTAATATAAACTCATACAGAGGCTGGAGCAACTCTTCTCCAAATCTAAGACCATTGCTTTAAAGATTTTCCCATTTTAATTTCCAGTTGCATTTTCCTCCATATCCATGTGTATGATTTCTGTGTAGAAACTGGGAATTAAATATTTCAGCTGGGATTGTCAAAAGTAACTAGTAATTATCAATGTTCAACTCGAGACATTTGAAAAGAGCCTATTTTTCAAAAAGCGATAAACATCCCTCTCCCCATCTGAAAATCAGGTTCCCCCCTTCAATGTGTCTCACTATAGGCACCCAAGTCACTGGTCACTTCTGAAAATCTTGGTCTCAGCCTATAAACCAGGCTATTACAATTTTCACTTTGATAAAAGATATCTAAAATCCTTCACATCCTGAGCATGAAGTACATAGATTCAGCTCTTGATAGGGGAGAGTAGGGTGATTGAAATCTTTCCATTCTTAAATTGACTGTTCTGTTGAGAAAATGGTCCTATTTGCTCCAACGCACTTGTTTCTTCTCCTTGAAACCATGGTCCTCATCAGAATAAATTTCTCCCCCAGTACAATCTGACTTGCAGACCAGAAATGTCTTTGGTCGCTATTGGGTAGCATAATGGCATAGAGGTCACCCCACCACATCCTCTGCTGTCAGGTGTGGCACGGCAGGTGAGCCCTTACCTCATTCTCCCCTTACCCAGGATGTGACCAAGTCCAAGCAGGCCTTTGTCATACCAAAGAGCACCCCCTTCGGAGTCTCATTTATTTAACTGGAAAGGACAATGTGAAAACATAAAAAGGTTCAATCAGCTACTCCACCGAAGCTCCTCACCTCTTGCTTAATCATCACTTGTATACCTTGCCCCACCAGCCCCAAAGTGTTCTCAGACTGGATTCCTTGCCTGGAGCTTGGCCTTCTGCTGGGCATTTGGATGGATGCCACTCTTGCCCTGACACTTCTCTCAGCAAGTCCTCAGTAGCTCCTCAAGAGGGCCCATACCCAGTCCATTCTGGGCTGCTCAGGTCTCTTGCCTGGGAGCACTTTCTCTTTGGGCCTATTCTCTCTCTGGGAGCCTCTGCTCTCCAGGGGAGACCACTGGTAGTAGCTTCCTAACCAGCAATGCTGAGAAGTCTCTCTCCTCAGGAGATTCCTCTGTTTTAGGGCTTCCTCACTGAGCCCTGATTAGCCTTTATTAAGTCCAGGTACTTGCTAACTGTCTCCCAGCCACCTAGGTAATTAGTTACTCACTAGTGGATCTGGCTTGACTTGTTCTCTGTAGCAGAGCCTGTCAGAGTAGGCTAGCTTTTTGACTCTCTCAGAGGGCAGCTACCCTGTGACAGTAGGTAACTCAGGAAGAATACTGTGAGTTTGGTTTGCTTTCTTCACCATTCATCTTAATTTTTGGTTGTTAAACAATTTTTGTTTTTTTCTTTTCATTTTTATTATGGCTTCTAGTTATTGGTGACTAAATTAATGATTCTTTTGCAACTCTGCTGAAAATTCTATTTAAGGGCATTTTTTAAAAACAGACTTCCAGCTTTGCCCCGTCATAAACAGATAAGAAAAGTTAATAGCACAGAAGTACTTTATACCTCTTTGACTGTAAAGGGTTAACAAGTTCAGTAAGCCTGGCTGTCACCTGACCAGAGGACCAATCAGAGGACAGGATACTTTCAAATCTTGAGGGAGGGAAGTTTTTGTGCTGTGCTGTTAGATTTTGGTTGTTGTTCACTCTGGGGGCTCAGAGGGATCAGATGTGCAACCAGGTTTCTCTCCAATCTCTCCAATACAGGCTCTTATAAGTTCAGACTAGTGACTACTAGGTAGATAAAGTGAGTTAGGCTTATGGTTGTTTTCTTTATTTGCAAATGTATGTTTGGCTGGGAGGAGTTCAAATGTGTATTTGGCTGAAAGGAGTTCAAATTGGTATTTTGCTGAAAAGATTTTAATTTGTACTTGTATATTTAGGCTGGGAGGGTGTTCCCAGTGTCTATAGCTGAAAGACCCTGTACCTATTCCATTTTTTAAAAATTTACAAAGATAATTTTTACTGTTTTTTCTTTCTTTAATTAAAAGCTTTTCTTGTTTAAGAACCTGATTGTTTTTTTATTCTGGTGAGACCCCAGGGGACTGGGTCTGGATTCACCAGGGAATTGGTGGGGAGAAGGAGGGAAGAGGGAGAGAGAGGCTGATTTCTCTCTGTGCCAGGATTACTTTCTCTCAGGAAGAGTCTGGGAGGAGGAAAAGAGAAGGAGGAAGGAAGGTGAATTGTCCTCTCTGTTTTGTGATTCAAGGAGTTGGAATCACAGTGATCTTCCAGGGTAACCCAGGGAGGGGAAATCTGGGAGAGGCAACTGTGAGGGAAAGGGTGTACTTTCCTTGGGTTAAGATCCAGAGGGTCTGGGTCTTGGGGGTTCCTGGGCAAGGTTTTTGGGGGACCAGAGTGTACCAGGCACTGAAATTCCTGGTTGGTGGCAACGCTACAGGTTCTAAGCTGGTAATTGAGCTTAGAGGTAATTCATGCTGGTACCCCATCTTTTGGACGCTAAGGTTCAGAGTGGGGGGAATTATACCATAACAGCCCCCCTAAATCCATTGGAGGCTCTGTACTGAGACATCAAATAATCCTGGACTCCAGTGTTGGCATTCAGAAGTCTTTCTGATGTGCAGGCACCATCAGTTAGTAAGGTCTTCTGAGGCCACCATCCCACCAATGAATCTGTGTGGGTGCAAGAGTTGACCCATCCTTCCTTTGCAGGCTCGAGCCTGACATCTGTTGTGGCCACAGTGATTTGCACACACAGAATTGCATCTGTCCGCTGGCTGCAGGTAGAATACTGGAGGCTGTTTTTACATCTGTGATGTAAGTCTCTGCTTTTAGTTAGGTGCATGGGGATAATTTTGTTTAGTTAAGCATGTCATACTTTCTGTCAGTGGCTTTTCAGGAATCTGTCAAACTTTCCTTTGTCCACAAATGTAGGAAGAAGTTTAGAGATTTGGGGATGAATCGTTCACCAAAATTTGGTTTACTTTGTTAGGGCTGAATTCCACCCTGCCTACTCACCTTGAGTATGTCTTATCTAGAAGTAATTCCACTGAAACCAACATGAGTTAAGATGGCAGAATTTGGCCCTGAATGCATAGACAATTTGGCTACAGTCACAGAAGTTTGACTGAGGTTTAGCTACGGATGCATCACGATGTCCAAATCTCTTATTTCACAGCTAATGTAATGCCTGGGTATGAGATGAGTATGATTATCCCTATCTTACAGATGGAGAAACTGAGGCATAGAGACACAACATGAGCTGTCGAGTGAAGTCATGTGTGAGGCAAAAGCATCAAGGAGTTATGAACCTCATTGACCTACTGCCACGCTAGACTACACCTTCTTTCCCTTTTTCTACTTGGGAAAAATATTATATCATGTTAATGGGAGTTTGTGTTGTATATAAGTTTCATTTCTGGTACCCAGTGATGGAAAATAGAAGCAGCAGAATTAGTGAGCTGCTTGTGCATGCCCCTTGAAAACCTCTTATGAAAATTTCAAAAGATTTAAAGACAAACCTCTTGCCACTCTGACTTTGAGGGGAAAGGTCACATCCCCCGAGGGTCGGTTGGAGAATGCCGACAGGATAGATACCAAGAACCTCCTGATGGCATTCCATGGTGGAGAAGCTGCAGTAGATATAAATAGGGACATTTTCACACAGATCAATCCTCAGAGATTCTGCTTCTAAACTTGGAGAAGAAGGAAGGAAAGGTAAGGAAGTTACTGTAAAACCTGCAAGTTCCATCCAGAATCTGCCAGAAGGCAGCAGCAGCTAGAAGGAGAAACAGGCTGATGGTAGGAATGACACAATTCTAATCCCGGCAGGAAATTAGGGGGACTCAGCAGAGATGCCAAGAGTGGGGCAGTTTCTTGATCTGCTCCACCCCCTTTTCACCACTCAGATGGCACAAGGGGAGCCAGTCAGCCTGTAATTCTCCATCTGAGAAGATGCCTAGTGTGGGGAAGTCCCCAGTGTGTGTAGACATAGCCTGGTGGTGCGAAGAAGTGTCCTGGACAGAGAGGTGGGGAGGAGGAGTGACTGGGGTGCATACCCAGCTGGTGGCCCAATCCCTGGGAACCAATGGCAGTTGGTTGTAAGTTAGAAATGCCCCCAGGCTGCTCTAACCTATATAGGGCCTGGGGAAGAGATTAAAGATCTGTAATTAGAAACTGATTACAGAAGAGAACCTGACCCAGTATATTATCACCAAACAGCTGCCTGGTCCCATGAGGACATTTCTGGGGTTGTGGGCACAAACTTTATCATCAAGAATATTTGTTAATTAAAGACAAATTCAGTAAAATACAGTCAATAGCCTGCAAACCTGGAGAGCTGCAGTTCCAAAGGCCCCAGCTTGCCTTTCAGTGTCCCACAACAGTGTAAGAGCCAGTGCCACTGGAGATCCACTATTTAGTGCAGTGGTTCTCACCAGGGGTCCGGGGCCTCCTGGTGGGCTGTGAGCAGGTTTCAGGGGGGCTGCCAAGACAGGGTTGGCATTAGACTTGCTGTGCCCAGGCCAGAAAGCTGAAGCCGTATCCGCAAGGCTGAAGCGGGGCCCTGAGCCCCACCAACTGGGGCTAAAGTTGAATCCTGAGCTTTGCTTTGTGGGGCCCCCTGTGGTGTGGGGCACTGGGCAATTGCCCTGCTTGCTACCCCTAATGCCGGCCCTGCCTTCTGTATGCAGAAAAGACTGAGTTGTAGCACAGGTGGGCCTTGGAGTTTTACAGCATGGTGTCAGGGCGGGCGGTGGGGGAAGGTGTCAGACGACAAAGGTCGAGAATCCCTGCTTTAGTGGAGCAATGTTAGAATCATGTGCTCTGTGGTGGAGCTGAACTCAACCCTGTTAGGGCTTGTCTACATTTACATTTTATAGCGCTCTAACTTGCTGGCTCACAGTGTGAAAAAATCAACCCCTGGCCCCCTGAGCGCAGCAAGTTGGAGCGCTTTAGAGCATTAGCATAGACTGGGCTCAGAGCTAATCCCCTTTTGGAGGTGGATTACCAGGAGCGCTGGGAGAGCTCACAAGCAACCACATTCACACTTCAAATCACTGGCATGGGAGCACTGCTGCGCCAGCACCAGGGCCGGCTCCAGGGTTTTGCTGTCCCAAGCGGCAGGGGGAAAAGCCATGATCGCGATCGAAGGCAGCTCCACTGCTCCTCTTTCTTCTTCAGCAGCAATTCAGTGACAGGTCCTTCCCTCTGAGAGGGACTGAGGGACCTGCCGCCGAATTGTTGCCGAAGAGCCTGACGTGTCGCCCCTTCCCCTTGGCCACCCCAAGCACCTACTTGCTGAGCTGGTGCCTGGAGCCAGCCCTGGGCAGTGCTTTGAACTTTCCAGTGCAGATGTAGCTTCAGTCATTCCTGTTACTGTCCCCTGTACCTCACGGTGACAGTGGAGCTCAGCTGGGCTGGTTCTGTCCGGAGTCCCTGGACGGAAGCTTCAGGGCTGGCAGTGAGGCTCCTCCCTAGAGGCCTTTGGAATTCAACTGCCCCTGACAGTCACCCAGTGCATGAGTTTAGCAGCCTCCATAGCACATGCAGGGGGCAGTTGACTGTGCTTAGATTGTGAGCTCTGGCAGGCAGAGGTGGTCTTGTTATATGTGAGCACAGGACCTAGTACAATGGGGCCCGGCTCACTGATTGGGGCTCTAGATCCTACCAGAACACACACAATAAGTCTAGATTTGAGGGAGGAAAGAGGCCTTACTTGTTCCTAACTAGTTTTATTAACAGATACTTGGCAATGGCAGTGGCTATTTTATGCAAGCTATTCTGAGTTGCTTATACAACTTTAAAAAAATAATTTAGTTCAGTGCTTCTCAAAGCTGGTCCCACTGCTTGTTCAGGGAAAGCACCCCGGCAGTCTGGGACAGTTTTGTTTACCTACCGTGTCTGCCGGTTCGGCCGATTGCGGCTCCCACTGGCACGCAGTTCGCCGCTCCAGGCCAATGAGGGGCTGTGGGAAGTGGCGGCCAGCACATCCCTTGGCCGATGCCCACTTTCCACAGCCCCCCTGGCCTGGAACGGTGAACCGCAGCCAGTGGGAGCCACGATCAGCCGAACCTGTGGACAGGGCAGGTAAACAAACCATCCTGGACTGCCGGGGGGGCTTTCCCTGAACAAGCAGCAGATCGGCTTTGGAGAAGCCTAATCTAGTTGACCAGACAACAAACATTTATTAAAAAATCAAATATAGTAAAATGCTGGGGGTGACAGGAAGGCCCCCTTATCCCACCTCTACCCAATGTGACTGCATCTGATTATCACTATCCCAAACAAACAAATAAAATGCCCCCATAACCGCCCCTTGGGTGTTTGTAAAGGCTCTGCCATGCCATCCAGTCACCCCTGCACTAGGCAGATTGTCTTAAATAGGATCTATTTTTGTTTCACCTAATCTGAATGACTCTGCCCCAGTGCACTGCTCATTATATAAAGTACAGCCCACTCATGAATAGAAACAGGCAGAGAGAGATGAGTGTGACAGTGTGCTCCACACATCACTAGGATGGCACCTCCTGGTGACTTTGAGGGATAGCACAGAAGGTCTGTGCCTCTTCCCACAGTTGCATGCCATTTCTCTACCTCTCTCTTTGGGTCTACAGCCCCTGTCTCATTCTATGAGCTGCTGTTACCTCTTCATGACTGAGTCCTCTGGCCACATGAATATACACATGTTCCCCTTTGGGGTACCAAAGTCTTTCCTCAATGGCAGTCTTCCCATTCCATGCCTCCTGGTGCCACTCTCTCAGTGGCTGGCAGGTGAACCCAGGCCAGACCTTTACTGCAAGTTCCAGCTCAGAGAGCCTCTAGCCAGCAGTCAAGGTCTGTTCCCTTGTAGACCTTACTTCCTTCCCCTGAGCAGTGTCTGTCCATCTGTCTGTCCATCCATCCTTTCTATCCACCTGGCTGGCTTTTCCCCCCCGGTTTGTCAGCCTACCCACATCTCCTTTCTCCCTAGCAGCTCTCCTTCTGTTTCCAATTCCTGTCTTTATAGTCCAGCACAGCTACTTCCTCTCCAGCTGGGCTCCCTCTCTCAGTCAGGGATTGCTTGGTCACCTGATTCCCCTCATGTCATAAACAGATAGTTAAGGGTTAATGTCTCTTTTACTGTAAAGGGTTAACAGGCTCAGTGAACCTGGCTAACACCTGACCCAAGGACCAATCAGGGGACAAGATACTTTCAATCTTGGTGGAGGGAAGTCTTTGTTTGTGCTTTTTGGGTTGTTCTTTGATCTCTCTGGGAGTTAAGAGGGGCCAGATATGCAACCAGGTTTCTCCAATCCTTCTGAAGTCTCTCATGGTCAAAATAGTAAGTACTAGATAGAAGGTGGTTTAGTCTTTATGTTTGTTTTCCTTATCTGCAAATGTGTATTTTGCTGGAAGGATTTTACCTCTGTTTGCTGTAACTTGTATCTTATG
The DNA here is from genome assembly GCF_007399415.2 of Gopherus evgoodei. Lineage (NCBI taxonomy): Eukaryota > Metazoa > Chordata > Testudines > Testudinidae > Gopherus > Gopherus evgoodei. The sequence goes on along the minus strand of NC_044325.1, from coordinate 122,337,471 downwards.
CTGGGGGAGGGGAGCCCTCTGGTTTATGTAAGCTGAGACCCTGTAAACATTTTCCATCTTGATTTTATAGAGATAATTTTTACTTTTTCTTTCTTTAATTAAAAGCTTTTCTTTTTAAGAACCTGATTGATTTTTTCCCCTTGTGTAAGACCCAAGGGGATTGGGCCTGAACTCACCAGGGATAGGTGGGGGGAGAGGAGGGGGGAAAGGGGAATTCCTCTCTGTGTTAAGATTCAAGGAGTTTGAATCACACTAATCTCTGTGTTAAGGTTCAAGGAGTTTGAATCACACTATCTCTCAGGGTAACCCTGGGAGGGGAAAAGAGGGGGAATGCTTTATTCCTCTTTGTTTTAAGACCCAAGGGATTTGGGTCTTGAGTCCCCCAGGGAAGGTTTTTAGGAGACAGAGTGTACCAAACACTATATTTTGGTTGGTGGCAGCATTATCAGTTCTAAGATAGGAATTAAGTTAGAGGGGTACATGCAGGTCCCCACTTTCTGGACGCTAAAGTTCAAAGTGGGAATTAGATCCTGACACCTCAGCTGTGACTTGTTGGGCTAATTAGCCCTGTTCTCACTGCACTAACCCTTTCAGTTGCAAGTCTGGAGTGAAACCTCCATCACAATCAGAGAAATAGAACATCCTTTACTATATTTTACAAACTGCACTGAGTAAAATGACTGCTGGTAGCCGGGCTCTTCTCAGCAATTACATTTAGCGTGAGATGCAATGGCATCATTCAGTCCCTGGGTGAGTCTATATAGAATATAAATGCACTTGTCTTGGAATGCACAAAACATTCTTATTGTGTTATTAACAAGTACTTTCCCTTTCAGATTGGTGTCAAATCAAAAAACATCAGAGTTATCGGCTAAAGGTATGTGATATCTGCCTGGGAAGTTACCCCAGTGTGGTGGCCTTGTGCTTATTTGGTTGGATGCTTTCCTGGAACTGTCCCTGTGACACACAGAAACTGACCTGTCTTAACACAGCCTTTACAAATGCCTTTCCAGATATACCACACTAATGTTACCGGTTCCCAAAGGCAACAAAGTGAAGGCTGTAATAGTGACAACGGCAATAGCACTCCAGCCAAAGAGAATTCCCTAGTTTGTAGTGGGCAGCAGCTGGCATCAGCCCCAGGATAGCCTTATGGTGGTGTGCTGCTGTAATTGCTGATGTCCAGTCTTGTTTCTACTCAGATCAATGGAGAGGGAAAGCGGAGCAAAGAGAAAATGCAGCCCTCTCTCTTTCTGGTGCTGGACTTTCCCTGGCAGCCTTTCTGCTGGGGATCACAGTCCAGCACATGGTCTGAATCATCCACTCTGAGACACAGCAAATTCTTACCAGTGTCTGGCTGTTTAAGACATTGTATTTAGCTGCCTCTGTGTCTCAGAGGGTGTGTCTATACTGGCTCATGCCAGCTGACTCAGGCTTGTGGGTCCTCAGGATGCAGGGCTAAAAACTGCAGTGTAGAAGGTTTGGGCTTGGGCTGGATCCCAGGCTCTGAAATCCTATGAGAGGGTGGGTCTCAGTTCACATCCCAGGGTGAAGTTCATGAATTGGCAAAAAGCCAGTGGAGATGGTGATGCATTTGGATACCTCTCTGGGACTCCTTCTGGTCAGAACATCTTTCAGGATCAAGAAGATGAAGGCCCAACAGTGTCATGGTGGATCCCAGGTTGATGGTGGGAATGGCGGCCATAATGGCAAAGCTCTCTACTTACAATCCACATGTCCTGCTCTTCTGGTTGCGTGACTCCTACACACAAATTGTGTCCAAACAGGCTGTCTACCTCATTCCATCAAAATTAACCAATAAAATGCATATTAGTGTTTTTGACTATACACATTTCCTCCATTTTTAGACTCTCTCAGCCCATTGTCATGCCTACCCTTGACTTGACCATGAGCCTTGTGACCCTTTGAACCAGTCACTCTGTTTTAAATCTTGGTGCTTTTACAAATAATTTTATGTAATGGGCCGAGTGGAACTTCTGTTACCTCGGGCAACTTATAACGTGTGCACAACATCTCTCTGGAGGGACACTACTAAGAGGAGCATTATTTCAGCTCAGAATTAAATAGGAAGATAACCAGAAGTACTCAACTCTGATCATTAAGAATCCTATGACAGTTTCTCTTTCCAACTTAAATGCCCTAGGCACATTCTAATTTGTGAAGTTCCATTCTTTCCACCTCAGTCTCAGAATTGTTTCAGTTGCATATGAAAGTCTGTTCCACTTTGTGTCATAACTTATATAGTGTTGCTGTGAATTGATAAATGATTGCCAGGTTTTCCCCAAGCAGTGACTGCATTTGTGTGAGGGGGTGAAGTGATGCCTACAGTCTATGCATATGAATAATTTTAGTAGGATGAATTATTTGAGCAAGGCAGGGCGGGGAACCTATGGACTATGGGCTAGATCCAGGCCGCTGCTTCATTTAATCTGGCCCATGGCCAAGTCTCCGCACTGTGGGCCAGAAGCCACTGGGTTGCCAGAAGGTCTGGTTGGCTTCACGCAGCTCTCGGCGGTGACCAGCATGTCCCTGTGGCCCCTAGGTGATCAGGGAAGCTTCATGTGCTGCCCCTCTAGTGCTGGCTCCACAGCTCACATTGCCTGGGAACTGTGGCCAATGGGAGCTGCGGAGGTGGCACCTGCAGGTGCGGCCTAGGTGAAGCCCCGAGCCTCCGTGCCTCCCCCCCCCCACTGGGCTGTGGGTGGCCCATAGCTGATTTTTTCTGTGGGTCAGTGGCCCCTGATGGAAAAAAGGTTCCCCACCCCTGTAAGGGTTCAGGGCCAGGCACATAATCAAGTGATTTCAGGATCCAATTTATAGGTAAAGGTGCAACATCAGTGCTGGGTACCTTTACTATTGTAAAAATTTTGTTGTAACAGATTAATAAACCTTTTTATTGAACTTTCAGTTCAATATTTCTAATGTCCGATGTTACTGGTTCAGGTTATAGGAAGAAGTATAAAGAAGATGTTTTTAAGAAGTACAGAGTAATAAAGACATGAAGAGTCGTCTTGGTGAGAATGTGATTCTAAACACAAGATACACAAAGCTGACTATTCTAGACAAACCTCTTCATGAAAATGAGAAGGAACATGAAATAATGGCCATGGGGTGGAGACTTGCAAAAATCATTACTAAACAAGCTAGTTCTGTAATACTATAGACACCCTATTTAAACCTGATAAAGATGGACAAACACCACAAATTGTTGTGCTGCTGGGAGCTGCAGGGATTGGAAAAACAATGACATCAAGAAAGATCATGTGCGATTGGGCATCTGGAGAACTCTATAAGGAAATGTTTGACTTTGTTTTCTACATAAATTGTCGGGAAATGAACCTACTTACTGAGCAGGGAAGTGTGGCTGACCTGATTTTTAAAATTGTTCTAATACAAATGCACCGATTAGAAAGATTTTGGTGACGCCAGAAAAACTTCTGTTCTTAATTGATGGTTTTGATGAACTGAGATTTCCTTTTGACAGTCAGAAGATAACCTATGCTCTGACCCCTGGAGAAGAAGCCAGTGGATATCATACCGAGCAGTTTATTTAGGAAAACAGTTCTTCCTGAAAGTTATTTGATAATCACTACAAGGCCAACTGCCCTGGAGAAACTGGGACAGTGTTGGAGTGGTCCCAGTATGCAGAGATCCTGGGATTTTCTGAAGCTGAAAGGAGAGAATATTTCCACAAGTTCTTTCGAAATGACAGCCAAGCAAGACAAGCTTTACGATTTGTGAGAGGAAATGAAATTCTCTTCACCATGTGCTTTGTCCCCATCGTGTGTTGGATCATCTGCACTGTGTGAAACAGCAGCTTGAAAAAGGTGAGGATCTTGCACAGACTTCAGAAACAACCACTGGAGTGTATATACTCTACCTTTCCAGTTTAGTAAAGGCTCTAAGAAGCAATATGAAACAAAAGATGCAAGCTAATCTAAGGGGACTTTGCTCCTTGGCTGCTTGATGGAATCTGGAAACAAAAGGTACTGTTTGAGGAAGAAGAAATCAAGAAATATGGCTTAGATCAGAGAGACTCTCTTCCCCTCTTTTTGAATGAGAATGTATTTCAAAAGCAGCAAAGAATCCTGTGGCACCTTATAGACTAACAGACGTTTTGGAGCATGAGCTTTCGTGGGTTTCAAAAAGACATTGATTGTGTGAGTGTCTATAGCTTCATTCACTTAAGTTTTCAAGAGTTTTTTGCAGCTTTATTTTATGTCTTGGAGAAAGATGAAGAAACAAGAAATGATTCAGGGACTCCCAAGAAAAATGTAAAAACATTATTAGAAAACTATGGAAACTCTCTAGAAATTATTTAATGTTAACAGTGCGATTTCTGTTTGGACTCTTAAATGAAGAAAGAATGAAGGACATTGAGAAAATAATTGGCTGTAAAATTTCACCTAAAATTAAACCAGATTTACTGAAGTGGGTTCAAGCAAAACAACAAACAGATTTATTCCCTTTTAGTCCCACTGAGTATAATGTGGAGATGTACGAGCATGACGTGTTTCACTGTTTGTATGAGATCCAAGAACAAAAGTTTGTGAAAAGTGCACTGGATTTCACTGAAGTAAAGTTAAATCGAAATAAATTTACCCAAATGGATCAAATGGTTCTTTCATTTTGTGTAAAGAATTGTCATAGGCTGGAGTCACTTTATGTGAATTGCTGTGAATTTATGTTTGAAGACCATGAGGAAGAACTTCCAACCCCAACAAATGGGTTATATCAGTAAGTATTACCAGAGCTCAACATTTTTCAGTTTTTTTAATAGAATAAATGTTCTTTTCCCATACATCTCGATAACTAATATATGGTTGAATCACTCACCACAAAGCAATTCTAATATTTCAGCAAGCTAATGAAATAGTTATGGAGTTTCCTTAGGCTCAAACTACCAGGATATTATCTCTTATAATGATTGCTTGGTCTTCTCTGTTCTCTCCATTACTGGAAAGTTTTCTGTCATTTTTATGTGTATGAGACAGGAATAGGGATGCAGCTGAAACTAAAGAATTCAGGGGAGGGGAATGTGCTTTGTGTCAGCAATTGAAAAAGGAAGTTAGAGAGCTCCTCATGAGACCTTGCTGACTTTTCAAAGCCCTTCATCAGGGAGCCAGCAAATCACATCCTCAGTTTAAAAACTTCTCAATAAAGGGAGCAAAAATAACTCATGGGCTTTTTCACATTCTCTTTAGCCTAACTCAAACTATCTTCTCATAGTTTAATTTCACGGAACTCACTGAATGTAAAAGATAGAAAGTGACACCTATACTCAGTGAATGGCAGGGAACAATGTTTCTCTTATAAAACACAACAGATATGACTGATGCCTTTTTACTTAAAATCATAGAAATTGTAGGGCTAGAAGGCACCTCAAGAGGTCATCTAGTCCATCTTCCCATGCTGAGACAGGACCAAGTAAACCTAAACCATCCCTGACAGATCTCAAAAACCTCCAAAAAAAGGGAAACCACAACTTCTCTAGGTAACCTGATCCAGTGCTTATCTATCTTTAGCTGAAATTTTTCCTAATATCCAATCTAATCTTCCTTGCTGCAAACTAAGCCTATTACTACTTGTCCTACCCTTGGTGTGCATAGAGAACAATCTGCTCACTGTCCCCTTAACAACAATTTTTAAAATATTTGAAGACTGTTATCATATCCCCTTCAGCCTCCTCTTTCTAGGCTAAACATGCCCAATTCTCTCAACCTTTCCTTGTAGGTCAGGTTTTTTAAACTTCTTATCATCTTTGTTGTTTTTCTCTGTACTATCTCCAGCTTGTCCACATCTTTCTTAGAGTTGTAGCACCAGAACTGGACACAGTACTCCAGCTGAGGTCTCACCAGTGCTAAATTGGAAGTAACTGTTCTGCTCTATGTCTACATTGACACTCCTGTAATACATCCCAGAATGCTAATTAGCATTTTTCACAACAGCATCAAACAGTTGATTATATTCAGTTTGTGATCCACTACAACCCCCGGTCCTTTTCCGCAGTTCTACTGCTTACCCAGTTATCTCATTTGTTGTTGTGTGTTGATTTTTTTCTTTCTAATGTGCAGTATTTTGCACTTGTATGTATTGAATTTTATTTTTATTGATTTCAACCTACAATTTATCAAGCTTATTGGAATTCTAATCCTGTTCCCTGAAGTGCTTGCAGCCCCTCCCAGGTGATGTCATCCCCAGATTTTATAAGCATACTTTCCACTCCATCATTCAAGTGATTAATAAAAATATTGAATAGCACCATACTCAGAATAGTTGCCTGTGGACCCCACTTGAGATTTTCACTTGAGATTGCTGTCAAACTGGGAGGCTTAACTATTGATAACTTCCATTTTAGTATGTTTTTCATCTCCATTGTAATTTAATCTAGACCACATTTCCCTAGTTTTCTAACAGAATATCATGTGGGACTGTGTCAGAATCCTTAGTGAAGTCCTGATAATCACATTTACTACTTTCTCTACAAACCACTGGGCTGGTTACCCCATCAAAGAAGTAAATTAGATTGGTTTAGCATGACTGGTTCTTGACCAATCTACGTTAGCCATATTTATCACCCCTATTATCCTCAAGTACTTATAATTGATAGTTTTATAATTTCCAGGTATCAAAGTTAGGCTGAGTGGTTTATAATTCCCTGGGTCCTCTTCCCCTTTTCAAAGGTAAGTACTGTATTGCCCTTCTCCAGCTTCTGGGACCTCATGTGTCCTCCCAGAGTTCTGAAAGATAATCGCTAATGGTTCTGAGTGCATGGCTACACTTGCAGATGTAGGGCGGTTTGAGTTAAACCAGCCTTCGTAGAGCACAGTAGAGAAACGCTGCAGTCTGTCCACACTGACAGCTGCCAGTGCACTGGTGTGGCCACATTAGCAGCTCTTGCAACGGCCACAGAGAGCAGTGCATTGTGGTAGCTATCCCAGGAGGCAAGTGTTGCACATGCTTTTCATGGGGGTGTGTGTGGAGTGGGATAGGGAGTGTGTTGTGCATATGTGGGGGGGAGAGAGTGGGTTTTTGGGTGGCTGAGAGCATGTCAGCATGCTGTCTTGTAAGTTCACACAGCAGCAACCCCCTCTCCCCGCCTCTCTACTGGAGCATATAAGCATGTCTGCTGTCAGAAATGGAGCTTTGAAAGGGCATATCCACATATCCGCATTCCTGCAGCAATTCCAAAACCAAGACAAGAGTGGCCACTTGACGTAAGGTGATTATGGGACGTTTCTGGAGGCTGATCAGAGCGCAGTAATGCAATATTTTGTTCACACTGACTCCCGGGCATTTCAGCCGGTGCACATCAAATGTTACTCCACTCTCCGAGGTGGAGTACCAGGAATGCTCTAGCTGCGCAGTCCGAGCACTCTACGTGCCTTGCCAGGGTGGACAGGTAGGGAGCTAGGGTGCCCGGGGCTGCTTTAATGTGTTTTAACTTGCAAGTGTAGCCAAGCCTGATATTGCTTTGGCTAGTTCCTCATGTAATCCAGGGTGAATTTCCTCAGAGTCTGCCAACTTGAATAAGTCTATCTTACCTGAATATTCTTTAACCTGTTCTTTCTCTATTCTGGCTTGTGTTCCTCCCTCCTGGCTTTTGATATTAATTGTGTTAGGGATCTGGTCACAGTGAATTTTTAGTGAAGACTGAAGCAAAGTAGGTGTTAAACGTCTCAGCTTTCTTGATGTCATCCATTATTAGCTGTCCTTCTCTGTTAAGTAATGGACCTACACTTACCTTCATCTTTTTCATGCTCCTAATGTATTTATAGAACCTCTTCTTACTGCCTTTTATATGCCTTGCTAATGCTCAATAGTGGAGTAAAACTAAATGCTGAATTTAATGCTTGGTGGTGCAGATCCCTTTTCTGTAGTTCTCAGAGCCTCATCCTCCAATTGTTCAATGGTCAGGAGCTGTGGGAGATAAATTACACTGGGATGCTCCGTACTTGCTTGTCATCTCAGAGTGTTATGCTCCAACAACTACACTCAGTTTGAGCAATATACCCATTGGCATAGCCTGCAGCAGACAGCAGGCATTTTCCTCTGCTTTAAATCCAGTTGAACCAATTGCAAACAAAACCATAGGCTGCAGCAATCTGAGAACATTGCTGTAAAATGGACAAAGTGCAGACAGCTCATAGGCAGTTCGTGCAGCACCTCAGCATGGAATAATCTGAGAATGGACCCTTGAGATTATGAAGGAAATGTCTGTACTGCTAAGGGCTTGTCTAAATACACAAATTGTACCACTTTAACAATACCAATATAGTTAAAACATGGTAACCCCTCCCCCCCAAAACCCCACCCCTAACCCACCTAGTCTGCATGCAGTTATACTGGTATAAAGATACCTATATCAATAGAGTTTATTCCCACCAGAAAAAGGGAATAAGGTACACCTGTATAAGGCACCTTTACATTACTGTACCAGCATTCTCACGAGGGTTTGTACCACTACCAGTATAAGTAGTTTAGTTAAAAAAACCATTTTGGCTAGTGATGTAATTATGTTAGTACAAAATCTGTGTAGACCAGGCCTAAATAAAAATTAGCATGTAGTTCTGCAGTGCTGCAAAATGTGGAAATCTGTTTGCTTTAATAGTTCTTTGGTATTAAAATAAAATTAAAATGGCAAACCCGTCATTAAAAAGAGGTGATGTTGCTCAAGGGCACATTGTTACCACCAACCCAAAACCTTAAGAGACAGGGAATACCCAGTTAAAGGGAAAGTCTGCCCCACATTGCAGCACACAGCTCCAATTATTCACTATCAATGAGACATTGACACCCATCAGAAAGAAGAGGAGTTACAGACGCACCACACTCTCCACATTCATCGATTAATGCTATAATGCAGACCCTTAACTCCTGCCTTGTGCTTCCCCCTTAGAGATTTTTCACATCTCTTCCAGCAAACTTGATCCCAGCTGCTTCATTCATGCACACCATGGTTGCTGAGGTCACAGATAAGGTTTTGCATTACAGCATGAGTCAAATAAATCCAAAATACTGTGTGTCTTAATTTCTATGTTTTGTTTATTGCCAGTTTTAAGACATTTCTTAAAAATAAAGGTTTAATGCTTAAATGAACTTGCTGTATCAGGAATTCTGCCGTAAGCCCAGTGTCAATAGTACCCACCATAATGTAGCATGTTAAAATAATAAAGAAGAAGTGTTCTCACTGGAAACCTCTTACCCACATGCAGTAAAATATGGTTAGAGCTAAAGTTAGTGTTTTAGAAGCATTCATTGCTACATATGATCTAAAATATTTCAGAAACTTGCTTCTATCAGTCAGTATCAGATAAAAACAAAATATTTTGCCTTAAAATTAACTTCCCTTCTTATATACCCTTTGGTGTCAGAAACTAATAAGCCATCATTTCTGGTTACATGTGGGGATGTAATTTTGGAAAGTGAAACACCAATTATACAATACTGAATGTTAGTTTTCATAGGAAAAAAATTAAGCCAATGCTCATATTATCAGTGTTTATCTTTGCGGGTAAATTAAAATCAACAATCTTGGCCAAAAATGATCATTTCTATGATATCTCCAGAAATGATAAAAACAGCTATTGACCAATACAAAAGCATGTAACCACTAGAGACACTGGCATTTGTGTGAACACTTAGAATTGTATTTGAATGCTCAAAGCACCAGAGTTCCACTAGTTCAAAAAAAAAATAGAATGGGTTACTTGGTCGCACCTGTTCTATTTGACTATGTGCATTTAAGGAACACCTTTTGGTATCCGCTTTATTTTTGTTTGTGGAGGATTTACAATTAATAGAAACTGCAGCATAATTCATAAATCATGTATGATTACACCAGGCAGAGGGCTACTTAAATGTTCTGGAAATAGAAAAAAATCTGTTTCCAGAGAACAACATAGACAATTTCTATTCTTTTGTTTTTAGGGAACAGCATCAGTTGCCATGGCTGCTGTAGCAACTGTATAGATTCATCTGGTGCTTAAGAATTTGTTTAAATTTCTAGTTAGTATGTGTGGAGTTGACTTAATGTCAGCCTAGTAGTTCAATGCCATTTAAGCCAATTACCATATCAATAAGTGAGGTGAAGGGACAGAGGTAAGCAGTGCCCGGTTTACAGTGGCGCCATGGAGCCAGGCCTATTTCTCAGAAAGGGCCCTGGCCTGCTCTGCTTGCACTGTGCCCTGAGACCCCACCAGCCTGCACGGTCCTCCCCCAGCTCCTCTTGGCCTGCCCGCCAGCTGGCAGAGGGCTCCACTTCACCCCCTGGCCCCACCCGCCGGGTCCCAGTGTACCTCTGGCTCAGGGCAGTCTCTGCTTTCCGTCACCTGTGGGGACACGCCTGTATCCCTGGAGCTGAGCCACCTGGGACTGGTGCAGAAGGCTGGCCAGTCTCTGCCGGTTGTGGGGAGGGGACAGTGTGGGAGGCTTGGATGGGCCCTGCAGGCAAGTGGGTCCTGAAGGAGCCTGTCTGGGACAGGCCCTGGCCTGGCTGATCACACCACTCCCAAGGGGCTGGAGTGATTCCCCAGCCTGGCAGGAACAGTCACCTTCCAGGGCCGATGAGTGCGGCTGGGGGGCAGGGAGTGGGGGAGGTGGGTCTCTGGAGGGTTGGGGGTGGGGAAAATCTGTGTGTGTTGGGGCACTAGGGAGTGGGGGTTCTGTGTGGGGTGCTGGGCAGTTGTGGGCTGTGGGGGGGGGGCACTGAGCATTTGTGGCAGGATCAAGGAGGGTGATGGGTATAGAGGGTCTAGTGGGGCTCTGGTCTTAAGGAATGGAGGGGGTGGTTCTGATGTTGGGCAGGGGGGATGTGTGGCGTGGCATGGCATGGCCTGCCCCTGAGGGGAAGGGGCATGCTGGCAGGCCACTGTGTGTCTGGCAACTGCTGGTTTGTAAATAGTGCCCTGTCATACCATGTCCCTGGCCAGACCCTCGCTCTGGGGACCAACCTCCCCATACCATGCACCACTTCACTCATGGGGGCCCACAAATATGTTTGGCACCAGGCTCACAGGAGTATGGCATGAGGGAACTGCATGCGGTCTGCAAAGAGGAGCCTAGAGAGACTATCTTGGATATTTCTAAAGCACTTGTTCATGTATCCTCAGTTAATCTAATTTCCCCCTGATTTGGGTGGGAATGGGAGTTGTTTACTCTCTTTTTTTCTCTCTCTCTCTCCTATCTTTTCTCTGTTTCATTCTCTTTCCTCTTTTAATGCACTCTCATCTTCACCATCTCCATCTCATGAGGACCCTGGGAGTGGCTTTAGCAAAGGAGTGATGTAATAGATGCAGGGCACACTCTGAGGCTATGTCTACACTTGCGTTTTTGTGCTGTCAGTTTCACCAGTGATAGGGAACGGTAAAGAAAACCGCTGGTTTGTGTATTAACTTAGGGTCACAGGCGTCAGAACTTCATCACTGATGAGAGCAGCACCCTGAGGGCGGCTATCCCACAGTGCAGCTCTCCAGGAAAGGTGGGGTGGGAGTGATTGCAGGGCATCTTGGGTCCCTCTACACCCCCTTTCCCCAAACACTAGTCAGCTCCAGTAGCTCAGCATTGCTGCATCGGGATCCTTTGCCCTCTGGAGCAGGCATTGTCATCTGGCCAGAAAAAAGGAAGGGGAGTTTCAAGTTCCTGGGGCTTTACAAAGGGAGGGGCAGACATCTGTTTACCTGGCATCAAAGCAGCGGAAGTGCTGGCTAGAGTGGTCAGGTAGGCACTCTGGGATATCCTGTGGAGGCTGCAAGCTGTTATACAGGAAGAACATATCTTCACTTACACATCACTGCAAAAACATCACCAGTAAGAGCTGTACCTCTCGTGGAGGTGCTTTTCTTTTTGCAGTGAAATTTCTGAGTTTCACTAAAGTCTTTGGCAAGTGTAGATGCCCAGTTTTTTGCACAATAAATGGACTTTTTCCGCTTTAAATGGCAAGTATAGACATGCCCTGAGACTGTGTCTCTGGATTTCAGTAGCCCTGTTTTTCACCATGGCTTCTTAGCAGGTCCAAATGGCTTAGGCTCCCTGCCTCCAGAGACTTGCCCTCTTGGAAGCTTTGTTAACCAGAAGGTGAATGCAGTGACGCTGCTTAGCCTTTTAAAAACATTAATATTTACTAGGAATACAGTATGCAGAGAAACTGGATTAAAATAACAAAGCAGGCCTATATGCATGATTCTTACCTAACCTTTTCACTTCCCCTTGCTTGGTTAAGAGCCCTGCTCAGCACAAGTGAGTTTCAGTCTTGGGTAGGGAGACAGCCTGAATGCCATGAGGCTCTCCCACTATAACTGCTGTGGGTACATATCAGAAGCATTATAACTGGCATGGAAGGGCATAAATAATGCCCTTTTGGCCACTTCATTGCACTGGGAGCTTATGTTCAGCTGATTATTCAACATGATGCCAAAGTCCTTCTCAGCGTCGCTGCTTCCAGGATAGGGCCCTCCTTGTCTCTTAGCCTTGGAAAGAGGATTTACACATCCTTCCATCCCTCGATGAGTCATATGACAGCAAGCAGCTGTTCTGTTAATTTAGATGAAATATATGGGCCAAAATATTAACACAACCTAGTCATTGTCCACACTAAACAGAGCTGAACGAGGTCTGGGATTTGGTATGTGGGCACCTAGCCTGCTTAGTGCCATGGCAACACACCATTAAATTTCCTTTTAGCCTTTTTTTAAAGATAAAGAAGAGAGGAAAATAGTTAAAACATTGGAGGTATAAAGTATTAAATCACACTTTCATTTTAGCAACATCCCTTTCCCTTTCCCTTTAATTGGAGAGAGTTTTTAGAAGGAGAAGAACTCTGTTCGACAGTTCTGAGATGGTATCAAAGATGGTAATAACTGTCCTCTGGGGAAAAGAGAAGTCACGGAGATGGGCTGGAATGTTGTTGTTAAAGTCCAATCCCATTTTATTGCAAGTGGTGTCTGGCATTCAGCTGGAGCTTGTCTGGCTGGTGATGTCATTGGGACCCTCTGTCTGGCCCAGGCTGGTCAGAATATCCTCGGGACTAGGACAAAGAAGGTCCAGGGTTCCGGGAGATGGTGGACATGTCAGCCATGATGGTGAAACTCACTCCTGTAGCCTCCATCTGTTCTTCTATTCATTTCCGCCTCCAAAGTCTTTCTTTAAGGAACCAATAAGGGGTGATGAGTGGAGTAGCCCATTCCCTCATTTTTGTCCACCAACTAGGCCTAATACCCAACACACCAATTTTGATGCACTAATTTCTGGTTCCACATCATCTGTCTTTACCAAGCATAATGTGGCTCATTAAGTAGAATTTCAAGACCCCCCTTGGGAGGAATCTCAGTATGTATTGTCACCATAGCTTTGCAATATGGGGTAAGGTGGGTCAGTCGCTACTGCCTGAAGCTAATGCAGGGAGCTACTTAATGGGAGGGGTCAAAAGTGTCAAACCCCATATGAACTGGATGATAAGGGGCTGCGTATGTCATGACAGGCAAATAGTTGCTGAATGCTCCTGGATGGAGTTAGTCTTTAGGATAGACTCAGGTGAAGAAATTAGTCAGGCTGTTTTTGTTGGGGGCAAATAAAGGGTCATGTGAACCTTTGCACATACTCCAGAAACCTTTTCCACTGAACATTACAGGTATTTCTGATCTGTCATTCCCTGGTCACAGACCACTCTTGAGGATTTATCATGTATTGGCTTGCTCTGTCTATGACTGTGTTCTCCTTCCCTGCCATGTATGTGATGGCTAAGAATGCCTGCTGGGGCAGAGCCTGCTCTCACTCCTGCAGGGCTTCCCGGCTCATGACTCGCTGTCAGGTGCCTCCTGCTTGTTTGTCCATTGGAATAAGGACCCCCTTTGGGATACTAAGGATTAAACCCTGGATTCACTGAATTCATGAAGGTTTTGCCACTGACTTCAAGGGGCCAGGATTTCAGCCCAGGTCTTTGAGGTCCTTAGTGGTTAGAGGACTGTTTGCATCTGAGAACATCTATGAGAAGTTGTTCTTGACAAACCAAGCTTCCTGGGTTTGGAGTCCTTCTATATGGGCTCCCTGCCCTGGCTGGAGTTTCTCTGGTCACTGTGATTTGGACAGGAGGGTTTTGGAAATCTATTCCCAATTGTGGATTGTCCCCTTTGGGCACCAAACCAGAGAAGCCCAGAGTTTGTCTGATACCCAGATGTGATGAGAGAGTGCCTGAATTGCTTGCTTGAACAGGGGTTTGAAGAGCTAGTGAGGTATATCATGTGGAGATGTGCCCTGGGTACATAGATCCATTGCAGGCGTCAACCCAACATTTCTAGCATGTCATCTGTTGGCTTTTTTTCATCCTCTCACGACGGTGGTGTCTTGGATATTGGCATGTAACAGGAAGGCTTTGAGTTGAGCCATATCTTGCAAAGTTCCTACCCACTCTAATTGTCTTCTGGGGAAGTGGAATTTGGGCAATTTAGTGTGAACCCAAGTGATTTTGATACCCTCCATAACTGTGTCCTTGATCACCCAAGTGTTCAAGTAAGTGGACAGTGCAGTAGATAATTATCACCTATCGTTTTGTGAACATGAACAATACTGGCCTAGAAGGCAAGACACAAAATAGAGAGTGCTGTTCCCCTCCAATAATCAGAAATACTTCCAGTCCTTTGGAATTGTTCCTGTATCATTTAAGCACTGGCAGGTCCTGATTGCTTGGTAGAATTCTGTCCTATCTGAGATGGTTTAACTTGTTTTTTTTTTTAATTCCTCTCTCCTGATTCCTTTTTAAATTCATTTTTGCAAAAGACTTTTGAAACTTTTGTGGAATTTTTTTTAATCCAAAACAAATGTTTACTTTGGGAGTAAAATACAGCATATGTGTATGCCAGAACTGGTGGGACAGGATAGGGCTTCAGGCCCAGGGTCACCAGGTGGCTTCAGAATTTCAAGATTCAGAAGACCACTTTGCTGTAAGTCTGTGCAGCGTTCACAATGGAGCTGCAGCACCAGAGACGATATGACTGTCCCCTTTAGTGTGGAGAAGCACGTGACATCACCATCTGGAAGCCTACCACCTCCAATTGCTACCAGTGTGTGGCTAACCAATGTGATGCTGGAAAATGCATAGATGAGCTATTATAATTGATGTGTATATGGCTATTCAAAGGGTTTTTGCTGCCTGGGTCATAAGGTTGGTCCACATGCAGGAAGTAACTGATAGATCTAAACACTTAGGTTTCCCAAATTGTATCGGGGCCATGGATAGAATTTAGGTATCTATTTAATTTGCTTCCCATCACCAAATTTTCGACTTTCTCTTCATGATCCTGCACAGCCTGGTGATCCAGTATGGCAGGTTCACTAACATTAATTTGGGGTGTCAGGGAAAGGTCCATGATGCTCAGATCTTTAGAAACTCACTCCTTTTTCATGTAATGAGAAATGCTGTTGAACTTTTCCCAGTGTGTGAGAACCTTGCTGCTGGGTGGGAGGCAAAGTAGACAGACTTTCAACTTGTTTTGAACAGCCAGAGAAGATGCTTCTGGCAAGTGCCTCTGTCATCGAAGGACCCAGGATCAAGAAGGCTTTGTGCTCATATTTTGGAAGCAGAGTGCAAGGAAAATAATTGTGCCATATTAACTCTTACGGGTGCTTGCAGGGCCTCGGTGCAGGGTATGAAGTGTAAGCCTTATTATGCTGTTTAAAAAATGCGTTCCTTTTCCTTGGGGAAATGTATGGGATTTCTGACATTTGGGGGTTGCCTGTGTGGTTCCTAATGGAGCACAGGAACCTTACTGAGTAGTTCCTGGTTTTCTGAAATATGAATATGAGCTTGTTCCCCTCCATATGTTCGAAGGCTACATACTGCACAGCAGTCAGAGCTGCCTGAACAAAGGTTATCGTCAGAGATCAGAGAGGCTGGTCTGGCATTTAGATCTGATCATGGACAGTCCCAGGCTCAGTCTGATCTTCTCTGGGAAAGGGGATGGAATCTGGGAACTTTATCTTAGAATAACATTTGTATGTGGAACACAGGATCAATGAACTACAGATGCCCATGGATTCAAAAACACCACATGGTCATATGGTCCTCAGCATCCACTACTCCAGTTGTGTGATTTTATTCCAGAATAAAGGAATCTTTATTCCCATTGGTCTTCACTGAAGGAACTGGGCAGAGAGAAGTGCTCATTTTCTTCCCTGTTTATCTGTCTCCTGCAGCTTGGAGAGTTGTGGTCTCATAGCAGCTTGTTGCAGGGATCTCTCCTCTGTTCTCAGTATCAAACCAGCCCTGACAGAGTTGAACCTGGAGGGGAACAACCTGGGAGATTCTGGACTGAGGCTGCTGTGTGAGGGACTGAAACATCCAGCCTGCAACCTGCAGAAACTGCGGCAAGTATTGATAAGTTTCCTTTCTGTAAAGAACTCAGCAGGGTGCGGGGATGGTGTATGATGTGAGCTCCCTGCAGGTATGTGGAGAGGATGAAAACTAAGTGTCCTTCCAGGACCGGAAGTGTCAGTGGCTACCAACACCTTGATGGCCCCTCATGTTTTGAATATGTAAGTTATCTAAAGAGGGCCCTAAACTGGAGTACGACTTCCAAACTCCCCTGAACTTGAGGAATAAGTATTTGTCTTAATAAAGACATTAAATATTATTATTACAATAAAAATTGAAACATAATCTCATCCTTTTTAATACAACCCTATACAGGCAGGGCCGGGGCTACCATTTAGGCAGCCTAGGCAATCACCTAGGGCGCCAGGATTATTGAGGGGGCAGCATTTTGCCAGGGGGCAACAGGCGGCTCCGGTTGACCTGCCGCAGTCATGCCTGCGGATGGTTGACTGCTCCCACGGCTCCGGTGGACCTCCCGCAGGCATGCCTGCGGCAGCTCCACTGGAGCCATGGGATCAGCGCGGGGGGCGGCGAATTCGTAGGGTGCGAGAAACCTGGTGCCGGTCCTGTATATGGCAGCTGAGAAGGGGAAGAAACCCAAGCACAAAAGCATGGCCCCTTTAAGAAGGCCTCCAAATGGACCTTGTTTGTAAGAATTCTTAGTTCCCTCCATGTTCTCGAAGGCAGGCTGGCTTTCCCCTTTCCCTTAGGCCTCAGGGAAGGAACAGCTTCACACAGGCCCAGATCTGCAAAGGGAATTAGGCACCTAAACCCCAGAGTTAGGCCCCACTGCAATCCACAAACAGCCCACTTGGTTGTCACCTAACCCTGTAGGTGCCTAAACTCACTTGGCACCTATTTTTTACTAGAAAAGTTTCTACAGACAAGTTTCTGCCTCTGGACATGTGTCCTGCAGCCTCACTCTAGGTGCATGGATGCCTCTCTCAGGTCTAAGCCCCAGCACAATTCACAATCCAGGGGAAGATAGGCATTTGCTAATCTGTCATCCCTGGGAGGCCTGATACAATGCGGTGTTGGTGGTAGTGCTACCA
This sequence comes from Gopherus evgoodei, assembly GCF_007399415.2. Taxonomy (NCBI): domain Eukaryota; kingdom Metazoa; phylum Chordata; order Testudines; family Testudinidae; genus Gopherus; species Gopherus evgoodei. Next base: position 122,320,032 of record NC_044325.1, on the reverse strand, counting down.
CTTCCCTTATAATTTTTAGCCCAGTGGTTAGATCACTCACCTGGGATATGGGAGTCTCAGGTTTAATTCCCCCTCAGTCTGAAAGGATTTGAACAGGGGTCTCCTGTCTCTCAAGAGACTGCTCTAACCACTGGGATACAGAATATTTGTTAGGTGGAGCGCTCAGTCTCTCCTGCTGAAGCCATTCCAATTTGTGTAAATATTTAAATAGTCATTGGGCCAGAGAAGGAGTGTGAGCCTGACTACAGCCCAGCTACATGTTTCTCTCTAAAGCCGAGGTTCCCTGGTGCACTGGAAATGCAGCCACGCTCTACCCCCTGCTTTCCTTCAGCTTTCCGCACATGCCCTTGTGGAGTGCAGGGTAAGGACCATAACAGATATACATGGAAATTCACACAATGGGGCCTTCCAGGTTCATACTCCCAATACGGACAACCCCAAGAATGAGATTTATTGTTGTGTTTGGAGGAGGGGCCATGCACTGGGCTAATGTGGCTTTAAGACACCTGTACAAATCCTAAGTTCTGAGCTGCTCTGGGGGCTGAAATGGCCCCAGTGTAAAACTGGACAGTTTTGAGGGCTGCTCTGATTTACAGCTCCCCTCACCAGGGGCTGCTCTGCAGCAGTGGAGAGCCCTGGCTGATGGCACAGGCTAAGGCCACTCTCCTCCAGCCCTTTAGTCCCACCCCAGAACAAGCCTCCTGCATCAGGGATTGTGGGAGGGTCATCATGTTTCTCCCCCAGCCAGGCCTGGGGCTTTTAGAGCCCCATTGCACCATTCCAGCCCTTGACCTGGTTACCACCTTTCCTATGCCCCCCTCATTTTCTGACTGCTACCTCCTGTGCCCCACTTTATTCGCACCCTGTTTTGTTTTTGCTCCCCACATCACCTTGGGTTGTTTTTAGTTTCCTGTCCAGTTTCCTATCCGTGGAGACCAGGGGATGGTAATATTCCCTAGGGGTTGCCTCCTGTGATACTGAAGCCAGGCTATACGATGTAGAAACCATAGTTATTAGGGGCAGCTTTTACTTTCACATTCAGAAGCTAGGAGGAAATATTAGCCATTGATCCCCTTATCCTCATTCTTGTGTAGTTCCTCTTGTTAAAGTTAAATGTTACCCCCTTTAAACTCTGGCTGTAACACTACAATTCCAAATTAAACAATCCCTTTCTAGACTCCAACTAACAGTGAGGGCGAGCAGGGCCGCCCAGAGGATCCTGGGGGCCTGGGGCCATCGGCGGCAGGCGGCTCCGGTGGAGCATCCGCAGGCATGCCTGTGGGAAGTCCATTCCGGGACCCACCGCCGAAGTGCCCCAAAGACCCGTGGTGCGGGCCTTCCGCCGGTGAATTACCACTGAAGTGGGACCCGCCACCGAAGTGCAGCCTGCTCTTCGGCGGTAATTCGGTGGGGGGGACCCCTGCTGCGGGTCTTCAGGGCACTGCGGTGGCGGGTCCCAGAATGGAAGGGCCCCCCACCGCTGAATTACCGCCGAAGACGGGTGCACTCGGTGGCAGATCCCGCTTCGGCGGTAATTCGCTGGCAGGGGGTCCTTCCCCCCGGAGCTGAAGGTCCCCCCGCTGGCAAAGACCGGGAGCGGAAGAAGCTCTGTGGCCCGGCCCCGCAAGAGTTTTCTGGGCCCCCTGGAGCAAGTGAAAGACCCCGCTCCAGGGCCCCCGAAAAACTCTCGTGGGGGCCCCTGCAGAGCCCGGGGAAAATTGCCCCTCTTGCCCCCCCCCCCCCGGGTGGCCCTGAGGGCGAGAGAGGGAAGGGAGCATAAACAACTAGTCATTTGACTCTCTGTATGTATGTGTCTCCTACAGGTTTTGGTATTGTCATCTCACAGCTGATGGTTGCAGGGATCTCTCCTCTGCTCTCAGAACTAACTAGAGTCTTACAGAGCTAGACCTGGGACAGCACAAACTGAGAGATCCAGGAGTGCAGCTGCTGTGCGAAGGACTGACACATCCCAAATGCAAACTGCACAAAATAAGGTAAACAGCTGGTTTCTGTAATTAACGTGATGCTGCCTGGCTGGGAAACAGTTTCCCTGTCCCACAAAAATGTTTGAAACTTAAGAAACTTCCCATTCTGCCTCAGGAGAAAACCAAGACCATTCAAAAATGTTCATGAACAGTGAAGGAAAGGGGGCATATGCAACCCCTTGTCCTTTGGATCCCTTCTGAGCCATTGCCTCCATGTGCCTCTGTCTGAACCCTGGCAACTACTCTGTCACCTATGCCTCTACACTGCTGACAACCCCTGTGGCAAAAAGAAACTCTTGTTCATCGCTACTGACACAACCTACAGATCTCAGTGCTGAGGTGCTCGGTCCTGTCGCAGGACAGGGCAACTGCATCAGTGTTTCCCCTCAGCAGGTCATTAAGGGCACCCACTCTTGGTTTTCAGCTCCTCAGCTGTTACTGCTCTTGGACTGAGACACCGGTCTCTCTTCCTTCTGACTAGGGTATTCCCAGGCTGGAAAGTTTGCTGCCTTCACTGTGTCATTCCCAGCACAGACAGGTTGTCCTAGAACACCTGCTTTCTCTTTAGAGATGGATAACAGCATAATTGCTACAGACATAAGTTACCGCACAATTCTTTCTAAGCAAGCCTACTTTATTCCTAAGGTACAAAGCATTACAGAGAAAACATTAAAACAATAGAAGAACCTACATGCCTGCTAATAAGTTTACCAGAGTTCATCCCAACTCTCACAGGGCTTCTGACAAGTGCAGTCTTTTAATACCACTCCTCCAGGCGTCCTTGTATTTACAAGTTCATCAGAGCTTCAGTTCAGAACAGGCATGCTCATAACATGCTCAGTTCCCTTTTCCTACAGTACAGGGGTTTGAACTGGAATTTCCAGAAGCAAGTAGTTAGTATACAAAAGGGTCTCTCTCCCCATGCCATATCTTCAAAAGGTTGGCTTTCAGAGGAGGAGAATTTGTATTCCTCTCACCTCAAGGTATTTCCTAAGGAAATCCACTTCAGTGGTCATTTTGGATGAATACACGTGAATTTCCTCATACCTTTCAGAGATTGCATTAATCTTGTATTTCTGCTAAAGAAGTTCCATATAATCTCCATAGTAGCACATAAACATTTTGCATTTGAAATACAGTGAACTCCAAAGAGGTTACCCCAAATTCAGAGAGGTTTAACTTAATTCAATAACTTTATCTCAATTCCGTAACTTTTGTTCAAGTTTTACAGGATATTTTCATAGAATATTAGAGTTGGAAGAGACTGCAGGAGGTCTTCTAGCCCAATCCCCCGCTCAAAGCAGGACCAACACCAACTAAATCATCCCAGCCAAGGCTTTGTTAAGCTGGGCCTCAAAAACTTCCAAGGATGGAGATTTCAGCACAGGTGGATGTGGAATCTGTCAGTGCATCACAAGTCCCTCAAGGTACAGCTCATACAGCTCACTTCATATCACAGCAATAGCTTTGCCAAGCTGCTCCATCTAAGTCTCCATCATTCAACACAGCTACACTTTACACAGTGAATGCAGCTGGAACACATGCAGATAAATATGCAAATAAAATCCATAGAACAGAGCACACTCAATAGCATCTTTTCTCTTAGTCCTTCATCATATCTACTTATTATAGACTTTAAGGCCAGGAGGGACCATCAGATCATCTAGTTTGACCTCCTGTATAACATAAGCCATAGAATTTCACCCAGTTGCTCCTGTGCTGAACCCAGTGTCTTTTGTGTTCGACTAAAGCATCTTCCAGAAAGGCATCCAGTCTTGATCTGAACACTTCAAGAGAGGGAGAATCCATCACCTCCCTCCATTGCCAGACCTTTGCTTGTCCTTACTAACCCACTCCCAGGGGCTACTCCCAGCTCCAGGGGCCAGAGTTAAAGTTGCACTGTAAGGGTAGCAAGTAGTTGTACTTTGTATTTCCTTATGTTCAGGGTCCAAGTTCAGCCATTCTCTAGAAGGGCAGAGACAGCACTGGGCAGCCTTAGCTGTGCATTAATAAAATTTGGGGGCATTTAGTTATATACTTTCATCATGTCCCCTCTTATTCATCTTCTTTCTAAGGTGAACAGTCCCAGTCTTTTCAGTCTCTTCATATGAATGTTCTTCCTGGAGCTTGGTCATTCTCATCACTCTCTTGGAACCCCTCCAGTTCTGCACGCAGCGTTCCTGTCATGGGGTGCACCATTCAGCGGTTGTGTGGCACCTCCTCCTGGTCACCCCAGGGATTAGCTCTTAAGGTGGACCCCTGTCTGTGGTTTGCTCACCGTTACACCATCTTTGTAGCTCCTCTCTTTTCCCAGGAACTGCATTATCCTCTTTGTGACTCAGTCCTTTGGCTAGGTCACTCAGCACTCCTGCTTTTGGGGTACAATCCTTCAATTCTCTGTCACTCCCACGGTGACCCAGGCAGTCTTCCTGTTCACTGACCTAGCAGTCTGTTAGTGGCTGGTAGGAGAACCCGGGCCCACCCACTACTTGGGGTTCCAGTCCAGAGACCCTCATCCCAGAAGTTCTGGGCATTCCTCTCCCAGCACTCACTGCTTCCATGGACTGCTTCCTGCAACTTCTTGTTCCCTCCTTACTCTGGGTGTGCCGGCTCCAAACCCTTTCTTCTTCCCAGGAGCAACTGCCTTTCCCAGCAGCTATCTGTAACCAGCTCCTTGGCTTTGGAGGCCCCACCTATTCCTGCCCAGCTGAGCCTGCTAGCCATGAATTCCCTGCTTCCTGGCTCTCCCTCCAGGTGTAGCCTGTGGAGTTAATAGTCCTACCTGGACGCTGTAACCCTTTCCCATCCTGTGTGGGGTGAACAACCCATCACAGTACTATAATATTTTCATTGATATTTCCTGTCCCATTCCTTATGCATCCTAACATCTGTTAAACATCTGTCTTTTCAGTATGTTAAGTTCTCAGCACCTACTATCCCTCCACTAGAATTTGACATCTTTCAAAACAATGTTTCTAGGAACCCACTGACAGCAGCAAATAATTTAGCCACATGTTCTCATTTTCTAACCTGTGCACCTGTTCCTGCAGATTGAGGTGTTGCGAACTTGCTGGTGCTTGTTGTGGGGACCTCTCCTCTGTGCTCAGGGCCAACCCATTCCTGACAGACCTGGAACTGAGTGATAATGAACTGGGAGATACGGGAGCACAGCTGCTGTGTGAAGGTCTGAAGCATCCAAACCGCAGACTGCAGAGACTGCGGTAAGTATTGATCCATTTCAGTCAGTCAGAAATTTTCAGATTCAACTCTTGCTCCTGCCCCAGGAAGGGCTTCTGTGGTCACACAGGAGTCACTCCTTGTTCTTTTAGTTTTCTTTCTAAACCCCTTTTTATTTAATTCATGCAGGGAGAAAACATCCTTAAAAACAGATTTTATAATTAAAAATCATTGATCTGTTCAATCATGGTGCAACATAACAGGTAGTCTACTCTCCAGCCCTTGTCACATGTTAGTTGCTTCTGTCATTATCACCTGGTTTGGAGGTTTGTGGCAATTCTCAGGGTACCCAGGACTTGTTACCCTCCACCTCTAATGAGAGGTGGCCTTGCTGGTGGTGGCTGGGTCTCAGTTCACTGACACTGCCAGCCCTTCAGTCACTCAAGCTGTCTCCTAATCCTAACTTCATGTTAACTTCCACTTCCACACAAGCCGTCTCCTAACCCTAACCCCACTCCTAGTGTCCCTTTGAATTATTCCCCTCTAATATCCAACCTGTGGTAACAGAAATTCCAGATCCTCTGCACCCGAAGGTGCAGTGTACCCCAATTTACCAGTTTCAGCTTAAACCCTGTAAAACCACACAGCACTTGTGACCATTTGTAATAAAAAGAGAAGATTTATTTGAGAGGATAGAGAAATAATAGAGAGCAGTGAACAAATAGTTACAATATAAAACAAAATCATAAAATGCAAACCTGGATGTACATTAATTAATAGTTACCTTTCCTATCTAATAAAGTTGACTTTACCTCAGCTTGAGTGTATTGCAGAGCTAGCTGGTTTCCAAGAACCAAGATCCAAACATTCATATATGCAACCCCATCCAGAAAGGGTTTTCCTCAGTGAATGGATCCAGAGTGCCTTTGCTACACTCCGTTATACTGAAAACAGTGGTTTGTCTTCATTCATAGTCAGGGCAATCCCATGCCTGCTGTAATGGTCCTTTTCACCTCCGAGTGGTTTTAATCATTTGTTATGGTCTTTGTTGGTTTTCCATTGACTTGGAAAGGTTTTCCGTTGATGTGACAACACAGCCTCCTGCTAGCTGACATGGGGAGGGTGGCAATGCCCTCTTGCTTGAATGAGTTATCACTGAGACGTGTTACCCCAGATATTGAGAGGTCTGGAAGGTGGTTTGGGACAAGGGATTCCAGTCCCTCTTTGGTAGGCAGAGAGGATGCAAAGGTCCCGGATCATCAGCAATATGGGTGTTTGGTGTCAGAACAATCAGGTAGTTTGGCTTCTGGGTTGAAGGGTTTCTGTTCACACTGGGGATAGTTAATAAATGGTCTTGACTCCTGAGGAATATTTTTGGGGCAAGAGAGCTCATACCAAAATAACAGCTCCATCTGCTTAATCAGAAGGGAACCAGAGTGCTAGCCATGAAGCACAGTGAACTATTTCCCAGATACACCCATCTGCATTTTGTTCAGATTACCCCAGCCTACTGAAAAGACACCCACAGTGTGCCCAGTCCCTTCAGTTCAACAGAACATTCACTGGTGCAATACAGGGTAACTGCCATAAGGGGCCCTCAGTTCTGTACTTTCAAGTGTGTCTCTATTAATGGCAGTAGGTTAGCTCTAGAGTTACACCAGTGTAAATGAGAGCTGAACCCTGCCCAGCAGGTATAAATAAAAAGAATCCTCACAACCAGCCTTCCAAATTTTTGTTCCCAATGCTCATTGCTGCAATCTCTCCCTGCACTCCCACAATATAGTGATTATGTCAAACATAGGCGCCAACTCCATGGTGCTTTGGGCTGGAGGACCCATAGGCGCCAACTCCATGTGTTCCAGGGCTGGAGCACCCATGGAAAAAAAATAATGGGTGCTCAGTGGCCACCAGCCACAGCTGTTTGGCAGCAGCTGCTGATCAGCTGTTTGGCGGCTAGGTGAGGCTCTTGGGAGAGAGCAGTGAGTGAGTGGTGGGGGGCGGAGCCTAGGTGGAGAAGTTAGAGTGGGGCAGGAAGAGGCAGAGTGAGGGTGGGGCCTCAGGGGAATGGGTGTAGTGGGGCCAGGAAGATGTGGGTGGGGCCTCAGGAGGGGGCAGAGTGAGAGAGGTGCTTTGGGGAGGGGGCAGGGCCTTGGGGCAGAGCAGTGGTGGAGAGCCCTCAGAGAAAAGAAAACTCCGCACCTATTATATCAAAGATAAGCCACTGTTCTCTATCTCTTCATCCAGCTTGGTGGACTGTGGACTCACAGCTGCTTGTTGTGGGGCTCTTCCTCTGCTCTCAGAGCCAACAAGACCCTGACAGAGCTGGACCTGTGGAGAACAAACTGGAAGATAGTGGAGTGAGGCTGCTGTGTGAGGGACTGAAACATCCTAACTGCAAACTGCAGAAACTACAGTAAGCAACAGCTGGTTCCTTTAGCTTATGCCTATCAGAACGGTAACACTGAAATGGTTTTACAGCAATCAAACACAGCTGCACCAGACAGCCCAAGACCAGACCTTGCTCTCCTCATGCTGTGTGGTGGAGGATGCCCACACTCTTCTGAGTCTGAGGGAAACCCTTCACCCTGGGAACTGTTCTCAACTGGCTGTACGAGATAAACAAACATTAATGATTCCTACACATTCAGCTCTCATTCACATTTCAGGGGTAGGTTTTGCCCAAAGTTACTGAACCAGCAAAGCTGCTGAAACCTCAATTCCCCCAGTGGTTGTCTTATTGAGACTGCAGAAGGTAGTGTAAACAGGCATGCTAGGATCATGATGATACCACGGTAAGAGAGCAAGGATATTTCAGCACCACCTAATCTTTCTAGGCATAAAGCAAAACAAGTTACCAGAAAAAAATCTCTACCCTGCCATTCATACAACTTGACTGCATAAGTTTGCTACCCCAGCTGCTAGTCTCATAGCTCCAGTCCTGCACACCTGTCCCCGCTTCTCCCCATCAGTTGTTTTGTAGATGATGTTAAGAACATGATATTGACTACTGGATATGAAAGAGGGCTCACCTGATTGCCCTTAGTTCCGATCAGCTTATACATCTTTTCTGAGTCGGACCACACTCCCTAGGCCCCCAGCCATGCAGGCTGGCATCTGTAGCAATTGCCAGCCTCGCTGGTCCCAGCAATAGGAATCCCTGATGAAACCTCAGAGGATGAATCCACCAACTGGGTTTGGAAATTACTGATTAGTTAGTTGCGATCTCTTCCTGATATGGTAAGAGGATTTTTGAAGTCCTTGTGTGGAATCTGGCCCAGTGCAAAGTGTGCACACGGGAGTCTGGTGTGTTGAGGATTTGGGTCAGGACTGCTGAATTAATGAGGAGATCATCCATTCCTCTTTGAAGGCCCCTTGTGGGGTACAGCACCTCGGGCATCAAGCTGTGGAACTGCCTTGAAAAGCCATGTCCATTGTGGGGTGAATGAGTGTGTTTGCATGAGGATGAAGTTATTGTCTCAGCCTATAAGGGAGGTCACCTCCTGACTTGCCTCAAGGCTTGTCTGTGTTGCAACTTAGTGCGCGGCAAGCCACACTGAATGTGCAGTGAACTAGCCCGGTGCATGCTAACTGGTTGCTTGGAACCTGCTGCCACACGCTAAAAGCTTTGTAGTGGGCTTTGACCCACTGCCCTTTGAATTTAAGAATGAAGTGGTGAGCTTCTTGCAATAATATCAATTGCCTCAACACCCTGTGAACGCAGAGTTAAAGTTGACTGGCAGCACCTTGTACTCTTCTAGAATGTCAAGTGCATCTGTACTTAACCCCCTGAAAATTGGGAAATGGAGAGGTAAAACACTGTCCACTTTGAGCGCCAATCCACCCCTGAATCATTAATCATAGCATGCTGTCCTTCCAGAAGACATGGACCACAGTGGGGACAGAGCACATCAGTACTAAAGGAGAAACTATTATATATTCCTCAAGGCAACAGCCAGGTTTAAGTTGGCCTCAGTGAAAAAGAGGTAGCTGCGCCTGGCTTGCACTCAACCACTTAGCCTAATCTGCACAAACCACCTTAGTTTCCAGGAATTACTGCCCCTTCACCCTTGACTTAAGGATTCCTTTTGGGACATGACTTTCATCTACCTCTTAGCGAGTCCTGTATTGTCCTGCACCAAAATGCTACAAATCCCTATGGCAACCATATACCATTGTGGCCCTCTGCTCAGACAATCAGCACACCAGCACAGAGACAAGAGATCCCTGGTCCTCTTGGCATATCTACACCATCCTTGTATGACAGTGTGAGCTGTGGCACCGGCTGCAGTGAATCGCTCCTCATCCAATACCATCCAATACATCTACACGTAACACAGGGATGGGCAGTGCATGCAGGGGAATGAGTGAATATAATTCTGCTGGACACAATGCACAATGGCAGATTTTGTTAATCATTCTTCAGGTCTGCTTGTTATGGGGCAGCCCTGTCTGCAATCTACTCACAGTATATCCCCAGTGACTATTGCAGCTTCAGGGGGTGCAGAGTTAAGGTTGCAGGGCAGAGTTTCTGTGGACATTACCTGTGTATTTCTGGGATATCAGAGGATTACATAAAAGTGCATTTAGCATTCTGCTATGAGCAGTTAAACTTAACTATGTTAATGAAGTTTTTGGGCAGTGAATTTCCCCTGTCTTTTGAGGAAGTGCTGGTAGGGAGAATGACATGATTGTGAGGCACCTGCATGTGTGGGGGGCCCCAAGGAGGCTTCCTGGGAACACCTCAGTGCCACTCAGCTACCAGCTTTGGTCTCTTCCTGCTCCCTTCATGCCACCAGTAGGGTTGGTGGAGCCATTGTGAGGAAGGAACTTGGTACCGATGGGCTGTGAGGAGCACGTCTACTGGCTGGAGGCAGCGAGGGAGTGAAGGGGAGTCCCTGCCTCCCTACTCCACTTTGCAGGCTATCCTGGGGGGAAAAGGCCTTGCAGCATAGGAAGATTCTTAACTAGGGGTGCTACTGCCCCACTATAATGCACTGTCTTTAAAACCAGATACTAGGCCACAGGGTTGGAGATTTGTAAATGTTGTACCTATATTTACAGAGAATATGGAGCAGAGGAATAAATACAGGGCCAGGAACCATGAATTCCTGCCATCTATGCCCCGTTCTGCCAGTGACTGGCCTTAACAACACTTTGCACTTAGGTGGCACTTAACAGACCTAATTTAGTGCAATCCCTTCACCACTCCTTTGAGGTCGGTCAGTTATTGCCCTCATTCTAGTAGTAGGAGAAGGTGAGGGGCAGAGATTTTAATTGGGTTTTCCAAGATGTCACATTCTGTGGTCCAGACCCAGATTTCTTTCATAGGTAGCAGTTAAATAATGGGTTAAGCATGGAGGTTAACTACAAACTTCCCATAGTAGTTCAATAGTCCAAAGAATACCCTCTCGTCATAGGTGTTTTTGATTGTGGAGCCTGCAAATTTGCAGTGAAATGGTCATCACAGAGTTAACCGAGTTATCCAGAGTACTAGAAAATGAAGGCATACTCCAGCCTTCCCTCACTTCCTGTTTTGGGAGGGAACGTTCCTCCCCTTCCCCCCACAATTAGTTTGGTGAGATGCAATTGAATAAAGTAGTAGATTCCCCAGCCTGCAGTTCTGTGACTAAAATGTTATTCTTGTAAGGCTGAATGGTCCCTTTACAAAAACAGCAGCATGCAGTTTATCTGAGGGGTTAACTTGGACCTGAGATCATGTGTCCCAGCTAAGAAACTTATTAAAAGGAGCACTTGCTCGGATGCATTGTGAATCCCTTAGTTTCACAAGCACTGTAAACCCCACCTTTAGCCTTTTGTAAGTGGGTCTGATACAGGGGGGAGAGGAAGGTAATTTCTCCAGCAGCCCCAGAAAGTTCCTCTGGGAGTAAGGAATCCAGTTCTGTTAAACAGATGAGCGGCGAGGGAGGCTTTTATCTGCAGTATATGTAGCTGGGAGTCTGGCTGGGAGAAAAATAATGTAACTTGTCATCCAATTTGGAAGGGTTTTGCCTTCCATGGATATGACTGATTAGTTTTTAGGCACTGAGGAATGTTTTGGGAAAGACAGGGTCTTACCCAGGGTTTTCAGAATCCACAGCAGGGGTAACTTAATTATTTCACTCCCAACGGTGTCAGGAATAAATCAATGGGAGCACAGCAATCCACCTGATAAAAGATTAATGCAAGTAAACATGCTCTATCTAAAACAGCAGTTTAATAGATTTAAGCAAACACAGACATAAGCAATAGGTTTAGAACATCCCAGATATTTATCTGACATCTGGAGCAGTATTGAGTAATTGACAGCAGGTTCACAGTGGCCAGTTGCTCACCCATCGGGGAGAAAAGGTGTCAGGAAAAAATGTCTCTCAAGATGTGTCATAAACAGATAGTTAAGAGTTAATAGAACAGAAGTACTTCATATCTCTTTTGCCTGTAAAGGGTTAACAAGATCAGTGAGCCTGGCTGTCACCTGACCAGAGGACCAGTCAAAGGACAGGATACTTTCAAATCTTGAGGGAGGGAAGTTTGTGTGTGTGCTGTTAGTGTTTGGTGGTTGTTCTCTCTGGGTTCTGAGAGTGACCAGACGTGCAACCAGGTTTCTCTCCAATCTCTTTGATACAGTCTCTTATACGTCCAGAATAGTGAGTACTAGGTAGATAAGGCGAGTTAGGCTTATGTTTGTTTTCTTTATTTGCAAATGTGTACTTGGCTGGAAGGAGTTCAAATTTGTATTTTGCTGAAAGGATTTTTATTTGTACTTGTATACTTAGGCTGGGAGGGTATTCCCAGTGTCTATAGCTGAAAGACCCTGAACATATTCCATCTTAAATTTACAAAGATAATTTTTACTGTTTTTCCCCTCTTTAATTAAAAGCTTTTCTTGTTTAAGAACCTGATTGTTTTTTTATTCTGGTGAGACCCCAGGGGAATGGGTCTGGATCCACCAGGGAATTGGTGGGGAGAAAGGAGGGAAGGGGGAGAGAGAAGTTTTTTCTCTCTGTGTTAGGATTACTTTCTCTCTCAGGGAGAGTCTGGGACGAGGAGAGAGAAGGGGGGGGGAAGGTGATTTTTCCTCTGTTGTAAGATTCAAGGAGTTTGAATCACAGTGACCTTCCAGGGCAACCCAGGGAGGGGAAGTCTGGGAGACGCAATGGTGAGGGAAAGGGTTTACTTTCCTTGTGTTAAGATCCAGAGGGACTGGGTCTTGGAGGTCCCCGGGCAAGGTTTTGGGGGGGACCAGAGTGTACCAGGCACTGGATTTCCTGGTTGGTGGCAGCACTACAAGTACTAAGCTGGTAATTGAGCTTAATTCATGCTCTTGGACGCTAAGGTTCAGAGTGGGGAATTATACCATGACACTTGTATTTGCTTTAAATTGTATGATGTGATCAGTGGGTCAGGGAGGTGCACAGTGCAAAGAGAGTAGCCCGGAGTGGGGACACCCTAGTCCCTGTCCTAGGTGACCACAGCAGGGTTGGAGATTGAGCCCCCCAGGAATCCTGGGCCCAGCCTTGTTGGGGTTACGAGGACTCTGCCAGACAGGAGAGTGGAAGGGGAGCCCTCGAGGGCAGGGAGGCATCTGAGTAAAGGAAGTGGGAATGAGGACTCGGATCCTTTCGCTAGCCCACTTCAGGAGGGTTAGTGCAGAAGCCAGGAAAGTTCCCCACAATAGCGGGACCATTCCCCTGCTTACATGAGGCACAGAACAAGTAAAGGGACTAAAGACCAAATTTGTAAAGGTATTTAGATGTTGTTCTGCTCCGTATCACAAGGCCTGAGTGACTTAGATTGCTCAATTCCATTTTCAAAAGTGATTTAGACACTTAGAAGCCTAAGTCTCAGTCTGACTTAGGCTGCTTAAAAGCTGTCAATTTTGAAAAGGCAGTGTAGCTAAGTCCCTTAGGTCTTGTAATGCCGAGTGGAGAGATGCCTAAAAATCTGGGCTTAACTGTCCACAGGCACCAAAAGTTTGCCTGAAAGATGTATGCAAAGCAATATGGCGTAGCTGCCTCTTCACTGTTGCTTCCCATGGAAACACCTTGAAATGCCTCTGGGAATGCATTACCCAAGGCAATGACATGCTACCACTATATGATTCACTCTAAATATTTCTGCTGTAACTTCCCAGCTCGTTGGCTTTTAGCTCATGCTAAATTGGCAGAAATAGTGCTTTGGGTGGATTATTCGCTTAGGGATGCCACAAAGGGCACTCTGAGCCTTATGTCTATTCAGCAGGAGAGGCATCAGATTCCTTCACCCTCCCCATCATCTTGGATGTGTGGATTCTGTGCTCACCTCTTCCATTTGGTGCAGAGCTAGCACACACAGACCCCCACTAAGGCATGGGTCATGAGGAGCAGTATGGGGATGACTGAAGGCTCAGTGCTGCTCTTTGCTCTGCTGAGACAGGTCAATGAGTGGACCCAGGAGCAAAGCATGGCGAGGAATTGGCTTCCATGTTGTCGGAGAAAAACTCAGTTCTCGCTTTTTGTTTGGGTGCAGCAAAATCAAATACTTTATTCTAACTCCAGCAATTGCAATAGAGGGAGGGAGTGTCCTGGGACACTGGGTCGCCCCAGTCCCGGACAGGTCTCTCAACAGGTAAACAGTTACAGCAAGCATTTATACCTTTGTTACAGACAATAACAAGCAATAATATAGACAATAATGAGCAACAGCTGCATTTTGTTTATACATAGGCTATCCTGCTATCTTATTTTCCTCACGTTGGGCGCCAGTCTACGTATTTAATTATCAGTGCAAGGTCGTGATAACTTCTCACAGTCTTTCCTACTCGCCTCACACTAACCTCGCTTCTACAAATCTCACATCATTAGGGTTACAGCTGGCCTAACTCTTGCTAACAGACTGACTTGCATTAAGATCCCCTACAAATCCTTGTCAATTCTTTTCCTACTTCCACAATGTGTTCTAGGGCATATGCCTTGGAAGCCACAAACAGCAGCTCGGCAGGTACATGGATAATTTCCTTGCTTAGGTCCTCTGTCCTCTGACCTTAAAGGGGCTTCAAGAGGCTTCTGCAGCCCCTCCATTGTTTCCATTCATGACTGGGACAATGGGAGTTTACTGAAACCAGCTGGGATCCCTACTTAGAATTAGGAAGGGATTGGAAGGCAACCAACCTGCCAAATGCAATACAGAGAGAGAAGAGTCTAAGCGAACAGTTTGTGAACAATTCAGAAGTGAAAATTACCCATCTGAACATTGTCATGTATACTTAAGAGTTACAAATATGGTCAAAGAAATCAGTATTGCTTGTATGAATAATTTGCTTAGCAGAAACGGGGATAAATTCTGAATGAATGCTATGTCAGTGAGATAGTTTGAGTGTCTCAAATGGCTGCTTGATCTGGCCATATCATTGCAATTGTGGTTTCATGACACAACGTTGTGTTGCCACAGGGAATAACTAACTCTTTTTCTTATGATGGACCAGTTTGTCTATGGCTGCATAAGGAGAAGGGAGGATATCAAGCCATTTTCTCTTCCCTCCCACCCCCATGTACAGATTTTGAAAAGCCATACAAAGTACAAACATCTTCTATATCCTTGATTCCATGGTCCCACTACTGTGTTGTAGCAGCCTCCATCTGTGACACCCAACACACCAAGGATTTAACTGGGGATCTCCGGAGGTAAAGGCAGGAGTTGGAACAGCTTGAATTAAAGAGCAGCAGTTTCAGCACTTAGGCTCATAGGAAGGTCAGAGACACACATTTACTAGTGAGTTACACTTTCACTGTGAATGGGACCAAGTGCCTATATGAGATGGGAGGTCTCAGCACCAGTGATGCTGCTAGACTTCCCACACTTTCCACAGCAGTGGCACCCCAGACTAAGCATAGGGTGGAATACAAGATAACATCCTGGAATGGAAGCAGCAGTGGCCACATCACTAGGCATTTCCTCAGAACTCCCATCATCCTGTGCAGCCATGGTGTCTCTGAGAACTGATGCTGCAGTGAAATCCCATTGCCACAGTCTTGTCACAAGCCCTGGTTCTGTCACAGCTGAGTCACATTATCACGTAGAAGAGAAATCCAAGCATTATTCAGTCCCAAATAGCAGTGATTAAGGGGTGATGCAAAAGCCACTGAAGTCAACCTGGCATTTTTCCATTGATTTTGTTGGGCATGAGTTCTCTTCCGTTAAGGCCTGATCCAATGGCTGTTCACGCACAGCAGGTCCACAGAGCTTGTTGCCTTTTGCCCAAGTTCTCGAGGTCCACTTTCTAAGCATAGGAGTGAAATGAGGAAATTGACACAGGATTTCCTGTGCCCTCTTCTTATGTAGGGGACACAAGTAGAAGGAACCAGATAATAGCAAGATCTCTAAGTCCATCACTTGGTGAAAATATGAGAAGGCAGGTGAGGGGGCTAGTCATATTGAAAGATGGAGTTTGAAAACAATGGAAGGCACTATGGGATCTGAGTTACTGCAGAGAATTCTTTTCTGAGTGCTGGCTGGTGAGTCTTGCCCACATGCTCAGGGTTTAGCTTATCACCATATTTGGGGTCAGGAAGGAATTTTCCTCCAGGGCAGATTGGCAGAGGCCCTGGAGGTTTTTCGCCTTCCTCTGCAGCGTGGGGCATGGGTCACTTGCTGGTGGATTCTCTGCAGCTTGAGGTCTTCAAACCACAATTTGAAGACTTCAATAACTCAGACATAGGTTAGGGGTTTGTTATAGAAGTGGATGGGTAGGGTTCTGTGGCCTGCTTTGTGCAGGGGGTCGGACTAGATGATCACATTGGTCCCTTCTGACCCTAGAATCTATGAATCTATGACTAACTCTCAGCAGAGCTTTGAAAGTTTGCTTCAAAGACATGTTTAAAGTTGTCTAGGGGAGTGCTTCTTCAAAACTATTTCCAGTGAAGAAGCCTTGAAAAGCCACTGGGAACTCATTAACCAGGCAATGACGCACTGCCACTACATATTTATTTTAAATATTTCTGCTGTGACTTCACAGCAAAGAGAGAGACAATTTTTCCCAAAGAGCTTGTTGGGTCTTAGATTTTGCAGAGTGAGGGATGGAGACGGTCTTAGATCTGAGGCTTTGTGAGTTGAGAGAGTGGTTGATGAGAAAAGATTCCTGAGGGCTGCCTTGAGCAAACCACTTCTCTAGTTCGCTACTTTGGCCTTGGCAGAATTGACAGACAGCAAAGGACATCCTAACATAGGGCTTTAAAGATCTTAGGATGAAATTTACAAAGCAGAAAATTCATATAGCAGGGAGTAACTGATGACCTTGTAAATCACCCTCATCAACTGCTTACTGTTGTTCAGAGCCGAACACCTTTGCTACGGGAGCAGGTTAGAAGCAGGGAAAATAAAACCCATCACCATCCAGGTAAGTTTTGAGATCTGGAAATACAACCACATGAGTTTTCCAGCAAGGCTGAATATTTTATGCTGTTCTTTTCCTGCTAGTTCTACCAGTGTAAACAAAAAAAAAAAAAAAGAACTTATTAGGATTCACTCCAATCTAATTCCCCACTCCACCAATCAGTCTCCAACTAATTCACCTAAAATATGATGAATGATTCTAAAATCTTCATTGCAAGCTTCCCTCTTGAAAAATCTTCATATTATTTTAATTTTAGTTTTGAAATGTATAAAATAGGTTTATTAGATGTTAGTCTGTAAGCAATGACCATCCCCACCTCGTATTTAATCCATTCCTGCTTATGACCACACAAATTCGTTTGTTTGAACACAGAAAATTTAATTCAAGTCACCTCACATCAAATGGTAACACACAAAGGGTCAAGTTCGCTAGTCGGCTTCACTGATTTCCACCACTCTGGTTCAGAGTTAACTGGTCAATCAAACAGTGTTTATGGCTACTTTGCATTTTTGGAGCAGCATTAATAACAGTGTCCGTGAGTCCTGCTGATAAATTAGTGTTTCAATTCTAGTTGAAATTGGGGTTTTGTGTAAAGCTGGTCAAAATTCTCCACTGAAACCATTTTTTTCCAGTTAAAATGGCTTTCAACTCAATGTAAATGTTGTGAAATAATTTTGTGATGAAAATAATCAGACCAGTTTTCAAACATTGGTTACTGAATGAGATAACTCAGTTTCATGTTTGCATGTACAAATAAAACTTTTTTGAGCATGTATGTGCTCAGATGCAAAGGTAAGCGATATCGTTATCCTTGCTTGAAAAATGGGATTTCTGAAGGTGTTTAACAATGCAGTACGAATAAAATGGAATGAGTATCATGGAAGGGCTGATTGCAAAGCGTAGTTAAGGTTAAATTTTCACTTACAGTTAAAGTCTTTGATGTTCACTGGGGGAAGATAGTGAACCGCTTCAGAGTTTCCACTCTAATTATTTTGATATATACTGTTCATGGCAATATGCAACTCAAGCCATTTCCCTAGTTCCTTGAGTTACATAGTGCTCATTTTCATTTTTGGACAAAGTTACCACTTCAGTCAATGCATCTTGACATTTATCTCGTCAGTGGTCAATATCTGTTGATTGTTCCAATCCTTCTTTTGTGTCATGGCAGGTGGATTAGTGGTATTCCATATACCCGTTATTTAAACTGAGTCCATGAAGCCTACACAGAATGTGACTGAATTCATCCTTTTGGGACTTTGCCACAATGAGATGTTACAGCCTGTGTTTTGTGTTCTTTGTACTCCTCTATTGCTACTGTGCTGGGAAACCTCTAATTATTGTCACTGTAAAGAACAGCCAGTATCTGAAGTCTCCCATGTATTTCTTCCTCAGTTACTGTCCTTTGTAGACATGTGCCTTTCCTCTGTCACAGCCCCAAAACTGATTGCGGACTCTTCGTGGAGAGGAGAACCATCCTTTGATGGCTGCATAGCACAGCTGTTTGTGGTCCATTTCTTCGGGTGCACTGAAATCTTCCTCTCACTGTGATGGCGTACGATCGTTACATTGCGATCTGCAAACCCCTCCATTACACAACCATCATGACGGGTGTGTTTGGCTCCCTTGTGGTGCTTCATGGGTGGGTGGCTTTGTGCATTCCATAGTTCAGACTCTCCTGACCATCCAGTTACCCTTCTGTGGGCCCAACGAGATTGACCACTATTTCTGCGATGTGCACCTTTGCTAAAACTGGCCTGCACTGACACTTATCGTGTTGGTCATGGTCATTGCCAATACTGGGATGATTTCCTTGATTGTTTTGTTGTGCTAGTTGTGTCCTATGTCATCATCTTAGTCTCCTTGAGAACTCGCTCCTCCGAAGGTCGTCGCAAAGCTCTTTCCACCTGTGCCTCCCATATTGCTGTAGTGATATATTTTTCGGGCCATGTATCTCATGTATTTAAGACCTTCCACCACCTTCTCAGAGGATAAGATGGTCACGGTGTTCTCCACCATTATCACCCCTATGCTGAATCCCTTGATCTATACCCTGCGCAATGAGGAGGTGAAAAATGCCATGAAAATTAGGGAGCAGAAGAGCGACGTTAGGGGTGAAATGAAGAATGGGATGTGTGGAATGATGGTAGTTCTGCCAAGTAATGCATTCATCAGGAATTTTAGAGAAAGAGATTTAAGATCACAGGTGTTCAGTTTTTCTGTGAAAATTCCCAATGATTTTCTCTGAATCCTGCTCTTTGTAGCCTATAGGATTAACCTGCTTACATGTGTATATATACTATAAGGAAAGATTATATATAATAATTATATAATTATATATAATATTTTCTTATAGTTTAAGTATTTGGTTTATTGTACTAGGTTTGTAGATTTATAATAAAGTAAGTTTGGCTGTAATGCAGGAGACCTACAGGCCATATCCTGTATGTTAAGCTAACGCAAAGTTAACATATCTATTGTGATAGACCCAGGCTAGTTGGGTACAGCAGAATAGCAGAAGGCAGATATACTGGCCACTGGATTAACAGTTTTCTATCCTCTGACCAGAGCAGGGACTGCTCCAGGCTAATGAGAACACTTGACTCTAATTAACCTGCAAATAGTCAGGTTAGGCCATTCAGTTAATGTGACCACCTGACTCTAATTAAGGCCCTGCTGATACTATAAAAAGGGCTCACTCCAGTCAGACAGGGAAGAGCCAGGGAGTCAGAGGAGAGGAAGTGCGGCTGAAGGGTTGGTTACTGAAGACACCCTTAGACCATCGTTAAAGGAGCCCTAAGGTAAGGGTGAAGAAGGGAGAAGCAGGAGAGCTGTGGGGAAGTGGCCCAGGGAAATGTAGCAACTCTGGTAGTGAAAGGTTGGCTGCCAACAACTTCTACCATTGGGGTCCCTGTGCTGGAGCCCGGAGTAGAGGGCGGGCTCGGGTTCACCCCAACCCACCACTACAGGAACATCTCCTGGGAGGGGATTTCAGGCCCCTGTTAGGACAGGAGGCTGAACAGACACTGTGGGAGTTCTCTCACCAACCTCCTTTCAGGCCACTGATGAAAAGGTCTCAGTAGACTGTAACCCTGGCCCTAGAGAGAGAGGGCTACGTGGAGGGGTCAACTAGAGCACAGTGAGCATGATGCAGGTCGCTCTGCCACACTATATTAAGACCTTTATCCAGAAAGCAAAGTTGATCTACATCTGTTACTAAATAGCTAAGAGCTTTTATCTAGACCAATAGACAATGGAAGAATGGCATGGGGGGGGTTCAATTTGTACCCACAGACTTAACAGGTGCATCACAGGGAAAGAACTGAAATGACTAAAGAACAGAAATAATATAAGTGCGTAGGTACATGTCATCAATACGCACATACATACTAGCCTATGGGGTAAGCAAACTCTAACATTTTGTGGGTGAGGAATGAAATTTGGGCATAAGAAGAACGATTTCTGGCACTTGTGCCCTCTCAAAGAGGTGACCCACCTCGCTAGAGTATTCTATTTCTACTCTCTCTAGTCCTCTTCTCTTCTATCTTTCTACTACGACTAATTCTATTAGTAGGCTGTGCTTGTTCTTAACTTTCAAACTTTCAGGGGAACTAGCAAAGTTTGGTTTCCCTAAATTTTATTCTTACTTTGTTCCTTAGGTTTTCTGTTTAAGTTTAAGTTAGTCAAGTAAACCCTAAGTTAGTTCTGATAGTGCTGAGCATTAGTTTCTTCTAAGCACTGCATCTCTCACTGAAGAACTGAGAAACCCCAACCGCGAGGCTGGGCCTGTGTCTCTTATCACCAGATTATCAAGGAAGGGTGTGAGTATATTAAGCAAAACTTTGTAGCATAGAATACTATATTACCGTATATATCTTTTGAATAGCAGTAATGCAATTGTAACTTGTAACCTTTACTTACTATTTCATTGATTTAATAAAAAGTCTTTACAGCTATATCTGTGAGCTTTTTCATACCCCTGAAGGTCCTTTGTAAATTCTGTGGAGCCTGATTTGGGACAAGAACTTTTATCTTCTGATCAAACAGATTGGTGAGCCTAAGACCCATACTAATTAATATTAATAACTTATTAATAATAATATTAATGAAATTAAAATAGAATTAAATCAATAGCTTACATTAATATTATTAGTACACCCTAAATCAGACTACATATTACCATTCTACTTTGATGTGAATGCTTCCAACATTTAAGGCTCAGAGAAAAGTGAAAATTTTTCCAGTTCTTTGTTCAATTTTATAGCTAATTTCATTTAGATTATTTGTGGTCATTATTGTAGTCCCAGTAGCACTGGAGCAGTATGACCCAGTGATAGCCCTGGACTCTGACTCTGAAGTCATGGAGTACTAGTCTTGGTTCTGTTCCATTATGAATTTGGGTTAGTCACTTCCTTTCTCTGGACCTCTGCTTCCCTCCCATGGTTTACCATTTAGACTGTAATCTCTTCAGGGCAGCTACGGTCTTTTACTATGTTTGTACAGCACCAAGCACATGGAGTCCCAGTTTCAGTTGAGGCCACTAGGCAATGCTGCAATACTACTAATAGTAATCATTTTGCATTATGTTCTCATGAACGCGTAGGCATGTGCTCACTATGAGGATCTGTTAAATGTGTCTTCCATTCTATGCATCCAAAGAAGTGAGCTGTAGCTCACAAAAGCTTATGCTGAAATACATTTGCTAGTCTCTAAGGTGCCACAAGTACTCCTGTTCTTTTTGTGAATACAGACTAACACAGCTGCTATTCTGAGTCCTGGTGATGAGATGCTCAGATTCACCTCGATTAATTACAGTGATGCTACTTGCCTTCTAACAAGCTACATTCAATTTGAGACATTAACACTCCTCCTCACAATCAGTAGATTCCTGCAAACTTTCTGAATGTGACCACCAGAACTTCAGAGCACTCAAATCAGAGTATATCTCCAGTTGTGAGAATACGAGACTCCTCTCAAAAATCTATACGTTCCCTCTCTATGCTCCCATCACATACACATGCAGAAAGCTCATCTTTTTAGAATATGAGCCATCCAGGCCACCCAAGAGAGATGCCCCACTTGGACACCATGATTAGCAATCTCCAGAGAAGGAGCAAGACTGAACTTTTTCACCCTTGTGCTTGTCTCTCATGGCACAAGGCTAACACCAATTGGTCAAGGAGCAAGAAGCTGTATTTTGACAACTAGATTATTTCATTCATCCAACAATACAGTTTGTAGAAGGCAATGGTATTTGGTTAATGTTGACTTGGGATAGTTTGAGATGGGTGGAAAGGACCTCCTAGCTTATCACCTCCTCCACCTGTGGGTTCCAGCCTCTTGGAATTTGCCCCACAATAGAAAACAGGCATGTCCCAGAAGTCCTGATACTGCATTACAAGATCACATCAGCATGTGATGGTTTTGTATCATAAGAACAGCTCGGTAAAATACTGTTAATTCAACATGAAGATAACATGTCATCACACCATGATGCTGGTTTACGATACCCAAACAAATGTAAGGCTATTTAACTGGACCTCACCCCCAGGACTCAGGGCAAGCAAGAAACCGGATAACATCAGGAATTTTAATGGGATATGTGACAGGTGATAATGTCACCATCAGCTATTTATTAAAGTCCCTTTGGAAATGAATCTTTACATAGCTCTTGAAGAAGTTAAGATAAAATGCAATCTTAAGGGGAAGTAGTAGGGAGTGAACCAGGCCCAATCTGTAACTTGGAAGAAACTATACACAGAATTTCATGGGGTGGGGCCATTGCTGTGGAGGTAGCAGAGGGTTACAGCTACTGTTCCTCCTTTTCCTTCATCATTCCTAACAGTCCTGTTTCCCTAACTACCTCTTGGAAGTCAGGGCTGAATCCCCTTTCTTTTCCCAAGTCTCTGGATGTTTGGTAAATGGGAGTGGGGTGTGGTGAAACGGTGTCTTCCTCACTCCCTGACACATGGCTGGGTGTGAGAGTCTGCTCTCTCTCCTTCTTGCAGCTTGCTTTGCTTACTAGCTCCTGGAAAATGTTCCTAAGAATGACTGTCTTGAGTATCAGCCAGAGCTGAAAAATGCCTAAACCCTTGAGCACTGGCTGCAGATTTGGGTTCAGAATATTAAACTCATGCAAACACTTTCTGTCACTATTTTGAACTCCTAGTTATTGTGATCATAGTGCCTAGTGAGCCGTTATCTTGGTGACACCTATAGTGCTGCGCAGCGGAATCAAGCAGTGGGCAAGTCCGTAGCTGGTATAAATCAACATATCTCTGTTGAAATTAGTCAGTGAACTGGATCCCCAGCTGGTGTTTGGAGTTTCTGGACTCTAGGCAGCCATGCCAACTTCTACCAGCTCTGGATTTGGTCCTATTAACATTTAAAGTGACAGGACATTAGATCCAAAAATAAATTCTTTTCCTTCCTGTTCGCACGCTTGTAACTATGATCACAGACTCTCCACGAAATCTGTTGACAATTATTACAGTGGGTTCCCTTGAGTATAATTAAAAGTTGGTTTTAAGAGGGTCCTGGTGCAATGCAACTTTTGAATAAGTCGTAGCAGCAAATCTAATTCCAGTTTTTAGCTAAATAAACCTTAAATGTTTGGCACCTAGAACGAGGCTGATGTGATAAAATGTTATTGCTTTGCAGATGCTTCTGGAATCAGAGTCTGGAGCCCAGGTGCATGAATTTTACATAACTTACTTAACTTTCTCCTTCAACTTCCTCCCGAGGAGACTGTCGGAAGAAGAGAGTGAACTGGTCAGAGAGATAGAGAAGGAAGCTATTCACTTAGGTCAAGGTCTGTAGCCTGATTTAGAGTGTACAGATAATATTAATTTGGATAATATGGGAATTTAGTTTATTAATGTAATTTATTTTATTTTAATAATAATAATTGGATAATATGGGAATTTAGTTTATTAATGTAATTTATTTTATTTTAATAATAATAATAATAATTAATAAGTCTAATTAGTATGGGTTTAGGCTCACCAATCTGTTTGATCAGAAGATAAAAGTTCTTGTCCTGAATCAGGCTTCACAGAAGTAATAAAGGACCCTCGGGGGTATGACAGGAAGCTCACACTGAGACAGATATAGCCTTAAAGACTTTTTATTAAATCAATAATAGTAAGTAAAAGGTAAAATACTCAAGAGTTACAAAGTTACAATTTCATTACTGCTATCATAAGATACATATGAGAATATAGTATTATATGCAACAGAGCTTTGGTTAATATACTCACACCCTTCCTTGATAAACTGCTGGTAAGAGACACAGGACCAGCCTTGCAGTTCAGGTTTCTCAATTCTTGAGTGAGGGATGCAGTGCTTAGAAAATGCTAAAAGCTGTTAAAGCTGACTAGGTTTACTTAAACTTAAATCAAAACCTAATAAAGAATAAAACTTAGAGAAACCAAGCTTAGCCTAGTTCCCTTGAAACTTAAAGTTTAAGAAGAACAAGTTTAGCCTACAGATAGTAGCAGTCATCGTAGATAGATGGAGTGGAAGAAGTAAGTGAGAAATGGAGATAGAGAGAAATGGAGATCTAAAGCTAGTAAGAAAATGGAGAAACTGGAGATAATGGAGATAATGGAGAGATGGAGATAATGGAAATAATCTATTGAGGTGGTTACCTCTTTTATAGGGCAAATACTGGACCTCCTTTTTCTTATGCCCAAATTTCATTCCTCATCCACAGAAATGTTAGGGTGCACTTACCCCATAGGCTAGTTATTTGCGCACAGACTGGCTAACCTAGTAAGGAGGGCTTTAAACTAGGTTCGACGGGGACAGGTGAGAAAAGCCCACAGGTAAGTGGGGAACAAGACCTGGGAGATGGGTTGGAAACAGGAGGGAGCACGGGCTATAATGGCAGAGAGGAAGGAGGGTCAGGGCAAAGTTGGGAGGCAAGATCAAACCAGTATCTAGATGCTTATACAAATGCAAGAAGTATGGGTAATAAGCAGGAAGAACTGGAAGTGCTAATAAATAAATACAACTATGACATTACTGGCATTACTGAAACTTGGTGGGATAATACACGACTGGAATGTTGGTGTGGATGGGTATAGTTTGCTCAGGAAGGATAGACAGGGAAAAAGGGAGGAGGTGTTGTCTTATATATTAGAAATGTACACACTTGGACTGAGGTGGAGATGGACATAGGAGAAGGAAGTGGGAGAGTCTCTGGATTAGGCTAAAAGGGGTAAAAAACACAGGTGATGTCATGCTGGGAGTCTACTACAGGCCACCTAATCAGGTGGAAGAGGTGGATGGGTTTTTTTCAAACAACTAACAAAATCATCCAAAGCCCAAGATTTGGTGGTGATGAGGGACTTCAACTATCCAGATATATGTTGGGAAATAACACCGCGGGGCACAGACTATCCAATAAGTTCCTGGACTGCATTGCAGACAACTTTTTATTTCAGAAAGTTGAAAAAGCTACTAGGGGGGAAGCTGTTCTAGACTGGATTTTAACAAATAGGGAGGAGCTTGTTGAGAATTTGAAAGTAGAAGGAAGCTTGGGTGAAAGTGATCATGAAATCATAGAATTTGCAATTCTAAGGAAGGGTAGAAGGGAGTACAGCAGAATAGAGACAATGGATTTCAGGAAGGCAGATTTTGGTAACCTCAGAGAGCTGATAGGTAAGGAATTAAGACTGAGGGGAAAAACAACTGAGGAAAGTTGGCAATTTTTCAAAGGGACACTATTAAGGGCCCAAAAGCAAGTTATTCCGATGGTTAGGAAAGATAGAAAATGTGGCAAAAGACCACCTTGGCTTACCCTTGAGATCTTGCGTGACCTACAAATAAAAAGGCGTCATATAAAAATGGAAACTAGGTCAGATCACAAAGGATGAATATAGGCAAATAACACAGGAATGCAGAGGCAAGATTAGAAAGCAAAGGCACAAAATGAACTCAAACTAGCTATGGAATAATAAGGAAACAAGAAGACTTTTTATCAATAAATTAGAAGCAAGAGGAAGACTAAGGACAGGGTAGGCCACGGCTCAATGTGGAGGGGGAAACAGTAACGGGAGACTTGGAAATGGCAGAGATGATTAATGACTTCTTTGTTTCAGTCTTCACTGAGAAGTCTGAAGGAATGTCTAGTATAGTGAATGCTTATGGGAAGAGGGTAGGTTTAGAAGAGGAAAATAAGAAAGAGCAAGTAAAAATCACTTAGAAAAGTTAGATGCCTGCAAGTCACGAGGGCCTGATGAAATGCATCCTAGAATACTCAAGGAGTTAATAGAAGAGGTATCAGAGCTCTAGCTATTATCTTTGGGAAATCATGGGAGACGGGGGAGATTCCAGAAGACTGGAAGGGGGCAAATATAGTGCCCATCTATAAAAAGGGAAATAAAAACAACCCAGGAAACTACAGACCAGTTAGTTTAACTTCTGTGCCAGGGAAGATAATGGAGCAGGTAATCAAAGAAATCATCTGCAAACACTTGGAAGGTGGTAAGGTGATAGGGAATAGCCAGCATGGATTGTAAAGAACAAATCGTGTCAAACTAATCTGATAGCGTTCTTTGATAGGATAACGAGCCTTGTGGATAAGGAGAAGCAGTGGATGTGATATACCTAGACTTTAGTAAGGCATTTGATACAGTCTCGCATGATATTCTTATAGATAAACTAAGAAAGTACAATTTAGATGGGGCTACTATAAGGTGGGTGCATAACTGGCTGGATAACTGTACTCAGAGAGTAGTTGTTAATGGCTCCCAGTCCTGCGGAAAAGGTATAACAAGTGGGGTTCCACAGGGGTCTGTTTTGGGACCGGTTCTGTTCAATATCTTCATCAACGATTAGATGTTGGCATAGAAAGTACGCTTACTAAGTTTGCGGACGATACCAACTGGGAGGGATTGCAACTGCTTTGGAGGACAGGGTCAAATTTCAAAATGATCTGGACTAATTGGAGAAATGGTCTGAGGTAAACAGGATGAAGTTCAATAAAGATAAATGCAAAGTGTTCCACCTAGGAAGGAACAATCAGTTTCACACATACAGGATGGGAAGAGACTGTCTAGGAAGGAGTATGGCAGAAAGAGATCTAGGGGTCATAGTAGACCACAGCTTAAGATGAGTGAACAGTGTGATACTGTTGCAAAAAAAGCAACATGATTCTGGGATGCATTAACAGGTGTGTTGTAAACAAGACACGAGAAGTCATTCTTCCGCTTTACTCTGCGCTGGTTAGGCCTCAACTGGAGTATTGTGTCCAGTTCTGGGCACCGCATTTCAAGAAAGATGTGGAGAAATGGAGAGGGTCCAGAGAAGAGCAACGAGATTGATTAAAGGTCTTGAGAACATGTCCTATGAAGGAAGGCTGAAGGAATTGGGTTTGTTTAGTTTGGAAAAGAGAAGACTGAGAGGGGACATGATAGCAGTTTTCAGGTATCTAAAAGGGTGTCATCAGGAGGAGGGAGAAAACTTGTTCACCTTAGCCTCCAACGATAGAACAAGAAGCAATGGGCTTAAACTGCAGCAAGGGAGATTTAGGTTGGACATTAGGAAAAAGTTCCTAACTGTCAGGGTAGTTAAACACTGGAATAAATTGCCTAGGGAGGTTGTGGAATCTCCATCTCTGGAGATATTTAAGAGTAGGTTAGATAAATGTCTTTTAGGGATGGTCTAGACAGTATTTGGTCCTGCCATGAGGGCAGGGGACTGGACTCGATGACCTCTCGAGGTCCCTTCCAGTCCTAGAGTCTATGAGTCTATGAGTATGTGCGTATTGATGACAGGTATGTACGTATATCAGTCTCCTGGGGTGTACTTGTTAAGTCTGTGGGAAATCCCCCCATGCCATTCGTCATTGTCTATCGGTCTAAATAAAAGGTCATAGACATAGGTGTGGGTACTCATCTATTTAGGTAACAAGATATAGGTCAACTTTGCTTTCTGAATAAAAGGTCTTAATCTAGATATGCTAACTTTGCTTTAGCTTAACATACAGGATATGGCCTGTAGATCTCTTGCATTGCAGCCAAACTTATTTTAATATAAATCTATAAACTTAATACAATACATCAAATAAAAGATATCTATATATATACACCAAGTGGTTTAGTCCTATAGGCTACAGGTCTGCCAGCAAGGACAGAAATAGCCATTGGTCCATATGAGCTCAGAAGGGCCTTGGTATGAAAATTTAACTCGGTGCTGACAGGGTTAAATACCCTCCCCAAATACTTAAACCACATCATTAGTGACCTCTAGATTGCATAGAGGGATCCTAAGAGTGGGTCTTATTTTTGGCCTAGGGTAAGGTTTAAACATCATCCGGCCACAAACTCTTTACTGTACTGATTGTACAATGTGAAACTTTAAATAGCCCTGTAGGAACCAGGTTTCCCTGTAGGTTCTTAAGCTGATTGCACCTGGAAGACTTTAATTCAGGAGCAGGTTAAGTAGCAGAAATTAAAAAAAAACACCCAGAAAGCATTGACAATGAAATCAATGTAACCTGTCTGTATGTCAGTCTGTCTGTGAATCTCTAATGCATCCTTCATCTAGCCCTAAATAGAGGGATAACTGATATGTAATTAGTCTTCCTCTAGGAATCTAGTCTTCCTTTGCTCCTTCCACTGATAAGCCATATTTCTGAGAGATTGTTTTCCTTTACTTTTTCTTTTCTTACAAAGAAACTAAAGCACAGAGGGTCAGATTTTGAAAGGCACTTAGGTGCCTAAGTCACGTTAATTTCAATTCCCTTAAAAATCTGGCCCTAAACCCATCGATGTTAATAGGAATCTTCCTATTGACTTCAGTGTGCATTTGACTGGGAACCTAGTGCTGGCTCAGTCCAATTAAATTCTCTCCTTTGAGGAACTTGTTTTCCATTCTCCATTCATGTTTTGTTGGTTGTTCTGCATTTAAAATGTATCAAGGCTAGAAAGAGGGGTTGGACTGACAGAGCTGGAGAGTGAATGTTTGACAGTTATTGCTAGAACAGCTGCCCACCATGCAGACAAATTCCCCTGAAACGTGTCTCAGCCATGACTTTGCAAGACCCCACCCCCGACAGCTACTATTGGACTGGGGAATTCAGCCCCCATGATTCGAGGGAGACACCTGGTGTCAATTGTGATGGTGGTTTTTGCTTAGCTGACACCTCTCCAGTCAGGAACTGTACTGAGAACCCACCAACTCATTTCACACATGCACCTGAAAAGCCAACAGATAGTAACAGTCCTGGGCAAGTCCTATGGGAATATACTGGATGAGTTAATGCAGGGCTGACCAACGGGAGTTTGGAAGCTAGGCCGATTACTGCTTCTGCTGCTGGCCTGGTGTTGCCGTAGTCCTTATTATTTCGTTTAACATTTAAAAATATTCTTCAGAATTACAAATATCGTCAAAGAAAATCAGGGTTGCATTCACGACTGGTTCGCTCAGCAAAAAAGGGGAAATTTCTCAAAGATCACTGCCACTGTTTGATCATGTCTACTAGCTTCTCTTGTGTGCTAGTTCTTGCAGTATTGTCACAATTGTGGTTTTGTGACCCAACATCTTGTTGCCATAGGAGTGATTAACGTCACTCATTTCTCATAATGGACAAATACGTGGAATACTGTGTAAATAGAAAAGAGGGTACCAAGCCTTATTTCCTGCTCCCCATGTACAGATATTGCAAAGGCAGATGAAGGAAAAATATAGTCTATATCCTTGACCACCTGGTTCCAGTCCTGCCTCTGTGACAGCTTCCAACTAGACTGACACATAGATTCATAGATTCTAGAACTGGAAGGGATCTCGAGAGGTCATCTAGTCCAGTCCCCTGCCCTCATGGCAGGACCAAATGCTGTCTAGACCATCCCTGATAGACATTTATCTAACCTACTCTTAAATATCTCCAGAGATGGAGATTCCACAACCTCCCTAGGCAATGTATTCCAGTGTTTAACCACCCTGCCAGTTAGGAACTTTTTCCTAATGTCCAACCTGAACCTCCCTTCCTGCAGTTTAAGCCCATTGCTTCTTGTTCTATTCTTGGGTGAATAGGTGAACAAGTTTTCTCCTTCCTCCTTATGACACCCATTTAGATACCTGAAAACTGCTATCATGTCCCCACTCAGTCATGAAGAGTTTAATCAGGGATCTCCATAAGTAAAGGCAGGAGCTGGTACAGCATGAATTAAAGAGCCACTTTGGCACACAGGAAGGTTGGATATGCACCTTAACTAGTGGGCTACACTATGAATGTATCAAGGAGCTGGAGTGCAAGGCAGGATGTCACAGCACCAGTGGTACTACTAGACTTCCCAAAGATTCTGGGTTCCTCTTCCACACCAATGGGGATCCCATACTAAACATGGGGTGGAATACAAGTGGCATCCTGGAATGTAAGCAGCAGGGGCCATGTCACTAGGCATTTCCTCTGAAATCTAATCATCCAGTGCAAACAGAGTGTCTTCGAGAACTGGTACTGCAGTGAAATCACATTGCCTCAGTTTTGTCACAGACCCTGGCCCTGTGTCACAGTTGTCACAATATCATCTGGAGCAGAATCCAAAGGTTAAGTCCTGTATACCAAGGATTAATGCAAAAACACTGAAGTCCACAAGGTGAATTTCCATTGATTTTGTTGGACACTGGCCTTAACTGAAGACAACTAATGGATGTTCACACACAATGGATATTGGCCATTGAAAAATCATTCTAGACAGGACCTCTGTGATCAGCACCAATTTAGGTCACATCTTTATGTCTCTCTAACAATAGAGACCTAACCAGGAGAACTATAAGACTCATGACATATCCTAGATCATAGTCTCCCAACCAACCTATGAATACAGATTTGGAGCTGTGCTAAAGCAATGCTTCAGCCATCTCTTTCTGGCCTCAGGGAAATGGGAGCAGGAATGAGGGATAGGGCCAGAGACCTCCCAGTCAATGAGCAAGGAGCACCAAGTAGATGCAGAGGTAGACAGGCTCCTGTGCTCCAGAAATTTGGGTTGTGATGGACAAATGAAGGGCAAAGACGGGGTTCCCCAATACACAGAATTAGCTCCTCTTCTGCCCCTCACTCTGTTCTTTCCACTTTCCACATCACTAACAACCCTGTTCTATCCATATCTTCATACATCATAGAAGAAGTCAGGGAACATCTCTGTCCTCCATGTCTGGCCAATGACAGCAGGGGGTTCTTTCAACGCATTAGGAAAGACAGTGGTTGTGAGAATTCTCTAAATATCTCTTAGATGTCAAAACTGGGTCCTCTTCTCCTCCCCACAACTCTGGATGACTGGTAAATGGGGGTGGGTGGGAGAAATGGGGTCTTTCTCATTTCTTATCAAATGGTTAAGAGTGAGAGTCTGTTATCTCTCCTTCCTCTAGACATTTACTGCTCACCCACGGCTGGGAAACATTCCTCAGAATTATTGTCTTGACGGTCTCCAGAGCCTGCTTGAGGATCAAACCCTTGAATTTTGGCTGTGACATTTGGGGATTAGAGTTTGGTCCTAAATACCCATAAACCTATGACATACAGGGTTTTGGTGCTTTGGGAATACTTAGGAACAATGACCATATTGCCTCATGAGCCATTATCTAGGTAAATATTTATAGAGCTGCACAGACAAAGAAAATATGAGGCCTGGGATCTTGCTGGCAGAAATCAGTATAGCTTCATTTAGGTAAACAGGGCCAGGTTATGTAAATCCACATATCTCTATTAAAGTCAATGGGCCAGACTCCCCTGGTGAGTAAACTGATGTGGATTTTTTTAGAAGCAGCATTAATATAAATAATAATTAATAATAGGTTTATACGACCATGATGATGAACTCCTGCTCAGCATTTGTCCCAATTAACTTGCAAAATGAGAGGTCCTTCAATCCAAAACTAATTTCTTTTGCTTCTTGTTTTTATGCCTTGTAATGAAATCACAGACCCTCAATGAAATCCTTTACCGCTACCAAGACCGTGTTCCCTTGGATATCACTAAAAGATGGTTTCAAAGTGCCCTGGTGTGATGCAACAGACAAAATCTAATTCCAGTTTTCAGCTATAGGCCCACAACATCAAAAGTTTATTTCCCAGGAGGAGGCTGATGAAATAGAAAGTTTAATTGCTTTCCAAATGATGCCAGTGTCAGAGTTCGATCCCCAGGTGCATGACTTTCTATGTAACTTACTTTACCTATTTCTGCTTCAGCTTACTCCTCTGGGAGATGAACGACTGCCAGAATAAGAGAGTGGATTGGTCCGAGAGATGGAGAGAAGCTGCCCAATTAGATCAGGCTCTGCCAGCAAGGACAGAAATAGCCATTGCTCCATTCTGAGCTCAGAGGGATCTTAGTATTAAAATTTCACTGAAAGCTGATGGCTTAACGTCCTCCCCAGATCCCTAAGTGGGTCTTTGGTGGCATTGATTCATCACTTACACCCGCTGCATGTAGATGGTTTTATGACTGGCTGGTGATTTTCTATTCGCTCTTGTAGCTCACTAAGGACCTGATGCTGCAAGCACACGTGTGCTTAATTTGAAGTTCATGCATCAGCCTCTTGATTTCCGTAAAGCTCCTCATGTTAGCCCAGCTAAGCATCTGCGAAAGTGGTTTGCTGGCGTGAGCCCTAAGAGCTTGTGTGGGAGGGGAGGTGGATGTGACACGGGCGGAGCTGTTGTTTAATGACATTTTTTTCTTATGTCTGCTAACTTAATAGGGATCAGGCTTCAGCTGGGCACCTTGGTGGCTCCCAATCCAGCCTTTGGCTCAGTTCAGCCCTCCCGTTACAACTTAGGGTTGCCTCGGAACTCCACTGAGTCTCAATGGATCAACAGCCCCTCAACAGCAGGGAATCCCTAGTGGTGCTATTGCCACCTAGTGGGGAAAATGTAAAACTGAACAGAATTCTTGCTCTTTGCAACAATAATTAATATAATTCCATTAGGGTGGGCTGGTTTGTGTATTTAAATACTGTTGTTCTGGAATGAGGCTGTAGTGTGCTGGGACAGGCTCAACAGAGCACGAGGGCTCTCTGGCCACACGTTCTTTTCTCTGGCCACACCCCTAAACTGGTGACAGGCTAAGGATAATGGTGCAGATATGACTACCCCTACTCTATGTTACCCAGCAACTCACTCATGGCAGGGGACTCCTCAACTTGGTGACTGGGTTGGCTTTGCACCTCCTTCGTGCTTCCAGCCTGATGCACGGGGGCCAGAAAAGGAGGAAAGATTTGGCTCATCCTGGAAAATCATATGAAGTGCAATGTAACATCTCCCAGTGGAAAGGAAGGTGTCTTTCTCTATGAGAGTACAAGAGACAGAGCTTTCCCGAATTCCATGCTCACTCCCTATCCCACATTCATAAATGGCTGAGGGACTTATTTCTCTTTCCACCATGAGACATTCATTCACTGTAACAGGACTTCTCTAAAGACATGCCATACCATTGACAAATTCAGACTGAAAATAAGGTGCACATTTTTAACAGTGAAGGTAATTAACCACTGGAACAATTTACCAAAGGTCACGGTGGATTTTCCATCAATGACAATTTTAAAATCAAGATTGGAGGTTTTTTTTTTTAATCTGCTCTTGGAATGATTTAGGGGCAATTCTCTGGCCTGCACTGTACAGGTAGTCAGACCAGATGATCACAATGGTCCCATTTGGCCTGGAAATCTATGAATCTAGGTTCTGATAGAGCCTTGCCATCCTGTGTGACATCACTAGAAGGCAGAGGGATAATCATAGAATATTAGAGTTGGAAGAGATCTCAGGAGGTCATCTAGTCCAATTCCCTGCCCAAAGCAGGACCAACACCAACAAAATCAATAATGCAAATTCTGTCTTCATTAGCTTGACTAGGGACAAGGGGCTGCTGCTAGGACATTCTCTATGAGAGTATTGTGCTGTAAAGGCCCATCTGTATTACAGAAATAACCGAGTCATGGAATCTGTAGGAAGAGAATTCAACTTTGCAGTGCACTTGAGCTGATGGTATTGTAACTGAGTCACATCACAAGCCTAAAGCTCTGGACACTAAAAATCTTGACTTATGAGGAGAGGCTGAGGAAACTGGGATTGTTTAGTCTGCAGGAGAGAAGAGTGAAGGGCGATTTGATAGCAGCCTTCAACTACCTGAAAGGGGCTTACAAAGAGGATGGAGCTCAGCTGTTCTCAGTGATGGCAGATGACAGAACAAGGAGCAATGGTCTCAAGTTGAAGTGGGGGCGGTTTAGGTTGGATATTAGGAAACACTATTTCACTAGGAGGGTGGTGAAGCACTGGAATGGGTTACCTAGGGAGGTGGTGGAATCTCCTTCCTTAGAGGTTTTTCAGGCCCGGCTTGACAAAGCCCTGGATGGGATGATTTAGTTCGTGTTGGTCCTGCTTTGAGCAGGGGGTTGGACTAAACGACCTCCTGAGGTCTCTTCCAACCCTGATCTTCTATGATTCTATGACACTCATGTTATTGGACAAAAGAGATTCCCTGTCCCAAAGGGCACCAGCTCTGATTAGTGAGAGCTACAGGAGGAGGTGGAAATGGCCTGAGAACCAGGGGGTAGAGGAGGAGGAGTAGGGGGCAGTGTGAAGGAACTGATAGGAGAAGACTGAAGATGAGCAAGTTAGAGAAAGAAAGAGGGGTAGGAACATGGGAAAGGGGATGAATGGAAGGAGATGCAATGCTAGATTGTAACCTTACAATTTGCCCTGCGTATGGGTCAGGAGGTAGCTGCACCACCCAAGGAGACAAGGAGTCACAGTTTCTGTCATGCTTCATGGGGGGAGGAATAACTAATCATCCTGGAGCAGCCTACTCCCTAACCCACCAGGCAGAGTGCAGGCAGTCAGCTACTCTCTAGCTGGCAAGTAAGGGGCTCGAGCCGGGGTTCCTCCCACTCCTTGTCATCGTCCCCACCTGCTTGTTCCCAGAGGAGTGTATTGGGTGAGCAGCATTGAGCAAGGGGCCAGGGGAGAGGCCTTATTCTCCCTAGCTGAGGAAGGACTGTGACAATCTAGCCCTGAGAGAGGGGAAAGGGAGAATAGAATTCATGCCATGGAAAGGCTTAGGGAAAAGAGACGGGGAAATGTGAAAGGGAGGGGAGCGAAGGGAGAATTAAAAATAAATAAATAAATAAAGGCGATATTGTTGGTTAAAATTATTCATCAGAGCATGTGGGGATCAGCATGGGACATCAGACCAATTCCAGGGTGGCTTTGCTGTAATTAGAGTCTTGGGGTTGGAAGAAAGACAACAAGATCATTTCGTAGGACAGGAGGGGATTTGGAGACACGGACATCTCACACTGGGGTAACTCCATTGACATCCCATTTTCTCTCTCAATCTCCTTTCCTCCCCACTCCCATGATATTCATCACACCCACTCTGCTCTTCACCCAGCTCCCGGTGAAACCAGCAGAATGAAACATACCCCTAGCTCTGCCCTGGGTAACTCTGCAGAAATGGGACCGTTTAATAACAAACAAAGCAAAGGGTGCAACAGATTAAACCCCAGGGTATGAGTTACATTCAGGGTGGCTTTGGCTGACCCAGTGTGTTTTAATTGTGTTGTGCACCTTGGTGAACAAGATTGCTTCAGGGATCAGGTCCCCCAGGTCACCAAGAACAGAGTAAAACCTCCTGAATTCTCCAGAGTAGCAGCTTCTCTTGACGGGGAAGCAAAGACACATCTCTCTGTCTTCTGCAGGTACATGCAGTTGGACTGAATCATGCTTGCATACAAATTCAGACACTACGGTCATCAGCGAGGATTGAACCAAGACCTTTGGAAGCGAAAGCATCACTTTCTATGTCTTGTGCTAAAGGGAAAAAAACTCTCATCTTTTGGAGAAAGTAGCAGTTTACAGGTGCGTCTGTGTGTGCATTATATTATGACTCTGGGATTTCATACAAACAAATGCAAAGCCGATTTTCATTTTCTGAACAGGCTTAATTATCACCCTAAGTAACTGGGTCACACTAAGTAACCCAGAACTGAAATGCCAGAGCACAGAGCTCACCTTGTATGAATTGGGAAGAGCTCTGATAGGCTGAAAACAAGGGGTGAGAGTTTCTGTCAGACATTCTCATGCAATAGTTAAAAGTCACTATTCGCTGCTGTGCTTAGAGGCCAGCAATGCCCATGTTTGGGGCATAGTTAACCCACCTGTTCTTACATTTATGCTGTGTATTCATTTTATCAGATAACTGGAATGATCAGCTCTGAGCCTCTGGGTCAATGGACTAAGGCCTTTTCTTGATTCAGCGGGCGAGTCCCTTAAGAAACTAACCTCCATCATTTCTTTACTTCCTCTCTTTATAGGGACAGGATAGAATTCCTGAGCTGTCTGCCTGCCCACATCACCGCAGCTCCCTGATCTTGGTTCTGAGGAGATGGAAAAGGGAAATCACTCAACGGTGACAGAATTCATTCTCTCGGGGCTGACAGATCGTCCAGAGCTTCAGGTCCCTCTCTTTGTGATGTTCCTAATGATCTACATTGTCACCCTGGTAGGGAATCTGAGAATGATCATGTTAATCCAGATTGACTCCTGTCTCCACACCCCCATGTACTTTTTCCTCGGTAATTTGTTTTTCTGTGATCTCTGCCTTTCCTCGATAATTTCCCTTAAGATGCTGCTGAACTTCTTAGCCGACAGCAAAAGGATTTTGTACAATGCCTGCGCTGTGCAAATGTATCTCTTTGGTACTTTTGGTCACGTCGATTGCCTCCTGCTGGCTGTGATGATGTATGACCGTTATATGGCCGTCTGTAACCCACTGCTCTATACGGTCACCATGTCCAGATGGCTCTGTCATCAGCTGGTGACTGGGGTGTATGTTGTGGGCTTGCTGGACACAATGGTACACACCATTTTTACTTTGCGTTTATCATTCTGCAGCTCCAATGTCCTCAATAATTTCTTCTGTGATTTTCCACCGGTATTGTCGCTCTCCTGCTCCGATACACGCGTCAACGAGATTTTGAAGTTTGCCTTGATTGGCTGCGTGGTGGTGAGCAGCATTGTGATCATTCTCCTCTCCTATGCCTATATCATCATCACTATCCTGCGGATCCACTCTGCTGAGGGTAGGCGCAAAGCCTTCTCCACTTGTACCTCCCACCTAACGGCTGTGGCCATGTTCCATGGCTCCCTCCTCTCCATGTATTTCCGACCCACCACCAATTACTCCTTGGACACTGACAAAATAACCTCTGTGTTCTACACGGTGGTGATCCCCATGCTGAATCCCTTCATCTACAGCCTGATGAACAAGGAGGTGAAAGATGCCCAGTGGAATGTGATACACAAATTGCTAACCTTCTCTTGAGCCTGTTTACTCCATACTGAGTTACTGATTGGGAGGTGGAAGCAGGAGAACTCAGTTCCCACTCCACTGCAATCTCATTCCTCATCACGCTTATTATCACTGTGAATTATTTGTATTGGTTTTTTTTTCTTCTGTTTTGTTCCAACAATATCTGGCAGCCCCAGAAAGTTTCAAGAAGGTTGTGACACTTCCTTGGGGAATTCAAGACTGTCTCTCTAGTGCATCAGTGAGCAAGGGACTTGCAGGGGCTAAATTATGTGTCAGCTCTCTGACTCGCCAGTTTGTTAACCCTCCTGCATCCCCCCAGCTAAACTCCTCCAAAGCTCAGCCAGCCTTTCCTTTGCCTCGCAGGTCACCTCATTTGCACTCCAAGCCTGAAAGTTCCTTGAAACATGTTCCCCGGCAGTATGCAGCCCCTGTCCCTGGGCTCTCACAGAAATGACTGAGTCCACTGTCTCCAGAGAGATAGTATACACACCAGGCTGCTAGATCAGGTGAGGATTTGCCATTCTTCAACAAAAAAGCGTCAAAAACAGACTTCAACAAGAAACTTGCAGAACTGGAAATAATTTGCAAATTTGACACCATCAAATTAGGCCTGAATAAAATCTGGGAGTGGCTGGGTCATTACAAAAATAATTTTCCCTCTATTGATATTCACACCTTCTTGTCAACTTCTGGGAATGGGCCACATCCACCCTAACTGAATTGGCCTTGTTAGCACTGGCTCCCCTACTTGGTAAGGCAACTCCCATCTTTTCATGTGCTGTATATTTATATCTGCTTACTGTATTTTCCACTCCATGCATCTGATGAAGTGGGTTATAGCCCACAAAAGCTTATGCCCAAATAAATTTGTTAGTCTCTAAGGTGCCTCAAGGACTCCTTGTTGTTTTTACTGATACAGGCTAACACAGCTACCACTCTGAAACCTCTGGGACAGTGAACTGAATACCAAAATGGCACCTGGAGGTGGGGAGGTAGGGCGGCATTTTTTGTAAAAGAGAAATAAACAGGAAAAGAAAAGTCATATACCACACAATATATTTACACCACATCACCATGTTTACTGTGAGTTCTTGCTTTTAAGTCTACTGGAAAATCTAGATTCTGAAGAGCAGGGATTCAGGGAACATTATAGCTCAGGGCACTGTGAATGAGACATGGACAGAGCTGGACCTGCTATCAGTTTGCTGGAAAAAAATATTCTGCTTCATCCCAACCAAAAACTGCCCAAAATATCGGTGAATCAAAAGAGTCAACAAAGCAAAAATATTCATTTTGGGTTGAATGAATCATTTCAATACTACTACTTTCAGCACCGATGCATGGGAGGGGCAAACTGAGTCATGCGCCCTTTTTTCACAGAGGCCTATGCAGGCCCACTCACTTTTCTGTCAGTGTCCCTCCCCCCATTTTCAAGAGTCGCTCCTGATCACTTTACCATCTCCTCCTCTGACATGGTGCCCAATTCCTGATCAAAAGAAAAGTGGCTAAAACTATTCGTGGAAAGTTTCATCCTCTTCTAGCTACATTTTGTGTCCTGGTCATTGAGTCAAGTGATGATGATGACCAAGGGAGTGCGCAAAGGGGAATGGACCCTCAGAATCTCTGCCACTGCCCGCAGCTTCTGAACCAGCCCGTGCCCCAACCTTGCCTCTCCCAAGCGCCTCCTCCCCCCTTTCTGCCAGAGTGGAAGTTGGACTGACCATGGCTGGAGATGTGCTTGGGAATGCCACTCTAGCTAGCACTCCCGCTGAGCACCACTAGATGGCACCTAGAACAGGGAAGATGAGCTAACAGCAGAGTTCTGCTGGAGGGGCGGGGGGGCCCAGGAAGCCTGTGGAGCCCTGTCTCTTTCTCACCCACAGCCTCCAGTAAGGGTTCAGAGCCTGGAACAATGGCGGATGGAGGCAGTGGGGTGCTGGGGGGATGGGCGGGGATCCCACGGAGGCAGCGGGAGCTAACAGTGGGGCAGCAGGGCCTGGGGGCATTGGGTGGGAAGGGGTCAAAGTTTAAAATGCTCCCCCCCAATAGTCACATTTAAATCCCCGCACATGTCCCTGATTATGAGTAGAATGGGTTATGGAGCCTTTCAACTTCAAGGCCCTTTGTGCATCTTGGGGTTAAAGGGCTAAGGGAATGGACCATCCGAACACTCAGCATTCTTGATCTTAGCCTCAGTAGGCAATGCTAAAGGACTCATAAAGTGTTCTGGTATCTGCTGACACGTGCAGTAAAACTAGGTAGGTAGGTAGGTAGGTAGATAGATACTTCACTGCAGGGTTCATTGAGTGGATGTTTTCAGAAAACATCATACAATGTAATCCTATAACATCACATGCCACACATATTTTATCAGGACAATACTGATCAGCAAATTATGAGTTTTCCAACAGCACATTATAAGGCATACATTAAAAAGCCAACAAAACAAAAAATCCTCAAACAATTCCATCCCCACCACAAGCTACACTCTCCCAAATACTAGACAAAAAAAATCAGCTATTCAAACATATGAAACATAGAATGTGAGAGAACTACTGTCTGTGAAACACACCAAACAGATGTAGCCACACCCATACCCTTATGTACTCAGCAGCACAATCAGAATGATTTCCATGGGAACAACCCCTGGATTGTAAAGTAACACCTTTAAAGTCTAAGGGAATGTGAAAGTATTCTATTGCCATGAAACTCTTCACTCCCATCCCTCCCACCTCCAAAGAAACACACAGCAATGGCTCATAGTGTGTTTAACCTGCTCCCAATTGGTACATAACTTGGGGACCCTGCTGTGGAGGGGACCCAGCTGTGGAGGGGACCAAGCAGGAGTTAACATGGATTAGAATTTTGTTAACATCTGGTGTGGTCTCAGTGAAGTCTGGAGCTACCTCCACATCCCAGACAGTTCATGAAAAAGGCCTTCCAAGAGAACCTAGGACAGGGGCCAAATTCTGCAAACCCAGTGCTGCTCCTTCAATGACTCTTGCTAGATTTGACATCCCTCTGCTCTCATTCATTAAGAGATGAATACAGTCCTACATTTTGGGGAGATGTTTAAACAAGTGAAAACTCCCCCTCAGTGGATCTGTTAAGGAATGAAACAGGTTTGATTGAAGCCCCACCCTCCTGCATGACATCACTAGAGAGCAGGGGGATAATGCACATTCTCGCTTCCCTAGCTTGACTGGGTTTCTGGGTATGAAAATGGGGTTGCTGTTAGGGCAGTCTCTAAGGGACTCATTTAATGCTTTTAGGGGTCTGTAACTGTGTGGCATCCACCTCTCACAAGCACCCCTTCTGGTTGGGTGTGTCCTGTCATAGTATAATTCCCAAATCTGAACCTTAGCGTCCAAAATTTGGGTACTAGCATGAATTTTCCTACGCTTAATTGCCAGCTTAGATGTGATAGGCTGCCACCAGTCAGAACTTAGGTAGAGCGTCTGATAGTCTCTGGTCTCCCCAAACCCTTCCCTGGGGACCCCCAAGACCCAGATTCCTTGAGTTTCACAACAAAGGTGAATAAACCATTTTCCTTCCCCCTCCTTTCTTTCTCCCAGCTCTTTCCCACCCTGGCTAAACTAGGAGACCACCGTGATTCAATTCCTTGAATCACCCCTTCCCCCTCCCTCTTCCCCGGAGAGAGATATAGTGATAAACGCCGAGAGCAGGTTTTTCTTCCCTCCTCCCTTTCCTTTCTCCCACCAATTCCCTGGTGAGTGCAGACTCCCTTCCCTGGAGTCTTACAAAAGATAACCAAAAAATCAATTAGATTCTAAAAAAAAGAGGAAAACTTTAATAAAGAAGGAAAAACATAAAATTTGTCTCTATAATTGAGATGGTAAATATACAGGGTTTTTATAGCTTATAGACAATAGAAAGAAGCTTTCTCCAGCAGAAATACAATTTAGAATACTTTCACCCAAATACACCATAAAGCTCTACCAGCCAGATACACAGTTGCAAATACAGAAAAACAATTAAAAAGACTAACCTGTCTTTCTACTTTTGTACTTACAAAATTGGAAGAGAAGATTAGAGAGCCTGTAGGTATGTGTGGTCACTCTCAGAGCCTAGAGAGAACAAAGCAAAACCCACAAACAAAGGCTTCCCTCCACCTAGATTTGAAAGTATCTTGTTTTCTGATTGGTCCTCTGGTCAGGTGTTTGGGTCCCTGTTTGTTAACCCTTTACAGGTAAAAGAGACATTAACCCTGAACTATCTGTTTATGACATGTCCACAGTCTTTAAATAGTCCCAGCCCTGGTATCTGGCCATAACCCCAGCGCTTCCTCTCTGGAGACAACAATTTTTCTCTTTCTGGGTCCTTCTGGGCCTAGCTCTCCAGATGGTCCTCTAAGCAGTTTGATCCCTTTTACTGTGGTTCAGTTGAAGGCCACTTCCTCAGTGGCCCAACCATGACTCCAGGTCCCAGCCCTGGGACCTAAGACCAGCAGCCACACATCACTGTATCCCCTTAACTATACTGCTTTCAGCTCCCTTGGCTACTGCCACATAGCCCCAGCCCTGACTCATGCTTCACCTTTACCTCAGGGCAAATGTACGTTTAGACCTATCAGCCAGCCAGGAGCCCTTTCTTACTCCCTCAGACCATGTCTACACTACCCGCCGGATCAGCGGGTAGTAATCTATTTATCGGGGATTGATTTATCACATCTTATCTAGACACGATAAATCGATCCCTGAATCGATGCTCATACTCCGCCTTGGCAGGAGGAGTAAGTGGAGTCGGTGGGGGAGCCACGGTGGTCGACTTGCCACTGTGAGGATGGCCAGGTAAGTCAAACTAAGATACTTTGATTTATCTTATATATCTTACATCGACCCCCAACCCTGCAGTGTAAACAAGTCCACGGTCCCTGTCACTTATGAGCTGTCCATGGTGCTGCAGTTCCCTTTAATGAGCCAGGAGTTCAATCGCACTACAGTGATTGATACCAGCGAGGGATCTGGGCCACTGACTTCTATGAAGCTGTGTCAATTTACACCACCTGGGGATTGGCTCATTGACTTCATTGAAGTGACACAGATTTTCTATAGATTCATGATTTCTAATCTGACCATTGGCTAACACAGGAAACTCACCCACTAATGAAAACTAGAACATCTATTTTAGAGAGAAATCCAGTCTTGATTTAAAGATGTCAAGTGATTGTGTTTTGGTACATTGTCCCATTCATGATTCAAAACATACTCGATCCACGTGAGTTGAAGATCTGGCTCATTGGCTTCAATGGAGCTAGGCTGATTTATACCATCTTGATCTGGCCCAATGACTCCCAGGGAAAGGCATCCATTTACACCAGCAGGGGGTGCGGTCTAATGGGTAGTGTCCATATTATGGTTACTTCTTTAAGCAAGTCTAGCAATATCCACCAGATGTAGGCACAGTGCAGAGAAGCCCTGAACATCATTAGTGGGTACACATTGAGGAATGTAGATCTAATGATGCCCCGTCCTCCTGTGCGATATCACTAGAAGGCAGGGGAGTATGCACATTCTCTCTTTTCTAGCTTCACCAGGTTGCTGGGCAGGGACAAGAGGCTGCCACTAGGAACATCTCCTTGGAGGAGATTGTGCAGGAAGGGCTCATCCGTATTTCAGAAGCAACCAAGTCCTGAGACCTGTAGGAAGAGAATGGATATTTGCAATGCACAGGAGCTCTTAGGGTTCCCACTGGGTCATTTCACAAGATGAAATCCCTGGCCATGCATTGAAGAGATCCCAGCATGGAAGGGCACAGAAATTAAATTGTCCTCTCTTTCACGGGGACTTTACTATTTTTCATTCTTGAATCAAGCTTTTCCCGTGAAAGAAAAGGCATTTGCATAGAAAGTTGAAGGCTACTCCTTGGGTGTGAAACCAGAAAAATCAAGATCTTCATCTTCATCTCATCTGTCAAAACCTGCACTACCACCATCCAATATTCCATCTTTATAATACTGATTCCATTCAGAAGGGTAATATCCACAATTCCCGCTAAGGAGTGTGTCTGGATGGGTCCACGAGAGAGTAAACCTCCATGCATCTGGACCGTGGAGAGAATGCATGCGTCAGATAAGGTGGTGGCCTTGGGAGGAATAAGGAGTAGGTGGAGGAGCATTTGTTTGGGGAGAGGTATTGAAAACCATTAAGGCCAGATCTTTGCTCTCTGGTATAGTTTTGGCTTTTCAGAGTACTCCCATTGACTCATAAGTAGCAAGAAGCATGAGGTTTAGTTGGGGTGCTAGGTGTTTTGTAGGATAAAGATCTTATTTGCAAG
This sequence comes from Gopherus evgoodei, assembly GCF_007399415.2. NCBI lineage: Eukaryota > Metazoa > Chordata > Testudines > Testudinidae > Gopherus > Gopherus evgoodei. The sequence goes on along the minus strand of NC_044325.1, from coordinate 122,276,894 downwards.
CTCTTTGAAGTAGGGATCTCTCTGCAAATCCCAAAGCTATGTGTTGTTGTCCTGCAGGGTGTGTAAAAACGTAATGAGTCAACCTACTCCGAGTTTTTAACTTGGTGACATACACAATGTGAAACCAGAAGACTTTGCCAGTTTCTACAGGGCTTTGTTGCGCTTGCACTGCATGGGTCAATAACACTCATTTAAAATACCCATCATCAACCACTTGATGTTTTACTTCCCTTCATATTTTCAGTGTTGTCACTTATTTGTTTGTGGCTTTATTTTGCTGTCTGTGTTGCTTTTTTACTTATTTTTACTGTTCTCTGTATGTGAAGTATTAATCAAATTAAGTGTTGACATTCCAGAGAAATCGTATCATGCCAAGTGAATGCCTTTTACTCTCCTTTCCAGTATGAGAAAATATTGTATTAATATTTGCAGTGAAATAATTTCTTTTTGACTCATACATTTATTTAGCATCTTAAAGCTGAGCTGTGTGTGCAGATAATATGCATGCACGGTGGATAGTTTTGTAAACTGCAGAAGTCCACACCATGCTAGCATTTTGGCAGATGCTTCATTTTTTGAGAGCAGCTTTCCCTGAAGATTTAAGTGGTCTGTGGTAGGAGTAGGTTATTTAATTAGGCCTCTGATGCATATTTTTATGCTTTCTCTTAATGACCACGGTGACTTTGTTTTATTTATATAGCTGTTTTCAGTACGCCACATTTTGCTGTGTTTACTAGCTTGAGTAGTTAGAAAGGATGGTAAAATACATGTACTCCAAGGCACTGTTATTTTTTTTATTATTTGATTTCATATTAAATAAGAATCTAAAGCAGTGCACCCTGTTAATTATCCCTTGTTTTAATATTCTTTCTTCTTCTTCCTCCATACCTATGAACTTTTAAAAATGTATATTATATCTAGAATTAGTATGCACAATAAATGACCTTGATATTGGTGCTGAACATAACATTCAATCTGAACATGGATAAAAAAAATTAGAGGGAACATTGGTCATTTCCAACTTTACAGAGAAGCACCAAATTAGCAATGGAGGGCAGCTGGCTGTGGTCTCCTCCTGAGCGACGCTGGTCATCATGTGGTCTCCATCAAGCACAATGCATGAACCTATCTTTCCTACTTTGGGGAGTAACCTAGCAAGGGAAGGACATAGAATACCATGGTGACTGGTGTGTGATAATCTGGAGAACTCATACATGTGTTACAGGTTTTACATATTACCTATTAAGGTCGGGACAATGAGTTGTTTCTGAAACAATTAGTGTGTTTCAGGTGTATCTAACTTTCTGTTCCTTTGATTCCAGACTTGTTGCTAAGGCTGGTTAAATTTTTTTCTTAAAGTTTTTTAATTCGAAATTGGATTTTCAATTGAACTATTTTTTCCCATGAAATTATCTTTTTTCTGGAAAATATAAGATTTCCATCAAAAAGACCAAACTCCCCTCCTCCCCGACCATGGCTGCAGGATTCTGGTGATTTTCCAGAGCAGTTCAGTAAGACGAGAGACGATCATGTCTCATGGGGGATGTAGTCCAGCCGGGGAGCCTGGTCCATGGAAGAGATTGGTGGTGTATGGTATCTTATGCACCCTCATGGTATTTCCAAGCAGAAATGCTTTCAGTCTCCACAAACAAATCACATTTGTGGATCATCTCTACGCAGTACCTGGCTTGCACTGAAAACAGCATGATGAAAGCTACCCCTAACCTCATACTCTGTAACTCTGGTAGAAGTTGCATCATTTAATAACACAGTAGAAAAGAGTGGGACTAATTAATCCCCAGGGCATGAGTTACATCGAGGGTGGCTTTGGTTCACTGAACCCATTAATTAGGTGTTGTGTCTCTCTGAGCTCAGGTATTCCCAGTTGCTTCAGGAATCATGTCCCATAGATCAAAAATCTCACTATAAAACTTCCTGAATGCTCCAAACTGGCAGATTCTGACCATGGGGAAACGCCAACACATCTGTCTCTCTCTTCTAAGCAGGTAAGTATGATTGTCCAGTATCAGAGTCACACACACATACAGACACCATGGGGACTGGCAGGTATTGAATTCACAACCTCTAGCAGTGAAAGCCTCAGTCCCAACTTCTACCCCTTCAGCTAAAGAAGCGACCTCCATGGTTGGAGAAAATAGGCAATTACATAGTCACTGAAGCCAGTACTTTCCACTATGTCTCTGGGTTTTCATACAGGCTAAAGTAAAGGCTCAAAAGCTTTATTAGCACAGTAAGCAACTTTACCCCAACCCGACATGTCAAGCCACAGAGCTCCCCTTGCGCAAAGAGGATAGAAAGATTGACACTCCTTTCCTCTCACCCCTTATTTAGCTAACAAATAATCTCTCCAGACTGAGATGGTTTTCACCCTGATTGTCTTACAGCAGAATCACAATCACTGTTTGCTGCTCAGATTAGTGAACAGGAGTGTCCCTGTGCGGAGCATGATTAACCTGCATGTCATTGTATTTATGCAGCGTGTATTTTATCAAACAACTGAAATGACCAGCTGTGAACATCTGCCTCTGTGGATGAAGCACTTTCCTGAGCAGGTACTGAAGTCCATTGAGAAACTGATCTCCGTTTATCTTCACTTACTTCATTACAGAGAAGGGACAGGTTTTCTGCACCATCCACCTGCCCACATCTCTGTAGTTGCCTGATCTGTGTTCAGAGGCCATGGAAAAGGGAAATCACTCGGAGGCGACTGAGTTCATGCTCTCAGGACTGACAGATAGTCCGGAGCTGCAGGTCCCCCTCTTTCGGGTGTTCCTACTGATTTATGGTATCACCCTTGTAGGAATTGGAGGGATGATATTGTTAATCATGATTGATCTCCTACTTCACACCCCCATGTACATTTTCCTCAGTAATTTGTCTTTCTGTGACCTCTGCTATTCCACGATAATTTCCCCTAAGATGCTGCTGAATTTCTTAGCTGAGAGGAAAAGCATTTCTTACACTGCCTGCCCTGTGCAACTGTATCTCTTTTATGCCTTTTCAGATTTTGAATGCCTCTTGCTGGCTGTGATGGCATATGACCGTTATGTGGCCATCTGTAACCCGCTGCTCTATATGGTCACCATGTTCAGGCAGCTTTGTAAACAGCTGGTGGTCGGTGTTACGCTGTGGGGTTGGTGGATTCAGTGATACAAACATGTTTTACATTTAGGCTGTCATTCTGCCTCTCTAACATCATCAATCATTTCTTCTGTGACATCTCCCCGTTGTTGGCGCTCTCCTGCTCTGACACCTGCATCAATGAGATTGTGATCTTTGCTTTCACATGCTGCATTACAGTGAACAGCTTTGTCACTGTCCTCCTCTTCTATGTCTATATCATCTCCACCATCCTGTAGATCCGCTCTGCCAAGGGGCGGTACAAAGCCTTCTCCACCTGCTCTTTCCACTTGATCACAATGATCCTGCTTTTTGGCACCTTCCTCTTCATGTATTTAAATCCCACCTCCAGCTTTCCATGGACACAGACAAAGTAGCCTCAGTGTTTTATACGGTGGTGATCCCCATGCTGAACCCCCTCATCTACAGCCTGAGGAACACAGAGGTGAAGGACGCCCTGAGGAGAGCAATGAATAAACTCCTAACCAATTTATGAATCTGTTTAACTCCATACTGGCTTAGCGATGGGAGTGGAAACAGGTGAATTCAATTTCCAGCCCATTGCAATGTAATTCTGCAGAGCCCGTGGTAGTATTGTTATTATTATTAATTTGTTTGTATTCCAACAAAGTCTGCAGGCCTCAACTGAGATCAGTGGACAAAAGACTGGAAGCATCACAAGATAGAGAGAGAGAATGATTCTATAGGCTCTTGGCCTAGATGGTGAGATGCTCAAGTTCATGTCTCTGTTCCAATGGTTATTTAATTAGTTAGCCACAAATAGACAAAGATTGAGAGCAAACCCAGACTGGAAGAACACATGACACAGGGGCTGGGATGCTTTCTGGAAATTGCAGGAAACCCAATGCATAGTGTGGACAGGTTGGTCACTTGATTGCTGAAATTTCCTCTGATCCTTTTTCCTGCCAGCCTGGGTCTCCAGAACCCTGCCTTGTTGATCCAGACACACTAGTCTGCTGAAACACAGACCAAGGGTCTGGGCCATACCCTTGAAACTGCAGATCTAGACTGAAACCAGCTCAGCAAGATACATGTCTCCAGGATGCAGATACCCAACCCTCAATGGGATCTAAACCACAAATAAATCTGTTTTACTCTGTATAAAGCTTATACAGGGTAAAATGATAAATGTTGACCCTCTATATCACTGCAAGAGAGCTATGCACGTCTTTTCGGCCCCTGGGTAACAATTACTTACACTGAGTTTATAAATAAACAAAAGGAATTTTATTAAGTATAAAAAGTAGGATTTAAGTGGTTTTAAGTAGTAACAGAACAAATTAAGTCACAAAACAAAATAAACATGCAAGGCTAAGTGTAATACACTCAGAAATTAGTTACAAATGTTAACTTCTCACCCCAGTTGTTATTTCAGGTGAAACCCTTCTCAGGTCAGATGCCTTTTCTGATCTTGGTCCAGCCTGTTCTCCCCCACCCCTGTGGTTACAGTCCTTTTGTTTCCTGGTATGTCTGTGGGGTGGGAAGCCTGTCTCTTAAACCAGCTTGAGACACTCATTGGTTCATAGAATATCAAGGCTGGAAGGGACTTCAGGAGGTCATCTAGTCAAGCTCCTGCTCAAAGCATGACCAATCCCCAGACAGATATTTGCCCCAGATCCCTAAATAGTTCTCTTAACAATTGAACTCACAACCCTGGGTTTAGCAGGCATTGCCCAAACCACTGAGCTATCCCTCCCCCCAATTTATATAGAACTTCCCAAAGGCAGAAATTGATAGGCAGAATATATTGATAAGCCCAGGCACTGGCACCGCCAACAGAGGTGAAAAGAGAAAAGGGTTTTTGTCAGTCCCGAATCAAGCACGGGCAACATAGAATTTTAGAGTGATTAGAAATACCAACCAGCTGATTTGGAAGACAAATTTGCAAAATATTTGTTGATTTATAAACCTTCATCCCCAATAAAAAAGGATTCGGCTGCACTCTGGCTATTGTGGGAAACCTGTAATGAGGCATTCCTCTGGCTGGCAAACTGCCAAGCAGAAAATACTACACTGTGTGAAAAGCTTGGAGAGAGTGAGCAAGACACAGATTAATGGAAATTATTGACTACAGGGGTCCACAGCCAATTGGACATGCTGAAAGACACCCTATAGTACCTAAAAGCAAAGGAAAAGAGATTACTGGAACAGGTAGAGGAAAAAGATAAAATATCAAGAGAAAACCAAGTCCTACAGGGCATGGTGAAGAAATTAAAGCTAGAATAGGGCAAAGCTCCTGCAAGCATAACCGATGTGAATCAATTATCAAGCAGCTTAAGCAGAAGCTAGGCTTTGCAACCTACCAGGTTGCAGCAGTCACAGCAGGAGAACTGGATCAAACCTTCCCCAGAGGAAATCCGTACTGGGAGGAGGAAATATGGGACCCCAGGGAAACTTGGGAGGGGAATATATGGGATAATCCTCAGGAATGTAGGCATGAAGAGCTCACTCCCATAGCCCCGGTAGCAGCGATCCAATGCACCACCGAAATGACTCCCGTAGATGGTGGGGGTAGCATGACCGTTACCACAGTTCCAGTATCGGCCTCCAATTTAATGCGATGGCTGAACATTTGGGGACCCAGAAGCGAGATGCCATTTCTAGTTGGTGTACCAAAACATTTTTACTTGCAGCAAGGGACGGGCTAACTGCCTTGGAAGTCCATTGACTTATGGGGGTATGTGCAGCCTTGGAAATTAGAGCCATTCTGGATAGATTGGTTGTTACTGAGGACTTCGGTATCCTGGGTCTAATGGCAAAGTTTGGGGAACAAATAAGCAGGTGTAACTTTATAGCACAAGTTGTAGCCTCCGTCCAGGAGCCTGATGAAGACCCCGAGAATTATTTAACTAGATGGGCTCTGATGCAAGTAATGGCTGGTCTGGTAACAGTTGACAGTGCCACTCCCATAGATGAGCTACCATTTAGCATTCAGTCCTTAAGGGACTGCACTGCCTCTTTGGCCTCCTTTTACTCTGGTAAACTTGCAGTTTGGCAGAATAACTAGCCAGCTAACCTAGGGGAGCTAAGGGGACTGGTCCAACAAATAACCACTCACCCTGGACCACAACCCACTACAGTAACTCCTCACTTAACATTGTAGTTATGTTCCTGGAAAATGCGACTTTAAGTGAAATGATGTTAAGTGAATCCAATTTCCCCATAAGAATGAATGTAAATAGGGGGGTTAGGTTCCAGGGAATTTTTTTTGCAATATAGTACTATAGTTGGGAGGTGCCCCTACCTTACCCCACACAGGCACAGCCCACTGCCACTGGAGACAATGAGGCAGGCAAGGAGGCTGAAGGTGCTGTAGGCTAGGAGAAGCACATTGCACAGCAGCAGCAGCTTCCCCTCCTCTGCAAGCACCAGGGGCAGAGGGGCTCAACCCTCAGCCTGCCCACTCCACCCCTTGTCCCAAGCCCCCACCCTTAACTCACCTCTTCTTCCCCCTTTCCCCTTTACTCCGCAAGCCGAATTCTCACTCCCACCCTCCCCCAAACGCCACAAGCCAGCTGATTGCTGTGGGCAGGAGGCAGGGGAGGGAGGGGGAGGCACGCTGCATCCTTGCTCATAGACTCATAGACTTTAAGGTCAGAAGGGATCATTATGATCATCTAGTCTGACCTCCTGCATAGTGCAGGCTACTGAATCTCACCCACCCACTCCTGTATCAAACCTGTGTCTGAGCCACTGAAGTCCTCAAATCATGGTTTAAAGACTTCAAGATGCAGAGAATCCTCCAGCAAGTGACCTGTGCCCCACGCTGCAGAGGAAGGCGAACCTCCCCAGGGCCTCTGCCAATCTGCACTGGAGGAAAATTCCTTCCCAACCCCAAATATGGCTATCAGTTAAACCCTGAGCATGTGGGCAAGACTCACCAGCCAGACACCCAGGAAAGAATTCTCTGTAGTAACTCAGATCCCACCTCATCTAACATCCCATCATAAGTAATTGGGCATATTTACCACTAATAGTCAAAGACCAATCTCATTATACCATCCCCTCCATAAACTTATCAAGCTTAGTCTTGAAGCCAGATATGTCTTTTGCCCCCACTGCTCCCCTTGGAAGGTTGTTCCAGAACTTAACTCCTCTGATGGATAGAAACTGTCGTCTAATTTCAAGTCTAAACTTCCTGATGGCCAGTTTATATCCATTTGTTCTTGTGTTCACATTGGTACTGAGCTTAAATAATTCCCCTTTCTCCCTTGTATTTATCCCTCTGATATATTTGTAGAGAGCAATCGTATCTCCCCTCAACCTTCTTTTGGTTAGGCTAAAAAGCCAAGCTCTTTGAATCTCCTTTCATATGACAGGTTTTGCATTCCTTGGATCATCCTAGTAGCCCTTTTCTGTACCTGTTCCAGTTTGAATTCATCCTTCTTAAACATGGGAGACCAGAACTGCACACAGTATTCCCGATGAGGTCTCACTAGTGCCTTGTATAATGGTACTAACACCTCCTTATCACTACAGGAAATACCTTGCCTGATGCATCCCAAGACAGCATTAGCTTTTTTCACAGCCATATCGCATTGGCAGATCATAGTCATCCTGTGATCAACCTTCCCTCCTCCCTCCTGCCCGTGGCAATCAGCTGGTTTGCGGCATTGAAGAGGGAGGGGGAGTCTGCGCTCCGAGTCCTCACTCCTCCACCATCACTCCTGAATGCCACAAGTCAGCTGATTGCTGCAGACAGGAGGCAGGAGGAGAAGGGGGAAGGCACTGATCTGCGGGGTCTGCTGGTGGCCAGAACGCGCCGGTGGGGAGGCTTAGGGCAGCTGATAGGGGGGCTGCCAGCTGTGGACAAAGCAGGCAGCCAAACGACTTTATAGAGAAGCATTGCACAACTTTCAATGGAGCATGTTTTGTAATTGAGCAGGGACATACGATTGAAACAACGTTAAATGAAAGGCTGTTAAGTGGGGAGTTACTGTATTAGCAAAAGGAGGAGAAAGGTCAATTGCGGCATTATCAGCCTGGCAAAATGAGGAATGGTGCCAGATATTCCCCTTGGTCTGGACTCAAAAGAAAACAGGCTGTGGTAAAATCAATGCCTGTGTAAAAATTGTTGCGGATTTAGTGCCTCCCCAAAAACAATATTCTTATCCAAAGGAGGCAGAGGCCCAGTTGGTACAAACTATCCAGGAGCTGGAATAGCAGGGAGGAATCTGAAAAACAAATTCATCCTTCAGCTCCCCTGTGTGGTCGGTACGAAAAGCAGACAGACAGTCCTGGCACCTAACAACTGCCTACAGAAGGATTAACACAGATACAATACCAATGGCTCCTATTGTGGCTGACATGACACAGGTTATACAAAAGGTCCAAGCCACATCAAAATATTTTTCAGTAATTGATTTATCCAATTGTTTCTTTGCTATTCCCCTAAACCCCGAATCACAGGATCGGTTTGCCTTTACAATAAAAGAACATCAGTGGACTTTTTGTCGATTGCCCCAAGGGTATCACAGCAGTCTGGCAATCACACACCGGCAAATGATAGATATGCTGGATAGATTGAGTCTGCAAGATTGACCATTTGTGTTTTTGTATTTGGATGATATTTTAGTCTTTGAGGAAACTGAGGCACAGACTCAGATGATAACTGAAAAAGTGTTAGCATTAATCCTGTAAAACCAGGATTTAGGGGAGCCTTGGATAAGGATCGATTGGTGCAGCCCAAGGTCACATATTTGGGTATAATTATTGGAAAGAAGGAAGGCAAATAGACCAGTGCAAGATGAGAGCCCTACTAGGAATGCCAACTCCCACTGACGCCCACTCCTTGAGAGTGCTATTGGAAGGCTTTAACTTTCTCAGATCACACATTGACAAGTATCCTGAAACAACGCACCCTTTGTGGCAATTACTAAAGACAAAGGCAAATTGGGAGTGGGGAGTAGAGCAGGATGCTGCTTTAAGGCTTTTAAAGCAAAAGGCTTCACAGCTCCAGCACTGCGTTTTCCCGATGAGTCACAGCCTTTTGTTATTCGATTATCTGCCAGACAATATGGTCTTGGTTGCCACACTATTACAAAATAATGAGGATGGAAAACTAGTTCCAGTAGCATATGAATCCTGGAAGCTACAAGGAGCTGAGATAAATATTGATCCCTGGGAATGCGAATGCCTGGCAGCCGTCTGGGCAGTGCAATCTTTTGAATCAATCACAGGAATAGCTCCAGTCACTATTCAAAGCACCCAAACTAAAGTAAAATACATTTTGTCAGGAAAACTGATGGGAAGGAAAGTCTCTAATACTTGAATGGCACAATGGACGCTGATTTTAATTAACAGAGGGGTAACCACGGAAACTCTATCTAAAACAGATATGTTAACACATGCTTTAATTGAAAAAGGAAACCAGCACGACTGTCCAGAGTTTACTCTGGAACAGAGAATTGCTGTATGGAGGCACCCCCACTAGAAGAATTGGATACGATAGGACAAGAGAAGCATATTTGATTCACTGATGGAAGTGCAATGGTAATAAATGGGAAAAGGTGTGTAAAATATGTAGCAACCAATTTAGATAAGGAGATTATTCAGGGAGAGCTGGACCACAGGTCAGCCCAACATGCTGAATAACGTGCAATTTATCAGGTTCTGAAACAATATGAGAACTCCCCATGGCCAGTGTATATTTACGCCGACAGTGATTTTTGCATAAAGAGAATTCAGTTTTGGATGCAGGACTGGAAAAGAAATGGGTGGAAGGAGGAGGATGGTAAAATTATTGCACACTTAGATGAGTGGGAATGGATTTACCAGTGAGTAACAGAATCCTAAGCAATTGAAAATCAGGCATGTGAAAGCCCACAACAAGGGAACAGGCAAGGAAGCCATTTGGAATAATCGGGTGGATACAATAGCCCGACAACACAGTATAGCAACTGTAACTAGAAGCCAAGCTGAAAGTACCCCTAGTGATGTCCCCGAACCAATGTACGCTGCTATAAATCACCGAATTCCAGGAAAAGTGGAAAGGCAAGAACAGATTAATGTAGCCCATTAGTACATGCAGGAGGGGGTAAAAGGAACCTTAAATAGGTTAAGACAAGTTACAGAATGGAAAAAGATGGAAGATGATAGAACGTGGGTAAGGAATTGCATTTGGTGTGCACAGGATAGAGCATGACCCCCTCACTTTGCACCAACGGAGGCTCGGGCCCTGGCATAGGGTTCAGATTGATTTTTGTGACAAGTTACCAAGAAGTAAAGATATATGTTAGTAATAATTGATTCCTTTTCAGGATGGGTAGAAACATTTCCCACTAAAAGTAATAGCACCAAGGCGGTAGTTAAGAAGTTTTTTAATGAGGTGGTGTGGTGTGTAGATGTGGTAGGCATGAGTCAACAGTGTGCCCTTGTTGCCAAGAAGGCTAACAGCATTTTGGGCTGTATAAGTAGGGGCATTGCCAGGAGATCGAGGGACGTTATCATTCCCCTCTGTTCGACATTGGTGAGGCCTCATCTGGAGTACTGTGTCCAGTTTTGGGCCCCACACTACAAGAAGAAGATGGAAACATTGGAAAGAGTCCAGGGGAGGGCAACAAAAATGATTAGGGGCCTGGAGCACATGACTTATGAGGAGAGGCTGAGGGAACTGGGATTGTTTAGTCTGCAGAAGAGAAGAATGAGGGGGGGGATTTGATAGCTGCATTCACTACCTGAAAGGGGGTTCCAAAGAGGATGGATCTAGATTGTTCTCAGTGGTACCTGATGACAGAACAAGGAGCAATGGTCTCAAGTTGCAGTGGGGGAGGTTTAGGTTGGATATTAGGAAAAACTTTTTCACTAGGAGAGTGGGGAAGCACTGGAATGGATTACCTAGGGAGGTGGTGGAATCTCCTTCCTTAGAGGTTTTTAAGGTCAGGCTTGACAAAGCCCTGACTGGGATGATTTAGTTGGGAATTGGTCCTGCTTTGAGCAGGGGGTTGGACTAGATGACCTCCTGAGGTCCCTTCCAACCCTGATATTCTATGATTCAGTGATTCTACCCCTGTAACAACAGATTCTGATAATGGGGTGGGGGCTTCGTTAGAGAATTTTTTACATCAGTGTTACAAGCTTTAGGAATCAAACAAAAATTTCATATATCATATAGACCCCAATCCTCGGGTCAGGTAGAGCACATGAACTGAACCATTAAGGAAGCACTATGGAAAGTAGTACATTCTATGGAAAAGATTGGCCAGATAAGCTGCCTCTCATTTTAGCAGCTATCTGCAGCAGCAACAGACTGAAAACCAAAATCTAGCCTTTCAAAATTATGTTTGGACACTCAGTGACCTTATGATTAACCCTAGCCACCTAACACAAGATCAGGGAGAAATCCCTAATGTAACACACAGTGAATATTTATAGTGTCTTAAGCAGCTGCAAGAAGACAAAACCACTCTCCAATATAGGGTCAATCAAGCTATGGAACAAATCAATTAAAAAATCCATGCACAAAAGCATACTGAAACAGCCCTCTGGGAAATAGGAGATCAAGTTGTGTACCTCAAATTGGGGAAAAGGGGTCACTCAATGGAATCAAAATGGACAGGCCCCTATTCCATAGGGGACCACCTCAGCCCAATGGTATACCACATTGAGTGAGAAAGATGGAAAATTAAAATGGGTACATGTCTCACAGATTAAACTTTTTGCATGAATAATAATGTCTTGGACTTTTTACAGGAAAGGATTCCTGGAATTCAGAACATAAGGTGCTGCTTGACTACTACTACCCTCCAAATCCATGAAATCTCAGTATAAAGGTTGGCAGTCCCTGTTCTTGGGGGCCTTTATGTCCCAGATATTCAAAAATATCTTGGGGAAGCCCACCGCAATCTCTCTCCTGGTCAAGTATCATTCCCTTCTAAATAATCAATCTTGGATCCCCATCAGGGAACCAGGAATCCTCTTAGAATGGTATGATAAAAATACAAACTGAATTTCCACTAGGAAATACCAATATTTATGCAGGGGACAGGGAAGTGGGACTTAAGGTTCACCTTGTAAACACCACAGGAGTACCAAGCCACTGGGAAATAGGGGTTAAAATAGAGGGTCGCTATGGGGATACCACCTGGAGTTCCAGCTACCCATGATTACCATATCAGTGGGATAAGCCTCTTAAGACAGGGACAATACTAACTGTCATAGTAGCGTATTGTCCAATATTGAACGGAAATTCAAACCTTTGGTCCCCAGATACGTGTACTAAGACTTGGACCAAAGATGTTACTTTCAAAAGAAGCACTCCTGTCATAAACAGATAAGTAAGAGTTAATAGAACAAAAGTACTTCATATCTCTTTTGCCTGGAAAGGGTTAACAAGAACAGTGAGCCTGGCTGTCACCTGACCAGAGCGCCAATCAGAGGACAGGATACTTTCAAATCTTGAGGGAGGGTAGTTTTTGTGCTGTGCTGTTAGAATTTGGTTGTTGTTCACTCTGGGGGCTCAGAGGGACCAGACGTGCAACCAGGTTTCTCTCCAATCTCCCTGATACAGGTTCTTATAGATTCAAAATAGTGAGTACTAGGTAGATAAAGTGATTTAGGCTTATGATTGTTTTCTTTATTTGCAAATGTGTATTTGGCTGGAAGGAGTTCAAATTTGTATTTTGCTGAAAGGATTTCAATTTGTACTTGAATACTTAGGCTGGGAGGGCATTCCCAGTGTCTATAGCTGAAAGCCCCTGTACATATTCCATCTTAAATTTACAAAGATAATTTTTACTGTTTTTTCTTTCTTTAATTAAAAGCTTTTCTTGTTTAAGAACCTAATTGTTTTATTATTCTGGTGAGACCCCAGGGGACTGGGTCTGGATTCACCAGGGAATTGGTGGGGAGAAAGGAGGGAAGGGGAAGAGAGAGGCTAAATTCTCTCTGTGTTAGGATTACTGTCTCTCTCAGGGAGAATCTGGGAGGGGAAGACAGATGGGGGGGGAAGGTGCATTTTCCTCTCTGTTTCAAGATTCAAGGAGTTTGAATCACAGTGATCTTCCAGGGTAACCCAGGGAGGGGAAGGCTGGGAGAGGCAACGGTGAAGGAAAGGATTTACTTTCCTTGTGTTAAGATCCAGAGGGTCTGGGTCTTGGGGGTCCCCGGGCAAGGTTTAGGGGGGACCAGAGCGTACCAGGCACTGTAATTCCTGGTTGGTGGCAGCGCTACAGGTTCTAAGCTGGTAATTGAGCTTAGAGGAATTCATGCTGGTACCCCATCTTTTGGACGCTAAGGGTCAGAGTGGGAAATTATACCATGACAACTCTGATCAGGATAAAGAAACCCAGACTGTTTGTAACTAGAGTGGCCCCATAAAGCTCCTCCTGAATCCTTTGTTAGCAGAAATTAAAATTAATATGGATTGGACCCAGCCGAATGTGCCAAGAGTGGAACTAAACTGTTTGCCCTACTCTCTTCCTATTTTAAAAGCCTGGATGAAAACCTACCAAAGGCCCTATGGTCAGACCAAACAAGATATAGCAGACACTGTATTAGGAGGGGTTGGTTTTGGAACAGGGATTATGAATATGGTACATTTAGAGATAATCAGAAATAAATTGAGCACTTTATCACAATTACAGGAGAGTCTCATACACAAGCAGGCAGATGCTAATGTGGATTTAGTACAAATAGGCCTGGGCAATCTGAAAGCGACATGGAGTCTGTGGAAATGGTTAAACACCACCACCTGGCTGCTGTACAAGGAACAGCTGGAATTGGGAAACAAATCTGCCTTAGCCATGGGGTGCACTGAGATGCAAATTCTTAGTTTAGTATCACTAGAACATGAAATGTTCTGGGTAATATCAGGAAATGTTAAAGTACTGGAACACCTTTTAAAAGAATGGAAAAAATCTTAGGATGGGAGGGATAGTTCAGTGGTTTGAGCATTGCCTTGCTATACCCAAGGTTGTGAGTTCAATCCTTGAGGAGGGCATTTAGGCAACTGGGGTGAAAATCTGTCTGGGGATTAGTCCTGCTTTGAGCAAGGGGTTGGACTAGATACCTCCTGAGGTCCCTTCCAATTCTATGATGCCTATAAGCATGAATGGATACAATATGTCTCCAGCATGATTAAGTCTGAACTCCTACTAGGAGAAATTATTGTCAAAATTGCCCATCAGCAATCTATGGAGAAAGAGCTATGGAAAGTCAGTCCACTACCAAAATTAACCATGGTATCTTTCTGGTTACCTCTCATTATGGGTCAGTGGGACGGGAAAGAGAAAAGACTATTGGATATGCGACAGTGTACAAAATGGGACCATTTCAAATGGGTCTGCCTCCCCCTGCCTGCCACCACAGAACCATGCAGTAGGGATAGATCATTAGACACATGCGTTTGGGATGAACTGGAAAATGTAACCAGTGTTTTATGTAATGGACTATGTGTATGTGTTCTATCCTGGGAAACAGTATTTTGGATACAATATTTTGGATATGCAGTGCTAGCATTTTATACACCAATGACCACACTTATTACCTTCCTAAGCTAGAGAAAGCCCAAAGTACCATGATTGTTCCCTTAGTTAACTTCTCCATGTCCCTCGGTTTGGATTGGCAGGAATTAGTTGATTATCTGCTTCTAGAAGCAAAACTAACTCAGTTTTTGCAAGAAAACCAAAAGGATGTGGGAAAGCGATTTCTCCAAATAACACATGTAAATGGAGATATGATTAAAATTGCTAATTCTGAAAAAGAACTTACTGCATATCGTTGGTATGATGTTTTTACAGGCTGGTTGCACCTCCCACCTCATAGGTGAACACCCTAACTATTGGGATAAAAATTACAAAGGGAAGGACCACCACCTCCTCCTACAGTGGTTGCGTTGCGATCGACACCTAAGCTGTGATAATACCAGCCAGACCTGCACATCTATGGGGAATAATTTCTGCTACCATAGTGAAGAAGGGAAGAGTCATCACTGGGCCTGCCATGGATCTCCTTGGGGATAGGTGATGATCATAATGTCCTTGCGCATCTGCAGCCATAGATCAGTGCATGGGCCCATCCCTGTGGTGACCTCACCCTTTCATGTCAATCAAACACTACTGTGAATCAACACCACCTTTGGTGTTACTGGGATATTTTCTAGGTGGGTGGCTGTGACATACCGGGGCCCAAACCAGACTAATCGGCAGCTGTGTCACACCTGCCTGCAGCCTTGGAATGCCTTGCTGAAGTGGCTTCCACCTGGGCCAATCACAAACAACCGTCTAGTATGCAAATCAAACCCTGAGCATGTGTGTGTAACTGCAGCCTGGCCAGGAATAGTTGGGTTACACTCAGCTCTCACCACCCTTGGTTATACTGCAGGGTGACTCCAACACACTTCCCAGTCTTTGCTTCCCTCCAGAAATGTATGTCCTGTGCTGCCCAATCCTCTCCTGGACAATACATTTACATTGTCCATTATTTCTTTAATAGCACTAATATGCATACAATTTAGCTTCTCAGACACTTCTATTTAAACACACTGGATTAGATAAAACAATAAAACAAAGTTTTTAACTACAAAGATAGATTTCCAGTGAGTGCAAATAAGGAGGCATAGACATCAGACATGGTTACAAGAAAAATAAAGCTGGAGTGCAACTTGTGCCTAAGTTAACAAACAATGTGAAATTCAAAGCAAATGTATTATCTTTCTGACCAAACTTCTTAGTTCAGGACACCTTTCCCCAGTTCAATGGCTGCTTCCTTTGTCCCTTCACATGCAGTTACTCAACGGGCAGAGAGAGAGAGAGGGAGAGTGAGTGGTGTCTTTTATAATCCGATCCTCCTTTTGAGAAACATTTCCACCTGATTACCTGGAGACAAAATGTCTATGTGCAAGGATGTTTCCTTGCTGCTTTTTCCTCACCTTTTTGTTCTTCTTTGGTTTCTATTCCTGCTGATAACTCTGTTACTGCTTAAATACAAAATTAAGCAGCACAACATTTCTTTGTTAAGATAGACCTGTTTGCCCAACCTCAGTTTGAAACGTAATAATAAGAACTAAAGAACATAAGAACTGCCATCCTTGGTCAGACCAAGTCCATCTAGCCCAGTATCCTGTCTTCCAACAGTGGCCAATGCCAGGTGCCCCCAGAGGGACATGAACAGAACAGGGACTCAGCAGTGATCCATTCCCTGTCGCTCATTTCCAGCTTCTGGCAAACAGAGGACAGGGACACCATCTCTGGCCATCCTGGCTAATAGCCATTGATGGACCTGTCCTCCATGAATTTATTTAGTTCTTTTTTTAACCCTGTTATGGTCTTGGCCTTCACAACATCCTCTGGCAAGGGGTTCCACAAGTGGCTGTTCATTGTGGGAAAACATACTTCTTTTTTTGTTTTAAACTGCTGCCTATTATTTTCATTTGGTGGCCCCTAGTTCTTATGTTATGAGAAGGGAGTAAACAACACTTCCTTATTTACTTTCTCCACACCAGTCATGATTCTATAGACCTCTATAGTCTATAGACCCCTTAGTCATCTATTTTCCAAGCTAGAAAGTCCCAGTCTTATTAATCTCTCCTCATACAGAAGCTGTTCCATTGCCCTAATCATTTTTGTTGCCCTTTTCTGAACCTTTTCCAATTCCAATATATCTTTTTTGAGATGGGGCAACCACATTCTGCATGCAGTATTCAGGGTGGGGCCTACCATGGATTTATATAGAGGCAATATAATGGTTTCTGTCTTATTATTCTATCCCTTTCTATGATTCTATCATTTTGTTCCCTTTTTTGACTGCCACTGTACATTGGATGGATGTTTTCAGAAAAGACCATACAATGTAATCTTATAACTTCACATGCCACACATATTTTATCAGAACAATACTGATCAGCAAATTATGAGTTTTCAAATGATACATTATAAGGCATACGTTAAAAGTGATTTCCATTAAGTTTTAGCATTTATGGGGGAGAGGTATTGGATAACATTAAGGCCAGATCTTCGCTCTTTGATATAGTTTTGGCTTTTCAGAGTACTGCCATGACATCATAGTAGCAAGCAGCACTAGGTTTGGTGGGGGTGCTAGGTATTTTGAAGGATAAAGATCTTATTTTTCAAGCTCTTTAAGGTAGGAATCTCTCTGCAAACCCCAAAGCTATGTGTTATTGTCCTGCAGAGCATGGAAGAATGTAATGGGTCAGTCTACTCTGAGTTTTTGAGTTGGTGACACACACAATGTGAAACCAGGAGAACTTTGCCTGTTTCTACAGGGCTCTGCTGCACTTGCACTGCATGGGTCCTAAACACTCATTTAAATACCCATCACCAACCACTTGGTGTTTTACTTCCCTTCGTATTTTCAGTGTTGTCACTTGTTTGTGTTTGGCTTTGTTTTGTTATTTGTGTTGCTTTATTACTTATTTTTACTGTTCTCTCTGTGTGGAATATTATTCAAATTAAGAGTTGACATTGGAGAGAAATCGTATAATCCTGAGTCAATGCCTTTACCTCTCTTTCCAGTGGCATAAAATATTATATTAATATTTGGGGTGAGAGCATTTCTAGTTGACTCATACATTTATTTAGCATCTTAAAGCTGTGCTGTGTGTGCAGATAATATGCATGCAAGAGGAATAGTTTTGTGAACTGCAAAAGTCCGGTGCATGCTAGTATTTTGCCAGATGCTTCATTTTTTGAGAGCAGCTTTCCCTGAAGATTTAGTGGTCTGTGGTAGGAGTTGGTTATTTAATTGGCCCTCTGGTGCATATATTTTATGCTTTCACTTAATGATCATGATGACTTTGTTTTATTTATGTAGCTGTTTTCTGTATACAACATTTTGCTGTGTTTACTAGCTTGAGTTGTTAGAAAGGATGGTAAAATACATGTATTCCAAGGGCAGTGTTAATTTTCTTTTTATTTGGTTTCATATTAAATAAGCATCTTAATCAGTGCACCTTGTTAATTATCCCTTGTTTTAATATTCTTTCTTCTTCCTCCATACCTATGAACTTTTAAAAATATATATTAAATCTAGTTTAGTATGCAGAATAAATGACCTCGATATTTGTGCTGCACGTAACGTTCAATCTGAACATGGATTTCCTGTTTTACAGAGAAGCACCAAATTAACAAATGGAGGGCAGATGGCAGTGGTCTCCTCCTGAGCTCCTCTGGTCATCATGTGGTCTCCATCAAGCACAATGCATGAACCTATCCTTCCTACTTTGGGGAGTAACCTAGCAAGGGAAGGACATAGAATACCAGGGTGATTGGCATGCAATAGATAGATATATAGATAGATAATCTGGAGAACTCTTACATGTCTTACAAGTTTTATATTTCACGTATTGGGATTGGGACAATGAGTTGATTCTGAAACAATCAGTATGTTTCAGGTGTATCTAACATTCTGTTCCTTTGATTCCAGACTTATTGCTAAGACTGGTTGAAATTTTTTTTGAGAAGTTTTTTTGATTGGAAATTGGATTTTCAATTGAACTATTTTTTCCATGAAATTATCTTTTCCCTGGAAATTATAAGAATTCCATCAAAAAGACCAAACACCCCTCCTCCCTAAACCGTGGCTGTGGGACTCTGGTGATGTTCCAGGGCAGTTCAGCAAGAGGAGAGACCATCATGGGTCATTGGGGATGTAGTCCAGCCTAGGAGTCTGGTCCATTTAAGAGATTGGTGGTGTGTGGTATCTGATGCACCCCCCGTGGTATTTCCAAGGAGAAAGGCTTTCAGTCTCCACGAACAAATCCCCTTTGTGGATCAGTTCTATGCAGTACCCAGCTTGCACTGAAAACAGTAGGATGAAATATACCCCTAACCTCATACTCTGGTAGAAATTGCATCATTTAATAATACAGTAGGAAAGAGTGGGCCGAATTAATTCCCTGGGCATGAGATACACCAAGGTGGCTTTCGTTCACTGAACCCATTAATTAGTTGTTATAGTTCTCTGAGCTCAGATATTCCCAGTTGCTTGAGGAATCATGTCCCATAGATCACAAATCTCACTATAAAACTTCCTGAATGCTCCCAACTGGCAGTTTCTGATAATGAGGAAACGTCAATACATCTCTCTCTCTCTTCTCAGCAGGTACGTGCGATTGTCCTGAATTACAGTCTCAGAAACATGCAGACATGATGATGTTCAGCAGGTATTGAACTGAAGACCTCCAGCATTAAAAGCCTAAGTCCCAACTTCTACCCCTTCGGCTAAGCAAGTGACTTCCTTGCTTGGAAAAATAGCTAGTTACATATTTCCTGAAGCCGGTGCTTTCCATTGTGTCTCTGGGTTTTCATACAGGCTAAAGTAAATGCCAAAAAGCTTACTTAGCACAGTAAGCAACTTTGCCCCAACTGGACATGGCAAGCCACAGAGCTCACCTTGCCCAAAGAGGGTGGAAAGATTGACACTCCGTTACTCATCCTTTCTTTAGCTAACAAATAATCTCTTCAGACTGAGATGGTTTTCACCCTGATTGTCTTACAGCAGAGTCACAAGTCACTGTTTGCTGGTCACATTAGTGAACAGGAGTGTCCCTGTGTGAGGTTTGATTAACCTGCATGTTGTATTTATGCAGCGTGTATTTTATCGAACAACTGAAATGACCAGCTGTGAACATCTGGCTCTGTGGACTAAGCCCTTCCCTGAACGAGTACTGATGTCCATTGAGAAACTGATCTCTATTTATCTTCAATTACTTCATTATAGAGAAGGGACAGGTTTTCCACCTGCAGCTGTCTGATCTGTGTTCAGAGGAGATGGAAAAAGGAAATCACTTGGAGGCGACTAAGTTCATTCTCTCAGGACTGACAGATCGTCAGGAGCTGCAGGTTCCCCTGTTTGTGGTGTTCCTACTGATTTATGGTATCACCATGGTGGGGAATGGGGGGATGATCTTGTTAATCACCATTGACCCCCAACTCCACACCTCATGTACTTTTTCCTCAGTAATTTGTTTTTCTGTGACCTTTGCTTATCCTCAATAATTTCCCCTAAGATGCTGCTGAATTTCTTAGCACAGAGGAAAAGCATTTCTTACTCTGCCTGAACTGTGCAAATGTCTCTCTTTGTCGCTTTTTCAGATGTTGAGTGTCTCTTGCTGGCTGGAATGGCATATGACCGTTATGTGGCCATCTGTAACCCACTGCTCTATACGGTCACCATGTCCAGGCAGCTTTGTAAACAGCTGGTGGCTGGGGTGTATGCTGGGGGGGTGGTGGATTCAATGATACACACATTGCTTACATTTCGGCTGTCATTCTGCAGCTCCAACATCATCAATCATTTCTTCTGTGACATCCCCCCACTGTTGTTGCTCTCCTGCTCTGACACCTGCATCAATGAGATTGGGGTGTATGCTATGGGATTGGTGGATTCAATGATATATGTGTATTTTACATTTTGGCTGTCATTCTGCAGCTCCAACATCATCAATCATTTCTTCTGTGACATCCCCCCACTGCTGGCGCTCTCCTGTTCTGATACTCTCATCAATGAGATTGTGATGTTTACTTTAGTGTGCTGCATTATAGTGAGCAGCCTTGTAACTGTCCTCCTCTCCTATGTCTATATCACCTCCACTATCCTGCAGATCCGCTCTGCCGAGGGCCGGTGCAAAACCTTCTCCACCTGCACTTTCCACTTGACTGCTGTGGTCCTGCTTTTTGGCACCTTCCTCTTCATGTATTTACGTCCCACTTCCAGCTATTCCATGGACATGGACAAAGTGGCCTCAGTGTTTTACACGCTGGTGATCCCCATGCTGAACCCCCTCATCTACAGCCTGAGGAACATGGAGGTGAAGGATGCCCTAAGGAGAGCAATGAATAAACTCCTAACCAATTCCTGAATCTGTTTAACTCTTTACTGGTTTAGTGATGGAGAGTGGGAACAGGTGAATTCAATTTCCAGCCCATTGCAATGTAATTTTGCAGAGTCCTTGATTGTATTGTTCATCATTGTACTGTTATTATTATTAATTTGTGTGTATTCCCACAAGGTCTGCACGCCCCAACTGAGATCAGTGGACAAATCACAAGAAGAATCACCGGTCCAGAAAGAGAGAATGATTTTATAAGCTGGTGGCTAAGGGCACCTACTAGAGGGTGAGATGCACAACTTCATGTCTCTGCTCCAGTGGTTATTTAATTAGTTATCCGCAATAGAACAACTTTGAAAGGAGAGATTGTGAGCAGTCAGATTGCAATAGCACATCGTGCAGGGGCATATCCATGTGCATAGTGTGACAGGTTTGGTCACAGAGAACCCTATTGGTCTGTCACCTAATGTGTTGAAATTACCTCTGATCCTGTTTTCCCTGCCAGCCTGGGCCTCCAGAACCCTGCCTTGCTGAGCCAGACATACTAGGCTGCTGGAACACAGTTAAAGGGTCTGGACCACCCCCCCTAAAACTGCAGGTCTACACTGAAACCAGCTCAGCAAGGTACCTGTCTCCAGCATGCAGACATCCCGCTCCCAATGAGATTTAAATCTCAAACAAGTCTATTTTAGTCTATATAAAGCTTATAGAGGGGTAAAATAATAAATATTTGCCCTCTATATCACTGCACGAGAACTATGCACAATTGTTTGGCCCCCGGCCCCCTGTAACAATTACTTACACTGAGTTTATAACTCATTTTTGTAATCAAAGTTATGAATATTGGTTATGTACTTGTTTAATTTTAAATAGCCTCAGTGAAGCAGTTGATCAGTTTCGTGAGAAAAGACTATTCCCAGTAAGTGCCCCGTTAAGAAACACTTAAGCCAACAGTGAACTTGGAGACACCCATCCACATGTCAGCTTTCCTAGGAATGGACTTGGCTGGTAAGGAATTGAGTCATGCATGGACATGTGACTTGCCCATGTGACTCCAAAACTCTGTCTTGGAGTTGAGATTCCACACAGGGGGAGGGAGAGGTGTCCACCCACAAGAGAAACTCTATTTAAACTCTTTGGAGACCCTCCATTTTGTCTTCAGCTGGCTCAAGAGATATCCTTTGCAGGTGGAGAGGCTACCTGAAAGAAACTAGTACAAAGGACAGTAACTACAAGGAGTGTGAGTGATTGCTGGACCCAGACTAGAAGGAGACTAGTCTGAAAAAGGGACAAAGCTCTTAGGAGTATTTTTAACACTTTGTGAATAGTATCAGGTCAATCCATATGGTATTGTTTTTGACAATAAATTATTAGTCCAGAAGAAATTCACCAATTTTTAGACACCTTTAAGTAATTTCCCAGCATTGGGACACAAAGCGACATTTGGAGAGGTGACCAACAAATAAAGTGTAATACATTCACCTCAGTTTTTGTATCATATTAAAAAGGCCTCAGGGGAGAGCCAGCAATCCAGACTAGATGATGCTCTGGCCCTCAGTATTCCATTTTGAGAAGGAAAGACAGTGTCACAACATTAATTGCATGTGCTACGCACGCCTCTTGTTCTGGGAGCAAAGATGTTCCGGGAATCAAATCTCAAAGTCATTCCAGGAGGCAGCTCCAGAAGTGTTAAGGGTAACATTGGCATGGTTAAAGAAGAGGGAAAGATTGAACTTTAAGGCTGATTTTAGGGTTCTGAGCAGGTACTGCTACTGTACTCAACTCATGGTAAGTGAAAGGAGGAAAAACAAAGAGGTACCACCAAGACATGAGCAAACAAGTCAGTTTCAGAGCACTTCAGTCTTTAATTGAAATGCCAGAGAGCCATTCATTGGAAGGGAAGATAGGAATTATCCTGCGAGGAGAAATTTCAACTTTTCTGAACATATTTACCTCTCAGAAGAAGGAAAGGGAGGGAGAAAAGTGACTAGAAAAGGAGAGAAAAATAGTTTTAAGAGGAAGTGGGAAAACTCCCTCATCGATTCAGGGACTGTCTATACTAAAGCCATTACATTGACTCAGCTCTGGTGTGCAGCAGCGCCATCGTGTAGTGGGCACTCTGTGTGTGTAATTTTGGTGTGCAGTGGGCACTGTGTGTGTGTGTGTGTAGTGGGCACTATATGTGTGTATGTGGTGTGGGGTACAATGGAGCTGAATGTCAAGTGTAGGCAGGTGCATGTCCCTTGCCCTGCCCAGTACTCAGGCTGACACCCCGCCCCTCCTCCCAGTGCAGGGCTCCTTGTGAGATTATAGAATTGTAGGACTGGAGGAGACCTTGAGAGGTCATCTATTCCAGTGGTTCTGATCAGTAACAGAGAGAGCAAAGTAATCTGTCCTACAAAATAAAACAAAACACGCAAGTCTAAGCTTAATACAGTAAAAACTAAATGCAGGTAAATCTCACAATCAGAGATGTTCCAATAAGCTTCTTTCACAGACTAGACTTCCTCCTAATCTGGGTCCATCAATCACTCACACACCTGTAGTTACTGTCCTTTGTTCCAGTTTCTTTCAGGCATCTCCTTGGGGTGGAGAGGCTATTTTTTGTGCCAGCTGAAGACAAAATGGAGTGGTCTCCCAGGGGCTTAAAAAGACATTCATTTGTGGGTGGGAACCCCTTCCCCTCTCCTCTGCAGAATCCAGCTCCAAGATGAAGTTTTGGGCAAGTCACATGGGCAAGTCACATGTCCATGCACGAGTCATTTCCTTGCAGGCTGATGCCACATTCCCAGAAAAGCTCAGATGTGGATTGGCATCTCTCAAATTTCATTGTTAGCTTAAGCGTTTCTTGATTGGACAGTTACTGAGAACAGTCTTTTCTCAAGAAGCTAACCAAATGTTTCACTGAGGCTACTTAAATTCAAACAAATACATAGCCAATATTCATAACTTTGAATATAAAAATGATACATGGATGCAAATATGATGACTATATCCAGTAAATTGTAACCTTTGCAGAGATATGTTACATGGCCTATCTAGCGTAAACCATATTCCAGTTATGTCATATTTACAGTTATAAGCATACTTCCATAAAGCATTATGGGTGCAACGTCACATTCTGTTTCATGGACTATAAGTTATAGGAAACAAATACAATTAATAAAAGAATAATGGGAACAAAGCTGGCATGCTCGGAGACATTTTGTGGAAGGATCTGCGGAGATACTGTAGAGATCATCAGTGTTAACCACCAGTTTGGGGAATATCCTACTTTTTGGAGTCCGCCCTGACCTTGGCATTTTCAGAGAGGACTGCCCAAGGCACCTTTGGGTCACAAAAGGCACAGAAGCCAGGAGGAGGAGTTATGAGTTCCTAGAGGAAGTAGGAGCATAGTGTTTCCTGGGAGGAGACCTGGAGTGACAGACTTGGGAGTTTCTGAATACAGAGATTTCTGGCTGTTGGTTGCTTCTACTGGTGTTCAGGGAAGCAGGATTTTGTGTACATTGTTTGTAATTCCTCCCCCATGGATTATACAAAGGAATAGAACTGACTTGGATGATCAATTTTTCCTTCTAATACAATCAACCCTGCATTGCCTCAGAGGTTGGCACCACTTCAGAGAAGGGGGCACCAACATGCCCCAGAGTATTAGGCTTCAGGCCTATATGGTAGTATCTATGTGATAGCCCTAATGTAAAGATTATTAAACTTTATGCCTAGACGGCAGTAATTTTGTATCATTGCTCATCTAAAGATTATTATGCCATATGCCTCCATGGCACTACCTGAATGCCATTGCTCATCTCAGTATTATTAGACCATATGCCTTCCAGGCAATACCTGTGTAGCATTATGCACCCAAAGTCCTAATTGGCATTTCCCATGGGTTATTGCTCGCCTGCAAGGTATATCTATAGAATGTAACTTGGGAGGCATGAGGAGCTAGCCACCATAACTACATGCCTAGCATTTTGGATTGATGTGTACTTGCGGTGGCTACCCCCTTCGGCTGCTTGTGCCACTCCAACTACACTGGAATTACCGGTGAAACATGCTGACCTAAAGATTCTCGGGTCACAAACCAACCTGGTAATATCTATGAGGTGTTACTGCTTATGTAAAAACTATTAGGCCATAATCCTGCATAGAAGCCTCTGTCAGGTTTGGCCCACCTAAAGGGTAGGAGACCTGAAGCCTAGATGGCAGCACCTGTGTGGTTTTGCTCACAGAATGAACAGTCCTTGTTATGGCTCAAGTGCTTATTAAGGGCAAAATTGATGGCGTTAAAAATGGTGCCAAAATGACAGTCTCATTTGCACATTTGTTTATATTTTTGTCACTGAGCCAAGTTTATCTAAGAGGCGGCTCTGCCGGGTTCATCTGGAGTTACGCTGGGAGTGATTATGGCCCACAGTTTTTACTACAAAGTACTTTTTATGTTGAAGTTTCTTACATATTTGAATGTCGTTTATTATAAAATCAAATTCACTCACGTTGTCTACTCAAAACCTTGTCCCTAGTTTGCGTATCTCTCAGTGCTCCCTCCTAGCCAGAGGCTTTAGTGCCACAACCAAGGATAAAACCGTATTGTCAATTGTTCTGTCAGGCGAAGTGAGCTGTACGAGTCCCATACAAGAGGATGTATGAAGGGCAGGAGTGCTCAGAGTGATGAAATAGCCTGGGCAGTGTGACAGATGTTAGACAGTCTTATCTTTGCCAAACATGCCTCTACATTTATTCTCCACGGTATGAGAACTGTGGGCCAGATTCATCAGATTGCTCTGGCCGTTTTGTGCTCTTCTAGCAAAGCTAAGTTTTTAGAAACCTAGTTTAGTTAAGCCTAAGGCCTTGTCTAGACTTGCAGATATAGAGTGCCAGGAGTTAAAGCAGCCCTCAGAGACAGCAACAGGGAAAGCACTGACGTGTGTTCAAACTGACAGCTGCAAGCGCAGTGGCGTGGCCACATTTGCTGCACTTGCAGTGGCATTCGAAGTGGTGCATTATGGGCAGCTATCCCACAAAGCACCTCTTCCCATTCTGGCACTGAGGCTAGTGGGAAGTGGAGGGGGGCGCAGGGCATCCTGGATTCTGTTCCACTGCCCCGTGGTGCATCACTTCACATCCCAGCAATCCCTGTACTTCTGTCCACATTTGGTGCCATCTTTCAGTGGTTTTTGTGCTGCAGGCTTTGTCTTCCCTTTCGATCTGCAGGAATGGATCCTGAACTGCTGATCAATATGCTGATGGGTCTCGCCAGCATGTCACAAATTGCAGTCGAGTTACTCCTTAAGCTACAAAGTGATAGTGAGGAGTTTGACAAGGATGTCAACTCCCATGACGCATACGACACGAGATTGCTTGTGGCACTTATGGACATGCTCACCACTGTGGAACCCCGCTTTGAGGCTTGGGAAATAAGAACTGAGTGATGGGATCACATCGTCATGCAAGTCTGGGATGACAAGCAGTGGCTGCAGGACTTTCGGGTGAGGAAAGACACTTTTATGGGACTGTGCACTCAGCTCGCCCCCATCCTGCGGTGCAAGGACACGAGACTGAGAGATGGCCTGCCAGTGGAGAAGTGCATAGTGATTGCAATCTGGAAGTTGACAACTGCAGACAGCTACTGATCAGTCACTAACCAGTTCAGAGTGGGCAAGTCAACCACTGGAATTGTGTTGATTCTGGACCATTAATCGCATCCTGCTCAGAAGAACTGTGACTCTGGGGAACATGCATGACATTGTGGCTGGCTTTGCACAAATGGGTTTCCCTGACTGTGGAGAGGTGATAGATGGCATGCATATTCTCATTTTGGCACCAGACCTCTAGCCTTTGAGTACATAAATCGGAAGGTGTATTTCTCTATGGTTCTCCAGGTGCTTGTGGATCACCATGGGCTTTTCACAGACATTAACACAGGCTGGTCTGGAAAGGTGCATGACGCACGCATCTTTTGGAACACAGGGCTTTTCAGGAAGCTGCAAGCTGGGACTTTCTTCCCAGACCAGAAGATCTCTGTAGGAGAAGTCAAAATGCCCATTGTGATCCTTAGAGACCTCACCAACCCTTTAATGCTATGGCTCATGAAACCATACACAGGGAGCCTTGACAGCAGCAAGGAGCGGTTCAGCAAAGGCTGAGTTGGTGGCGAATGGCTGTTGAGTGCTTTCGGCTGTTTAAAGGCCCGCTGGCACTGTCTGTATGGGAAGTTGGACCTGGCCGGAGACAACATCCCCACGGTTATAGCCATGTGCTGAACCCTCCATAACATTTGTGAAGGGAAGGGAGAAAGCTTCACTCAGGCATGGACAATTGAGGTTCAACACCTGGAGGCTGAATTTGAACAGCCAGAGAGCAGGGCTATTAGAGGGGCCCAGCATGGGGCCATAAGGATTAGGGATGCCTTGAGGGAGCAATTCGATGCTGAAAGCCACGAGTAACATTTGGTGCCCTGCACAGGAATGAAATGAAGTGTTTCCAATGCTACTAGGCATCTGTGCTTGCTGTGTATGATGCACTGATGAGCAGTGCCTATTGCTTTCCTGGGCTACTGTATCTTTTACTTAATGCAATAAAGAATGTTTCCCAAACCAAAAAATTCATTTATTGAAAAGAAACACAACTGCTGGAGAAACACATATGGCATGACACATCTGTGCTGTGTGGGAGGAAGAAAGGGGGTGGCGTGGGGAACGGGCCAATCACAGATTTGCGTATGTCCTTAGCATAGTAAACCTTCCCGTCTGGAGTGCCGTGCAATGAGTGCTGCACTTCAGGCTGGCTAAAATGCATGGCGATGGGGGTTGAGTGCAGTGGGTAAGGGTTGTTGTTTGAGGGCTGGGCAGTAAAACTAAAGGTGTTGGAGGCAGCTGGTGGTGATAAGAAACCGGATGTTGGGGAAAGTATGTTGATGGTGACATGGGGGTGCAAGGGAAAGAGTTTTGGGACAAGGCCCTGCAAGGGGGGGGGAGGCGCGGATCTGTTCATATGCCAGGGCTATGAGCGCCTGCCTCAAGTTCGCTTGGGCTCATGATGATTAGGAGCCGCTCCGTCGGTTCCTTGCCGGCGAGCCGCATTTTGCTGGCAGACCCTCCTTTCGCTCCAGCCACATCCTGCACTTTTTGATTTTCAGTAAGGGACTGCTGCATGATTCATGCAGAAGGTCCTCCTTGCTTCTTTACGGCCCTCCCTGAGGCTGCACAGCCTTTCTGCCCTTGATTACAAGGATGGCTGGGATCTCAAGTTTGCACCTGTAAAGCCAAAATGCAACATTTTACAGAGGCAGCATTGTTCACTCCAGATGGAACAATGATTTGGCCGAACTTAAAAAGAAGCACAGTGCACACAATAGCACAAACTGCCTGTCCCAAGGAGAGCGCACATAACCCACAAAAGCCCCAAAATGGTGAGTAACTACAGGGGTAGGGGGAACTGATTGTTCTAGGGCTGTATTGTTCTCTGGGATCCTGTGTCCTGGGGAGAGCCAACAGCTGCAGGGGACTCCTATACTCTACACTGTCCCCACATTTTCCACAGGCTGGGTTCATCCTGGAAGTTATTTCACTGCTGAGGGTGACCTGGGAAGCATGGGAGTGTCTTCTGCAACAATGCAGTTTCTGCCCTGCTAATTTTAAAGAATGTTTGCATGTCTCTGAAACCCATTCAGATTTTAATGATACACAGTGGACCCACTTTAACCACACTTCCAAACTTTCTTGCCAAGTTACCCAATCTCAGTTTGGCAGGCACAGACTTTCTAATCATGCCCACTGGGAGCTTATTAACATGATCAGAAGCTAATACCGTTTCTGGAGAGATGGGTCAATTACACTAAATTTATCGCCTCAGGTCCTGAGATTGAGGCACCTGGAGATGTAACCTCCCTGGAATTTGCATTTTTTTTTGTTGCCAGGGTGATTATTTTGAACCAGCACGCATAATTGCCAAAGTGCATTGCCTTCTTCCTCATAGGGGAATTAAGGAAATAACCAGCAGAGAATTCCCTAAGAGGGAACATACAAAGACAGAAACTAATTACACTGGTCTACAATTTTTGAGAAGTCGTCTGCTTCAGAGATAAAATGTGATATTTATTATGTATTTTGATGTGCTGAATTCAAATATGACAATTAAAACAACTGATTGGCTACTGTTTCTAAGATATTTAAGTTTTTACATTTTATGTCTATGTATATTGTGTAGATAGTAGAGTTTTAATCATAAATTGTAAACCTAGGTCTTTTCATGTGCTTATGGTTGCTTTACATGATAATATTTCACCTGTCCTGTTTATGTAACACTTTAAAAAGCAGCAAAAGGGTTATATAAATAAAATTTATTATGAAACAAAAGGCAAAAAACTATTATGTACATAGTTTAGTCCTATTCAGTGTCTACTCGGCGCTTCTTGGCTTGTCTCTTGTATTCATTAAATGGAGCATCTCTTGTCACTGTCCAGCAATAGTCTGCAAGCAGTGATGGGCTCCATTTGCCCTGATAGCCTGCCAGGAGATTCCACTGCTGTAGTCTGGAGCCCAACAGCTCTGCCTTACTCTTGGGTAGTTCCAAATCCCTGACAAGGTCATTCAGTTCACCTTCTGTTACAAGGTGTGGTTCAGAGGAGGAGGATGGGAAAAAATGTTGGTCCTGTGACATTGATGGTTCAGGACCAGAAGTTTCATCTTCTTCCTCTTCCTTGTCTGACTCAAGTGAGAATGATTCTGGTGCATCAGGAACCGGCAGTCCTTCTCCATGGGGTACTGGGCGTATAGCTGATGGAATGTTTGGATAATGCACAGTCCACTTTTTCTTCTTTGACACACCTTTCCCAACTGGAAGCACCACGCAGAAGTAACAATTGCTGGTATGATCTGTTGGCTCTCTCCAAATCATTGGCACTGCGAAAGGCATAGATTTCCTCCTTTTCCTCTTCAACCAGTGGCGAAGATTTGTTGCACAAATGTTGCAGCATATGTGTGGGGCCCACCTCGTGTCCTGATCTCCAATTTCGCAGCCAAAGTAAAGGTGATAGGCTTTCTTAACCATAGTGGTTATACTGCGCTTTTGTGATGCAAAAGTCACTTCACCACAAACATAGCAGAAGTTATCTGCACTGTTCACACAAGTACGAGGCATCTCTGCTCACTTTGGCTAAACAGAAATGTGTCCCTTTGCAAAATCAAACACTGACAAATAAGAGAGCACGACACTGTATGATTTCTAGAGCTGATATAGGGCAATTTGTTCAGCAGAGTGATGTAAGCTTCGTTATGATTGCATCATCCATGACTTCTAGGAATAACATGATGCAATTCATATCATGTATGATGCAATACCAGCTTCAGATTGCATCATTCATTGTTTTGCCTAAAAAGCAAGGACTGTCCAAACCCAGTCACAGATTTATTCATAGATCCAGTCAAAGATGTATTTTAGTCATTTCTGGTTTAAATTGAGATCCCTTCCCTTTATAACTCACTTATCCTCCTCCATTCTCAAGTCAAGGGTCATATATACTGACCCAATAGCATACCTTGAAAACTAGAGCCAATCAACAATTTTAAGCATCATTTTCCTTCTCAGTGACCCAGAATTAGTAAAGTTGGACTACATTTATTTCAGAAGCATTTTGGCTGTAGAGCAGTGTTATTTGATTTGTAACTGCAAAACTGCACAGAAGATACATTTGAAATTCAAAACTGTTGTTGCAGTGACTATATTAATATCAGTGAAATATTACTATTACTTCTACTAATGTCAGACCTACATATCCACGTCTCTCTATAGCCCACATGCCCTCTGTCCAGATCTTGTAGACCAGGACAGACACATCTTGATTGGATCCACCTTAATACCATGGGAAAACAGTGAAAGAATGTGGACAGAATAAACTTGTTTTAAACTGAAACTGCTATCACAACCACAGGTTATGAAACAGGCTCTCCCACAGGATAGAATAATTCCCTTTGCTGCAGGAATGATTGGAATATTCTGACTTGTGGCATGCAGGACATGAGACTATCTGATAATCATAACCTTTTCTGGCCTTAAAATATGGACCCACCGTGTATGACTTAATTTCCTGTTTAAAAATAATGCAAAGAGAAGCCTCTGGATTTGTAACTATCTGGATGAATTCAGAGCAGAATAAAAAAAAATTAAAACCAGTTACTAAAGACAGAAAAGAACATTTTGAAAATCCACCCACTCCCCAAATAGACAGTGCACTTCATTTCTCATCTGTAGCAACCT
Organism: Gopherus evgoodei; assembly: GCF_007399415.2. Classification (NCBI taxonomy): domain Eukaryota; kingdom Metazoa; phylum Chordata; order Testudines; family Testudinidae; genus Gopherus; species Gopherus evgoodei. The sequence goes on along the minus strand of NC_044325.1, from coordinate 122,245,687 downwards.
TCCTGGCATTTCTATTTCTATTCCTGGATCCCCTGGCATTCCAGTCCTGTCCAGCTCATCTCTAATCTGCAGGATTCCCACACATGCCCCCAGCACTGCATCAAATGCTAATTTGCATCACCTTGGTTTCCATTACATTAAATATGTAGGATATGTGCCCGCACACATACATACACAATCTGTACCAAGACACTTTAGTGGAGAGGGTAGATAGCCTAGCATTTGGGGTGCCTGTGGCAGGGCAGAGAGGTGAGCTGTAGTGGGGCAAACACACAATTGGAGGCTGGGGACTGGCTAGAGCAACATTTAGGGCGCTAGCCTGTTAGATGAGGTGAGTTCATGTCCCTGCTCCCCGTCAATGAGATTTTGACAGTGAATAGTATTTACAATTCTAAGTGCCCAAAAACCTTTTGAAAATGATATTGGAGCAACATAACCTACAAAGAGTGTGACACTCCAAGGGTATGTCTACACTACCCGCCTACGAAAGCTTACGCCTACTGTGCCCCAGGACTTCTCGTTGTATTTGAGTGCACTGAATTTCTCTGCTCCCACACTACCTTTGTGCATCCGAGAGGCATCACACAGACGAGGGAATGTGGAGCAGAGAGTGTCCGGGGACAGGAGTGGGAGCCTGTGTTATGGTGTTGGGCCCTGGAGATAGTGTAATGAACCTGCTGTCTCATGGTCAGGCCCCACCGCCCATCCCACCCCAGAATTAGCTGGAGGAAAAGGATTGGGCCACAGCTCATTCTGGGAGGGGATCTGATTCGTGTATGACCACCAGAGAACACAGTCTCTACCCACATTCTTCATTGTGACAGTAGAGGGGTCCATGTGAACAGGTAAGGCAGTAACACCCAGAGGGCAGAAGAGGATCAGGGTCAGCCAGCGAGCTGCTGAGAATGGGCAGTGGCTGGCCAGAGGCAGCAGCCTGGGAGCTGGCTGTGGAAGAGGAGAACAAGTAGCAGGCAGCCTGAGAGCAGGGCCAGAAGCTGGGGATGAGAAGTTGTAAGCTGAGCAGTAAAGCACCCAAGGCTCTCAGAAAGTGAAGTATTTAATGGGCACCCACCAAAGGACAGAGAACCCACCAAGGGCCTAAGGCTTGGAAGGCCCACCGCACTGACCTGTGCGCTCATGGTCCCTCACTAGAAGAGACTGGTAAACTCGCAGCAACACCCTCCAGTGGGGACAATAGATTTGATAGAAGCAAAGGAAGAGCTGGGCTATTCCTTGCATCGGGCGGGCCCCGACTGTGCCTGTTCGGCACAGCCAGCCCAGATCTTTATAGGTATTTGGGTGCCTAATACACATTGAAATCAATGGGGTCCAGATATGAAATCAATAGACCTATTAACGTCAGTGGGGCTGACAGCAGGCCCAAAGGGAACAGCACCTCCTCCTGTCCAGGTCCAGTCATCTCTACTGCCTTCTAAGAGGGAGGAGGAACATGACCCTATCTCCCCACTGCTGCTCCCCCCTCTTTTGGGGAATAGATCACAGCCAAAAGGGGATTAGCAGGGAGCGATGCTTGGACTCAGAAAGCAAAACAAATGCAGTTATGCCTGATCTACTGCTCACTGCAGTGGGAACTTCCCTTGCACTCTCTCCTTAACCCTGCACATTCAAGCAAGAATAATGTGACCATTAGCAGGCATCTACTCCCCTAGAAACTTAGCTGTGCACAAATCCCCAGGCCTGGAAAACACATCCTGCATCAAAACTGTGTGTCCCAATTGTTTATTGGACCCAAGACCTTCAGCACCAAAGCACAGCCCCATATCCCTTGAGAACATAGCAATTTCTTTTGCTGGTCTTCGTAGTAGATCTTTATCTTCTCTAGGGACCAGCCACTAGAAGGTGGCAGAGCGCATTAAGCTAGTATGTTACATTCACTCAGAAAGTTTTCCCTGTGAAAATGCTCCCATAGAACTTTTAATTTGCTGGAATCTTGGTGTTTCCGGGTTTAATGGAATATTTCTCTTTTAAAATTTTAAAATATTTCTCCACATAGAAAATTACAAAGCCTGGCGTGATGAGGCATAAATGACCAATAATGGAAAAAGCTATGTGTTGAGGCTTAGTCTATCCTAGAAAAGGCAGGGCCACCCAGAGGGGAGGGCAAGTGGGGCAATTTGCCTCTGGCCCCGGACTCCGCAGGGGACCCCAAGAGAATGAGTGAGGCTCCCGCCCTGGCCCGACCCCACCTCCTCCCTCTGCTGGAGCCTCAGAGCATCCAGGAGTGCCCCTGAACAGCTGCAGCGTGGCTCTGGCAGGGCCGGAGTTCCCTCCACTCAGCCCGGAGTTCGCAGCCCTGTCCCCTTACCACGCCGCTCTGAGCAGGGAGGAGCTCAGGAGCCCTGCCAGAGCCACGCTGCTGCTGTTCAGGGGCGCTCCTGGATGCAATGCGCTGAGGCTCCAGGTGAGGGGAGAGCCGGGGGTAAAAGACCGGGGCCGGGGGGGTTGGTTAAGGGGCAGGGAGTCCCGGGACAGTCAGGGGACAGGGAGGGGTCAGGGGACAGAGAACAAGGGGGTTGGATCGTGGGCATTCCAGGGGTTTTTCAGGACTCAGCGGGGGCGGGGGTGGATAGGGGTTGGGAAGTCGGGGACAGCAAGCAGGGGTGGGGTCCAGGGTGGGTGGTGGTGGTGGTGGGTCTCTGGGGGAGGGTGAGGGGGCAAGGAGCAGGATAGGTCGGGGATTCTGAGGGGGGCGGGCAGTTGGGGTCAGGAAGTGGGTGGGGGGTCGATAGGGAAGAGGGCCAGGCTGTTTGGGAGGCACAGCTTTCCCTACCCTAAAGCTCATTCAGCAGTTTGAGGCTTGCAGAAGAGCCAAGCTGTTAGCTTTTCCATAGGGCTACCGTCCCTTTCACTTCTCAAATGCCAAATTATAGTCTATATTTAATTTCAGTGCCATAGGAAGATTCATGTCAGGGAGGGTAGCTTCATTTAAAATTAGCCACTGAGGAAGGGATCACTGAGAAGAGCAATATCCTACACCACCTACCCTTCCCAACCCTACCAAGGGAGACCCCCCCCACCTCCCCTGTATTCCCTGAGACTTTAGGGGAGAGGGGTTAATCAGTGGTTCTCAAAATTTGTACTGGTGATCCCTTTCACATAGCAAACCTCTAAGTTCGACCTCCCCTTATAAATTGAAAACACTTTTTTATATTTTTAACACTATTATAAATGCTGGAGGCAAAGCGGGGTACCTAGCCAATATACATAACTTTGAGTAAAAAATAATACATGCATGCAAATAGGATGAATATATCCAGTAGATCATAACCTTTTCAGAGATCTGTTACATGGCCTATCCAGTATAAAATATATTACAGTTATGTCATATTTCCAGTCATGAGCATATTTCTATAAAGAATTATAGGGTGCAATGTCACACTCTGTTAGCCGTGAGTTTGGGGAGTATCCTCCTTTTTGCAGCCTGCCCTGACCTTGGCATTTTCACTGAGGACTGCCCAGGCACCTCCAGGTCACAGGAGGCAGAGAAACCAGGTGGAGGAGTTATGAGCATAACTCCTAGAGGAAGTAGGGGCATAGTGTTTCCTGGGTACAGACCTGGAGTGACAGACTTGGGCGCTTCAGAATACAAAGATTGCTGGCTGTGTTATTTCTACCGCTGTTCAGAGAAGCAGGACTTTGTGCACGTTCTTTGTAACCCTCTCTCACAGATTATACAAAAGAATAGAGCTGACATGGATCTTCAATTTTTCCTCCTAATACAATCAACCCTGTGTCATGGAGTGTGGGGAGTCCAGTCCTGCACCCCTGTTCCTGGGACCCACAGTGACTTTTAGCCAGCCAGTAAAACAGAAGGTTTATTGGACAACAGGAACACAGGTTACAGCAGAGCTTGCAGGCACAGTCAGGACCCCTCCATCGAGTCCTTCTGGGCTTTCAGGGTGCTTGGATCCTAGCTAGGATACCCTGAATTCCGCCCACCCAGCCCCAAGCCCAAACTCAAACTGCTTTTCTCCTGCCACTCCCTTCCTTTGTCCCCCTTCCTGGGCAAAGGTGTTGACCTTTCCCCTCCCTTACCTAGCTCAGATTACAGGCTCCAGTATCGTCCATCCCCTAAAGTCCTCCCCTGCTCTCCCATTCCCCACACAGACAGCCCCTACTCCACCACACCCTGCAATGCCTCACAGGTTGGCACCACTTAGAAGGGGGTACCAACATGTCCTGGAGCACTGATGATACCAGGAAAGCCTGAACACTATGTGGGATAATTTCTGCTTCCATAGTGAAGAAATTAAGATTCAAAAAGATTTCGGTCTGCTCAGCTCTACACAATACCCAAATTGCACTGAAAACAGCAGGATGAAATGTACCCCTAACCTCATACTCTGTAACTCTGGTATAAATTGCATCTTTTAATAACACAGTAAGGAAGAGTAGGTCAAATTAATCCCCAGGGCACCAATTACACCAAGATGGCTTCGGTTCACTGAACACATTAATTAGGTGTTATGGCTCTCTGAGCTCAGGTATTCCCAGTTACTTCAGGAATCATGTCCCATAGATCACACATCTCAGTATAAAACTTCCCGAATGCTCCAAATAAGCAGTTTCTATTGATGGGGAAACACCAACACATTCCTCTCTCTCTTCTCAGCAGGTACGTGCTATTGTCCTGAATTACAGTCACACACACACGGAGACACCATAGTGATCAGCGGATATTGAATTCAAGACATCCAGCACTAAAAGCCTCATCTCCAATTCCTACCCCTTCAGCTAAAGGAATGACCTCCTTGGTTGGAAAAAATAGGCAATTAAATAGACACAGAAGTCAGTTCTTTCCATTGTATCTGTGGGTTCTAATACAGGCTAAAGTAAATGCCAAAAAACTGAATTTGCACTGTAAGCAAGACTTACCCCAAACCGACATGCCAAGCCACAAAGCTCCCCTTGCCCAAAGATGGTAGAAAGATTGAGACTCTATTCTCACCGCTTTTTGAGTTTACAAATAATCTCTTCAGTCTGAAACAATTTTCACCATGATTCTCTTACAGCAGATTCACAAGTTACTACTTGCTGCTTGGATTAGTGAATGGGAGTGTTCATGTGTGGAGCATGAGTAACCTGTGTGTCATTATATTTACACAGTGTCTATTTTATCACACAACTGGAATGACCAGCTGTGAACATCTGGCTCTGTGAACTAAGCCCTTCCCTGAACGAGTACTGATGTCCATTGAGAAACTGATCTCCATTTATTTTCACTTACTTCATTTCAGAGAAGGGACAGGTTTTCCGAACCAACCACCTACCCACATCTCTGTAGCTTCCTGATCTCTGTACAGAGGATATGGAAAAGGGAAATCACTCGCAGGTGACTGAGTTCATTCTCACAGGACTGACAGATCGTCAGGAGCTGCAGGTCCCCCTCTTTGGGGTGTTCCTACTGATGTATGGTATCACCCTGGTGGGGAATGGGGGGATGATCTTGTTAATCATGATTGATCCTCGACTCCACACCCCCATGTACTTTTTTCTCAGTAATTTGTCTTTCTGTGATCTCTGCTTTTCCTCAATAATTTTCCCTAAAATGCTGCTGAATTTCTTAGCCGAGAGGAAAAGCATTTCTTACACTGCCTGCGCTGTGCAAATGTCTCTATCTATCGCTTTTGCAGATGTTGTGTGCCTCTTGCTGGCTGTGATGGCGTATGACCGTTATGTGACCATCTGTAACCCACTGCTCTATAGAGTCACCATGTCCAGGCAGCTTTGTAAAAGGCTAGTGGCTGGGGTGTACGCTGTGGGGGTGGTGGATTCAATGATACACACATTGCTTACATTTCGGCTGTCATTCTGCAGCTCCAACATCATCAATCATTTCTTCTGTGACATCCCCCCACTGTTGTTGCTCTCCTGCTCTGACACCTGCATCAATGAGATTGTGATCTTTGCTTCCACGTGCTGCATTCAGGTGATCAGCTTTGTGACTGTCCTCCTCTCCTATGTCTATATCATCTCTACCATCCTGAAGATCCGCTCTGCCGAGGGCGGGCACAAAGCCTTCTCCACCTGCTCTTTCCATTTGACTGTGGTGGTCCTGTTTTATGGCACCCAACTCTTCGTGTATTTAAGTCCCATCTCCAGCTATTCCATGGACATAGACAAAGTGGCCTCAGTGTTTTACACGCTGATGATCCCCATGTTGAACCCCTTCATCTACAGCCTGAGGAACACTGAGGTGAAGGATGCCCTGAGGAGAGCAATGAATAAACTCCTAACCAATTCTTGAATCTCTTTAACTCTTTACTCGTTTAGTGATGTGGAGTGGAAACAGGTGAGTTCAATTCCCATCCAATTGCAATGTAATTTCGCAAAGCCCTTAGGAGTATTGTTCATTATTCTATTGTTATTATTATTAATTTGTTTGTATTCCAACAAGGTCTGCAGGCCCCAAGTCAGATCAGTGGTCAAAACAGAGGAAGACTCACATGTCCAGAAAGAGAGAATTATTCTATAGGCTGGTAGATAGAGGCTTCCACTTAGAGGGTGAGATACTCAACTTCATGTCTCTGTTCCAATGATTATCTATCTATCTATCTGTCTATTTATCTAAGTTTGAAAGGAGAGTCTGAGAGCAACCGAGACTGGAATAGCACATCCCTCAGGAGCTGGGATGCTTTTTGAAAATGCAGGAAACCCAAGTGCATAGTGTGACAGGTTCAGTCTCAGAGACCCCCATTGGGACTGTCACCTGATGTTCTTAAATTTCCTCTGATCCTATTTTCCCTTCCAGCTTGGTCCTCTGAATCCAGTCTTGTTGAGTCAGACAAGCTAGCCTATTGCAAAAGAGACTAAGAGTCTGGGCCACACCCCCAAAACTGCAGATCTAGACTGAAACCAGCTCAGCAGGATACACATCTCCATCATGCAGGCACCCAACTCCCAAAGGGATCTAAACTGCAAATAAATCCATTTTGCTCTCTATAAAGCTTATACAGGGTAAAATGATAAATGTTTACCCTCTGTATCACTGCAAGAGAGATATATGTACAACTGTTTGCCCCCCAGTAACAATTGCATACACTGAGTTTATAAATAAACAAAAGTGATTTTATTAAGTATAAAAAGTAGGATTTGATTGGTTTTAAATAGTAACAGACATAACAAAGTAAATCACAAAGCAAAATAAAGCAAAACATGCAATGCTAAGCTTTATACGCTTAGAAATCAGTTACAAATGTTAACTTCTCACCCCAGTTGTTACTCCAGGTAAAATCCTTCTCAGGCAGAGGCCTTTTCTGGCCTGGGCCCAGCCAGTTTTCCCCGACCCCTGTGGCTACAGTCCTTTTGTTTCCAGGTGCTTTCAGGTATCTTTGTGCGGTGGAGAGGTAGTCTCTTTAACCAGCTGAAGACACTCACTGTTTGCCTTCCTCGCTTTATACAGAACATCCCTTTGTTTCGAATTCCAACTCCTTCTAGAAAAGTACCAGTTTCAAGATGGATTTCAGTATCAGGTGACATGGTCACATGTCACTGTAAGACCTGAGTGTGATGTTGCACCCCATAATTCTTTATGGAAATATACTTATGAATGTAAATATTATGTGACTGGAATATGTTTTATGCTACATATGGACTGTAACATATCTCTGCAAAGGTTATGGTCTGCTAAATACATTCCTCCTATTTGTATGCATGTATAATTTTTATATTCAAAGTTATTAATATTGGCTAGGTACTTGCTTAATTTTAAATACCCTCAGTGAAGCAGTTGGTCAGCTTCCTGGGCAAAGACTGTTCTCATTAGGTGCCCAGTCAAGAACCACTTAAGCCAACAATAAACTTGGAGACGCCAATCATATCTGAGCTTTCCCAGGAGTGTGGCTTGGCTGGTGAGGAACTCAGTCATGCATGGACATGTGACTTACCCATATGACTCCAAAACTCCATTTTGGAGCTGGGATTCTATGCAGGGGGAGGGAGGGGTGTCTACTCACAAGAGAAAGTCGATTTAAACCCCTGGGAGACCTCTCCATTTTGTCTTCAGCTGGCTCCACCCCAAAGGATACCTTAAAGAAACTAGAACAAAGGACAGTAACCACAGGGGGTGTGAGTGATTGCTGGACCCAGACTAGAAGGAGACTAATCTGTAAAAGGAAGCTTATTGGAACTCCTCTGAGGAGGAGGTTTTGTCTGTATTCAGTTTTCTTACTATATTAGGCATAGATTTCCGTGTCCTATTTTATTTTGCTTGGTAATTCACTTTGTTCTCTCTGTTACTCCTTGGACCCACTTAAATCCTACTTTCTGTATTTAATAAAATCACTTTTTACTTATTATTTAACCCAGAGTATGTATTAATGCCTGAGGGGATGGGGGGCAAGCAACTGTGTAAATCTATCTCTAAGTGTTATAGAGGGCGACCAATTCAGTAGTTTACCCTGTATAAGCTTAATACAGGGTAAAATGGATTTATTTGTGGTTTGGATCCCATTGGGAGTTGGGCATCTGAGTGTTAGAGACAGGAAAACTTCTTCAGCTGCTTTCAGTTAAGCCTGCAGTTTGTGAGACGCGGTTAAGACCTGGGCCTGTGTTTGTAGCTGGCAAGTGTGTTTGGCACATCCAGGCAGGGTTCTGGAGTCCCAAATTGGCAGGGAAAGTAGGGGCAGAAGCAGTCTTGGCACATCAGTTGGCAGTCCCAAGGGGGTTTCTGTGATCCAACCAGGCACATTCTTCCTGGGTTGGCCCACAGGAAGGCTTGCAAGTAAACAGAGCCATTCACAGTTCATTGATTCTGAAGCACCGTTAATGGCTTTCTTTTAATATGTTGACATCAGTAATACACATTTATATCTTGTTCTCCTAACTCCAGACATATAAATAATCCATGTAAACAAATGAGATGAACACACTTAGTAGATTATGATCTTTATAATGATATGTTACATGGGGCACTTAGCATAAAGCATATTCCAGTTATGTCATATTCAGAAGCATATTTTCATAAAGCATATGGAGTGCAGTGTCACACGTGGCTTTGCCCTGCACTGAAGAGAAGGGGGAATTGAACCTGAATCTCCCACCTCACAGGTGAATGCCCCAACTATTGGGCTAAAAATTACAACAGGAAGGACCACCGCTGCCACCTACAGTGGCTGTGTTGCAACCAGCCCCTAAATCCTCCCCCCCTACACACACACATTGTTTTGGGACAAACCTACTAGGAGTATTTATAATATATTTGTGAATAGTTTCAGGTCAATCTAAACGGTACAGATTTTTAACAATAAGTCATTAGTCTAGAAGAAATTCACCCATTTCTAGACACCTTTGTGTCCCACTGCTGGGAAATTACTTAAAGAGACATTTGGAGAGGTGATCAACAAATAAAGTGGAATACAGTCACCTCAGTTTTGTATCATATTAAAAACATCTCACAGGAGTGCCAGCAATCCAGACCAGATGATGCTCTGTCCCTCTGTGTTCCACTTCCACAAGGAAAGACACAGCAGCATTAATTGCACATGCTGTGCACTCTTGTTGTCCTGGGAACAAAGATGCTCCAGGGAGTAAATCTCAAAGTCATCAAAGCTAAATGTAACCTCTGCCCCTCAAGGAAGCAGCTCCAGAGGTATTAAGGGTAACGTTGGTGTGGTTAGCAAACAGGGAAAGTTTTGACCCTAAGTCTGATTTTAGGGTTCTGAGCAGGTACAGCTTCCTTACTTCTCAATGCATTGTAAATGTAGGGAGGAAAAACAAAGAGATACCATCAAGTCATGGGCAAACAAGTCAGTTTCATAGCACTTCAGCCTTTAAATGAAATGACAGAGAGCTGTTCATGGGAGAGGAAAGAAGAAATTATTCCGAGAGGAGAAATTTCAACTTTTCTGAACATATTTACCAAAAGGAGAGAAAAATAGCTTTAAGAGTAGGAAAGGGGGAAACTTTCCCATCGATTCAGGGAATTTCTATACTAAAGCTATGGTGTGCAGCAGCCCCATAGTGGAAATGCTTTCCACATTGATGGAAGGGTTTTTCCTTCGAGGTAGTTAATCCATATCTCTGACAGGCAGTAGCTTGGTCAATGGAAGAATTACACTGAGGATCAGTACAAGCTAACTGCCTTGTACAGAGTGTGAAAGATTTCCCCACCCAGTGTGTCTTAGTTTTCCCTCCCACACAGCAGCCTCTCTGGGCTCCCCACTGGGTCAGACACTCCTGCATCCCCCAAAAGGGAAGGTGATCCTGGTCCAGCTGTGGGCTCACAGCTACCAGCTATGACAGACCCTTCACAGGCCAGCAAAATCCCCCTCTTTCCCTCAGGTTTGGCTTGCTTCCAGCTACAGAGTCCCTGGGATCTGTTCCCACCACAGTGGTACCAGGACCCCAACTTCCACCTTTGGGGTACATGTTTCTGTGCACCCCAGGGCAGGCCCTGTCCCCTGATGACCTGCATCTTCCTGGAAGTCAACCCTGGGACAGATTCTGCCACATCAAATAAATCATTCTCCAGTAGAAATGATGCAAAATTGTGTGCCACTGTTGGAACAGTCTGCTCCGCTTGAAAATCACCACTTTCCATGTGTACCTTAGCTAAAAGTGCAAGGACTTTGTAACCTCCCACTAGTTCTAATTCTGCCATTTTCCCTGGCAACAAATCCTTCTCATGGATCAGGTCCCTCCTGACCACAGAAATCTCTGCACCCGTGTCCCTCAATCCTAGGAGTACTTTCCCATTAAGTTTAACAGCATGCATATGCTCACTGCTTGGCTGTGTAGAAGCAACCTTTACAAATCTGGTGTGGAAAGAGGCAGCAGCCTGGCCCTCAGAAGCAGCAGCTTAATGAGTTACCTGTTGCCTATTCCCACTCAGCAAGGAACCAGGTATTAATACATACACTGGGTTAATTAATAAGTAAAAAGTGATTTTATTACATACAAAAAGTAGGATTTAAGCAGTTCCAAGTAATAACAGACAGAACAAAGTAAATTACCAAACAAAATAAAAAAGAACATGAAAGTCTAAGCCTAATACACTAAAAACTAAATGCAGGTAAATCTGGCCCTCAGAGATGTTCCAATAAGACTCTTTCACAGATTAGACTTAATCCTAGTCTGAGGTCCAGCAATCACTCACACCCTTGAAGTTACTGTCCTTTGTTCCAGTTTCTTTCAGGCATCTTGTTCGGGTGGAGAGGCCATCTCACCTGGAGACAAAATGGAGTGGTTTCCCCAGGGGCTTATATAGTCTCTCTCTTGTGGCTGGAAACCCCTTCCCCTCTCTTCTGCAGAATCCAGGTCCAAGATGGAGGTTTGGAGTCACATGAGCAAGTCACATGTCCATGAATGACTCAGTTCCCTACAAGCCGATGCCACATTCCCAGGAAAGTTCAGATGTGGATTGGCGTCTCTCAAAGTTCATTGTTAGCTTAAGTGTTTCTTGATTGGACAGTTACTGAGAATAGTTTTTTCTCAAGAAGCTAACCAACTGCTTCACTGAGGCTACTTAAATTCAAACAAGTACACAGCCAATATTCACAACTTGGAGTAAAAAAATGATACATGCATACAAATAAGATGAAAGTATCTAGTAGATCAGGGGTAGGCAACCTATGGCATGTGTGCCAAAGGCGGCTCCTGAGCTGCCCGGTTCCTGGCCACTGGTCTGAGGGCTTTTATGCATTTTAATTTAATTTTAAAAGAAGCTTCTTAAACATTTTAAAACCCTTATTTACTTTACATACAACAATAGTTTAATTATTTATTATAGACATAGAAAAAGACCTTCTAAAAATATTAAAATGTATTACTGGCATGCGGAACCTTAAATCAGAGTGAATAAATGGTGACTCGGCACAGCACTTCTGAAAGGTTGCTGACCCCTGCAGTAGATAATAACCTTTGCAGAGATATGTTACATGGCCTATCTAGCATAAATCATATTCCAATTACGTCATATTTAAAGCCATTATCATATTTCTATAGAGCATTATGGGGTGCAACGTCACACTCTGTTTCACAGACTATAAATTATAGGAAATCAATAAAATTAAGAAAAGAATCAAGAGGGAGCTGACATGCTCGGGGATACTTTGTAGCAGCATCTGCAGAGATCTTCAGTGTTAACCACCAGTTTGGGGAATATCCTCCTTTTTTCAGCCTGCCATGACATTGACATTTTCAGTGAGGACTGCCCGAGGCACCTCCGGGTCACAGGAGGCAGAGAAGCCAGAAGGAGGAGTAGTGAGCATGACTCCTACAGGAAGTAAGGGCATAGTGTTTCCTGGGCACAGACCTGGGGTAACAGACTTGGGAGTTTCTGAATACAGAGATTTCTGGCGGTTGGCTGTTTCTACTGGTGTTCAGGAAAGCGGGATTTTGCTCACATTCTTTAACACTCATCCACCAAGGATTATAACAAAGAATAGAGCTGATTTGGATAATCAATTTTTCCTCCTAATACAATCAGCCCTGCAATGCCTCAGACGTTGGCACCACTTAGTAGAAGGGGACATCAACATGCCCTGAAGCACTGATAATACCAGCCAAACTTGAACTGGGGGATAATTTCTGCGGCCATAGTGAGAAAGAGAAGTGTCATCACTGGGCCTGCCATGGATCTCCTTGGGGGGAGGTGATGAACACAATGTCCTTGTTCATCTGCAGCCATGGATCAGTGCATGGGCCCATCCCTGTGGTGACCTCACCCTTTCATGTCAGTCGAACACTACTGTCAGTCAGCAGCACACCTTTGGTGTTACTGGGATATTTTCTAGGTTGGTGGCTGTGACATACCAGGGTCCAACCCAGACTAATCAGCAGCTGTGTCACACGTGCCTGCAACCTTGCAATGCCTTGCTTCCACCTGGGCCACTCACAAACAACCATCTAGCTGGCAAATCACACCCTGAGCATGTGTGTGTAATTGCAGCCTGGCCAGGAATCGTTGCGTTACACTCAGGCTCTCACCACCCTTAGTTATACTGCAAGGGGATCCCAACACACACTCCAGTCTTTGATTTCCCTCCTGAAATGTAAGTCCTGTGCTGCCCAGTCCTCTCCTGGACTATACATTTACATTGTCCGTTATTTCTTTAGAAGCACTAACATGCATGCAACTTAGTTTCTCAGACACTTCTATTTAAACACACTGGATTAGATAAAACAATAAAACAAATTTTATTGATAATATGTATGCCAGAGGGATAGATTTCTGAATTGCAGAAGTCCGTTGCATGCTGTGGTCTCCTGAGCTTCTCTGGTCATCATGCGGTCTCCATCGAACACAGTGAGTAAACCTATCTTTGCTACTTTAGGGAATAACCTAGTAAGTGTTGGAGAAAAACATAGTTTTTACTTTTTGGTTGATTACAGCAAATTAGATACTTTATTATTTTTAGCAATTGCATGGAGGGAGAGAGCTAAACAGTTTTTGCTTTTTTAGGTAAACAATTACAGCAAGCATTTATACCTTTTGTTACATACAGTATTAAGCAACAGCTGCATTTTGTTTATACATAGGTTATTCTGATATTTTATTTTTTACATTTATTTAGAGAGCCAAATTTTTGATCACTGTGGTATCCTATGACCTTCCCTTGCAAAGTAGGAAAGATAGGTTCACTCTTTTTGATTTATGGAGACTATGTGATGACCAGAGAAGCTCAGGAGGAAAAAGGATGCCATGATGATTGGCATGCTATAAATAGCTAGATAATCTGGAGTACTCTTACATGTCTTACAGGTTTTACATTCCACTTCTTGGTCCCAGGACAATGAGGTTATTCTGAAACCAGGAATGACTTGGAAGATAACAGTTACAGCTGCAAACAATTAGTACGTTTCACCTGTTTCTAACTTTCTGTTCCTTTGAATCCAAATTTCTTGCTAAGGCTGGTTGAATGTTTTTCTTCTGAAGTTTTTTTTATGGGAAATTGGGTTTTCAATCAACTTTTTTTTCCATAAAATTATTTTTCCCCTGGAAATTGTCAGCTTTCCATCAAAATATCAAACTCTCCTCCTCCCCAAACTATGGCTGTGGGACTCTGGTGAAGTTCCAGGGCAGTTCAGCAAGAGGAGAGACCATCATGCATAATGAGGGGATGTAATCGAGCCAAGGAGCCTGGCCCATGGAAGAGATTGCTGGTGTACGATATCTGAGGCACCCTCATGGTATTTCTGAGTCGAAATATTAAGTTTTTAGCAAAAAGATTTTGGTCTCCACAAAAAACAAACAAACAAAAAAAAACCCTTTGTGGATCAGCTCTACGCAGTACCTGGCTTACACTGAAAACAGCAGGATGAAATGTACCCCTAACCTCTATCATAACTTTAGTCCCAGATTTGGACCTTAGCGTCCAAAATATGGGGGTTAGCATGAAAACCTCCAAGCTTAGTCACCAGCTTGGACCTGATACCTGCTGCCACCACCCAAAAAATTAGAGTGTTTTGGGGCACTCTGGTCCCACTGAAAAACCTTCCCTGGGGACCCCAAGACCCAAATCCCTTGAGTCTCACAACAAAGGGAAATAATCCTTTTTCCCTCCCCCCCCCTCCAGGTGCTCCTGGAGAGATACACAGACACAAGCTCTGTGAATCCAAACAGAGTGACTCCCCCTCTCCGTTCCCGGTCCTGGAACAAAAAGGACTTTCCTATTCCCCCAGAGGGAATGCAAAATCAGGCTAGCCAATTCAACACACACCGATCTCCCCTGATTTCTTCCTCCCACCAATTCCCTGGTGAGTACAGACTCAATTTCCCTGAAGTAAAGAAAAACTCCAACAGGTCTTAAAAGAAAGCTTTATATAAAAAAAGAAAGAAAAATACATACAAATAGTCTCTCTGTATTAAGATGACACAATACAGGGCAATTTCTTAAAAGAATATTGAATAAACAGCCTTATTCAAAAAGAATACAAATCAAAGCACTCCAGCACTTATATTCATGCAAATACCAAAGAAAAGAAACCATATAACTTACTATCTGATCTCTTTGTCCTTACACTTAGAAACAAAAGATTAGAAAGCAGAACTACTTCTCCAAAGCTCAGAGAAAGCAGGCAGCCAGAAAACAAAGACCCCAGACACACAATTCCCTCCACCCAAAGTTGAAAAAATCCGGTTTCCTGATTGGTCCTCTGGTCAGGTGCTCCAGGTGAAAGAGACATTAACCCTTAGCTATCTGTTTATGACAACCTCATACTCTGTAACTCTGGTAAAAATTGCATCATTTAATAACACAATAAGAAAGCGTTGGTCAAATAAATCCCCAGGGCATGAGTTACATCAAGGGTGGCTTTGGTTCACTGAACCCATTAATTAGATGGTGTGTCTCTCTGAGCTCAGATATTCCCAGTTGCTTCTGGAATCATGTCCCATAGATCACACATCTCAGTATAAAACTTCCCGCATGTTCCAAACTTACAGTTTCTAATGATGGGGAAACACCAACACATCTCTCTCTCTCTCTCTTCGCAGCAGGGACGTGCTATTGTCCTGAATTACAGTCACACACACAAGGACACCAAGGTGCTCAGCAGGTATTGAATTCAAGACCTCCAGCATTAAACACCTCAGTCCCAGTTCCTACCCCTTCAGCTAAAGGAGCGACCTTCTTGGTTGCAAGAAAATAGCCAATTACATATTCACGGAAGCCAGTGCTTTCCATTGTGTCTCTGGGTTTTCACACAGGCTGAAGTAAATGCCAAAAAGCTTAATTAGCACAGTGAGCAATGTTACCCCAACCCCGACATGCCAAGCCACAGAGCTCACCTTGCCCAAAGTGAGTGGAAAGTTTGACACTCCGTTACTCTCACCCTTTCTTTAGCTAAGGAATAATCTCTTCTAAATGATTATCTCACAGCAGAGTCACAAGTCACTGTTTACTGTTCATATATGTTAACAGGAGTGTTTGCGTGCGGGGAATGATTAACCTGCATGTCACCATGCATCTTATCAAACACCTGGAATTATGAGCTGTGAAAATCTGGCTCTGTGGACTAAGCCCTTTCCTGAGCAGATACTGATGTCCATTAAGAAAATGATCTCCATTTATCTTCACTTACTTCATTACAGAGAAGGGACAGGTTTTCCGCACCATTCACCTGCCTATATCTCTGTAGCTGCCTGATCTGTGTTCAGAGGAGATGGAAAAAGGGAATCACTCGGAGGTGACTGAGTTCATTCTCACAGGACTGACAGATCGTCCAGAGCTGCAGGTCCTCCTCTTTGGGTTGTTCTTACTGATTTATGGTGTCACCCTGGTGGAGAATGGAGGGATGATCTTGTTAATCAAGATTGACCCCCGACTCCACGCCCCCATGTACTTTTTCCTCAGTAATTTGTCTTTCTGTGACCTCTGCTTATCCTCGATTATTTCCCCTAAGATGCTGCTAAATTTTGTAGCCGAGAAAACAAGCATTCCTTACTTTGCCTGCGCTTTGCAAATGAATCTCTCTGTTTTTATAGATGTTGAGCGCCTCTTGCTGGCTGTGATGGCATATGACCATTATGTGGCCATCTGTAACCCCCTGCTCTATACGGTCACCATGTCCAGGCAGTGTTGTAAATGGATTGTGGCTGGGGTGTACGCTGTGGGGTTTGTAGATTCAATGACATACACATTTTATATTTCGGCTGTCATTCTGCAGCTGCAACATCATCAATCATTTCTTTCTCGACATCCCCCCACTGTTGGCGCTCTCCTGCTCTGACAGCCACATCAATGATATGGTGATGTTTGTTTTTATGAGCTGCATTATAGTGGGCAGCTTTGTAACTGTCCTCCTCTCCTATGTCCATATCATCTCCACCATCCTGAAGATCTGCTCTGCTGAGGACTGGTGTAAAGCCTTCTCCACCTGCTCTTTCCACCTGACTGTGGTGGTCCTGCTTTATGGCACCCAACTCTTTGTGTATTTACGTCCTACCTCCAGCTATTCCATGGACACAGACAAAGTGGCCTCAGTGTTTTACACGCTGGTGATCCCAATGTTGAACCCCCTCATCTATAGCCTGAGGAACACGGAGGTGAAGGACGCCCTGAGAAGAGCAATGAATAAACTCCTAACCAATTCCTGAATCTGTTTAACTCTGTACTGGTTTTGTGATGGGGAGTGGGACCATGTGAATTCAATTCTCATCCAATTGCAATGTAATTTCACAGAGCCCGTGGTCATATTGTTCATTATTATATTGTTAGTATTATTAATTTGCTTGTTTTCCTAAAAGGTCTAAAATACCAGTTGGGAAATCTAGTCCTATCTCCCTGCCAGGGCAGCAGAATCCCCTTCGGTTCACTTTATTCAGGCCGATTGGAAATATTCCTGCTGTCCCAGCTTCCCAGCAGAGATTATTCTGCATTCTGATTGAGCTCAGTGTCAGGCTGTGTGTGTGGTGTGTGTGTGTGTGTGTGTGTGTGTGTGTGTGTGTGTGTGTGTGTGTGTGTTGTGGGCACTCTGTCTCTCTGTGAATGTTTGGTGAGCACTGGGCACTATGTGTGTGCATGTGGTGGGGGTTACAGTGGAACTGAATGTCAAGCATAAACTGACATTCCCCAAGCCCACCCCATCCCCCAATGCAGGGCCCTTTGTGAGATCATAGAATCATAGGACTGGAGGGGACCTTACGAGGACCTCTATTCTAGTCCCCTGCACTCATTGCATGACTGAGTATTATCTAGAGCATCCCTGACAGGCATTTGTCTAACTTGTTCTTAAAAATCTCCAGTGATGGACATTCCTCAACCTTCATGGACAACGTATTCCAGTGCTGACCCACCTAGACAGTTAGGAAGTTTTTCCTGATGTCCAACCTAAACCTCCCTTGCTGCAGTTGAAGCCCATTGTTTCTGCTCCTATTCCTAAACTCTGTTTCATGGACTATAAGAAATAAGAAATAAATAAAATTAGCAAACGAATCAGGAGGGTGCTGGCATGCTTGGAGATATTTTGTAGCAGCATCTGCAGAGAACAATTACATTTTTCGCTACAGCATCACATTGAAAAGTCCCTCAGTTATCATTGGTCTGGTCTTATTTAACACTTTATATTTTGATCTTCCACAAGCTGTGAGTCTAGCTACTTTGCAACATTAAATAATACAAGCCAGTAAACGAGAGACATGAGAAATGACTGAAAGCAACAGTGATAAGACTGAAGTCCCATTGCAGAGGGACGGAGGGAAAGTTAAAAGGTATAACTACAGTGCCAAAGGGTCTGATTTAAGAGGAGACTTGATGAAAAGGAGAGAACTGAGTGGTTCAGGGATACTTTGTATTGGGCCAGATTTCTCACTGTCCATACAACTACCCCTACCCCACACATGTACACGGGCCTATTGTCAGAAGACCATAGGTCTTTTGTTTTTATACTTAATCTATCAACAAGTATAAAACCTGAAATACACAACTAAGGTGGCGGAGGTTTTCATCCTTCCTCCTTTCCATTTCACAACCCTCCCATCCTTCCCCACCCAGTTCCCGCTACGACCCAAACAAAAGTTCCTCCTTAGCTCAGGAGACAGCCAAATGGACTGCAGAAGTGTTCATTTCTCTCTAAACTGTTGACTAATATAGTGGTTGCCCAATTTTTGTATCAAAGAGGATGAGCAGCTCGAAAAGGCCTGTTGATGAAAGAAGGAAACACCTAAAAGTCCCTTGAATCAGGCCTTGCCAACACTCAAAATCAAGCAGCTAATGAAGGGATGTTATATGGGCCAAGTTGTGGGGACTGAAGAAACGTGTACCATTGACACAATTGGTGTTTGAGAGAGAGGAACCAGGCCCCTTAAACATCAGGCTTTTGAACATGAGAAGACACCTGATGCCCAGTGCTTCTTTAAAGGGGTGTGTGGCTATTGGCAATCTGGTGCCATAGATGGTGTAGGTCAGGGTTTCTCAAACTTTTCCTTTCTGAGCTCCCACCCAACATGATTCCCTGCCCCCCCCGTGCCAAGTGTAGACAAGTTTCTGCTACCAAAATCATCTAGATGCCTAAAATTCTGCCACTAGGCATGTGCACACCTTCCGCAGCCCCCAGAGGGCTAAGCAACTCAGCACAAGCCACCCTGCCTGCAGGGCTGGCAGTCATCCTACTGCTCTTTTAAGGATGAGTAAATTCAAAAATACTGTTACCCAGGGTTTTCAGATCCCACAGCATCAGTAATTTAACTGTTTCACTCCAGATGGTGTCAGGAATAAATCAGTGGGAACACAGGGCTCTGGCTGAGGAAAAATTAACACAAGCAAGTGCAGTCTTATCTAAACTAGTTTATTAGCTATAAGCACTCTCAGGCAGAAGCAATCAGTTTAGAAACATCTCAGATATAGTTACCATCTGTCTAAGATGGTTTTAAATCATCACCAGCTGGATTTCCAAGGGCGCTCTTTCCATTCAGCTGATGAGGACTTTAGATGTCATCTCCTTCCCAAAGAAAAACTCCCTCAGACTTCTCCGAGATGTTTACTTTTACCTAATCTTGTATAACTAACTATAACAAAGTGCATAACCTATGGTGACTCCTAGCGGCACAGCATAATAACCTCTACTGGGTCACCAATTCGTCTAATTTCAACACACTGCTCATTATCTCAAAACATTTCTAGTGTTTCTAGGCCATAACAACAACATGTCTAGGCACCAGTATCCCAAGCATGTGCTTGGGGAGGCAGTTTTTCAAGGGGCAGCACTCTGGCACTTTTTCTTTTTTCTTTTGCTTTGGCAGTGGCACTCCGGATTTTTTTTTTTTTTATTGCTTTAGCAGCAGCAAAAAACACAGAGCTGGCATGCCTAAAACCAACATCGGTATCCACACACTTTCCTCCAAAATTTTCTGACCTCTTCTCCCATCTAAATAACAAACAGCAAATATGCAGCTATCTGACTTTGTCTCACAAAGGCCTGTTTTTCCTAACGAGATGATGTTTAGTTTTTAGCCAGCAGAGGCTGCACATACAAAATGGCTGAGAGCAGTACTGTCAGGTTCTGGGGTACACACAGGAATGTCAAATTCCAGGGCAACAATACTAGCGAATATTTTCAAATAATAGAATCATAGAATATTATGGTTGGGAGAGACCTCAGGAGGTATCTAGTCCAACCCCCTGCTCAAAGCAGGACCAATCTCCAACTAAATCATCCCAGCTAGGGCTTTGTCAAGCCTGACCTTAAAAACTTCTAAGAAAGGAGATTCTACCACCTCCCTAGGTAACTCATTCCAGTGCTTCACCACCCTCCTAGTGAAATAGTGTTTCCTAATATCCAACCTTTTGTCCCTCATAAGAGATTTTATCATTTCTAGTGACTACAGTTGCATCCAGATTTTCAGCCAATTTCTTCATTAGGGCACAGTAAAACGCACTTCAGCAAAACTTTCCCTTCATAGGATCAATACTCAGAAAGAATTTCTCTCTGTAATTTCTATGATGTTCCAGTTTTTCTGAGGGTAGAGGACTGTTGCCTACATGCAGTGAAAGGTTTGCATAAGCTAGATGAACACCATTTCCTCCCCATCATCCTTCTTTATTCATTTATTCAAATCCACCACAAATGGTACATGCCTCCACACATTTATTTATTGCCATAACTCATTACACTTCTTTCTTTCAGTCCCTCCAGGAGCACCCGTAATATTTTGTAATAGAACTACAGGCAAATAAACACTCGCCTTTCTCATGTTCTATCCCACTTTCTAGAAGAATAAAAAAGCTGTGGAAAGAGGTGCACACAGTTAAAATGGTTCTCAGCATCTGCTCTGCTGCTGAGATAATGTCATTAGGATTCCCTGTGGTGCTGTTTGCATAAGTAGAATGTTGGTTCCACCCAGTGAAATGGTGGTTAAAAAAAAAAGAACATAAGGGGTTCTGGGTACTGAGTCAGACCAAAGGTCCATCTAGCCCAGTATCCTGTCTACCGACAGTGGCCAATGCCAGGTGCCCCAGAGGGAGTGAACCTAACAAGTAATGATCAAGTGATCTCTCTCCTGCCATCCATCTCCACCCTCAGACAAACAGAGGCTAGGGACACCATTCCTTACCCATCCTGGCTAATAGCTATTAAAGGACTTAACCTCCATGAATTTATCTAGTTCTCTTTTAAACCCTGTTATAGTTCTAGCCTTCACAACTTCCTCAGGCCAGGAGTTCCACAAGTTGACTGTGTGCTGTGTGAAGAAGAACTTCAAATTATTTGTTTTAAACCTGCTGCCCATTAATTTCATTTGGTGGCCCCTACTTCTTGTATTATGGGAATAAATAAATAACTTTTCCTTATCTACTTTCTCCACATCACTCATGATTTTATACACCTCTATCATGTCCCCCTTAGTCACCTCTTTTCCAAGCTGAAGAGTCCTAGCCTCTTTAATTTATCCTCATATGGGATCCGTTTCAACCCTCTAATCATTTTAGTTGCTCTTCTCTGAACCTTTTCTAATGCCAGTATATCCTTTTTGAGATGAGGAGACCACATCTGTACACAGTATTCAAGATGTGGGCATACCATCAATTTATATAAAAGCAACAATATATTCTCTGTCTTATTCTCTATATCCTTTTTCATGATTCCTAACATCTTGTTTGCTTTTTTGACTGCCTCTGCACACTGCGTGGATGTCTTCAGAGATCTGTTCACAATAACGCCAAGATCTTTTTCCTGATTTGTTGTAGCTAAATTAGAGCTCATCATATTGCATGTATAGTTGGGGTTATTTTTTCAAATGTGCATTACTTTACATTTATCCACATTAAATTTCATTTGCCATTTTGTTGCCCCATCACTTAGTTTTGTGAGATCTTTTTGAAGTTTTTTCACAGTCTGCTTTGGTCCTAACTATCTTGAGTAGTTTAGCATCATCTGCAACTTTGCCACCTCACTGCTTACCCCTTTCCTCCAGATCATTTATGAATAAGTTGAATTGGGATTGGTCTAGGACAGACCCTTGGGGAACACACTGGTTACCCCTCTCCACACTGAGAATTTACCAAGAAGATCTGTGACCTAGAGCTGAAAACAATCATCTACCTTTGCAAGACCCATCATCTGTCTGGGTTTACAGACCTTGAGCGAGATTAGAAAATCCTGCTTTCTAAAGTATGTCCTGCTTTGAAATCACCTCCTCCCTGGATTGGAACTGATGATGCAAAGGGGAAAGACACCGTGTCTCAGCCTTAAAACCTTGAGCCGTTCCCTTTCTCCAAAACTGTCTTCATTAAAATCCTTACTATTTATTCCCCCACCTCCCTTGCTCAGCAATTAACTCACTGCTTCAGTTCTGAGGAGCACAACACATCAAAGGGAGGAGAGAGACTTTTTTTTTTTTAACCTGATATGAGTATAAAGGAGGTACTGTCCTATGGGGCAATTTAAGTGATTTGTCCAGTTTGTGTCAGAGCAGAAGCATGAACCCAGCTCACTGAGTCAGAGTCCAGCAAACCATCTGCCCTCCATGGATCAAGGAGAGATGGATTAAATGATTCCTTTCCAACCCAAAAGAATCTGTGATCCTGTGACCCTAAATCTTTAAATAAATACACATCAGGTCAAATTTAATACTCAAACCCAAAACACATGCATGTCCAATTATCCCTTACATCTGTTATGTATGCATGTCTGTTGCTATAGAACATTATATCTCATTCGCTCAACCAGTCTCCTTCTTGTTCTGCAGTTCCTCACTGGTGACGTTTTACCAGGTTAATCAAGAGATTCATTGAGCGAGGACTTCAGGACAGAGATGACAATGAAAATGTAGGAGATGAAGATAACGAGGACGGAGATGATTTCCACAGAGCTGCCGTAGATATAGAGCAGGAGTTCATTGAGGGAGGTATCAGAGCACAAGAACTTGAGGAGGCTGAGGTGGGTCTTTCCCACCCCCTTTCCTCCCTGTGACTGGAGGGGTGTTAACAGGCCACTTGCCCTTGAATGGTCCCTTGAAACATGTGTTAACTACTTATACTAAACAATCGATTCCACCATGTATTGACCTGTGCTAGTCTGAGTTTGTTTCCAAGACCTGAAGAAGAGCTCTGTGTCTGCTCAAAAACTTGTCTCTGTCACCAACAGAAGTTGGTCTAAGAAAATACAATGCCTCCTCCATCTTGTCTCTGTTCAGTTCTGGTCAGTTATTATACCGGTATCCCTTTGCTATCAATGGCTAAGATCATGTCTACACTAGAGAGTTTACAGCAGCACAGAGGTACTAATGCAGCTGTGCCGCTGTATGATAGCTCATGTAGCCGCTTTGTGCTGATGTGAGAGCTCTCCTGTTGGCCTAATAAAAGCACCTCCATGAGTGGTGGTTGCTATATTGGTGCGAGAGCTTCTGCCACCAACATAGAATCATTGAATATCAGGGTTGGAAGACACCTCAGGAGGTATCTAGTCCAACCCCCTGCTCAAAGCAGGACCAACCCAACTAAATCATCCCAGCCAAGGCTTTGTCAAGCTGGGCCTTAAAAACCTCTAAGGAAGGAGACTCCACCCTCTTCCTAGGGAACCCATTCCAGTGCTTCACCACCCTACCAGTAAATAGCATTTCCTAATATCCTAGTTAGACCTCCCCCACTGCAACTTGAGACCATTGCTCCTTGTTCTGTCATCTGCCACCATTTTGAACAGCTGAGCTCCATCTTTTTTGGAACCCCCCTTCAGGTAGTTGAAGGCTGCTATCAAATCCCTCCTCACTCTTCTCTTCTGCACACTAAATAACCACAGTTCCCTCAGCCTCTCCTCATAAGTCATGTGCCCCAGTCCCCTAATCATTTTTGTTGCCGTCCACTATACTCTGTCCAATTTGTCCACATCCTTTCTGAAGTGGGGGGGACCAAAACTGGATGCACTACTCCAGGTGTGGCCTCACCAATGTCGAATAGAGGGGAATAATCACTTTCCTTAATCTGCTGGCAATGCTCCTACTAATGCTGTACACACCGGTGCTTCTGATGGTGTAACTTATGTCACTCAGGGTGGTGTTTTTCTCACACCTCTGAGCGACATTTTGTATGGACAAAAATGGTAGCGTAGACCTGGCCTAAGATGATTCCATTCTAGCATTGTCTAATATAATACAGACACTTGTAATGGATGAGGGTGTAAGTGGCGGATAAAATTAATTTTCATGGTCTCACTAGAACTAGCCTCTTTGTATTTGGGTCATGTATTCGATATGGGCCTCTGAATAGAGGCAGAATTCTCTGATTTGAACTTGTTGTGTGGTTATTACACTAATGGTATACGTAGCTGTACATTGTGTTCCTTTTTGAAAAGAGCACATTAAATAAATCTACTCTATGCCATCCTGCCATATGGCTTGGCTGATACCAGAATGTAAAGTGCAAATGTTTCTTCTCTCATGCTTACAAAATGATCGTGTCTGTGACGTGTACTTCTGAAACTATCTGTCTGCCTCTCTGTGTACCAACCTACATTCTTATACAGGGCACATCACTGAGAATTGGAGAGCCTTACAGACCTGTTCACGTGAGCAGATATGGGTCTCTAAAACTATTTAAAGTCAGTGGTTTCATGGCCAGCTTTAAGTGAGCATTTCTATGAGATATGGTATTATTTACAACACCAATGGAAAAAACACCTTGACAGAGCAGCCACCTCAACCACATTCCCCGAAACAATAAGAGAGGAGATGAAAAGGTTTGTTATTGGTTATTAAATGACATAGAAACACATTCATCTTGAAACCACTTCCCCTCCCAGTGATCTCTCAGGGCATCCTTCACCTCCTTGTTCCTCGGCTGTAGATGGGGGTTCAGCATGGGGATCACACCGTATAGAACACAGAGACCACCTGGTCTTGGCCCAGTGAGTAGCTGGATTTGGGGCATAAGTATGTAAAAGAGCAGAGTCCCTTAAAACATGGTGACCACCATCAATTGGTAGGCACAGGTGTTGAAGGCTTTGGCCTGCCCTCGACAGAGTGGATTTTCAGTATGGCAGCCAAGATGCACAGGTAAAAGAAGAGGATTATCGGGAGGGAGCTGATACAGGTGAAACCAGCTAAAAGAGAAATGGTATTTTCAGCGATGGAGCTATCAGAGGATGATAGGGCTAGCAGTGGAGGGGTGTCACAGAAAAAATGGCTGATGATATTGGAACCACAGTATGATAACCTGGTAATAACACACACAGTAATCATGGCATTTGTGAAGCCAGTGATATAGGAGCCAGCCACCAGTGGGACACAGACTTAATGGGACTTAACTGATGAATAGAGCAGGGTTTACAGATGGCCATGTAGCAGTCATACGCCATGCAGCTAGAAGGAAGCATTCTGTACATACCCAGGCAACAAAAAAAACAACATTTGAGAAACACGCAGTGTAGGAAATGGCTTTGTTCTCTGCTAAGAAGTTTGCCAGCATCTTTGGGGTGACAACAGATGAATAGCAGATATCAACAACAGGCAAGCAGCACAGGAAGAAGTACATGGGGTTGCGTAGTCGGGAACTGATTCTGATCAAAATGATCATCCCAAGATTCCCCGCCAGGGTGATAACATAGATCACCAGGAACAACACAAAGAAGTTGACCTGCAGCTTTGGATCATCTGTGAATCCCATGAGAATGAACTGGGTTGCTACCGTACAATTTTTCTCTTCCATGACTCCCACTTCTGATACCTGCCGAAAAGATGAATCAAGAGAAGATGAACTATTTCATGCCCAGTCATCATTCTGAGTACAAAAAATGCAAATACATACATATTTTTGCATGCGTACTGCTTTGAGATTTGAGTCCCAGGAATATATATTCACAAACATTCAACCCTCTAACGTACAAAGAAGGTACCAAACTCTTCTCTGGACTTTGCTTAAAATGGTTTCTGTAGTGACAGGCATAAAACAAAACAACTGAGTGCTTAATTCAGTCTTATGCATCCGATAATTTGAATGCTTTCCATAATGCACTGCCTTGTATTTGGCATACTGTGTAAATGGGTGACTGAGATGGTAGGTGAGTAAGTGTGTGACTGCATGAATAAAGAGATGTAAAAGAATAGGTGGCTGGCAGGTGAATTGGTTTGTGGCTGGATGGGAGTGTCTGTTGTGATGGACAATCGGATGTGTTAGCAAACTGGTGGACTGATAGATGGGTGAGCATATTGTTGGTGTATGAAGGAGTAGGGAGTCGATGGTTGTGTAGGGAGTTGATAAGGTGGATAGATGAGTCAGTGGGCAGTCAAATGGAGAAAGCAGAATTGTGCGATTGGATTAGTGAGAAGGTGGCTGGGAGAATGCACCAGAAGACAGGCAGTGTGTTTATAGGTGTGTTGATCTCTGGATATTACAGAGACAAGGGGGGTGAGGTAGTATCTTTTATTGGACCAGCTTCTGTTGGTGAAAGAGACAAGCATTTGAGTGACACAGGACTACACAAAGATCTGACTGTTGGTCCAGTAAAAGATATTACCAGGTAGTATCTCTGTAGAGCAGACAGACAGATGTGTGAAAGAGTTTAAGGATGGGTGGATTGAGTGAGTAGTACTGTAGGTGTTCAGTAAGTTGAAAAAGTTCTTGGGTCTATTTCAGAGTGGAAAATGTTTTGTATGACAAAGATCACCCACCAGAACTGGAACGCATTGCAGAAGTGAAGGAGTGGAAGCTCAGAGATTGAGCTCTTATCCTAGCACAGGGGTTGGCAACCTTTCAGAAGTGGTGTGCCAAGTCTTCATTTATTCGCTCTAATTTAAGGTTTTGCGTGCCAGTAATACATTTTAACATTTTTAGAAAGTCTCTTTCTATAAGTCTATAATATATAACTAAACTACAGTTATATGTAAAATAAATAAGGTATTAAAATGTTTAAGAAGCTTCATTTAAAATTAAACTAAAATGCAGAGCCGCCCAGACTGGTGGCCAGGATCCAGATAGTGTGAGTGCCACTGAAAATCAGCTTGTGTGCCGACTTCGGCACATGTGCCATAGGTTGCCTACCCCTGCCCTAGCAAGTCAGTCTTTTAGGAACAGTGTGGCAAGGAAACTTGCTCTGTTACTGGTGATGCTGTTCTGTGAATAAACATAGAACTTGAGGGACCCAGGGCTGTCAATACAAGAGCAGTATAGGTAATGTGTTTAGTTACAGATGTATAAATTTAGCTCTTTCCCTCAGCGAAACATCCCAGACGAATCATTATGTTAAATGCCAACCCTATACACTGGCTATTAGTTACATTATTACTCTATTGATACACAAAAATTGACATCAGTCTAATGAAAGAGGAAGGATAAGTTTTGTATTAAAGGCACTGGCCTGGGTCTCCGAAGATATGGATTCAATTTCCCCTCTACCAGCGATACCGTCTCTGATCCTTCATGAACATGACTCAGAGGAAAATATTCAAAAATGTCTATACAATTTAGGACCCTAATTCCTATTTTCAAATGGGACCTTTGAAAATGGGACTCAAGCTGCTAAGTGATTTAGGCCCTTTTGAAAAATTCATGCTTTATCTTTCTGTGCCTAAGTTCCCCACCTGTAAAATTAGGATAATAATACTCCATGTCTCTCATCCTGTGTCTGTCCTGTCCCTTTTGATCGCAAACTTGTTGGGGCATAGATTGTCTCTTATTATGTGTTTGTATATTGCCTGGTTTTCTGGGGACCTGATCTCAGTTGTGGCATTACTGTAATGCAAATAATTATTTCAAATCATTTCTTATCAGAAGAGTCAAAATCCAAGCATATTGCTTATGTATTTAAACCAGTCATTCCCAAACAGAAACTGAATCCAGGTTAGGAGTGAACAGTTTGGATTATTAAAAAATATTTTGTTCCTTGAACATAAAAGTTCATATAATTTTCAACTCCCACATAGCCGAATACAATTTTTTTTTTAATTTCACTAATAGAGTCTCACTTACCAGGATCCAAATTGCACTATGAACACGGCTCCCATGTGGTGAAGAACATCTGAACAGAACTTCAGTTCATGCTGGCGTCTGAAAGAAAAGCCCTGTCTCAACCTTCTTTCAAAGCAAAGGGATTGCCAGTGATTGTAGTTGTTACTGTGAAGTATATTCAGATCTGCTCCAGAAGCTGGTAAAACCCACAGCTTGAAAGAGTAACTGGCTCTTTTTAAGAGCAGATTAGACAAACACGTGTCAGGGATGGTCTAGATGGTGCTTGGTCCTGCAATGAGTGCAGGGGACTGGACTGGAGGGCCTCCCGAGGTTCCTTCCAGTCCTATGATTCTATAAGCTGCGGAACGATTCATATCCTGATCATGCAGTAATATTTACATATCTGGGAACTCTGGAATCACAAAGGAGACTTCCTCAAACCCCAACCCTCCTAATCTCCATTATGGGATGCACTAAGCAATTAAACAGTGCAGCCTCGGAACAGACTGGCTTAAATACATATTCAAATTTCAAAAGGAAATGGAGATGCTTAGAGCTGCACATCCTGCATCGCAGGACACTAAATGGAAAACACTAAAATCAAATCCAGCTATAGTTTTTGAGTGACTATTCTAGGAAAATAAACCATCCAGAGGCTGAAGAGGGGAGGACAGAGTAACTCTTGGGAATGAGTTGTACTCTTTTGCCACTCAAGTCATCAGGTTGAAAGCTCGGTTGATAGTGATCAGAAATTGTCTTAAGTTTGATTGATAGCCTTTGGCAATGAGCTGGGTGCCTCACTGCATCTTCTAACATGACAGATGGCCACATCTAGAGCTGGTTGGGAATTTGTTTTTCCACTGAAAGTTTGAAATTTCATTGAAAAGTCATAATTTATCACATTTTGGCTTTACAACTGAAATATTTTGACTTGGAAATAATGTTGAGGGCCTCATGGGAGTTGTAGTTCAAGAGCCTCTTGCTCCCATATTCTTTACAGGCTGCACTCCCTGGTTGGCCTACATGTTCCATGATGCATTATGGTCTCCCTTCTTGGCGACGGGAAGCGGTGTATCATTACTGATACATGGCCCCAGTGCATCATGGGAGATGAAGTCTGGCTAGGGAACGGGACTTACCAAGGAGAACTGGAGCACGAGTTACTGGAGCTACAGCTCCATAAGGCACCTTGGCAGTATTTCGGAATTGAAATATTTTAGTTTTCAAATTAAATCAAAAAATATTTAGGCTCTCAGGAATTCAAAATTTGGATGACAAAAAATAGCCATTTAGTTGAAAGCCTACAATTTCATGAAGAATAATTTTGGTGGAAAATGTTTGACCAGCTCTGCCCACATCACAAATTCCACCATTGCACTTTGTGCTTATTGGTATCTCATTGGCAACTTCAGCAGAGAAAGCAAAGAGTGACTAGGCCACAGAGACTGAAGACTATCAGCCCCTGGAGATGTTGCTTCTAGGTCAGCACTGAGGAACATTAGTTGGAACAGGCTTGTGTGTAAGTCTTCATTGCAGCTGCACACAGCATGTCTGATGTGGATGACTGAAAGCAGTCTTCAGTCTCCAGAGCTGTCAGTCAGACACCTATCACTTGTATCATGTTCACTTTAACAGGTAGTGAGCTCTTTGAAAAGTCACTTGGTAAAAATGGCATCATGGCTCTCAGTGCTTATTGTCTCTCACTAATATCTGTACCAAGTATGCTCAGATCATATCTCACTGCTAACCTGGGAGTTTTTTCTCTCTCTGCAAATTTCACCTGCTCTCTGAGAGTCAAATGGGGCATTGTCCACCTCATGCATCATCATCACAAGCCAAACTGGGCCCTCAGAGAGACCTATCCAGTCACAGCACCTTCAGCAGGTTTGCCCAAACAATCATTTGGACCTGAAGAAACAATTTAACTGATGATTTGTAAGATTGGAAAGTGTCCAGCTCCTTCTCTCTCAGCTAGGTCAGTTCTCCAGAGCCAACAGAAATAATCAGCAGTAAAAATTGATTTCTGTCACTGAAGATAGAAGACGTGACTGTAATGCAGACAGGAAGCGGGTCCGTGGTGTAGGCAGGTGACATTTTACACAGTGGGTTTTCAGAGATTGCCTGTACTTGGCATGAGTGGGAAAAGGAAACACACCAAAGAGTTTTATAGCCGTACTGCTCCTAGCCGTTATAGGGATAGATCGGGTAAGAACGGCACAGCTGAGGTGGTTTCCTGGGAGGGGGCAGAGCTGACAAGGAGGAGGTGTGGCATTCTCTTGGCATATCTTTTTGCTACTTAGGCTTTAAAAATTAAAATATTCAAAATAAAAACCAAATCTGTTTTTCCAACATTTCTGGGTTCCAGTGGCTCAACAAAGACTAGACTGACACCTTCTAAACATGTAAATCTCTATTTTCATGCCCAGGACACATTTTTAAAAAGAACAAAGTGCAAATACAAGAAGTTACTAACATCCCTGTAAGTACGGATGTGCAACAACTCACAGTGTTGCCAACTGCCATGATTTTATTGCCTGCCTCATGACATTTGGTGCTTTTCTTAAAGCTCCAGTGCCTGGAGTCAGGTGAATCTCAGCTTTCATTTAAAGACAATTAATTGTCGACCACTTATGATTACAAAGAAAAACTTGAAAACATGACCTATGTGCCCCACTATGGCTCAAAAACCAGAAGGCCAACAAAAAGAACCCAACTATTTGTATTTTTTTCCTTAATCTTATGCATTTGAGGGACGAGTGTCATGAGTTTTGAATGTTTGGGGTTGGCAATACTACAGTCATCTGACATGGGACATAAACAGAGATTGACTCGGGATCTACTGCATTAGGGACCAGATCCAGCACCCATTGAAGTTAGTGGTAAAGCTCCCATTTCCTTTGGCTGTGTAGGAGTAGGTCCTAAAAGCAGGAGCATTTACATTTGAGCTCAAATATTAAGTGCCTCTTTTTGGCCTCAACTGTAGATTTGTTAATTTATTATGCGGACTAACCACAAAGGGGGAGGGGGAGGCAAAGACCTGCTATGTGGCTTGACAAAGGTTGGCTCATAACTCTGGTGTTTGCAGGAAGAATGTTTTGATGTGAACAGAATTTGGTAGGAAATTTTTCTATCGCTCTGACTCATTTTTGGTGGAGAAATGTTTGCCATTAGAGATGCAGACAGTTTTAAAGATGAAAAGCTTTTTTTAGTCAAAAATAGCCATTTTCTATTCCTAAATTGATAATTTTCACAACAAATGTGTCCACTTTCAAAAAGTCCCATGATATCGTTTTTCAGTATTGCTTGCCAATATCTTTGGTTTAAGTGTCTTCCTAGTTTCTTCTTTTTTCCCCTTCCCCCCGCCCCCTTTGTCTTTCCTTTTTAATTTCAGAAGAGGGTTGAAGAAGAGAGGAAAGAAGGACAACTGGAAAAGCTAAAAGAAAATTGCCTTGCCAAACATTTAAAACGACTGTGTATTGAAACCTACAAACCAAAACTTTGAAATTTTGAATCAAATTGTTTTACTTTTCTGTTTTTACCAGCTCTAGTTCCGATGTGCCTGATTCTGGGCTGCTGAGCTTGTGATGTCACTAACAATGGTGCAATATGAGATGCTGATTCACACTCCACTGAGTTAAATAGGAATCTTTCCACTGACTTCAGTGGGCTTTGAATCAGGGCCTTATGATTCAAAGGTGTACAAGACTACACAAGCTGCAAGGCAATAGAAAAACAGTCACATTGAGAGTGGGATGGGCGACGGGATGTATCACTTGATGATTACCCTGGAATGGGTTCCCTAGGGAGGTGGTGGAATCTCCTTCCTTTGAGGTTTTTAAGGTCAGGCTTGACAAAGCCCTGGCTGGGATGATTTAGTTGGGGATTAGGGCCTGCTTTGAGCAGGGGGTTGGACTAGATGCCTCCTGAGGTCCCGTCTAACCCTGATATTTTATGATTCTATGTTCTGTTCATTCCCACTGAAGCACCTGGCACTGGCCACTGTCAGAAGACAGGATACTGGGCTAGATGGACCATTGGCCTTACCCAATATGGTTGTTCTTATGTTTCTTCTGTTCTTATGGGACTTTGCAGAAAGAAGCTTCAGAGGTGAGCCTTTTTTGCCTGGAAAACTAAAGAACGTTTGCTCAAAACATTCTCTAGAGGTTTAAAACAAAACGTCATTCATTCATTTTCAAAAAGAGAAGATTTGAGGGAAAATATATTAGCATTCTTTAAACGTTACTGTTTTTCCCCACTCAGCCGTGTGAAAGCTAAATCCCTAGTTGGTCTGCATCAGCATACAACTCCTGGCCTTTCAACTGAATAAAAATAACAACAACAAAATTTAGTTGTTTTACTCAAACAAGGAAAAATCAGTACAAAATTAGAAAGAGTAGAAGATGTTAAAAAAAAACAAAAAACAAAAGATGATTGGTAGATAGATAGAACTCCAGTGTTTCAGACCTACGTCAAGCAGGAACACATTTGCATCCTGCCTCCAAAGCAGTTCCATTTTGTTAACGCATCAGAGTTTATCCTACCTTTTTAATGAGCAATGGGAACCCTAATCCCTGAGGCAAGATTGTGATGGGTGTTACCAGGGTGCAACCTGGAACTGGGGCACCGCTGAGCTCTCTACCAACCTGAGCTCCCTTTCATACTGTGACAATGCAAGAGGTCTTGCACTGACACAAACATTCACAAGGAGGGACACACCCAGCTGAGTTACATGAATGCTTTTGCCAGCTGCTATGAACCAACAATAGGCTTCAGTCAATTCCCTCCTGCTCCCCAGCCTAGGGCCCTAGATCTGTACTGTCCTGCCGTTGCCAGAAGCCTTACCAGTGTAAGTTATTACTCTATCCACTCATCCCTCAATAATGCACCTCCCTCCTCCCCGTTCCTTAGCAGATTTCCCTTTACACTTCAAATAAGACACTTCAAATAACAGGTTTATTAACTACAGAAAGACAGATTTTAATTGATTATAAGTATTAAGTGTTCTAATCAAAGCAGATTACCTAAGAAATAAAGAAAAATCACAATTTAAGTTCTATAGCCTAGACAGGATTTGAATCAAGCAGTGTCTCACCGTGATGATACAAACAGCTCATCAATCTTCCACACACAGGCTGGAATTCCTCCTTTCCCGCCTGGGGCCACTTCCCCAGTCAAAGTCTTTGTCCTCTAGCCATCTTTTCAGGTGTCCAGTTGGGGGTGGGAGGAGTGAAGCCAAGTGATGATGTCACTTCCTTCTTTCATAGCTTCTGCCATGTGAAGGGAACTTCATTGTTCCAAACAAAGCCCGAGCACAGTTAGTGGAAAAGTACAGGAACAAGATGGAGTCCAGTGTCACATGAGCTGGTCCCATGCCCTTGCATGCTTCAATGACTCATAGCAGGGACCATTACCTATATTCTGGCTGGAACAGCCACAAAAATATTTCATTATATCAGAATCATACAAAAAACAGATAATAGGACATTACAAAAAGTTTAGCACCATCCAAGATAGGCACCCAATCCCCCCCTATTTAAATTCTATGGGAGCTTTGCTACTGACTTAAATGGGATTAAGATCAGACTCTAACAGAAATATTTTGATGTACAATAATAGCCGGAACCTTTCCCGAGGAGAACCATCTAACATTACAGAACTGTAAGATACTAATAAATACCAATATTAATACATTAATCTGTTGCCACAACAATTGTAAGAATTTATTTAGACATTTTGTTGGTATCAGTTTTTTCATTCTCCATATGCATAACAATTGGATAGGACCTCTAATTTTGTATATCTATTTGAGAAATTAAACCAATATATTAAACATATAGTTATTTGTAAATTTACTTGCAACAGAAAAGTATTATTAGGCACAATCAGAAAAGCTAACATAAGTGTTCATTCTATAACAAGATAAAAAGGACAGAAGAATCAAGTTCAAAGGATGAATTAATTCGTGAGTCACTTCTCTAGTAACTATGAATAATTATGATGATATATTTAGTTTTCAGTTGCCTATCAATATGAATTGTTTGATCCAGGTTTAGGGTTAGGGTTAGAGTTAGGAAAGAATGGACCACATTAATCCCCAGGGCATGAATTACACCTAGGGTGGCTTTGGTTCACTGAACGAATTAAATAGGTGTCATGGTGCTCTGGGCTCAGGTATTCCCAGTTGCTTCAGGAATCATGTCCCACGGATTATACATCTCAGTATAAAACTTCTCTAATGCTCCAAAATGGCAGTTTCTGTTGATGGGGAAACACCCAAGGAAGCAGCTCCAGAGGTATTAAGGGTAACATTGGTGTAGTTAGGAAAAAGGGAAGGATTTGACTCTAAGACTGATTTTAGGGTTCTGAGCAGGTACCGCTTCCCTCCTTCTCAACTCACTGTAAGTGAAGGGAGGAAAAATAAAGAGGTACCACCGAGACATGAGCAAACAAGTCAGTTTCAGAGCACTTCAGCCTTTAATTGAAATGACATTCATGGAAAAGGAAGGAAGAAATTATGCTGAGAGTAAAAATTTCTGAACATATTTACCTATCAAAAGAAGGAAAGAGCTTTACAAGGAGGGAGAAGACTGATGGAAAACGAGAGAAAAAAATCTAGTCAGTCCTAGGACTAATCCTATTCAACTTACTCATAAATGATCTGGAGAAAGGGGTAAACAGTGAGGTGGCAAAGTTTGCAGATGATACTAAACTGTTCAAGATAGTTAAGACCAAAGCAGACTGTGAAGAACTTCAAAAAGATCTTGTAGGACTAAGCGATTGGGCAACAAAATGGCAAATGAAATTTAATGTGGATAAATGTAAAGGAATTCACACTGGAAAAAATAATCCCAACTATACATACAATATGATGGGGGCTAATTTAGCTACAACTAATCAGGAGAAAGATCTTGGAGTCATCGTGAATAGTTCTCTGAAGACATCCACTCA
Organism: Gopherus evgoodei; assembly: GCF_007399415.2. NCBI lineage: Eukaryota > Metazoa > Chordata > Testudines > Testudinidae > Gopherus > Gopherus evgoodei. The sequence continues at coordinate 122,210,903 of NC_044325.1, read as the reverse complement.
GCTTGCAGAGGCAGTCAAAAAAGCAAACAGGATGTTAGGAATAATTAAAAAAGGATAGAGACTAAGACAGAGAATATGTTCTTTCCCTTATATAAATCCATGGTACACCCACGTCTTGAATAGAGTACAGATGTGGTCTCCTCAACTTGAGTGAAGGACATTTCGTCCCAGTGACTTGTTAAATGTATCAATTAGTTCAAAAAGCTCCTCTAGTGACACTCAAAAAGGATGTACTGGCATTAGAAAAGGTTCATATTAGGGATTTGCAATGGGTCCCATATGAGAAGAGATTAAAGAGGCTAGGACTTTTCATCTTGGAAAAGAGGAGACTAAAGAGGGATGTGATAGAGGTATATACAATTGTGAGTGGTTTGGAGAAAGTGAATAAGGAAAAGTTATTTACTTGTTCCCATAATATGAAAACTAGGGGCCACCAAATGAAATTAGTGGGCAGCATCTTTAAAACAAATAAAAGGAAGTTTTTCTTCACACAGCGCATAGTCAACCTGTGGAACTCCTTGCCTGAAGAGGTTGTGAAGGCTAGGACTATAACATGGAGAACTGGATAAATTCATGAAGATTAAGTCCATGAATGGCTATTAGCTAGGATGGGTAAAGAATGGTGTCCTTAGCCCTGTTTGTCAGAGGGTGGAGATGGATGGCAGGAGAAAGATCACCTGATCATTACCTGTTAGGTTCACTCACTCCAGGGCACCTGGCATTGGCCACTGTCAGTAGACATGATACTGGGCTAGATGGATCTTTGGTCTGACCCAGTACAGCCATTCTTATGTTTTCGTGTTCTTATGAGTATTGTTCATTATTATATTGTTATTATTATTAATTTGATTGTATTCCAACAAGGTCTGCAGGGCCCAACTGAGATCAGTGAACAAAACCTGAAGAAGTCTCATAGGTCCAGAAAGTGAGAATGATTTTATAAACTGGTGGCTAGGGACATTCACCTAGAGGACGAGATGTTCAACTTCACGTCTCAGCGCATCAGGTGCCAGTTCCAAAGGGGTTTTTGTGACCCAACCCGTCACACAGAGTTTAGGAATAAAATTGCTAAACAATGTGTGTGTGAGGGGGAGAAGGATAGGACAAGAACCGATGGACTTCAATTGCAGCAAGGGCAGTTTAGGTTGAATATTAGGAAAAACATCTCAGCAATGAGGGTGGTGAAGTACTGGAATAACTTGCCCAGGGAGGCTGTGGAATCTCCACCACTGGAGATTTTTAAGAGCTGGTTAGACAAACATCTGTCGGGGATGGTTTAGATAATACTCAGTTATGCTGTTAGTGCAGGGGATTAGAATAGATGACCTCTTAAGGTCCCTTCCAGTCCTATGAATCTATGATCTGACAAGGAACCCTCCCTGCACTGGGAGGAGGGGGAATGCCTGCCTGAGCACTGGGCAGGGCAAGGGACACACACCTGCCTACACTTGATATTCAACTCCACTGTACCCCCCACCACATGCATACACAGAGTGCCCAATGCACACTAAATGCACACACACACACACACAGTGCCCACTACACATAACACACATAGTGCCCACTGCATACCAAACACACACACACACACACACACACACACACACACACAAACAGAGTTTCCACTATACACACACACAGCCTGACACCGAGCTCCGTCAGAATGCAGAATAATGCAGAATAATCTCTACTGGGAAGCTGGGACAGCTGGAATATTTTCAACTTGCCTAAACAAAAAGAAGGACCGAAGGGGATTCTGCTGCCTTGGCAGGGAGAAAGGACTAGATTTCCCAACTGGTCTTTTCCATCAGCAGCTTCTCTGAGGCCTGGTTTATGCTAAAAAATAGATCAACAGATCTCTGTCATACTGGGGGCGAGTGGAATTTTTCACACCCTGTGCTACTGCCTCCTGGAGACGTGGATTTACTGCATCGAAGGAAAAACTCTTCCATCAATGCTGAAAGCATCTACACTATGGCACTGCTACACACCATAGCTGAGTCAATGTAATGGCTTTAGTATAGACCAGGGGTAGGCATCCTATGGCACATGTGCCAAAGGCAGCATGCGAGCTGATTTTCAGTGACACTCACATGGCCCGGGTCCTGGCCACTGGTCTAGGGGGGCTCTACATTTTAATTTAATTTTAAATGAAGTTATTAAACATTTTAAAAACCTTATTTACTTTAAATACAATAGTTAAGTTATATATTATAGACTTAAAGAAAGAGCTCTTCTAAAAACGTTAAAATGTATTACTGACATGCAAAACCTTAAATTAGAGTGAATAAATGAAGACTTGGCACACAGCTTCTGAAAGGTAGCCGACCCCTGGTATAGACATTCCCTGAATCGATGAGGGAGTTTTCCCCTTCCTGTTAAAGCTATTTCTCTCTCCTTTTCCAATCACTCTTCTCTCTCCTTTGGTAAAGCTCTTTCCTTCTTTTGATAGGTAAATATGTTCAGAAAAGTTGAAATTTCTCCTCTCGGGATAATTCCTTCCTTCCCCTCCCATGAACAGCTCACTGTCATTTCAATTAAAGGCTGAAGTGCTCTAAAACTGACTTGTTTGCCCATGACTTGGTGGTACCTCTTTGTTTTTCCTCCCTTCACTTACAATGAGTTGAAGATGGAAGAAGTACCTGCTCAGAATCAGCTTGTTTGGATCACTGTCTCTCCCGTGAGGTCTTTTGAATATGATACGAAACAGAGGTGACTATTCCACTTCATATGTTGGTCAGCTCTCCTAAAATATTTTAAAGTAATTTCCCAGGGTTGGGACACAAAAGTATCTAGAAATGGGTGAAATTTTTTTGGAGTAATAATTTATTGTAAAGAACAACGCCATTGGAGTTGACCTGAAACTATTCACAAATGTGTTACAAAGTCTCCTAATAGCCTTGTCCCAAAACAATGTTTGTGGGGAAGTTAGATTTAGGAACCGGTGGCAAAGCAGCCACCAGTAGGAGGTGGTGATGCTCCCTTTTTTTGTAATTTTTAGCTCAATAGTTGGGGTTTTCACTGGCGAGATGTGAGATCCAGGTTCAATTCCCCCTTCTGTCCAGTGCTGGGCAAAGATGTGCACTTGGGTTTCCTGTATTTACAGAAAGCATCCCAGCCACTGAGTGATGTGCTATTCCAGTCTGGGTTGCTTTCAATCTCTCCTTTCCAAGTTGTCCTATGGTGGATGACTAATTATATAACCTTTGGAACAGAGACATGAAGTTGAGCATGTTGGTGCCCTGAACCACTTGTCTGTAGACACATTCTCTCTTTCTGGCACACTGATTCTTCAAGTGTTTTATTCACAATGCAACAGCTTCAGCAGGGGAGACTGAGGCCATATCTACACTAATGGCTAAATTGGGGCTACTGGGATAGATGAAATGGTGTCTATTGAGCAGGTCTGGAGAAGACATGCTCAATTGATGGGCGAGGTCTCACCTGTTGAAATCTGTACTCCAGTTCTCTCAGACATTATGTTCCATCATGGATCTTTCTCAGGGCTGGGCTACACTAACGCTGTCGGCTGATGTATGATACACTCCTTCAGTTACGTAACTCTCCCGGTGACATAGCATAGTGTGGCACCGCTGTAAATCAGACTAACTTAGTCAACTTGAAGTAGCATAACTGAGATCAATTTACAGCTGTAGAGTAGACCAGTCCTGAGAATGATGCAGGACAGAACAGAGCTATAGTCAGGGTACTGTCCGGCAATGTGGGAGACCCACATTCAAATTGCTTCTCCCCAGCAGACAGAGGGGGATTGACCTGTATCTCCCACATCCCACGGGAAAGATCTAATCACTGAGTTAAAGTCTACAAGGGAAGCAGCACCATTACTGCCTCTTCCATTCCTTCCATTTTGTCAGTGTGGCCCTACATTGTCTTTGCTTTTATATCAAAAAGTATCCAGGAAAGAAAGGAAATGTTCCATTTCTGGTCATGCTAAATATTTCCTTTGACCTTACAGGACATTTTTGTCAATGTTTTATATTTGCTAAACATTTAGGGAATTTTCAGGTTTGGTTCAGATTGAACTGAATTTGTTTTTCAGTTTTTTGTAACCACCCATGAACTTAAAAATCAGCTATTGGCCCAGCTCTATCTATTTCTCACTCACAGTAACCAGAACTGTACAATTGCCAGAAGCCCTATTCTTCAGAGTCCATAGTACTTTCCCGCAGAACGAAGAGTAAGAACTCACTGCTAACCTGCTTCTATGGTATAAACATCTAGAGTCTGATATGACTTTTTCTTTCTGATTCATTTATATGATAGAGAAAATTCATGATTTCCATATTATTTTGTATTCAGTTCAGTGCAGATTCTCACAGAGGATGCACAGACACCATGCTCTCTTTTGGAAACGTTACCCTTGTTCTCACTTTGTTTGTTGCTCCCTTAACTTAAAAGAAAGTTGGAAATCACCTTTCTACTCCACACGCACGGATAAAAACAGGTGACAATCTCTACAACAACCCTATAGGGGACATAAAGGGCTGCAGAGTACCAAGAGGGTGTGCAAAACGCCTTTTGGTTCAGCCATAGAAATCACATACTTCATACTTGCAACTGCACAACAAAACCAAACCCAGTACCAAGCAGAGGGAGCTATATTAGATGCTCCTCACTTCATTCCCAATACAAATAGGTCTGTGCTTTCGAAGCACATTACCGATATTCACACATGTGAAACAGGAGCATCCTGGAATTTTGCTGGGGTAATCACCTAATAAAGCCCTGATTTTAGGTGGGGCCTGCAGGCCGTGTTGGAATACAAACAGATTAATAATAATAACAATACGGTAATGAACAATACCCCAAAGGGCTCTGTGAAATTACATTGCAATGGACCAGGAATTGAATTCACCTGTTTCCACTCCCCATCATAAACCAGTACACAGTTAAACAGATTCAGGAACTGGTTAAGAGTTTATTCATTGCTCTCCTCAGGGCGTCCTTCACCTCCATGTTCCTCAGGCTGTAGATGAGGGGGTTCAACATGGGGATCACTAGCGTATAAAACACTGAGGCTACTTTGTCTGTGTCCATGGAATAGCTGGAGGTGGGACGTAAATAGATGAAGAATTGGGTGCCGTAAAGCAGGACCACCACAGTCAAGTGGAAAGAGCAGGTGGAGAAGGCTTTGCGCTGGCCCTCGGTGGAGCGGATCTGTAGGATGGTGGAGATGATATAGACATAGGAGAGGAGGACAGTTACAAGGCTGCCCACTGTAAAAAGGCAGGTGAAAACAAACATCACAATCTCATTGATGCGGGTGTCAGAACAGGAGAGTGCCAACAGTGGGGGGATGTCACAGAAGAAATGCCTGAAGGTGTTGGAGTTGCAGAATGACAGCCAAATATAAACTTGTGTATATCACTGAATCCACCATCCCCACAGCAAACACCCCAGCCACCAGCTGTTTACAAAGTTTCCTGGACATGATGACTGTATAGAGCAGCTGGTTACAGATGGCCACATAACAGTCATATGCCATCAGGGCCAGCAAGAGGCTCTCAGCATCTGCAAAAGCGATAGAGAGAGACATTTGCACAGCACAGGCAGTGTAAGAAATGCTTTTCCTCTCGGCTAAGAAATTCAGCAGCAATTTAGGGGAAATTATTGAGGAAAAGCAGAGGTCATAGAAAGACAAAATACTGAGGAAAAAGTACATGGGGGTCTAGAGCTGTGGATCACTCATGATTAACAAGATCATCCCCCCATTCCCCACCAGGAATACCATAAATCAGTAAGAACACCACAAAGAGGGGAACCTGCAGCTCCGGATGATCTGTCAGTCCTGAGAGAATGAACTCAGTCGCCTCCGAGTGATTTCCCTTTTCCATCTCTTCTGAACAGAGATCAGGCAGCTACAGAGATGTCAGCAGGTGGATGGTGTGCAAAACCTGTCCCTTCTCTGTAATGAAGTGAGTGAAAATAAACAGAGATCAATTTATTAATGCATATCACTATCCATTCAGGGATGGGCTTAGTTCACAGAGCCAGATGTTCACAGCTGGTCATTCCAGGTGTTCAATAAGATGCACACACTGTGCAAATACAATAACACACAGGTTAATCATGCCCCCCACCCAAACACTCCTGTTCACTAATCCAAACAGCAAACAGTGTCTTGTGACTGTGCTGTGAGAGAATCAGTCTGAAGAGATTATTCCTTAGCTAAAGAAGGGATGAGAGTAAAGGAGTGTCAATCTTTCTGCCCTCTTTGAGCAAAGTGAGCTCTGTGGCTTGGCATGTCAGGTTGGGGTAAAGTTGCTTACTGTGCTAATTAAGCTTTTTGGCATTTACTTTAGCCAGTATGAAAACCCAGAGACACAATGGAAAGCACTGGCTTCAGTGACTATATAATTACCTATTTTTTCCATCCAAGAAGGTCGCTGCTTTAGCTAAGGGTAGGAGTTGGGGCTGAGGTTTTAAGTGCTGGAGGTCCTGAATTCAACACTTGCTGATCCCCGTGGTGTCCACGTGTTTGTGTGACTGTAATTCAGGACAATAGCATGTACCTGCTGCAAAGAGAGAGAGAGAGATGTGGTGGCGTTTCTCCAGCGACAGAAACTGCCAGTTTGGAGCATTTGGGAAATTTTATACTGAGATGTGTGATCTGTGGGACATGATTCCTGAAGCAACTGGGAATGCCTGAGATTAGAGAGCCATAACACCTAATTAAGGCATTCAGTGAGCCAAAAGCCACCCTCAGTGTAATTGGTTCCCTGGGATTAATTTGACCTACTCTTCCTTACTGTGTTCTGAAAAGAGGCAATTCTACCAGAGTTACAGAGTATGAGGTTAGGGGTATATTCATCCTGTTGGTTTCAGTGCAAGTTGGGTAGAACGGATCCACAAAGGGTTTCGTTTTTTTTGTTGCGGAGACCGAATTCTTTTTCTAAGAACTTATTATTTTGACTCGGAAATATCACCGGGGGGCGGGGGGGAGGCTCAGATACTACAACCACCAATCTCTTCCATTGGCCAGGCTCCCCGGCTGGATTACATCCCCTCATGATGCATGATGGTCTCTCCTCTTGCTGAACTGCCCTGGAACTTCACCAGAGTCCCACAGCCATGGCTTGGGGAGGAGGAGAGTTTGATATTTTGGTGGAAAGCTGATAATTTCCAGGGGAAAAATAATTTTAAGAAAAAAAAGTTGATTGAAAACCCAATTTCCCATAAAAAAATCTTCAGAAGAAAAACATTCAACCAGCCTTAGCAAGAAATTTGGATTCAAAGGAACAGAAAGTTAGAAACAAGTGAAACATACTAATTGTTTGCAGCAGTAGCTGTTATCTTCCGAGTCATTCCTGGTTTCAGAATCACCTAATTGTCCTGGGACCAAGAGGTGGAATGTAAAACCTATAAGACATGCTATTTATAGCATGCCAATCATCATGGTATCCTTTTTCCTCCTGAGCTTCTCTGGTCATCACATAGTCTCCATAAATCAAAATGAGTGAACCTATCTTTCCTACTTTGCAAGGGAAGGTCATAGGATAGCATAGTGATCAAAAATTTGGCTCTCTAAATAAATGTAAAAAATAAAATATCAGAATAACCTATGTATAAACAAAATGCAGCTGTTGCTTAATATTGTATGTAACAAAAGGTATAAATGCTTGCTGTAATTGTTTACCTAAAAAAGCAAAAACTGTTTAGCTCTCTCCCTCCATGCAATTGCTAAAAATAATAAAGTATCTAATTTGCTGCACTCAGCCAAAAAGTAAAAACTATGTTTTTCTCCAACACTTACTAGGTTATTCCCCAAAGTAGCAAAGATAGGTTTACTCACTGTGGTCGATGGAGACCACAGGATGACCAGAGGAGCTCAGGAGGAGACCACAGCATGCTATGGACTTCTGCAGTTCAAAAAACTATCCCTCTTGCATGCACATTATCTGCACACAGAGCTCAGCTGTAAGATGCTAAATAAATCTATGAGTAAACTAGAAATAGTCATGCTTTCATCACAACTATTAATACAATTTTTTTGATAATGTATGTGATGTTATAAGATGACACTCTATCATGCTATTAATACATGTTCCAAACTGAGGCTGGCAAATTGGTCTGTCTTAAACAAAGAAATACGTGCTCTGCTTAATTTTGTATATAAACAATAACCAGACTCATCAAGCAGGAAGGGAAAGAAAGGAGCCCAAAAGGTGAGGAAAAGCAGCAGGGGACATTCTCCTACATACAGCTTTTGTCTTCTGGTAACCAGGTGGAAATGGTTCTCCAAGGGGGGATAGGGCTATAAAAAGAAGAGGCTGACATCCCAAGGTATCCCTCCACCCCGCTTGCCCATTGATTCACTGCATCTGAAGGGAAAAGGAAGCAGCCACTGGACTGGGAGATGGGTCCTGACCTAAGAAGTTTGGTAAGTAAGACTGCTGAAAGCATGTGGTGAGGAAACTTTTGCTTTGAATTTCACATCATTTGTTAACTTGGGCACAAGTTGCATTCTAGCTTTATTTTTCTTGAAACCATGTCTAACGTCTATGCCTCCTCATTTACACTCACTTAAAATCTATCTATCTGTGTAGTCATTTAACTTTGTTTTATTGTAGTATCTAATCCAGTGTGTTTAAATAGAAGAGTCTGAGAAGCTAAGTTGCATGCATGTTTGTGCTGTTACCGAAATAATGGACAATGTAACTTGTATTGTCCAGAAGAGGACTGGGCAGCACAAGACGTACATTTCTGGAGAGAAATCGAAGACTGAGGAGTGTGTTGAAGTCCTCTTGCAGTATAACTATGGGTGATGAAAGCATGAGTGTAACCTAACTATTCCTGGCCAGGCTGCAGTTACACATAAACGCTCAGGGTGTGATTTGCCTGCTAGATGGTTGTTTGTGAGTGGCCCAGGTGGAAGCGACTTTAGCAAGCCATTTAAAGGTTGCAGGCAGGTGTGGCATGGCTCCTGATTAGTCTGGGTTGGACTCTGGTGTGTCACAGCCACCAACCTAGAAACTATCCCAGTAACACCAAAGGTGTGGTGTTGACTGACAGTAGTGTTCGACTGACATGAAAGGGTGAGATCACCACAGGGATGGGCCCATGCCCTGGTCCATGGCTGCAGATGAACAAGGACATTGTGTTCATCACCTCTCCCCAAGGAGATCCATGGCAGGCCCAGTGATGACCCTTCCCTTCTTAACTATGGTAGCAGAAATTGTCCCCCATGGGTGTGCAGGCTTGGCTGGTATTATCAGTGCTCCAGGGCATGTTGATGTCCCCTTTTACTAAGTGGAGCCAACGTCTGAGGCATTGCAGGGTTGATTGTATTAGGAGGAAAAATTGAAGATCCAAGTCAGCTCTATTCTTTGGTATAATCTGTGGGGGAGGGGTTACAAAGAATGTACGCAAAGTCCTGCTTCCCTGAACACCAGTAGAAACAACCAACAGCCAGAAATCTCTGTATTCAGAAACTCCTAAGTCTGTCACTTGCCTACTGGTCAATGCACAGGAAACACTATGCCCATGTTTCCTCTAGGAGTCATGCTCACAACTCCTCCTCCTGGCTTCTCTGCCTCCTGTGACCCGGAGGTTCCTGGGGCAGTCCTCACTGAAACCTCCATAGTCAGGGCAGGCGGCAAAAAGGAGGATATTCCCCAAACTGGTGGTTGACATTGAAGATCTCTGCAGCATCTCTTCAAAAGTTTCTTCAAAATGTCTCTGAGCATGCCAGCTCCCTCCTGATTATTCTTTTGTTAATTTGATTTATTTCCTATAACTTATAGTCTGTGAAACAGAGTGTGACATTGCATCCCGTAATGCTCTATAGAAATATACTGATGAGTGTGAATATGACATAACTGCAATATGTTTTATGCTAGATAGGCCATGTAATATATCTCTGCAAAGGTTATGATTTACTGGATATATTCATCCTATTTTTATGCATGTATGTTTTTTTATTCGAAGTTATGAATATTGGCTGTGTACTTGTTTGAATTTAAGTAGCCTGAGTGAAGCATTTGTTCAGTTTCTTGAGCAAAGGCTGTTCTCAGTAACCGTCCAATCAAGAAACACTTAAGCTAACCATGAACTTTGAAAAAGACACCAATCCACATTTGAGCTTTCCTGGGAATGTGGCGTCGGCCTGTAAGGAACTGATTCATGCATGGACATGTGACTTTCCCATGTGACTCCAAACCTCTATCTTGGAGCTAGATTCTGCAGAGGAGTGGGGAAGGGATTTCCACACACAGAAGAGAGACTATATAAGCCCCCGGGGAAACCCTCCATTTGGTCTTCAGCTGGCACAAAAGATAGCCTCTCCACCCCAAGGAGATGCCTGAAAGAAACTGAAACAAAGGAGAGTAGCTACATGGGTGTGAGTGATCACTGGACCCAGACTAGGAGGAAGTCTAATCTATGAAAGATGCTTATTGGAACATCTCTGAGGGTGAGATTTACCTGCATTTAGTTTTTACTGTATTAGGCTTAGACTTGCATGTTCTCTTTTATTCTGTTTGGTAATTTACTTCATTCTGGCTGTTATTACTTAGAACCACTTAAATCCTACTTTTTGTATTTAATTAATCTCCTTTTTACATATAAATTAAGTAAGTGCATGTATTAATAGCTGGCGGGAGCATACGGCTGAGCATATCTCTCTATCAGTGTTATAGAGGGAAAAGAATTTATGAGTTTACCTTATATAAGCTTTATACAGGGTAAAACAGATTTATTTGGGGTTTGGACCCCATTGGGAGCTGGGTGTCTGAGTGCTGGAGACAGGAGCACTTCTTGAGCTGTTTTCACTGAAGCCTGCAGCTTGTGCGGTATGTGGTTCAGACTTGGATCTGTGTTCGCAGCAGGCTAGCATGTCTGGCTCAAACAAGGCAAAGTACTGAAATCCCAAGCTGGCAGGGAAAACAGTCTCAGAGGTAGTCTCAGGGCATCGGGTGGCAGCCACAGAGGGTTTTCTGTGACCCAACCCATCACAGTGGCGAAGTAGAGTAGGATCTGTGCACAGCTGATTGCTCTGAGACACTAGTAGTGATTTTAAATGAGTTTTGGCGGGTGAAGAACAGGCAAAGTGGTTACTGGTTTGTTATTTTCTGATTGCTTATTTCAGGTAAGGGAAATAGTGACAGAAAAATAAGCGAAATAAGTAAGAATGAAGATCAGAAGAAGCTAGAACTGCACAAGTTGCTGACTGTAGCCTGATTTCGGGTGTAAACTCGCAATATTCATTTGATTTGTCAATTTTAATTTAATTATTAATAATTAATTATTAATATTAATAGTATGAGTTTTAGGCTCGCCAATCGCAGGTGCAGAGATTTCTGTGGTCAGGAGGGACCTGATCCATGAGAAGGATTTGTTGCCAGGGAAAATGGCAGAATTAGAACTGGTGAGAGGTTACAAAGTCCTTGCACCTTTACCTAAGGTACACATAGAAACTGGTGATTTGTAGGCTGAGCAGTCTGTTGCAACAGTGGCACACAATTTTGCACCGTTTCTACTGGGGAAAGATTTCTTTGATGTGGCAGAATCTGTCCCAGGGTTGGTTAACAAAGAGAAGGAATCTTGTGCTGAAAGCCCCAGGGGTGGGGGTCTGTGAAGTCACATGGGCTATTGAGGGAATAGGAGAGAACTCTTAAATGCCTCTGAAGCAGTGAAGAATGCAGCTTTGGGGGCAGGAATGGCTGGAACCAGTTCCTGTAGCCCAGGGGCTCAAGGCAAGTCCCTGCGGGAGGGACTGGAGAAAGCCAGCTCCTGTCCTGTGGTCATCTGCCTGGGAGAGGAGAATGCTTCAACTTGTAACAGGGAGGCCGTCCCAGCTGCTGACTGCCAGGAAGATGCAGGTTGGCTGGGGACAGGCCCTACCTTGGGGTGCACAGAAACATGTACCCAAAGATGGAAGTGGGGTCCTGGTAACTGCTGCGGTGGGAACAAACTCCAAGGACTCTGTGGCTGGAAGCAAGCCCAACCTGAGTGAAAAGGGGAAAATTTTGCTGGCCAGTGAAGGGTCTGTCGTAGCTGGTAGCTGTGAGCCTACAGTCAGACCAGGGTCACCTTCCTTTTTGGGGACACAGGAGTGTTCTAACCAGAGGGAAGCCCAGAGAGGGGAGCCCAGACAGAAGGTGAGGTGGGGAGCGAAGAGTCCACCCACCTTTTGGAGGGAGAATCTATCCTAGGAGGAGGGTGAAAAATCTACATTTAAAATACCAGACCCCTCTCCTGTGAATCAGGTTAGAAGGGAAAACTGGGAGTCAGATCTCCTGGAGTGGGGAGCCCATCCAGCTGACCTGTTGGGAACAGAAAGTGGGGTGTCCAAAGGGATTGTACCAATCCAAAGCACCCCATTGAAATATGTTGTTCTTGCTACACTTGTAAGAGATAAAACTGTTTCTTCAAGGCAGGAGGGGAAAAAATATCTGAGTGAAGCTTCACAAGAGAGTGAGGTCCAGCCCAAAGAAATTCTTGAGGGAGGGATCGAGGGCAGGCATGGTTGCAGTGCACCCTGTCCTTGCCAAAGCCCCAAACACATGCCTCCAAAGTGGCAGAAGAATCTGCAGCAGAGCGCCTACCAGGGGGCACAAAGAAATAGGAAAAAAGGAGTAGATACTAAACAATCTAAATTGTGTGAACAAAGCCTGTCCACCGTAGATTTGCTGTCAACCTTGTGTCTTTTGCTAATCCCTCTATGGGTTAGAACAAAGGCATTAATACTGGTGGTAAACCCTTTAAAGACGGGGGGCATACTTGATTTGTGGAAAAAACTGTTATACATGCTGAGGATGGTGACAAAAACAGTCCCACAAGCATGTTATCTTCCAGCCCTACATCTCTAAACAGACTGGAACCTTGGCACAGCAGCAAAACCATAACAGGCCAATGCTGCTGTGCAGGTAGGGAAACTGAGGCACACTGCCTCACAGCATTGGTGGCTAAATGCCAAGAAACCTACAACTTAACAGATATTGCTGTCTGCATTCTGTTAGCAATACTACACCCCAACCTGTTTTCAGGCACCTGGGGATTAGGAACCCCAGAACTTTCTAGAACGCTTATGAATGACATCGTATGGTTTAAAGGTACTGAAAGAGGGTGTGATGAGAGACAAACAGATTTTACATGTACTGCCTCCGCCGTGAAGAGTGTCCAAGTCTCTGGCAGTAAGTTCCGAAGGAGGGTGTGAGGGTGCACCCCCATAAGGCTTTATGGAATTATGCTTATGAATGTATATATGACATAACTGGAATATGTTTTTGCTACATAGGCCACGTAACATATTTCTGCAAATGTTATGAGCTACTGAATCTATTCCTCCTACTTGTATGCATGTGTCATTTGGGTAGCTGGCGTAATGAATATTGGCTGTGTACTTGCTTGATTTTAAGTAGCCTAGTAGAGCATTTAGTCAGCTTCTGGAGAAAGAAATGTGCAAGTTCAGTGCCCAGTCAAGAAGCACTTTACAGACAATAGAGCTTGGGGATGCCAATCCACATCTGAGCTTCCCCAGGAATATGGCTTGGCTGGTAAGGAACTCAATCATGCATGGACATGTGACTTGCCCATGTGACTCCAAAACTCCATTTTGTAACACAGGGAGTGGAAGGGGTGTACACCCAGAGGAGAAAGTCTATAAAAATTCCTGGGAGACCCCTCCATTTTGTCTTCAGCTGCTTCAAGAGAGAGCCTCTCCACTCCCAAGAAGATACCTGAAAGAAACTGGAACAGAGGACAGTAACTACAGGGGGTGTGAGTGATTGCTGGACCCAGACTAGAGGGAGACTGGTTTGTAAAAGGAAGCTTAATGGAACACCAATAAAAGTGAGGTTTTTATCTGTGTTCAGTTTCATTACTGTATTAGAGATAGATTTGTGTGTTTTATTTTATTTTACTTGGTAATTCACTTTGTTCTGTCTGTTACTACTTGGAACCACTCAAGTCCAATGTATGTACTTAATAAAATCACTTTTTACTTATTAATTAAACCAGAGTATGTATTAGTACTGGGGGTGGGGGGGGAAACAGGTGTGTGTATCTCTCTATCAGTCTTATAGAGGGCGAACAAACTATGAGTTTATCCTGCATAAGGTTTATACAGGGTAAAATGGATTTATTCAGGGTTTGTACCCCATTGGAAGTTGGGCATCTGAGTGTTAAAGACAAGAACATTTCTTAAGCTGCTTCCAGATGCCCACAGCTGTAGGGGACGTGGTTCAGACCTGGGTCTGAGTTTGCTGCAGGCTAGCGGGTCTGGCTCAAACCAGGCAGGGCTCTGACGTCCCAAGCAGCCAGGGCAGGAAAGCAGGGGCAGAAGTAGTCTCGGCACATTAGGTGGCAGCTCCCAAGGTGGTTTCTGTGATCTGACTCATCACAGCTGTGTGCTCAGCACTCTCTGAAAGTCCAGTCCTTGTGAGGTGCTTCAAGCTTGGTACCCAAAACCACTATTCACTTTTGAAAAGCTTGACTCCAGTGAGCAGCTTCACTCTTCTAGCCTCTGTCCCCCACATCAGACCCAAACCCATAAAGGTAGCAAGTGCTAATGGGAATCAAACTCGCATTATAATTCTTTAAACATCACTGTTTTTCCCCCCACTCAGCCCTGTGAAAACTAGATCCCTGGCTGCTCTGAGTCAGCATAACTCTATTGATGCCAGTGGACCAGGTGTAAACAATAAATGCTCTGTTCAAGTTAATTGCCCTGGTCTCCTGCTAATGTACATTGGCCATAAACAAACAAGCAAATTTAAAGTTCTATGGGAGCATTTTGCCCAGGGAAAACTTTCTGAGTGCATGTAACATACTAGCTAAATGCACTCTGCCCCTGTCTAGTGGCTGGTCCATAGAGAAGATAAAAATCTACTACAGAGACCAGCAAACGGAGTTACTGTGCACTCAAGGGGTATGGGCCTATGCTTTGGTGCTGAGGGTCTTGGGTCCTATAAGCAATTATAACACATAGTTTTGATGCAGGACGTGTTTTCTACGCCTGGGGATTTGTGCACAGCTAAGTTTCTAGGGGAGCAGTTGCCTGCAAATGGTCACATTGTCCTTGCTTGAACGTGCAGGGTTAAGAAGACAGTGCAAGGAAAGTTTCCACCATAGAGCCCCTGCATGGAAAGCTGGCACAACTACATTTTCTTCACTTTCTGAGTCCAAGCATCGCTCCCTGCTAATCCCCCAAGGAGGGAGGGGGGACAGGGAGGAAGCAGAGGGGAGATAGTGTCATGTTCCCCCTCCCTCTTAAAAGGCAGCAGAGATGACGGGACCCGGACAGGAAGAGGTGCTGTTCCCTATGGGCCTGCTGTAAGTCCCACTGACTTTAATAGGTCTATTGATTTTATATCCAGGCCCCATTGATCTCAATGTGAATTAGGCACCTAAATACCTGTAAGGATCTAGGCTGGCTGTGCCGAACAGGCACAGTCGGGGCCCACCTGATGCAAGAAATAATTCAGCTCTTCCTTTGCTTCTATCAAATCTACTGTGCCCAGTGGAAGGTGTTGCTGTGAGTTTACCAGTCCCTTCTAGTGAGCTCCGTGTACCATGAACACAGAGATCAGCATGGTGGGCCCTCCAAGCCCTAGGCCTTTGGTGGGTTCTCCGTCCCTTGGTGGGTGCCCATTAAACACTTCGCCTTCTGAGAGCCTCAGGTGCTTTAATGCTCGGCTTACAACTTCTCATCCCCGGCCTCTGGGCCTGCTCTCAGGCTGCCTACTACTTGTCCTCCTCTCCCACAACCAGCTCCCAGACTGCTGCCTCTGGCCGGCCACTGCCCACTCTCAGCAGCTCGCTGGCTGACCCTGATCCTCTTCTGCCCTCTGGGTGTCACTGCCTTACCTGTTCACACAGACCCCTCTACTGTCACAATGCGGAACGTGAGTAAGACAGCACTCTCTGGTGGTCATACATTAACTAGATCCCCTCCCAGAAGAAGCTGTGGCCCAATCCTTTTCCTCCAGCTAATTCTGGGGTGGAGTGGGTGGTGGGATCTGACCATGAGCCAGCAGGTTCATTACACTATCTCTAGGGCCCAACGCCATAACTCATACTCCTGTTCCCGGACACACTCTGCTCCACATTCCCTCATAGCTAGTGCAATCTGTGTGATGCCTCTCAGATGCACAAAGACAGCGTGGCAGCAGAGAACTTCAACACACCCAGTCCACGGCAGTGCTTCCTCGTTCAGTATTGGTCCACAGTGAGCTTGGAACCATTGCGCAGATTAAGGCGCCTCTGGGAAGGAAATGGCCTGGGGACCTTGGACTTCCTTTAGGATGGAGATTGCAAGAAAACCCGGCCCCCTTCAGTACACAAAGCTCCTAGTGTATAAGCAATTCTGCCCATGTTGTTCCATTACATTGCACTTCAGGCTTTATCAGCCGAAAGGAATTCAGTGTGTTTATGCATGGAATATTTTATGGAAAAGACTTTAGCAGAGCTGTAGGGGGCAAATACTGAAACATTGGGGCAGGGGGTTGTAGCACAACAGGACTGAGGGGCATCAGCAGAGCTGTGTGGACAGGCTGTGACTGCAATTCCAGGGGATCCAGGCAAAGAATTAGTGGGGTTGTTATGGGTCAGGTCTAGCTATCTAAGTTCCTCATGTGGCTCCAATTATCACCGTGTCGCAGCACCTTGCAATCTGTAGTTGGTGCTGCAGGCAGAGGTAGCTCTCTGGCACCCTCTGCTGCTGCCTTGCATGTATCAGTCAACATCTTCTTAGTCCTGGTCTACAATGGGGGGCGGGTGGGAATCGACCTAAGATACTCAATTTCAGCTATGGAAATATGTCAATGTATCTTAGTTCGACTTACCTCGGCGTCTTCACGGCGCAGAGTCGACTGCCGCCGCTCCCCCAGCAACTCCACTTGCGCCTCTCGTGGCGCTGGAGTTCTGGAGTCAATGGGAGAGTGGCTGGGGATTGATTTATTGCATCTAGACTAGACACGATAAATTGACTCCCGATCAATTGCGCACTATCTGCTGATGCGGCGGGTAGTGTAGACATAACCTACAATATGTTTGACACTCTAAGAGTATGACAGGGGGCAGGGGCATGAACTCACCTCATCTAACAGGCTAGCGCCCTAAATGTTGCTCTAGCCAGTCCCCAGCCTCCAATGTTGTCTTTGCCCCCACTACAGCGCACCTCCCTGCCCTGCCACAGGCACCCCAAATGCTACGCTGTCTACCATCTACACTAAAGTGTGTTGGTGGAGGTTTTGTGTGTGTGCGTGTGTGTGTGCACGTGCACACATATCCTACATATTTAATGTAATGGAAACCAGGGTGATGCAAATTAGGATTTGATGCAGAGCTGGGGGCATGTGTGGGACTCCTGCAGATTAGAAATGAGCTGGACAGGACTGGAATGCCAGGGGATACAGGAATAGAAATAGAAATGCCAGGAGGGTTGCTACAGATGAGAAATGAAGTGCACTGTCTATTTGGGGAGTGGGTGGATTTTCAAAATGTTCTTTTCTGTCTTTAGCAACTGGTTTTAATTTTTTTTTATTCCTCTCTGAATTCACCGAAATAGTTCCAAACACAGAGGTTTCTCTTTGCTTTATTTTTAAACAGGAAATTAAATTGGTACACAGGTCCATAGATTTTAAGGCTAGAAAAGGTCATGATTATCAGATAGTCTCATGTCCTTCATGCCACAAGTCAGAGTATTCCAATCATTCCTGCAGCAAAGGGAATTATTCTATCCTATGGGAGGGCCTGTTTTGTAACCTGTGGCTGTGATAGCAGTTTCAGTTTAAAACATGTTTATTCTGTCCATATTCTTTTGCTGTTTTCCCATGGTATTAAGGTGCATCCAATCAAGATGTGTCCATCCTGATCTACAAGGTCTGGGCAGAGGGTATGTGGGCTATAGAGAGAGAGAGGTGGATATGTAGGTCTGACATTAGTAGAATTAATATTAATATTTGACTAATATTAATATAGTCACTGCAACAACAGTTTTGAATTTCAAATGTATCTTCTGTGCAGTTTTGCAGTTACAAATCAAGTAATTAATTTCTGTCTCTGTATGTTCCCTCTTAGGGAATTCTCTGCTGGTTATTTGTTTAATTCCCCTATGAGGAACAAGGCAATGCATTTTGGTGATTATGCACGCTAGTTCAAAATAATCACCCTGGCTCTGGCCACAAAACAAAAATGCAAAATCCAGGGAAGTTACATCTCCAGATATCTCCATCTCAGGACCTGAGATGATCAGTTTAGTGTAATTGACCCATGTCTCCAGAAATGGTATTAGCTTCTGACCATGTTAATAAGCTCCCGGTGGGCATGATTAGAAAGTCTGTGCCTGCCAAACTGAGATTGCGTAACTTGCAATAAAGTTTGGAAGTGTGGTTAAAGTGGGTCCACTGTGCATTATTAAAATCTGAATGTGTTTCAAAGACATTGCAAACATTCATTGAAATTAGTAGGGTGGAATCTGCATTGTTGCAGAAGACCCTCCCTTGCAATCCAGGTCACCCTCAGCAGTGAGATAACTTCCAGGACAAACCCAACCTGTGGAAAATGTGGGGATAGTGTTGAGTAAAGGGGCTGCCTGCAGCTGTTGGCTCTCCCCAAGACATAGGACCCCAGAGGACAGTAGGGCCTGTTGATGGTTCTCCAGATGCTTGTGGATCCACCCCCATTTCTCGCTCCCCTCCGCCAGCCAGCCAGTCTCCTTGCCGTCAGACTAGATCAGAGCCAAGACCCCTTGGAAGGGAAAGGCCTGTGTCCCATTCCCCATCCCTCTGAGCCAGCCCGTGCCCCCCTGGATCAGAGGCCCCCATACTCCATAACACAGCAACGGCCCTATATCCCAGAACCTGAACCCACTTCTGTATGTCATGTGGCTTTCCCCAAACCCCTGCATGGCACCTTACTCTTCAGCACCCGAAGCGTCACCCCTTACAGCTCAAGAGCACCCCTCCCCAGCTGCTCAAGGATTAAACATGCTCCCAATTTGGGGGGGGGGGGATGTTAACTCTTTGTGCCCTGCCCTAGAATCCCCACCTCTCCCATCCCAAACCTACATGTTGCACACAGCAAAATGGCTTAGGGCCCCCAGCCGGTGGAGCCCAGGCTGGGATGGGTGAATCACTCAGTTCCTGCTCATGCTGTCACAAAGCTTTGCTTGCTGGACCCTCCCTTAGGGATCCCAGGACCGAGCAGGGCTCAGAGCCTGATCACCAGAGGAAATAATGTCCTTGCGTGATCTAGTCCCTGCTCCCAAAGTCAGGCCCCATCACCAAGCTCTGAGACACTCTGAGCTCATTCTCCTTCTCTCTGCAGCAAGGGAAGCACCACGAAAAAGCTCTGCACAGGGTCTGCACAACAATCAGCCTCATGCTGTAACTGCACACCTTTCTCACCCTGTAAGACTAGCTCAGTAGGGTGGAAATGCAAACACATCTAGACTTTTCCCATTGAGCTGGGAATGGAACCCAGGAGTCCTGACAACCAGGCTACCTCTCTGTCCTTCTCTAACCACTAGACCCCACTCTCCTCCCAGAACTAGGAGTAGGTCCCAGGAGTCCTGGCTTCCAACTCTCCTGGTCAAACCCAAAAAACTTCCCTTCCCAAGCTGCAGATAGAAACCAGGAGTCCTGACTCTCTTCTCTCCCCACCCTACTCCCAGAGCCAGAAATAGAACCCAGAAGTCCTGGTTCCCAGCCCTGCCCCACCCCAGCTCCTAACTAGATGACCCCACTCTCCTCCCACAGCTGGGACTAGAACCCAGGTGTCCTGTCTGAAGCTTAACCTCCTTCCATTTCCTAGCAGAGATTTCAAATCTCAGGTTCTAAACATTTGCGGCAAGACAACTAGTTAATCTATGAGGAGTTGTATTAATAGCAACACCTGCAGCATCTCAGCAGGCCTGGTGGACTCTCCTTCCTCCAGAGCCCATCACGTGTCTATTAACACCACCAAATGAGCACAGCTACTCTGACAGCCTCAGCAGGGCTGCTGTCAGATGCTGTCCAGGCCATTAAAACCACATAGGTTTCCTTACCCAGCCCTGCTGATTCTGGTGGCCAGGAAAAGGAGTAGTTGGAAGGCCTCTCTGTAACCCCTAGAGCTGGGCTCAGTCTCTGTGGCCTGGTCAGCCCCTAGCCCCCAGCCTGAGGTTTGTGAGCAAGGGGGTCAGTTGGTACCAACTGTGGTGAATTTTGGGAGGTGCACACATTTGTCCTACACACTGGGCTGAGAACCCACCAACTCATTAAATACAATGTAACAGATTCAGGGGCCTAGAGGGGAAAGATTCTGTATGCCATTCCCAGACCTCCTCCCATCCCTGCCCCTGGACAGCTAGCCACTGGCCAAGGGTCAGATTGGAACCAGCATTCCCCAGAAGGGGAAGGTTTCCCATACCCTATTCCCAATATCCCCTTGTCAGAAGCCAGAACCTCCTGCCTGTAGAACCCTCACTCTAACATGCCCTCCTCACATAGGGTTGCCTGCAATCTTTTATTCAAGGGATATTCCCTATTTTTTCATCTCCTTACAAGATCATGTGTTGCTGAGCATTGCAATAAGTAACAAGAAATACCCCCTGGTGAAGGTAGGTGAGTCCTGCTTATTATTAAACTAAAACTGATGATAATACTGGGAGAAGGGGTGGGGCAGGGGTGCTATGAAAACAGTCCCTTATATTTGAAATACAAGGTTGGCCACCCTGTCCTGACCCCACCCTCCTGCCAGCTCTTGCTAGGGCTATCAAAAGCAACAGAGTGGCAGTCCAAAAGCCAGTCTGTCCAAGGAAACATGTCCCAGGATGGGGCTGGAGCAGGAACAAGTTGAATTTTGACTCCAATACAGAAAGAGTGCTTGATGACTGTGAGAAATCAGCTGGAGAGAGTGAATCAACACAGAAACACTGAGAGAACAAGATGTGTGAACCACAGAAGTGTGTGTGGGAGGGAAGGAGGGAGGGGGAGGTTAATATCCTGAAGCAGGAAGTTCCACAAATTAATTATGTACTCAGGAAAAGAGAAACCTGCTCTTTCATATCAACTGCATTCAGCTCCCAATGTAGTATTCTCCTCCCTTCCCCAAAGGAATGTCTAGGTGAGATCCTGGAGTCACAACCCTAGTAGATGAATTCTCAATATCTCACACCCACACCCTACCTTGCAAATGCCTTGCCTTTAAAGGGTGGGTGTTTGCTGGAGTGCCCTTAATATAGGGCCGAGCTAAGGCCCTCTAGCCCCACCCACAAATAGCCTGACTGCCTCTCTTTATAAAAGACCATGCTCAGGGAGTAGTGGTTTCCTTTAGATTGAGGGGTAGAGTTTGTAAGATAGGACTGTGTTTATAGGCAGTCTTAAGGAAGAGTGTTGGGCAACTTAAGATAATCCTCTATCTATGGGCTTTTGTAGGGAAGGGCTGAGACTTAGGGCTTCTGTGTTCTGTTCCCAGTTTTGGCTGGTAAGTAGGGTCTGGCTGGGGCAGAGCTGGCTGGGAACTAGAATTCCTGGTTTCTGTCTTCTATGAAGAGAACTTTGAGAGAACATTGCCACTCCTAGCAAGGAGATTCAGGCACAGAATGGGTGTGAAGCCTGTTTTTTCTAACCCACTAGACTGTCTCAGACCTGGGCAAAGAACCCAGGAACCCTGGCTTCCAGTATCCTCCTCCTCTGTCCCATAGGCCCTTTCTCAGGTCTCCAGAAAGGCTCTGTAGAGCTGGGAAGCTTGTCTCACCAACAGAAGCTGGTCTAATAAAAAAATCTCACTTATCTTGTCTATCCATAGACCCTATGATGGTAATTTCGCACATTATCCTGCACAAACCTTACTGAATTATGTGAAAACTTATTGAATTAAATGTATGTATCATTGCATGCCAGGGATTGTATTTAATTCCATGGGACATGAGGACTGTCGCCCTCCAAAAATTAAGAACAGGTTGAAGGGGTAAATTCACTCAAGTTGTAACATCTCCAGAGAGCTACCACTACCTGGAGAGAGGTTTATGTATACTCATTCAAACTGGATTCTTCAAGGCCCAGTGGACAAAGGAGGGACATTGAGTTAAATAGCCTTAGTTAAAACTGATTCAGAGCCTTATTTCTAGTGCTCCAAACAGACAGGAGCTTGTATCCAAGGGCTACCTCAATCCTTCCTGGGAAGTTTTGGAAGGACATGGTCCAATCTGTTTGTTTGTTCTGAGCAAAAGGTGTTGTGAGCTTGTAACCATAGGAAAAAAAACCCTTGATGGCAAGGTTTGAAGGACAGTTCAGCATCCAGAGCCCTTGCTGGAGCTGGGGTGATCTTTGGTGAGGTTATTTGCATGCATATAGGTTCTTTTATTGCTTTTAATATTTTCTCTATAATGTTTTCCCCTTGAGAATGAATTTTCTTGCTTAGCAAGAGTGGTGTGGTAACTTATAACTGTAGCAATCATACTGTTTTCTATCACTGAGGAGAAAAGTAAAGCAGGTTGGCTTAGGCAGTCTGGCTTGCTGGGGAATTCACAGTGTAGGTAGGGAACTATGGAACCGCAGAAAACCCCAGTCAAGAGAGAGAGAGATGTGCATCTCCACCCAAGAGAGGTGACAGCTGCGGAGCTGGAAACCTAAAAGCAGGTGTCCTTGCTGGACCATACAGAGGGGTTACAGGTTCATTGGCCCTAAATGAGACAGACTCCACTCCCCTTGGAATTTCTCTGGCGTTTACTCGCAGGGACTTGCCTTAATCAATGCCCCTCACCCTCAGGTTTTAGTTCCCATAGGAGCTGTGGGAACCATCCCCACTGGAGTAGAAAACAGTAATACATAAACCATTCATATAATGGAATTTAATATAATGGTCCCAAAGATACTGCATGGGGTTGCAATATCTGTTACACCAGATCTCCTGAGTGTCTTATCTGTTAGACCATGCCACCTCTCTAAAACATTATTAAAACTTGAACACATTAGAGTTTTGATTTTCATGATAAAATTACATAGAGTGGAAGGGAATGCAAAACCTGATCAAATTATTCATCAAAGCTGCTGAGAGAACTTTCTTTTCTCTAACATTCTCCCCAGGGCGGCCTTCACCTCCTTGTTCCTCAGGCTGTAGATGAGGGGGTTCAGCATGGGGATCACCACTGTGTAGATCACAGAGATCACCTGGTCCTGCTCCCGTGAGGAGGTGGAGCTGGGTCGTAAGTAGATAAAGACCGTCGTGCCATAGTATATAGCCACGGCTGTCAGGTGATAGGCCCAGGTGGAGAAGGCTTTGCGCCTGCCCTCGGAAGAGCGGATCCTGAGTATGGCAGCAGTAATATACAGATAAGAGAAGAGGTTGATAAGTATGGTAGTCAGCTGTATGGAACCAGCAAAGATAGAAAGCAACATTTCATTGTTGTGAGTGTTGGTGCAGGAGAGCCGCATGAGTGGAAGGACGTCACAAAAGTAATGATCGATTACATTGGGCCCACAGAAGGACAGCTGAAAGGTGCAGCTGGTAAACATGGTTGCATTTGCA
This sequence comes from Gopherus evgoodei, assembly GCF_007399415.2. NCBI lineage: Eukaryota > Metazoa > Chordata > Testudines > Testudinidae > Gopherus > Gopherus evgoodei. The sequence goes on along the minus strand of NC_044325.1, from coordinate 122,187,428 downwards.
ACCCCAGCCATGTATGAGCTAGCCAAGAACCAGATGCAGGACCTCTTGGACATGATGAGCCTATAGAGCAGTGGGTTACAGATGGCCACATAATGGTCATAGGCCATCACCGCAAGGAGTAAAGACTCAGCTGTGCCAAAGACAAAAAAAATACAGCTGTGCAGCACATCCAGCGTAGGAAATAGCCTTACTCTTCCTTGAGAAGCTCACCAGCACCCTGGGGGCGATGGATGAGGAATAACCAAAGTCAACATGTGACAAGTTGCTGAGCAAGATATACATGGAGGTGTGAAATTGGGAGTCCCTCCAGATTAGGCCAATCATCCCCAAATTCTCCAGCAAGGTGAGAACATAGATCACCAGAAATATGAGGAAGAAGGCAACCTGCAGTTCTGGATGGTCAGTGAATCCTGCAAGGATGAATTCAGTCACGGTGGTGTCATTTCCCCAGGCCATTGCTTCACACAGGCTTTGAAGCAGACATACACAAGGGGAATTTCTGTATAAATAAAAAATAGTGTGAGGACCTGGAATTCCGTATGACCAATGACAGCATCTTAGTCCATTTGAGACCCTGTTTGCTGAAAGTAAGAGTACTTTTACCCATGTGTGAGTAACTCATTCTTTCTCTTTCAAAGTGGACAATCTGCAAAGAACAACTATTAGCACTAAACTATAGCATAGTGCAGACTTGATTGCCAGAGGGTGAAGTTCACTGTTGGCTCAGCTGAAAAACCTTCCCCCTCCCCTGCCCCCAGCAGAAATCAAGGGAGTTTACATTAGAGCTGGGTGATTTTTGTTTTGCTTTGATTTGGTGATTGACCAGAAAAATCCAAAAATAACAGCAACTTGTTCCCTCCTCCCCCCAAAAAATCATTTACATGTCAGATTTTTACCCTCTGCTCCCTTGGAACCTGTGGAACTCCTTGCCTGAGGAGGTTGTGAAGGCTAGGACTATAACAGGGTTTAAAAGATAACTAGATAAATTCATGGAGGTTAAGTCCATAAATGGCTATTAGCCAGGATGGGTAAGGAATGGTGTCCCTAGCCTCTGTTTGTCAGAGGGTGGAGATGAATGGCAGGGGAGAGATCACTTGATCATTACCTGTTAGGTTTACTTCCTCTGGGTCACCTGGCATTGACCACTGTCAGCAGACAGAATACTGGGATGGATGGACATTTGGTCTGACCCGGTACGGCCATTCTCATGTTCTTATGTTCGTTCTTTTAAAGTTAAATCTAACACACTTTTTTAAATAAAATATCATTTCCAAACAAAACCTTGAAACACATTGTTTCAAAAATGTCAGAATGAAATATTTCACCTTTTTTTATTTTTTTCCTCCTTGAAACCATTCGCTGAATTTGACACAAGTCTTCCAGAAGCTTTGGATGATGCAAACCTGCATTTTTGGGTGAATAAATTATTCAGAACAATGGGAAAGATACACAGTTTTCCTGATCACCAGGTAATGATGACCAGATGTGGGCGAGGTTGTTAACTTGACTTGCTAGGGTCAGAGCATCTGACCCCAGAGTAAGCAGGGGATTAGAATCGACTCGGGTATTTTAATCACAAAAGGGATTAAAGACCAACTTATTTTAAATGCTAAATTCTCCTGTGATACTTTACAGGAATATCAAGAGCTGAGGCGCCTCAGCACCACCTACCCTTAGCATGAGGAAGTCTTGTCTGCGTTGGCTCTAGACCTGAATTCACCAGCAAGTGGCAAGACAAGCGCAGCCTTCCAGGCCTCTGCAGGCCTCGCTTTCTCTGTGCAGGTTACCCATAGGCAGACACCAACCCCCCCAAATCTTCTGAGTGTCCCTCTGGTGTACTCAGCCCCTGTTCCACTGAACACACCCAGAGCTCTCAGCCTCGCTACTCCCAAAGAAATTGTACACAGCAGCTTGCAAGACACACCTTAGGATCACCATACTACTTAACACACAGCACTTAGATATATAGAAAACAAGAATAAGTTGATTTATTAAAGAACAGAGATTCAAGTGATAGAAAGTAAGATAATTGGAAATGGTTACTTATAAAACAAAATCATAACATGCTTCCTAGAGCCTAAACTTAACTAACAAGGCACAACAACATCAAAGGACAGGCATCAGAGCTTGAATCCATAACTTTTTTAGTCACTAAAAATCATGGTTTACCCACAAGATAGCTTTCCCCAGGTCTTCCCCAGCATTTTCAAGCAGTCTGGCGGAGATCCCTTCTCAAAATCAATCCCGCTAGCAGCTTGTTTTCACAGGTTGAAGGAATAACTGGGTGTTAATCTGCATCCCAGAAGTAGTTTCAAAGATAGATTCTTACCCTTACACAGGTTACCAGTGTTATTTTTCCCTGTAGCTTCCATCATTTATTGATTAGCATTTTGCTCAGGTTGCAAATGGTGTCCATACAGTAATTAATTTGCATGTGACCAGTTACAGTGAGATAAGCATCTCTTCCCCTCTGACTGCCAGGAATATGTGGATTATTGTTTGGTGACCTGTGTTAACTCATAAACCTAGAGATCCTATTTTTTTTTGTATATATACATAAGTCTTCACATATTTTACATACATACATAAAACTGAATGATTATGACAACCAGTGGGGCCCAGGCTTTCATTAGAGACCTTACATGACACAATTTGATGGACTAGTGTGTTGATATCAGACTCAGGGGTTTCCTTGTATATCTATGTGCCCTCTGCTAGTTGGTATCAAGCGATCCTTGGGTCACATTTCCCTCTTGGCCAAGTTTAGTAACTTCAGAATAACTCTTTTGGAAGATTATTTCTGTGACCTTTACACTCCCAGTATGGTGTTGCCAGGGCTAACACTGTTGCTTTGCTGTGAATGATCCCTGTGGTCAATTCTGGCACATCCTTCTGGAAATCTCATAGGAATTATTAATCTCTACCCAATGCCTGGCAGTTGCAGAACCAGTAAAGCTCAGAAGATGAACTGGGATTTATACACTACCCATTGGGATCCTACAAGGTGGCCTCTTACAAGGGGGCGGGAGGAGAAAGGACTCAGAGTTTGGGAGGACAATTAATAACGACAGCACATGAAATGAATCAAAAGTGTTTTGCTGTTATCTGCAGCACCATCCCTCTCCCCAGACACAGCCCAAGCCCAGGGTACTACCTAGCAACACAACGATTCACCTGCTGTGTGCTGCTGCTTAGATCCTGGATGTAGCAGCTTCAGCTGAAGGGGTCATTTCCTACATAAGTAGCTCTCTGATCAGTTAAGAAATTTTAGGTCAAAATTATACCTTCAACCTGATTTTCTAGTGGATCATTAGATTTTACTTGCTGCTTGCAATAGGTTTATACTTTTCTTTTCCCGCTAGCGCTACACTCAGACAAAGCAAACCTACCTGCGTGAGGATGAATAATTTATGTGATGGCTCCAAGAAAGTCCCATCTGGAGGAAGGGCAGGGGGCTGATTTATATTCTCTTACAGGCCGTTGGGGACTGTAAGTTTCTCCAAACTTGGACTGTCGGATAGACGAAGGAGCTTCAGATATCTTTGTGGAGAAGTAATTTGTATAATGCCCTGTGAGGCCGCTGTGGTGTATGTCGGTAATTGGTCCCAGTGGGTCCATTGATTGCTGAGACCAAATGATTCAAAGCACTGGGGATGGAATATGGAGACTTTTCAGTTCTTGGTGTTATTCAGATTGTGCAGATTGGATAGCTCAAGCGATTGGGAATTATCTAACAGTTCAGGCTACGTTGTGCTTTGATCACCCGCTCTGTGTAAGGTGCAGTGCTTAACTACACCACCCCAAGAGGAGGTCATTGAATTGAATTGTGGACAGAGAGGTAACCTGAATTGTGACTCAGGTGCCACACCTGATCGCTACCCTCATCTATGATGATTCATTGGAACATAGGGGAAGAGGCAATGCTCTGCCAACTTTCCACCCACCCATGTGTCAACTGTGCAGCCCACGCTTTCCCCACAGTGTCCCCTACATAGGATGAAGTCTGTGTGGTCCTGCTTCTCCTTATGTGTGAATTACCCCCATAGAGACAGGCCAGGCTCTGGCTCTGAGAATGTAGGTCTGTTTTGTTTAAGCATCCAAAGCTTTTCTGTGCAAAGCGAACATCTGGAATCTATAATACTGGGCTGGCAATGAGCAAAACGTGGGTAGCAAACACCCACTTTCTCATGAGAGTCCCAGTACCTCTACTCTTGATCTCAGTTGGATACTGAAAACACTAAGGCCACATCTACACTGACAATTGAAAGACAAAACTTTGTTGTTCGCAGGTACTTAACCTCTCCCCCACCTGAAAGACAAAAGTTTGCTGTGAGCAGTGCCTGTGTGAATGACCGCATTGTCAGCAGGAGCGCTCTCCTGTCGACAATGCAAGCCCCACTTGGTGGTGGTAGAAGTATTTTGTTGGGAAAAGTGCCGACCAACAGTGTTCACCCTGCCCAACTTTTAGCAACCCAGCCATGTCACTAAAAGCTGTGTAGTGTAGACATAGCCTAAGGCATAAAAATATATGTGAATGTTTCAGAATCTTAAACCAACTCATGTCTGAATGTGCGGCTTGAAGAAGAGGTGGGATCTATGGGGGGATCAAATGGTTTGTTCTGGAGGAGGGGGTTGGAACAAGTTCATTCATATTCATAGGGAATATATATTTCTCTCTCTCTCTCTCTCTCACACACACGCAAACACACACAGAGGAACCAAAAGTCGGAATGACTTTTATTTTAGATTAAGGAAAACAACAAAACAAGAAAGAAAGAATGTAAGTCCTCAGGTGAAAGCACAGTGTGTGCATGTCTTTGTCCTCAGTCACATGATGCATCACCTCTGCCTTACAAAATAGCTACTGGGTGACCCCAACATTCTCTCAGTCCTAGATTTCCCCCCACCAAATGTGTATTCTGTACTGCACCATCCAGCCTTGTCCTGGACAACTCCGATAACAAAGTTCTCTGTTGTCCCTGTAAGGAAACAATATGCAACAACTTGCCATCCTAAATGGAGTTACCCACACAGTTCACAACACTGGATTAATTTTGATACAAGAACAAAAAAAGTTTATTTAACTGCAAAGACATAGATTTTAAGTGATGACAAGTAATAAGGTGTTAAACTCAGAAATGGTTACAAGAAAAATAAAGATAAAAGACTTTCTCAACTTATCAAACCAGCCTTGGTGTAAAGTGGAGTTCTTACCACAAGTTCCCATAATCACTGCTGTCCAAGTTTCAGATCTCAATCTGCACCCAAAGTCCATAGCCTGTTTTTGGTGGTTGTTGTCGTTGTCTTAGGCAGAAAAGAAAGAGATGGACAGGGAGAGAACTTGGGAGTATTGGTGCCTCTCACTTTTATAGTTCAGCCACCCTTTGAAATTCTAGCCTCGGGATCCCTATCCTTAGAAACTTATTAGGACTTTTAAAGTAATAGTTCTGTAGATTTTGTCGCCTACCATCCATGGAAATAGCCTTTGATATGTGGTTAGCTCTATTTTCTTTTTAAAATACTTATGGCCTCTCAGTAAGAAGTCTGTAGTAAGTCTTGGACACATTCCTCAAGGAATATCTAACTTTCAGGGAGGAGATATTGAGAAGTGTGGCAATGGGCACTAATGCTTGTGATGATACAAGCTTCAATCCCACTCACATACCAGATATGTATTGGCTTTCGACTTTTGTTCTCCTGTAATGTTGTCATTGCAGTCGATGTCATTACGGTGATTTCCATGTTAACTGTTGCAACTTCACTGAAGAATATGCACATGGAAGAGGTGAAGAGGGACTGAGAAAAGGTTAATGGAACCACAAAAATCTGCAGTTAGGTCAAGAGGATAGATCTTTTGGTCAAGCAAGTAATTTTGGAACAATATTCTCTTCTCTGGTATTTTGACCAGAGAGAGAAATTTCCACATCTATGTACCCCGACTCTTAGAATTCTGGCTCCCCGCCTATCATCTCTCTTGGGGTATGTCTACACTACTCGCCAGATCGGCGAGTAGTGATCGATCAATAAGGGATCAATTTATTGCGTTTAGTGTAGACACAATAAAATCGATCCCTGATTGCTCTGCTGTCAACTTCAATAACTCCACTGCGGTGAGAGGGGAAGCAGAGTCGATGGGGGAGTGGCAGCGGTCAACTTGCCGCCGTTCTCATGGCCAGGTAAATCGACCTAAGATACGCCGACTTCAGCTACTCGAAGTTATGTATCGTAGGTTGACACACACCACCAATGTAGACCTAACCTTGGATGTGTAGAAATCTCTCTCCACTTTCTGACTGAAATTTTCCAGGCTGTAAAGTTTCCTGCCTATACTGTGAATTCCCCAATGTCATAAACAGATTGTTAAGGGTTAATGTCTCTTGTACTTGTAAAGGGTTACAAGCAGGGAACTGGACACCTGACCAGAAGACCAATCAGAAGACAAGATACTTTTAAATTTGGGCGGAGAGAAGTTTTTGTGTGTGTTCTTTGTCCGTTGTGTGTTCTTCTGTCGGAGGGTCTGAGAGAGACCAGACATTACTACAGGCTCTCTAAGTTTCTTTTCATATAGTAAGTAAAAACAGGTGGTTTAGGCTTTTTGATTGTTTTACTCTATTTGCAATTGTGGATCTGGCTGGTTAACTTTTATCTGTGTAGTTGCTGGGAATATTTTGATTTGTATTGGTACTGGCGGGAAAGTCTCTTTCTGGTGTCTGTAAGCTATAGGACCCTATAATATTTACATCTTGAAGTTACAGAGATAATTCTTTACTTTTTTCTTTCTTTTATTAAAAGATTTCTTTTTTTAGAGAACCTGATTTATTTTTTTTCCATGTCTCGCCTGTGGTCTGCCTCTTTGATTTGTTCCTCTGTGTCCACTGTCCTGGAAGTCATGTTTTTTGCTTTCTTGTGCTGAGGCGCCCTCTGGTGTTTACTGCCTGAATTGCTGGTTCTCTGTTAGCTTCCTGGGGTTGCTTAGCAACAGAATCCTTTTTAACTTACTAGCCTCTCCTGAAAGAATTAAAAAGCAAAAGAAAACTCTCTTTCATTTACAAATGTGTCCTGGCTGGAGCGTGTTGCTGACCACTTAAGGCTGCTTTGTTTAACAAATGACCATCATTAAACCTTAATAGCCCTCCCTATGCACAGCTAGAATGGAGCAAGAAAGAAAAAAAAATTTCTCTGGCTGAGGTTTAAAAAAAAACAAACCCTTCCCTCTGCTTATAACCAGCTAGCAGAGAAGCAAATTAATAATCTTACTGGCTTTTGGATTCTTATCTATCCCACCGCTACCACCATGTCATAGCCTTCCTTCTCAGATCTGAACCTTAGAGTTCAGAAAATGAGATACTAGCACCTGAATCCTCTAAGCTTAATTACCAGCTTAGCTTTGATAGCACTGCCACCACCCACAAATATAGTGTTTTGGGGCACTTTGACCTCCCCAGCCTTCTGTGGGGACCCCAAGAACCCAGATCCCTTGGGTTCTTAAAACAAGGAGAAATAAACCATTCCCGCACCTTTCCCCCTCCCAGAATTTCCCTCCCTGGGCTGTCCTGAGAGATACTGATCGCACCTCTTAAATCACCATACAGAGAAGCATCTCCCTTCCCTTCCACAAAGAGGCAAACAGATTCAAGGAAAACAAAGAGAGATTCTATCTCTCCCCCTCCCGTCTCCCCACTCACCCGTCCTGGTGAGTTATCCCAATCCCCTGGAATAACACAAGGGAAACAAGGAAAAAAAATCAATCAGGTTCTCTAAAAAAAAGAAATCTTGTAATAAAAGAAAGGAAAAAGTAAAGAATTATCTCTGTAACTTCAAGATGTAAATATTACAGGGTCTTATAGCTTACAGACACCAGAAAGAGACTTTTCCCCCAGTACCAATACAAATCAAAATATTCCCAGCAACTACACAAATAAAGTTAACCAGCCAGATCCACAATTGCAAATAGAGTAAAACAATCAAAAAGCCCTAAACCACCTGTTTTTACTTACTATATGAAAGAAACTTAGAGAGCCTGTAGTAATGTCTGGTCTCTCTCAGACCCCTCCGAGAGAAGAACACAAAATGGACAAAGAACCACACACAAAACTTCCCTCCGCCCACAATTTAAAAGTATCTTGTCTTCTGATTGGTCTTCTGGTCAGGTGTCCCGTTCCCTGCTTGTAACCCTTTACAGGTACAAGACACATTAACCCTTAACAATCTGTTTATGACACCCAGCAATGAGATTCCATGAGCCAGCCTGTCTTTACTTGTCTCCTCAGAGATAGAAAACAGTGTAATTGTCACAGTTATCACACAGATCTTTCTAAGCAAGCACATTTATTCTTAAGTTAAAAGCTTTACACAGAAAACAATTAAAATGATAGAAGAACCTCCACACACCACTGAAAAGCTTCCCATAGATCACTACCCCCACCCTCTCAACTCCAGTAAGATCTTTGGCAGGTGACAGTCCTTTCAGCCCTTCCCTAAACACTGGGGGCCCTCCCCTTGGACAGAAGTTCCGTACATTCGCTGGATCAAGAAGGAGGCCCTGAGTCAGTTTAAACTCAAGTTATTGACCCCAAAAGCCTTTTTTTGTCTGATTTCTGAAGAATCTGAGAGAATTTGTCTAATTACCCCCCACTGGAGCACTGTGGTTTCCTCTGCCATTCAATTTCATATATTCACTGGCCTACAATGTTACATACACTTATTACAGTGAGATCTCCCAAAAATATGGCAGGAAATTGCCATACCTGTCAGATATTCTCCTTGCCCTGTTTTTATATTTGTAACAGTTAGTGATCTGTGATATGCAAGAAATTAGACTATCTGATAGTTGCCCTCTGGCCTTAAACTCTATAGATTAGTCATTATTATTATTATTATTTATTTGACAAACATAGTAAAATACCCCAGAGTTTTGCAATTAGATCCATGTGATTTGGCTCCTGCTCCAGTATCAGCCTTCATTGTTACTGTTCTTATTTGTATTAAAATGAGCCCCTAGAAGCCCACCAGTACCCCATTGTGCTGTGTGCTGTACATATAGACACAACAGAGAGACAGTCCTTTCCCCAAAGGTTTCCAATCTAAGACAGGAGACAACAGACATTGCAGATAGGTGGGGCAGTACGAGAAAACAGACACAATACTGGGCAATGGTCTCAATAAAACTGTGGCCTAATCGTTATCAAGTTTCTGGAGACTGTGAGACCAAACATGAGTTTTCAGGAGGGACTGGAAGGAGGAGAATGAGAAAGCATTGTGAATATTTATAGGGCACTCCTCCCAAGTGTGAGGGGCATGGGAGGAAAGCACAATGATTCTTATCTGAAAATTTAACATGTTAGTGACAGAAGCTGGGCTTACTGGCCAATCTGGGATGAATGGTGGCCTTTCCACAGTGAATGGTGGTAGAGTCAGCTGGGATAGATTGTGAAGAGTCTGAAAGTGAAGGAAGCATAGAGAAAGGGGGGCCAGTAAAGGGAGACTGAGAAAGGGATGACATAGTCAAACCAATGGGCTAGGGATATGATCTTTGCAGTAGCAATCTGAATGGATATGAAACATTCGCATAAAAAAGAATCTGACACATCAGAAAAGGGCAGACAAATAAACAGACAGGTTTTTAAAGTGCTTATACACGAATGCTAGAAGTCTAAATAATAAGATGAGTGAACCAGAGTGTCTCAGGTTAAAGGAGGATATTGATATAATAGGCATCACAGAAACCTGGTATAGCAGGGACAATCAATGGGACACAATCATTCCGGGGTACAAAATATATCGGAAGTACAGAACAAGTTGTGCATGGGAAGGGGAAAGGCACCATATGTGAAAGAATATGTAGAATCAAATGAAGTAAAAATCTTAAATGAATCCACATGTTCCATAGAATCTCCATGGATAGTAATTCTATGGTCTAAGAAGAATATAGCAGCAGGGGTCTTTTATCGACCACCTGACTAAGACAGTAACAGTGACAATAAAACACTAAGGGAGATTAGAGAAGCTATCAAAGTAAAGAACTCAGTTATAGCAGGGCATTTCAATTATCCCCATATTGACTGGGTACCTGTTGCCTCAGGAAGAAAGGCAGACACAAAATTTCTTGATACTTTAAATGACTGCTTCATGGAGCAGGTGGTACGGGAACCCACAAGGGGAGAGGCAATTCGCGATCCACCAAAATGGTCTGCAGATATAAAATGGATATCTGTGGAGTTGCAGGGCTCTAATTAAAGGAACCAGTTATGGATCTATTTTCCAATATATGTCACTTTTTGCATCTTCTGAGGTGACTGACCCTGTAAGCATCTGATCAGGATTTGGGGGATGGGAGGGGAGGAATGGTCCAGTTCTCTTTGAAACAAAGATAAAGGGAGGAAAGAAAATACCCAGAAGTTGAAGCAATAACTGGACACAACACATCTTTGTGTGGCTATCCCTAGGAGATGTGAAGGTTTTAATGTTCCCAACCATGTTTGCCCTGAACTGCAGAACTTTGGGGCTCCCCAAGGATTCCATCCCCAAATTCCACTGAAATAACTTTATAAACAAGGCTTCCAAACAATCTGCTTTGCAGTCAAGAGTAATAGATATCTCCTTCCTGCAGGTAGGTTTAATTGCTCTGGTTCTGATGAAAATGGAATAAATATTCTCTTTTGGTTCTGGCAATTTGAATTAATTCTGATTCAGAGCCAAATCTCATGGAGATCAGATTTATTGCCTCTAGAGGTCCTGACATTTTAAGAAGGCTGTATCTTCAGCTGGTGTCAGTTGCCTAACTCCACTAAAACCAATTTTCCATTTACATGTGCTAACGATCTGGCTCTTTAGAGTAGAGCAGTAGCTCTGCTATGGAAAAGCTTGAGACTCACTTTCCATTGGCTTTAAAATCCATGGCCTTACTCAGACTTGAAAACAGCTGATCCTCGTGAAGGTCCAGGGTAGGGTTAATGGACTAAATTTGGAGTTGTGTGCAAGAGAGAGCCCCTTGAAAAGTCACAGGATATCAGAATTGTGCAGTTCTCATCATGTTATTTTGTGAATGCCCGGGGCACACTAGGGCTCTGATTCTCTCCAGACTGTTCTCACCTTCTTGGGGTTGATCCCAGCTAATGTCTGGCACCCACTGCCCCTAAAATATGCACATTTGGCTTCCTAAGTGCCAACCACCTTCCACATGGAGACCTGGCAGGTTCCAGTCTTAAAATCCTTCAAGATAGGTTTTGCCCCGTGGATTAATGGCTCGTGCCAGTTTGCTGGATCAAAACAAGGGCCCCTCAGTTAATTTAAATTCAGCCTTTGTACACCATGCCTGCGTTTGTCATTTTTGTCACGACGTATGTATGGGACCAAACTCTCAGTAGGCATAAAGTATGTCTAATGACGATGCTCTGTTTGTATGTAATTTTGTCAGTTGTTCCTTAGAAACCCACTGCCCCTCTGAGGGAAGGAGCATTTCAAAAGTTATCCAAGGCAAACTTGCATGTGCAGGGGGAAGGCTGAAAGCCAGAGGGTTTGCAGGCAGCCTGGCCTCAAAACAACCAGGTGGCTCAAGATGACTGGATGCCAGGGCCCACCTTGCTCTGGGATTTTTGACTTCTGGCTTTGGCAGACTTCTACACTTGTGTGTTGTGTACGTATGACAAGGAGGAAGGTGGAGAGGAGAGCTGAATTGCATGTGTGTGTGCGCATGTGGTGGGAGGGAAAGCTTGGAGCAGCCAGGTCTTTTGGGGGATGGTCACAGCAATGGTTGTGGTGGAGGGTTGGGTTTCAGAGCAGTGGTAGAGGAATGTGTGTGGGGTGGTGTCCACTGTCCAAACACTAGGGCTTTGAAAACTGAATTAAATGACTAGAGCTCTGAAGAAGAACTTGCTTTTGAACAATGTAGGGTTTTTATTCTCCTGTGATCCCTTAATGCATAAGGGAAGCCCTTGAACGCATTACCTAGTGAGGTGGTGAAATCGCCTTCCTCAGAGGTTTTTAAGGTCAGGCTTGACAAAGCCCTGGCTGGGATGATTTAGTTGGGAATTGGTCCTGCTTTGAGCAGGGGGTTGGACTAGATGCAACCCTGATATTCTTTGATTCCTATTAATTCCCTCAAAAACTACTATTAAGCCAGGAGAGGGGTACCTGTGTATGGATTGCTAGGAGAGAGAGTCACATAAATCCAGGCGGAAGGGAGGTGCCTATCTGTGAGGAAGGGGCAGTGTTTAGGAAATCAGTGGGTCCTACTGGCAAGCTTAGGAGACTCCCCACCTGGCATCATGCTGGCTGTGGTGGAATGCATTTTAAGGTGCCTCTCTGTCCCTATTCATTGTACAGGGAGACTGTGGAAGCTCCTTCACTGGAGGTTTTCAAAAAGAGGTTAGAGAGTCAGATGCATGGTTTGGCCACAACAAATCCTGCCACTTGGCAGGGGGTAAGACTCGATGACCCTTGCAGTCCCTTCAATGGCCACGGTTCTATGATTCTGCAGGGAGGTACCTAACTCGGCTTTCTGGATTGCAGTGCTGTGCTTGTGTTTGTTTAGGCACCTAAAAGTTAGATTCCATGATGCTCAGAGCTGCACTGCCTGAGTCCCTTCGTGGATTCCAGCCAATGAGACTTAAACACAGTGGGCCAGATGATCATCCCCACAGACATGCCCAATAGTATCATATCCCACCATTGCTCCCATCGAAGTGAATAGCACCACCGCCCAGCTGGGGAAAGTTTGCTGCTCAGTTGAGAAAAGGTATCGGATCTGCTGCCCTGAAGGAAGGAATTTTTTTTTTCTTCTTCAGAAGGGCAAGGCTGTAAAACAGAGCTTGTGATAAACATGGCTGTGCAACTTTAATAGCTGAGTCACTGTGGTAATCTGAGGAGTGGGTCCCGAGCAACAGGGTCAGTTTTCTGGCAGGATCTAGTTTATTGTGACATCAGGAACTCAGGAGTGTGAACAGGGGTGAAGCTCCTTGTGCACAAATGCTAGAGGCTCTGCATGGAATGCTGGGGAGCCTCAGGCTGCTGAATAAAGGTCTCTTTCCTGCAACTCCCTGCTTGCCCACATCACTTATTGCTAATGAAACAACTAGCCTGGCTCCATAACAGAAAGTGCAGAAGCACCCACACCTTAGAGATGTTCAACACCAAGTAGTACTTTGCCCTGCAAAAACTCTCATTGCCCAGGGGTCTCACTAACTGATATTGGGGATTATATCAGAATCTGACCCTGGAAATGACATTATGCAGATGGGTGGGTTGTCAGCAGCAAAGATTGAACTTGTCCCTGTGGCTTCAAGAGCCTGAGCCACCACTCCCTGAGCTAGAAAACCTAGCTTGAAGCCAGTGGTGGACTCTGAACACTCCATGTAGTTCAGACAGTAGAAGGAAACAGATCTTCATGGTGGGTGAGAGGCTTATGGATTTCGGAGATGGTTCCACTGCCTAGAGTTAATGCTTTGTTGAAAGTGAACAGAGTTTGAGGTGTTGTATACAGCCCTTGTCATAACAGATAGCTAAGGGTTAATGCCTCTTTTACCTGTAAAGGGTTAAGAAGGTCATCTAGCCTAGCAGACACCTGACCAGAGGAACCAATGGGGGGAACAAGATGTTCAAAAGGAAGGAAGGAAGTTTTTCCTTTGTTTAGTCAGTTCAGTTTCAGCCAGAGTGAAAAAGATCAAGGAACCAGCCTCTTATCAGAGTAGTAAGTTTTAGAAAGGAATAATAGGTTTATGTTTATTTCGTTTGAGACTTGTTTGGGGTGCCATTAAGGGAATTATCAACTGGGTATTCTTGTGTGTATAAGATTTCTGCCCAGGGGACATCCTGTGTTTTCAATCTATTGTCTGTGAGATACGCTGGTATGCTGTCTCCCAGAGGGGTTTTATATGTGTTCTTTCTTTTACCTTTCTTTTCTTTAATTAAAAGCCTTCTTTTTAAGAACCTGGGATTGATTTTTCCTTGTTTTAAGATCCAAGGGTGTTGGATCTGGACTCACCAGGAACTGGTGGGGAAAGGAGGGAGGATGGTTAAATTCTCATTGTGTTAAGGTCCAAGGGGGTTGGATTGGCGTTCACCAGGACTTGGTGAGGAAGTCTCTCAGACTATCCAAAAAAGGGAGTTAGTTTGAGAATGGTGGCAGCGAGACGGGATCTAAGCTGGTATTAAGCTTAGAAGTGTCCATGCAGGTTTCCACTCTGTACCCTAAAGTTCAGTGGGGGGGGGAAGGAACCTTGACGCCCTTGTCAGGGTTCCCTCCCCACTCTGGACTGTGGGAAACAGATGTGGGGACCCGCAGGAAAAGACCCCTAAGCATATTCTATCAGGTTTGGTTTAAAAAACTTCCCTAAGGCACAATTCTTCCTTGTCCTTGGACAGTACCACTGCCACCACCAAGTGAGTTAGACAAAGAGTCAGGAAAAGGACCACTTGGAGTTTCCTGTTTTCCAAAAATATCCCTCAAGTCCTTTCACCACCCCTTTCCTGGGGAGGCTTGAGAATAAGTATCCAACCACACAGATAAACAAGTTGAGCACAGACCAGACCCTTGTGTTTTTAGGACGCTAAAAGCCATTCAGGTTCTAAAAAGCAGAACTTTATTATAAAGAAAAATGTTCAAGAAGCACCTCTGTAAAATCATGATGGAAGGTAATTTTACAGGGTAATGATTAATACACAAGAATTCCCCTCTAGGCAAACTCAAAGTTACAAAAAACAGAATAAACCTCCCTCTTAGCATAGGGAACATTCACGAGCTAAAACAAAGATAAGCTAATGCATTTCCTTGCTATTGTTTCCAATTTTTGAAATCTTGGATGCTTATTTCAGGTAGGGTTTTAGGAGATGGTTTTTCCAGCCCTGGTCACTCTCTGTACAAGAGAGAACAATAAAGAGACCACAAACAAAACCTCCTCCCACTGATTTGAAGTGATCTCTTTCCCTTATTGGTCCTTTGGGTCAGGTGCCAACCAGGTTATTTGAGCTTCTTAACCCCTTATCGGTAAAGGAGGGATTTTATGCTACTCTTAGCTGTCCGTTTATGGCAGCCCTCATTTGTCTCCTCTCTTAGTGTACTCCTGACTTTCTCACCTGCAATGGAGAGTGCATCTGAGATAAATGGCGGAGAGGAATTACACGGCAGTGACTGAGTTCGTCTTCTTGGGATTCACACAAAACCCGAAGCTGCAGATCATCCTCCTTGTGATGTTTCTGGTGATCTACATGCTGATCCTAGTGGGGAACCTCACCTTGGTCACCTTAATCAGAACTGACTCCCAGCTTCACACCCCCATGTACTTTTTCATCAGCAACCTGGCCCTCTTAAATGTCAGCTACGCCACCATCATCACTCCAGCATACTGATTACTTTAGTATCAGTGAGAAAAGTCATTTTGTTCTCTGGGTGTGCTCCACAATTCTTCTTCCTATGCATCGCATTGTCCTGTGAATGTTACCTCTTGGGTGTCATGACGTACGATCGCTTCATGGCCATCTACAACCCATTGCTCTACATTGTCATCATGTCCAAGTGGTTTTGCATGCTGCTGGTGCTGGGGTCCTACCTAGTGAGCTGCGTGAATGCAATTGTTCAAACTATATTTATATTCCGTTTGTCCTTCTGCAACTCAAACGTCATCAACCATTTCTTCTGTGACTTGTCCCCAATCCTGAAACTGTCCTGCTCCGACACCCGCATTACAGACATTGTTCATTTCACCTGCGCCACTGTGGTGGTAACACCTACTATCTTGATCATCCTCATCTCCTACATATACATTGCAGTCACTATCCTAAGGATCAACTCTGCCAAGGGTCAACGCAAAGCCTTCTCCACCTGCGCCTCCCACCTGGCAACCATCACCATCTTCTACGGAACGGGCTCTTTCATGTATTTACAGCCCAGTTCAAAGTACCTCATGGACCACGACAAAATCATTTCTTTGTTTTATACCCTTGTGATCCCCATGTTGAACCCCCTGATCTACAGCCTGAGGAACATGGAGGTGAAAAAGGCCTTTACGAGGATGTTACACAGGAAGATTTATTCTCAGTGAATTTAAATGTTGGGAGTGGGTTTTTAACAGTAAACGGGGGGAGTGAGTTCTTTACATTATCTTGTTTTTTGTGGATAACCAACCCAGTGCATCTTGCACCAAAAAGAACTAAGGGGCAGGTTTTCCAAGGAGATCTGCACCAAACAGCTATGATTTGGCAACTCATCAATTATCCAGCTTCTCAGAGCTGCTCAGCTCCCAGTTAGAAACCATTTTGTGCTAAGGCCACATTGTCATCCTCAAGTGAAGGGCAGGCTGGTCCTGTGGTTCAGGCACTGGCTGAGGACATAGAAAATCTGGGTCTAATTTCTTGGTCCACAGTGACTTTCCTCTGTGACGTTGGGCAAGTCACTAAGCCTCTTTGTGCCTCTGTTCTCCATCCTTACAACGGGGATAGTGGCACTGCCCCATCTCCCAGGGGTGCTGAAAGGGGAGCAATGTTAAAAAAAAAAAAAGACAGTAAAATGCTTGGAGAGCTACTGATACAAGCAATAGGCATTATTATTAATTATTATTATTATTTATTTATTAAGTGTTTTAAAAGCATGAGCTGGGCCCTCTAATAATGAGGAGAGTAGCTGAAAAATCATTTATATTTCATAATAATTATGATATGTGTGTAGTTATTATTTGCCTTCTAGGTTTTGAATATTTGAGTTATTTAAAGCAGTGAATATTTGGTTGAACTCTGGTCGTGTTTAGAAGATTTCATTACAAGGTCTTACCTAGGGTTCAGGGCATGCCCCAATGAGCCACGGAGGGGCATTTCATCTCTGCCTTATACAGTACTAGTCCACTAATTTTGTACAACCTTCTACTTACTCACAACAGCCTTTTTTGTTTCATGGATGGCCACATATAATTTACATCTGTCATGGAGTGTGGGGGAGTCAGGGCCCTGCACCCCCAGCTTCCTGCAATTCACTGTGACTCTCAGCCAGCCAGTAAAGCCAAAAGTTTATTTGGATGACAAGAACACAGTCCAAGACAGGTTTTGCAGGCACAGACAACAGGATCCTCCCGAATTAGGTCCATCTTGGGATCCCAGGAGCACCACAGCCCACTGGGGAGTCAGAACCCCGTCTGTGCTTTCATCCATTCCCCAGCCTTCTCCTGAGACTCTCTCACTCCCCCTCCTCTCCTTCCCCCAGCCTTTGTTCAGCTTCCTGGGCAGAGGTGTCACCTGGCCTCTAACCCCTTCCTGGGTTCTCACATTACATGCTCTCTTCCATCCCCCAATGCAGACCGTCCTCCCAGGCCAACATTCCCCAATCAGCATTCACAGACCACAGTAAGAACAGTCTCAGTTCATCACAACATCTGATAGTTGTCTGGCCGTCTATGCTAAAAGATTTGTATGGGTTTGTTCATCTCAGGTTTCTAAGGATCACCTGACAAAATTACATACAAACAAAGCATCGTCATTAGACATAAGTCATGCCTACTGAGAGTTTGATCTCATACATACGTCATGACAAAAATGACAAACGCAGGCATGGTGTTGAGACTATTGCATTAACTTTATAAATGTTATCTGTATGTTGGTGATCAAAAACTCAGGAAACATGACAACATCATAGACTGTCACATTAAGAGATGCCCAGAAAATATTCATAGCCCTTTGTATTCAATGTGTCATATGTATTTGTGTGTTCTGGTTTCGCTGGCTGGGTTTCCCTTGGAATCTGGGTGAATAATGCAGAAGCTTTGTCCTTTGGAATAAGTGGCAGTGATTCGTTTGACCTGTTTCCGGAGGCCTGAAAAACAAAGAAAGCCTTTTGGGTACAAAGGCTGAATTTAAATTAACTGAGGGGCCCTTATTTTGATCCAGCAACTGGATCCAGCCCTGAGAAAACAGGTGAAACTTCATTAGCTCACCTTTATAAAAGAGGGGTTAGACTCCAAATGGACTGTCACTGAGAGAAACTGTTCCAGAAACCAAACGGACAAGAGGGGATATTGTCTGAGGAGGCCTGAGGGTCAGAGTCAGGAAATTTTGTTAGGGGAATTATTATGGCGAGAGACTGATTTGGGGAGGAAACAACTGTGCTTGCACAGGCTTTGAAGAAGGAGTCTGCAGCGGATGGGATTGTGTTTGTTAAGAAGGTTCAGTTACAGAAACTACCTCAGTTGAAGACAGTGTCCCTGGTTTCCTTGAGGAAAGCACAGATGAGGGTTACCCCGGAGAATGCGTTGACCTGGCAGAATGCAGCTCAGTCTGACAGCAGGAGGGTGCTGTAAAATAGGCCTGATCTATCACAGTGCCCTTGCTGGGACATTGAGAGGAAACACAGATGCAGTTGCCCTAAACTGTTACAGGTAGATACCCATTATTTTTAGTAGGTTGTCTCTATAGGGATTTTTGCCTTAAGAATAAAACTGGGGGGAGGGATAGCTCAGTGGTTTGAGCATTAGCCTGATGAACTATGAGTTAAATCCTTGAGTGGGTCATTTAGGGATCTGTGGCAAAAATCTGTCAGGGGTGGTACTTGGTTCTGCTGTGAAGGCAGGGAACTAGACTTAATGACCTTTTTAAGGTCCCTTCAAGCTCTATAAGATGGGTATATCTCCAGATAGGCAGGGCAATGTAGAGAATCTACTAGACCTGCCCTAAAACTCCATTCCCCAGGGCTGCCAGTGCAGAACCTCTCAGTGCTAAACTCACTCCATGGAATTGTAAAGGGTGTTACACAGACCCAGAGTACTAAGATTCCAGGATATAACAAGTATTGATCATGGTATCACATGTATCAATAATCAGCTTCAAATGTAAACATTTCCATCTCAACCCACATGACTCCAAATGCACATGGATGGATAATTCCCTTTGAATTGCTTCAGGAGCACCTGGCCTGGATTAGGAGCTGGAAGGGAGCAACAGGGGATTACATCCCAAGCCATGATAGAAACCCATATAAACATCTCTAAGCACAGATCCTTCTGGAGTTTCTTTCCTGGTGCTACAGGCATGTGATATGGTGATGGCTTTACGTCGAACTAAATAAACTAATAGATGTATTTTTAACGTCATGCAAAGGTATAGTGATCTACCTACCTGTCTGTCTAGCTATAGTCTCAATAATAGAGAGAAAGAAGGATATAAAAGACTTGGTAGGAATTACATTCCATGGGAAATTCAGACATTTTGAAATTTGTTTTCATTACAAATTGAAAAATAAAGAGAGAAAACAATCCTACAAAATGAAATTTTGGGGGGAAAAATTGTTTCAGGTCAAGCAAAATGTTCCATTTCAAAAAAATCAAACCAATTCATTTAAATGTCCATCTTTTTAATTTAAAATTATGTTATAATATAATAAAAAATAAAATACATTTGAAACTAGAAAAAAATTGAAAAGAAAACTCAAAACATCCCTGTCTTCTCAATTTTTCCCCTTCAATTTTGATAAGACAGCCTTTCCTCATGGAAAAATGTTCTATGGGACTAATATATATATATATATATATATATATATATATATATATATATATATATATATAAAGAACTTATAAGAACTGTTGGACTTATTAATCAGCTGTTTTTCAGAATGTCTTAATTCAGAAATCATTGCAGGAGAGCATCCTGCCTACTCCTACATTCCCTCATTCCAGGAAAAATAAAAGCTCCTGTTCCACAGACAAAATAGTATGAGTTGGAACATAAGAAAGATGACTATTTAAGATGTATGGATGCACTGCAGGTGCCTAGTGGGAAGATGGTATTAGAAATACAGTGCCTGGAAGTATAGTGCCCAAAATATCTTGGTTGATACGGTGAATCCTTCATAACTAGAAGTTTTCCTTAGACATCCAGATTATGATAACACTCAGGCTGGCGTAAACACATGGTGTTGCCACTGAAATCAATTGAGTTCCTCTGGATTTGCACGGTTGTATATGGAAGTCGTCTCTAGCACATTCATTGCCTTATTTCCCCTCTGAGATGGGGTGAGAGAGAAGCAGATCATTTTTACCCATCAGAGTATGATTTTGTTTAGAAAGTTGGATGGTTGGTCTTGCTGTTTCTCTAGGAATGGAACTGAGACTCGCTGAGTGCTGTCTAGCTGTTGAATGGTTTTCAGCAATAGCTCAGAGGAACCTGTTCCTGCACCCATCATCAGCAATGATGAGAGCTGAATAAGTATGTTAAGGTACAGCTACACCGCAAAGAAAAACTCACGGCACAGAGCCTCTGAGCCTGGGTCAACTGATTTGAGCTTGTGGGGCTAAAAATAGAGGTGTAGATATTCCGGCTCAGTCTGGAGCCCGGGTTCTGAGACGTTCTGCTCTTGCCAGGTTACACAGCGCAGGCTCCAGCCTGAGCCCGAACTTCCATACCACTCTTTTTAGCCCCGCAGTCCGAGCTCTGTGAGCCTGAGTCCATTGACTCCAGCTCTTTTATTGAAGATTAGAGACTCTGAGTTACCCATTCCTTGCTAGCTAACTTTCCTAGTGTTGTAGCTGGGGTTTCCAGGAAAGATTGGATGATGATTATGGTCATATTAATATCTAGCTCTTACATAGCACTTTTCATCTCTAGATTTCAAAGTTCATTTTTTCTATACCTCCATGCTCCTACCACAACATATGCATAATAACACTTAGAACTTGTATACGAGTTCCCACATAGATCTCAAAGTGCTTTGCAAATGAGTGGTGTGGAGAAAGTGAATAAAGAAAAGTTATTTACTTGTTCCCATAATCTAAGAACTAGGGCCAGCAAATGATATTAATAGGCAGCAGGTTTTAAACAAATAAAAGGAAGTTCTTCACACAGTGCACAGTCAACCTGTGGAACTCCTTGCCGGAGGAGGTTGTGAAGGCTAGGACTATAAGAGGGTTTAAAAGAGAACTGGATAAATTCATGGAGGTTAAGTTCATTAATGGCTATTAGCCAGGATGGGTAAGGAATGATGTCCCTTGCCTCTGTTTGTCAGAGGGTGTAGATGGATGGCAGGAGAGAGATCACTTGATCATTACCTTTTAGATTCACTCCCTCTGGGGCACCTGGCATCAGCCACTGTTGGTAGACAGGATACTGGGCTGGATGGACCTTTGGTCTCACCCAGTATAGCCATTCTTATGTTCTTAAAGGCATGTGAGCACAATTTCCCCAATTTTACAGATGAGGCACAGGGAGGTGAAGTGTCTTGCCCATGGTCATGAAGAAAGCCAGTGGCAGAGCTGGGAATAGAAACCAGGTCCACTAACTCCCAGTTCTATGTTCTGTCCGGTTGCTAATAGATATTTGCCCACATCAATTTTTTCCGCAGAGATTCATAGAGTCTAAGACCAGAAGGGACAATTGTGATCATCTAGACTGATCTCCTGTATAACACAGACCAGAGAACTTCCCAAAATAATTCCTGGACCATATCCTTTGGAATTAATAACACTCCTTATGAGGGGCATACATTACCCTTCTTTGTCACTGGCAACAGACAATAAAAGGACTAAATAAAAACCTCCTCTTCTCTGACTACAAAAACAACATTGACCGTAGCTAGGCAAATGGTGTGCCACAGCCACTGCCTATCATCTCATTGCTTCCTTGGACTTCTCCATCTGTCAGTTTGCACTCACCTGTGGTCTATTGTCTTGTACTTAAATTGTAAGCTTTTATGGGCAGGAACTGTTTTTTTGTTGTTCTGTTTTTGTACAGCATTTAGCACAATAGATTCTGCTTTATAATTAAGGTTCCTGGATGCTACCTAAATAACTGTAATAATAATAAATAATAATAAATAGTCCATGAAGTCTTGGTTCCTTTTGGAGGATAGGTCCATCAATGGCTATTGGCCAGGATGGGCAGAGATGGTGTCGCTAGCCTCTGTTTGCCAGAAGCTGGGAATGGGTGACAGGGGATGGATCACCTGATGATTCCCTGCTCTGTTCATTTCCTCTGGGGCACCTGGCACTGGCCACTGTCGACAGACAGGATTCTGGGCTACATGGACCTTTGGTCTGACCCAGTATGGCCGTTCTCATGTTCTCTAGAAGTGATCCTTCTGAAACAAAGTGGTCAAGTTGGGGAAATAGGTTGGGATAAACTTACATTGTCGTCGTCCACACTGTATCAGCTCCCCAGAAACAGTGCATATCGCAGCCAAAGCTCCTGTTACTACTACAACTTTATAAATCAATCAGTCAATCTACCCAGCTCCTTAAGTGGGCTCCCCCCACTGCAATATCTGACCAAGGAATACATGACAGTAAAATAAATGATAAAATACCATAAAAAAAATCAGCAGTTTTGGGCTTGGTTTAGTTCCTTCACATCAATCATTCAATCATGTCTGAGGCTGTGTTAGAGCTAATGGAAGCAACTCTGATGGTGTTGTATAGCTCCTAAGATCTTTTGCCCCCTTTTCCCCTTTGAGTTTAGAGGCTTTTGATGATGCCCAGAGGAAACGAGAGCTCCGTGTCTCAATTTCTGCTGCTGGGATTCTCCAGCCTGGAAGAGCAGCAGGTTCTGCTTTTCCTGGTGTTCTCCCCGATGTATGTGATAATTCTGACCTCCAACATCGCCATCCTGGCAGCCATCAGTGTTGATCGGAGCCTCCATACCCCCATGTACTTCTTACTCTTCACTTTGTCCTTCTCGGAAACCTGCACCACTACTCGCTGTCTTCCCCAAGCAGCTGGTGAATTTGCTGTCTGGAAACCAAACGATTTCTTTCCTGGGATGTGCGGCTCAAATGTTCTGCTTCTTCGGCTTCGGGGCCACAAATTGTTTCCTGCTGTCAGCCATGGCTTATGATCGCTAAGTGGCCATACGTAAGCCGCTGCAATACCCAGTTGTGATAACCAGGAGGGTTTGCGTTGAGCTGGTTGCCATTTCCTGTGCAACTGGCTTTCTTATAGCGCTAGGCATCAGTTCCTTGTATTCAGTTTTGCCTTCTGCGGGCCCAATGCCATCAGACATTTCTTCTGTGACATCTCACTCGTTCTGAGGCTGGTGTGCAGTGACCATCATATCGCTGGGATGGCCATTGTTTTTCTGTGTGCCTTTGTTTTGCTAGACCTCTTCATGGGAATCATCCTTTTTTACATCTATATCCTCACTGCCATCCTGAAGATCCACTCTGCCCCAGGCAGGCGCAAGACCTTCTCCACCTGCGCCTCCCATCTCATCGTTGTGATCACACACTTCGGCTGTGCTTTTTTTGTCTGTTTAATACCCATATCAACCTCTTCCCTAGATGAGGACACTTTCATTGCCTTGTCTTATACCTTCTTTAGCCCCATGTTGAACCCTGTGGTTTTATAGTCTGAGAAACCAGGAAGTTAAATCAGCGCTAAGGAAATTAACTGCCCACATTTCTTTCTCCAAAAATGTGAAAAGTTGCAAATTTGGGCACTTCCAATATATCAATGAACTCTGCATTATGTCACTATTGTCCATGGTATGGTCTTCAAGGCAGTGACCTTGTCTTTCTCTCTGTCTGGGCATTAAGAGCCCCTGTGGCTCAGTATAAATAATGGACAATAAAATAATATTGTTACCCTTTATTCTGAAACCACTGTTGCCCCTCTGCCAATGTCTGGGGCCTTGCAGGTCAGCTTCCCGGTAGCAATTAAATCTACAATGCAGAATCTGGCTGTATTCTGAGGGTAACTTGCTCTATTCACACATATATACCAGTCTTGAAATGAGATGGTCAAACAACATGCAGCACAATCTCTTATTCCAGGAATCTCATCCCAACATCTATGCCCAGGGAGCAACTCTGCCTCAAGAATTGTCTTTAATCAGAGGCCAAGGCAGACAGCAAACTCTCCTGCAACTCACACAACTCCCATTCCTCCTGAAGCTGCCTCTACAACCAAAGCCTTACTTTACCCAAATATGATGATAACACCGTATGTTCCCCCAAGAGTCAAAACTTGCTTGTACACTAAGAGGATGTTTATAGTGGCACTGGAAGTGTAATTTCCAGCTAGGGTAGACATACCCCTTTTAGCTCTGATCAAGCTAGTATGCTAAAAACAGAAGCGTAGCCATGATGGTGCGAATGGCGTGATGGGTTAGCTACCCGAGTATGATCTCATTTGAAACCCTCGGCATGTAATCGGGGATAAGCCCTCGTGCTGTCGGGCTACACGATGAGAGCTAGAAGGGGTATCTCTACCTAAGATGGAGGTTACACCTACCAGCTTTAGCGTAGACATACCCTAAGAAAAAGAACTGAGACCATGGTGGTGCCTGCATGACAATATTTTTATTCTCCTATTTTTTTATTGTCTCTGCATACGTATAAGTGCAAAGTGTTATTACGGCCAGTCAGTGGTAGTGGAGGAGTTCCTGACTTCCAGCCTTTTAACCAACATGAAACATGGACAATCAGTCTCTCTCCCCCACCAAATACACAGATCTTTGCTGGAATGGAAGTATCGGTATTTGGAATCTCAGGGAAGGCGGCTGAACGACTGCCACAGGTTGAATTTTAAGTAGAGCTGGTGGACTTTTTCCCCACAGGAAAAAAGGGATAAGCTTTTTTTGTGAATAACGTTCCCCGTTTGACCAGTTCCAGTTTTTGTTAATAGACACCCTCACCCGCCCTTCTCCCGTCTCCCCGAGATAACTGCTGATATCCAAGCACAACCATTTCTTCTCACGTAAATGTTATAAAGGAAAAGAACCTCTTAAAGCTCCCCGCTGCCAGTGCTTGCCCAGTGCATCTCCTTACTTGTGTGAGATGAGGACCAGGGGGTATTTGCTCATGCACTAAACTTGTTAAACTGAAAAATAATTTCAATTTTTTTCAAAGTGATAAGAGTAAAATTAAAGGCAAATAATGGTCCTAGGCAGATCATGGCATGTTCCCTCCCCCTTCCCCGTAACCTCACCCTCCACTTGGAATGGTGATGACAGAGGTGCCATCCCCTTCCAGAGAGGCAAGGCTAATGCATTTTCTCACCCAGGAGTAGCATCATGTTTGTTTGTCACTTCCTTGGGTAGCATCAGGAGTTTCCTGTGCCCCTAGAGATGAACAGGCTGTGGCAGGACACCCCTCAGTACTTACCCCAGCAGCTAGAGTGCATCTGTTTTTGAAGAGAGCAAGCCAACTGAATTCCTTCATTCCTGCCAGACAGAGCTCCCTGCTGGGTTGGGTTGACATAGCTCCCAAAGACGTATGTCCTATAGTTACCTGCCCTATGCATCTGAATGGGATGTTAACAGAATAGACTCATGGTCACATGCTACACGGTATTGTTATAATGCTTGTACAAGGTTTGCCTTGTGAGGTATTATTTAAAAACACATTGCTTGCTGATCAATATCATGGCAAAATGCACGTGGCATCATTACATGTAAAGTTATGAACATAAGATGAAATCATGACTCAAGCATGTTTCCCAGATAAGTCCAGGGAGTAGCTAAACCACTTCTTCAGAGACAAAGGGCAAGCTGACACCTCAGGCATCAAGTCTGAGTCAAGAAGTCTGAGGGACCATTACCATCTAAGTGGCCATTCTTTGACGAGGAAGTGGGCATTGACAGAAATCTACATTTCAGCAAAGAAACTGTATGGAGTTTCCTTTCTTCACCAGACTGCCTGTCACCTTTCTCCCATCTGGAAATGTTTCTCAATGGGGGGCAGGACTATAAAAAGAAGGGGAAGACACCTCAAGACTCCCATCATCTCTCTCCCTGTCTAGCTCTGGCATCACACCTATGAAGATAAAAGAAAACAGCCACTGCACTCGTGGGGAGGGATCCAGACTGAAGAGTTTGGTCAGTAATATGCTGGAGTCTGTCATGAGAAACTTTGTTTGAATCTAACATAGTTTATTAAGTTAGGCATTAGTGAATATTTTATTTTTATTTTTCTTATAACAGTTTATGACTTTTAAGCCTCATTACTTGTACTCACTTAACATCTATCTCATTGTAATAATAAACTTTTTTTACTGTTTTACCTAGTCCAGAGTGTTTAAATTGGAATGTTTGGCTACTCTTTAAAATAATGAGATGGCATATACTTGTTGGCTAAGACAGATGCTCATGAGAAAGAGGTGAAAGGAAAGGGATAGGAAAGAGGATATATAAGGTGAGGAAGGAAAATGTCACATGAGGGAGGGTGTGACAGCAGGAACACAAGTCTCCTATCCCAAGTATTCAGGATTTAGCTGAAGCAGGGCCAGATGGTGATATCATCTGGTTCCTTTTCTCTGGCTTTGTCTGTTGAGGATGTTTTTCAGGATCAGGATGATGGACCAATTGTGTCATGGTGGATGCCAGAGGATGGTGGAGGTGGAAGCCGTAATGGTAAAGCTCAGGCCTTCCAACCCACTTGTCCCCATGCTACCATGTAGTGACCCCACCCCCAGATAAACAACATCCTTTGAAGCATGAATACTACATCCCACTGATCATTAATCTATCAAGCACATTTGGGTTGATTCAACTATAAACATTTCCTCCCATTTGTGGAATCTTTCAGCTCATTGCCCTGCCAATCCATGACTTTACAAGATGCCTTACAGACCCTTTATGCTGTGCCTTTAACCCAACCATCCAGTTCATAGCAGTCTATCTGTCCCCATCTTTTGATGACTTTTCTACACAATTCTATGTAACAAGCTGAGTGGGATTCATGTTACCTGGGGCATCTTAGATTTCATACATCTGCACAACCCCAGCATGTAGCACAATGTGGGGCTGGCTCCATGATTGGGGGCACCAAGCAGTATAGCTAATTGAGACTGTGACCTTGTTTGCCAAGCACTGTATCAGCAGAGAGAGGGAAATAAATTTCCTGAAGGTCCTACAGCAGGTCAAAGTTAGGAATAAAATTCAGGTCTCCTGGCTCCCAGCCCAGTATCTAATGCACTAGACCACATTACTTCTTTGTATTAATTTAAGTGTTATTTTAGCAGCTCTGCAGCTGGGCAAACACTATTAATTGAATAACTTATATGAGGAATGACATCAACATTTGCTGAATAAATTATCCATACAATGTTTTCAAAGTTCTTGTTCAGCTCTGCAGAACACTTTGCTTTTGAAGGTACATTTCCTTTGTGAACATCACATGACCTATCAAAGCAGTACATTGAAGAGTCTCATAGATTGCTAAAAGATGTTTTTGGAAAGGAGAAGAGAGTACGAAAGAGCAGGATAAGCCGTGTCTCAAAAACCTGTAGAAAAATATGAGATGTTTATTTGAAAAAAAAGGTTCATGACATTAAAGAGAGTATTTTTAGGCATATCATTGATCTCAGAGCGTCCTTTACCTCCTTGGTTGAACCTGGGAATCACCAGGATATAGAACACTGAGACAATTTTGTCTTGTTTGTGTCAGTCTTCAGACTGGGGCAGGACATAAATGCAAATGGCCATCCCATAGAACATGGTGATGGCCATCAGGTGGGAAGTGCAGGTGGAGAAGGTCTTTGCACCTGCCCTGAGTGGAGCGAATCCTCAGGATGGTGGAGAGGATGTAAATGGAGGATAGAAGGATGATTGAAATGGTGGAGATAGCAATAATCCCTGAGACGGCAAAAAGCATCAGCTCTGAATTGTAGGTGCCGGAGCAAGACAGCTTGACAACTGCAGGGATGTCGCAAAATAAATGAGTGATGATGTTGGAGCTGCAGTAGGATAATCGAAAGGCACCGCTTGTTTGTACCAAAGCTCCAATGACCTCAATGAGATATGACCCAGCCACCAGCTGGGCACAGATCTTTGGGGACATGATGATGACATAGAACAGTGGCTTACAGATGGCCACATATTGGTCGTACACCATCACAACCAGGAGGTAACACTCTGTGGTCAAAATTGTATTGAAGAACAACATATGAGCAGCGCATGCAGCATAAGCAATGGTTTTCCTCTCTGCTAAAAGGTTCTGCAGTGCCTTGGGGGCAATAGCTGAGAAGTAACAGATGTCAACAAAAGACAAATTAAGGAGGAAGAAGTACATGGGTGTGTGGAGTCGAGGAATGACTCTAATTCACATGATTATCATGAGATTCCCCACCAGGGTGATAATGTAGGTCACTAGAAACACCAAGAAGAGGGAGACCTGCAGCTCTGGATGATCTGTGAATCCCCGGAGAATGAACTCGGTCACCATAGTGCACTTTTCTCCTACCATGGAATCAATACAGGGAATCTACAGCACAGAGTATAAGAGGTAGGTTAAAATGAGAGAGATAGTCATGGATTGAAGAAGTCTTTGCACAGGAATCCCTTTGGAATGGCAGAGCATCCCTGCTATTAAACCCATTAGGAGCAGAGGTGGCGATAGCAGGGAAGCAATTCATAATTGGGGACAATTTCTGAGTGCCACCAGGAAATATGACATTCTGGCAATGTCTTCTGTAGCAGGGAAAAGACACAGAGGGTCAGGTCCTCATATTGTGCAAATTCCTCATCTCAGTGATCCACAGTAACTGAGGATCTGGGCCAGAGTCCGCACTATCCTAGGTGACGACCAAGGGTGGGGTAATCAAAAGCACTCCGAACTGACCTAACTTTGTTCCCATTGAATTGACTTTAGTGGGAGCAGAGTTAGGCCCAAGGATGAGTGGTTTTGCCCCATGAATCCTGTATTGAAAAGTCTTGCTAGCACATCTAAGTTGCACATACTGACCAGCTTTGAAACAGGTATCTTGTGTGACATGAACCAAAGGCAAATCACAGGAGGCTGCATCAGGTATATTTAGCAAGAGGATTAACATGGGGAACCATATTTGTTATGTAGAAAAATACAACATTTGTTACCTAGAAAAATACAGTATGTTGCTCTTTGCATTTACAATTATCAGAGGGGTAGCCGTGTTAGTCTGGATCTGTAAAAGCAGCAAAGAGTCCTGTGGCACCTTATAGACTAACAGACGTTTTGGAGCATGAGCTTTCGTGGGTGAATACCCACTTCATCAGATGCTTGTAGTGGAAATTTCTAGGGGCAGGTATATAGATGCAGGCAAGCTAGAGATAATGAGGTAGTTCAATCAGGGAGGATGAGGCCCTGATCTAGCAGTTGAGGTGTGAAAACCAAGGGAGGAGAAACTGGTTCTGTAATTGGCAAGCCATTCACAGTCTTTGTTTAATCCTGAGCTGATGGTGTCAAATTTGCAGATGAACTGAAGCTCAACAGTTTCTCTTTGAAGTCTGGTCCTGAAGTTTTTTTGCTGCAGGATGGCCACCTTAAGGTCTGCTACAGTGTGGCCAGGGAGGTTGAAGTGTTCTCCTACAGGTTTTTGTATATTGCCATTCCTAATATCTGATTTGTGTCCGTTTATCCTTTTCCTAAACAGATCAGCCACACCATCACCGGTTCATTCACCTGCACGTCCACCAATGTAATATACGCCATCATATGCCAGCAATGCCCCTCTGCTATGTACATCGGCCAAACTGGACAGTCGCTACGGAAAAGGATAAACGGACACAAATCAGATATTAGGAATGGCAATATACAAAAACCTGTAGGAGAACACTTCAACCTCCCTGGCCACGCTATAGCAGACCTTAAGGTGGCCATCCTGCAGCAAAAAAACTTCAGGACCAGACTTCAAAGAGAAACCGCTGAGCTTCAGTTCATCTGCAAATTTGACACCATCAGCTCAGGATTAAACAAAGACTGTGAATGGCTTGCCAATTACAGAACCAGTTTCTCCTCCCTTGGTTTTCACACCTCAACTGCTAGAACAGGGCCTCATCCTCCCTGATTGAACTACCTCATTATCTCTAGCTTGCCTGCATCTATATACCTGCCCCTGGAAATTTCCACTACATGCATCTGATGAACTGGGTATTCACCCACAAAAGCTCATGCTCCAAAACGTCTGTTAGTCTATAAGGTGCCACAGGACTCTTTGCTGCTTTTGCATCTACAATGAGGCTTTTACGGGTGAGGGGTCCTTCAGCTTCCTGGCTGAGGGAAATAGGCCAATTTTCTTTAAACCTAAGAACAGGGAATGAAGTGAGCTCATGAAGTGAGCCCAAGTTCTGAAGACAACACGTCCATGTGCAGTTATCCCCAGAGGACTTGAAAGACATTTTAATGATCCCATCTGTGCTTAGCCTGATATGCAGAACTCTGTGGGCCACCCAGGGATTACATCTGCAAATGCCACTTCAGCTAATATATAAACAAACCCAGCAGTCTTCAAATACAATTCTTTTGGTGGGGTCAACAATGACAGACATCTGCCTGCTGCAGGTGGGTTTCATCACTCTGGTTCTGGTGAAGATAGTGTAAATATTCTCTTTTGATTTTTTTTTTTGCACATGGAAATAGTTCTGATTTGGAGGCAATTCACCTGGAGGAGGGATGGTCTGAAGCATCCATCTATTATTGTTTTCCTTTTGCACAGTGACACAATGATGAGGAAAGTCATGCTGATGCCTCAAGTAATCTGGGACACACAAGTGACTGCTTAGGTAAGAGTCGTGTATGAAAAAATGCAATGAAGGTAGATTTTACAAAAAGGCCACATTCTCAATGGCTGTAATGTCTCTGAAATCAATGCTCATTTGCTCTAGTTGGGGGCCTGGCTTATGAAAGGGCAGTGGTAGCTCTGGTATACTTAATGGCGGGACTTGTGTACTGTTTAAAAGCTGGTTTCTGTAAGTGCTTTACAACCAGCATGCTTGCTTGGTATGTCTTGAAAATTGCGATGCCTCCTGGAAGCCAAGTGTAAGGTACAAATGGATATTCCCTTGTGCTTGGAATTCTCGAGGTACAGCCCCACGGTTCTGAGTTCTTGCTAACCCCAGCCAGACTGCGCTGAGTGTGGACGAAGGAAACTTGGGCTCAAACCTGACCCCAAACCTGGGCTTGGCGGGCATTGTGGGCATACTCAGGCTGGCTCAAGGTGACAGTCTGTGCTCATTGAGTCTTAGCATAACTATTCAGCTGTGAGCTTCAGTCCTGGCCTTGGCAGCTTCCTTAGCCTGTGTGTGGACGTTAGTTACATTCTGCAGAGGTTTCTTTTGGAACTTTTGCCCTGAGGCAGGGCTGGCTCCAGACACCAGCTCAGCAAGCAAGTGCTTGGGGTGGCCAAGGGGAAGAGGTGGCACGTCCAGCTCTTTGGAAGCAATTCGGCGGCGGGTCCCTTGGTCCCTCTCGGAGGGAAGAACCTGCCACCGAATTGCCACCAAAGAAGAAAGCGGCACAGTGGAGCTGCCGCCGAATTGCTGCCGATTGCAATCATGGCTTTTTTTTTTCCCTGGCAAAACCCTGGAGCTGACCCTGCCCTGAGAGCAAAGCTCCTGGTTTAGGAGCTGATTTTTCGAGATGCTTCAAAATGTGTACGCATCAGGGGATTGCCTTTGAAAGTGACATGGTAGAACTGACCCAGGGATGGGATCTGAGATATAAATTTGGGATCATTTTGTTCTGAGGATCCAGCCATGCAGCCCTTCCTAAAATCAGCTGCTTATAATTTTCAGGGTACGAAAATCGACATATATATGTAAATTGATTTCCAAAGTGATATGCTGCAGAGCAGTTTGGAGTAGAGCTGGTGGTGCTGTTTTGGGGTAACTCGGTTAAGATTCCTGAGAAGCCAGGGCAGGGGTTCTCAACCTTTTTCTTTCCGAACCATTGCGCCCCTCAACATGCCATAAAAACTCCAGAGCTCAGCTGTGCCACAACAACTGTATTTCTGCCTAGAAAAGCCGGGGCCAGCATTAGGGGATAAAATTGCCTGAAGCCCTATACCACAGGGGATCCCGCAAAACTAAATTGCTCAGGCTTCGGCTTCAGCCTTGGATACCAGGGCTTGGGGCCATGGGCTGACGTCCTGTATGGTGGGGCTTTGGCTTTCTGCCCTGGGCCCTAGTAAGTCTAATGCCAACCATGCCTGGAGTAAACCCTGAAACCTGCCCCAGACTCCTTGCTGAGAAGTACAGAGGTAGGGAACAAAACTAGGGCTCTGACTGCTGGAAACCATATACCATTGGACTGTGCTAGGATCAGCTCCTTTGTGATTTACACACACTAAGCAATGTGCTCCCTTGGTGACTTAAGGGCACAGGTGCTGTCCCTAGAACCAAAGGACTGTGTGTCCCAACCCTTTACTCTGGTATTTTGTGTGCTGTCCACCCTGGTGCTCTCAAGGTGCCTTTCTGCTCAGTGTTTGGGACCAGAAGGAAGCAACTTTGGAAGCATGAGAGGGAACGGTCACTTTTAGAGGATGTCCAGCCCTCCACAGACATCCGCCGCCAGTGCCATAGAGCTATCTGCCAACGTGTAGGTGGGGGATAGTTTGGTGAGCAGTGCTGGGTCAGAGGTATGATGCCTGGATGGTGATGAGGAGTCTTGATGATATGGGAGAGAATCTTTGCCACACAGAAAATGACACCGGAGAAGCGAGTGTAAGAGTCCCAGCCAGGATAAATCACCTCTCTGTTGGGATAGGCTCACTGAACGCCTGCCTGGCAGCACTCAGTATGATGAACAGGATCTGCGCCAGCCGCAAGGAACAAATTCACTCAACGCACAGCACCAGCACATGGGACAGGGTGGGGAGCTGAGAACTGTGCCTGGTACAGTACATAGCTCTGGGATTGTAGCTGGGAGCTGAGCATGCATCAATGAGAGCAGACTAAGGAACCAGGAATGGGCATGCTCGATGAGTGGCACATGCACACAGTGCTGGGATACGAACTGGATATGTGATCTGCATGGCACAAGTTCAATAAGGGCTGAGTTGCATTGCTACAGGTACATTCAGGGCACGTTCATTGTGCAGCATAGTGCACAGACCAGGTGCGGTCAGCGCATGGCACAGAACACAGCTCTGGGATCATAGCTGGGAGCAGGAAAGATGCATGTTTGGTGCATGCACCTGGCACACACTGAGAGACCAGCGTAGGGATCTGGGAATAAGTATGTTTGGTGCCTTGTGCAGGCAGAGAACTCTTCCACTGGGATGAGGAGCTGCAAATGGGCTCTGGAGTAGAAAATATATGTGTCCATGTGTCATTTCCTTTCTCATACTGAGTAGAAGCTTGTTATGCAAAGATTCCCATTGGCCAATGGGAGAGCTCATTGATGTGGGTTATGGTCTCAGATTCTGGGTTTTCTATAACCTATCTTGGAGGCATATGACAATACTTACCTATCCTTAGAGTTAGAGAGTTTTCCCCTCAAAACTAACCTAACCTGGGATGGTGGTGGAAGCATGAAGGGGCATACAAATGTTCAGCATATCTGGAGGTAAATACCTTTCAACACCGGCTTCAACAGTGCCATGCAAATGCCTGTTCTCACTTTCAGGTGACATTGTAAATAAGAAGCAGGCAGCATTATCGCCTGTAAATATAAACAAACTTGTTTGTCTTAGCGATTGGCTGAAGAAGAAGTAGGACTGAGTGGACTTGTAGGCTCTGAAGTTTTACACTGTTTTGTTTTTGAGTGAAGCCGTGTAAAAACAATTTCACATTTGTAAGTTGCACTTTCACAATGAAGAAGAGATTGCAGTACAATACTTGTATGAGGTGAATTGAAAAATACCGTTTTATCTTTTACAGTGCAAATATTTGTAATAAAATAATAACATGAAGTGAGTACAATACACTTTGTCTTCTGTATTGTAACTGAAATCAATATATTGTTGAAAACATCAAAAATATTTAAGTAAATGGTGTTCTATTGTAGTTAAATATGCAATTAATTGCAATTTTTTTATCTCACAATTATTTTTTTAATTGTTTGACAGACGCACTAGTTTGCTTATGAAAATGTTACGTGCAACTGTGCCAAAAGCCTTACTAAAATCTATATCATATCTATTGCTTCACCTCATCTTCTAGGCTGGTTACACTGTCAAAGAAGGACATTAGGTTGAATTGGCATGATTTCTTCTTGACAAATCTATGTTGGCTGTTACTTATTGTTGGCAATGGGGACTGAACTACGGCTCTGACTTTAACAGTATGAGCTGCTGCTGCCAGAACTAAAAGTCCCACCTGTGTTGCCTGAAGCCAGTAGCAGACTCTTAAATCTCGATATGGTCTAGTCACTACAGTGACCCAGAGAAGCATAGGGTATATTTAATAGTTATAATATCTTCAGACTTGTGCACTGACTACAGGCCTTATTTGTCTCCTCCTTCAGTATACACCTAACTTTTCTCACCTGCCAAGGACAGTGCATCTGGGATAAATGGGAGAGAGAAATCACACTCTGGTGACTGAGTTCATCTTGTTGGGATTCACAGGCAACCTGAAGCTGCAGGTCACCCTCTTTGTAGTGTTTCTGTTGATCTACTTGCTGATTCTAACGGGGAACCTCACCTTGATCACCTTAATCAGGATTGACTCCCGACTTCACACCCCTATGTACTTTTTCATCAGCAACCTGGCCCTCTTAGATGTTGGCTACTCCACCATCATAATTTCCAGCATGCTGATGACCTTTGCAGCAAGGAGCAAGGTCATTTCATTAACTGGATGCACTGTGCAGCTTTTCTTCTTCATCATCGCCATCTCTTGCGAATGCTGGCTGTTGAGTGTGATGGCGTATGATCGCTTTATGGCTATCTGCAGCCCATTGCTCTACACCATCATCATGTCCAAGCGGTTCTGTGTGCTGTTGGTGCTGGGGTCGTACTTCATGAGCTGTCTGAATTCAATGGTGCAAACTGTGTTTATATTCCGTTTGTCCTTCTGTGATGCTTATATCAATCATTTCTTCTGCGATATGCCCCCTCTTGTGAAGCTGTCCTGCTCTGACACCCGCATCATAGACATTGTTCATTTCACCTGTGTGATGATGCTGGTATCAACTACCATCCTGATTATCCTCATCTCCTATATATACATCGTGGTCACTATCCTAAGGATCAACTCTGCTAAGGACCAGCGCAAAGTCTTCTCCACCTGCGCCTCCCACCTGACGGCTGTCACCATCTTCTATGGAACGGGCTCTTTCATGTATTTACGGCCTAGTTCAAAGTCTTCCATGGATCAGGACAAAATCATCTCTGTGTTTTATACCCTGGTGATCCCCATGCTGAACCCCCTGATCTACAGCCTGAGGAATAAAGAAGTCAAAGAGGCCTTTAGGAGGATAAGAGAGAGGAAGGTTTTTTCTCTGTAAATGCAAATACTGGATATGGCTTTAATTCAATAGAGGGAAGAAAAGGCACGGAGTGATTTCTCTGTATTGTTAGCTTGATTTCTGTGAATAACCCAGGGTGCGCACCTTCCATGAAAAGGAAGAAAGGAAGATAGATTTTTCCCAGGGCCACTAACTGGAGAGGGGAGGGGTGGGCAGTGGAGGCAGACCCTGGGTTCTGGTGACTTAAAAGGGCCCAGGGCTCCCCGGGCCACTGCTGCTGCCAGGGTAGTACCAGCAGGAAGCTCCCTGCCACTTTTAAGTCACAGTAGTGGTGCAGTGTGATGTGTCAGCTCCCTGCCACTTTAAATCACAGTGATTTAATCCTGGCTGGGCCAGCAGCAGAGTGGGGCACCCAGAGCTGCCAATGGGTGTGGTGTGGGTGCAAAAGAGGCAGCGGTAATCACTGCTGGAGCCCCACGTGGCACGGGCCAGGCAGCACTCAAGGCATCTCGGGGTGAGGGCTAGCTCCCAGCCCTGCCCCTTCTGCTTCAGGCCTTGCCCCTTCCGGGGGCCTGGAGCCTCCCTCACACACAGTTTCCCCAGGGGCCCAGCAATTCTGTCAGCAGCCCTGGATTTTCCAAAGAGCTCGGCACCCAACAACCACCAGAAGGGCACCCCAGGGAGTACGCAGATGGTCACAGCAGATCAGCTCCCAGTCAGGCACCAGTTTGTGCTAAGGACACATTGCCACCCCTAGGTGCTCAAAACCCGTGAGTCAAATCCTAAAATTGAGAGTGGTTGAAAAAAGCATTCTCTTTTTTTATTTTTATTTTTTTTAAATCTCTCTGCATCTTGAACGTTTGAGTCCTTTCAACCACTTAATATTTGGGTGAACTCTCGTCGTGTGTACCTGCTTTTCCTTCCAGGATTTGAGTTAGAGAAAAGGACTTGTCCCAATGAGCCAAGCTGAAGCAATTTAAACCCACTTTTATAATGCCAGGCCATTCTGTGCCACCTTCTCCCTACTCGGCAATAACCCTTTTTCTATCATGGACGTCCACATGTCATTTATACTTGATGGTTGCTTGGTTGCCTAAAAGATTGACGGTGGTTTGTTTCAGTAAAGTTTCTAAGGGAAACCTTCCAATTAAGCCTCATAATATGAAGTAAATTACTTCCACAGAGTTATACAGCTGAGAATTTGGCCTAGTCTACACATCTAGAGCTGCAATTTGTTTAGGTGGTTGATTTCTTCTTAGAGGAGACAGACTGCTTTGTAGACAGCTGTCAGTTCTTCCTGGATTATTGGGTACTCACTCCACTTTGGCTGGACTGGGCTTGAGGTTAATCAAGGTTTTATTAAATAGCACTTCCTTATAATTTCTTCTGTGATGTGCCCCCCAGCCTGAAGCTGACCTGCTCTGGCACTCGCATTGCAGACATTGTTCATTTCACCTGTGCCGCTATGGTTGTAACATCTCCTCTCCTGATCATTCTCATCTCTTACATGTACATTGTGGTCACTCTTCTAAAGATCAAGCCCATGAAGGGCAGGAGCAAAGCCTTCTTCACCTGCAGCTCCCATCCGATGGCCATTACCATCCTCTATGGAACAGGCTCTTTTATATATTCACCGCCCAGCTCAAAGTACTTCATGGAAAAAGACAGGGTCACCTCTGTGTTTTATACTCTTGTGATCCACATGCTGAACTCCTGGATCTACAGCCTGAGGAACCAGGAGGTGAAAAAAATGGAGTCCCGTGCTACCTTAAAGACTAACAAATTTATTTGGGCATAAGCTGACAAAATGGGTTTCAGCTTATGAAAGCCTATGCCCAAATAAATGTATTAGTCTTTAAGGTACCACAGGACTCCGGTTGTGTTTGCTGAAGCAGACTAATACGGCTAACCCTCTGAACAGAGGTGAAAGAGGTCTTTGGAGGATGATAGAAAAGAAAGTTTTTCCTCGGTGTAAATGTTAGACATGGTGCTTAATCAATAAATGGGAGCGAGAAGGAAAAGTGAGTTTTCTGTGTCGTTATCTTTATATGAATAACCAAATATGTTTCTTCATTACAAAAAAAAAAAACAACCTAATGACCAGATTTTTCCAATAAGCTCTGTATCCAATAGCTAACTTTTCAGAAGCCTAGCAACTGAGTAGATTTTCCAAACGTCTCCACTACCACTTAGGGACCTAAATTAATCATTTGGGACCTGTACTATTTATCTCAGTGTTGGGTGCTGACCGCTGCTATAACTCGGGCTTCCTAACTGCGATGTCTAACTGAAAGCCCAGCACCTCTGAACATCTGCCTCCAATTGTAGGTGCTGCTGGACATGTTGTACTGTCTGTCCCGAAATGTACACTCAAAGCTTTCTCCTCTTTTGAGGTGTATTGCCAGTTTGGAAAGATTTCCCATTTTACCAGACTAGAGCTCTTACAAATAAAGGTCCCAGTTCTGGAAAGCCCTTAGGTATGTGCTTGCACCAATCTCTATCTAATGAATCCATTAAGCATATGCTTGACATTGATCACGTGATTAAATCCCATTGATTTCTGGGGGATTTAGGCACACTCTTAAATGATTTCCAGAAGCGAAATATTTGCCTAAAATGGGAGCAGAATCTTTAAAAAACAACAACAACAACAAAAAAAACAAAAC
Source organism: Gopherus evgoodei (assembly GCF_007399415.2). NCBI lineage: Eukaryota > Metazoa > Chordata > Testudines > Testudinidae > Gopherus > Gopherus evgoodei. Next base: position 122,149,697 of record NC_044325.1, on the reverse strand, counting down.
AAAAAAAATCACAACCAACCATTCAAAGGTTTTTATCCTAGGACTTAAAGAAAGAATCACAACAACAGTGGACTTAGATCAGGCCTGATCAGTAATTACCTTAGCAGAATCAATGTCACATGGCAAATGACCATTTCCAAGAGATGTGTTGACTGGATGAAGGCCCGGCCCCATTGTGTACAGCCAGGTCAGAGGCACAATAGACAAACCAGGTAGTTACCAGGTAGAATGCAATGGATTGGGATTAAGATATTTTATTTTTTTTCTTCAGAGATGTCTAAAAACCTGGGATTGGAGTGGCAAAAATGGCTGAAGATCAGGGTTGAGGGACACTGGCAGACTCAAGGGTTCAGAATAGGGCTGCAATAGCATAGCGTGATGGAGTGACTGGATGAAGGCCAGGCCCCATTGTGTGTCCAGCTAAGTCAGAGGCACGATAGACAAACTCATCTCACAAAGTTCTTACATCACTAAATGCGGCAGGAATAGTTATCAGAGAAGAAATGGGGGACTTTGTCAATGTTTGTACAGCTGGCTCTTATAACACAAAAATATGGAAATAGGAAACCTGTCTAACAGACAGAATCATGAACCAGCAATGCAAATTGCCTTTTGGTAACTAACAGAAAATAGATGCATTCAACTCACACAGAAAAAATATATTAATGAAAGCATGGAATTTGTTTGTTGTTGCAGCTATAAGTGCAATTAAAAAGGAGATGTGATATAACCACAATAAGAAATTAGTGAATAGGTATAGTACATTGTATTTAGAATGTTTTATATTCATATTGAAACTGTACTGTTGTTATGACGTAATCTTTGCATGACGCTTGCTCTGTATACAGCAGCGGAATTCAACATGGCTATAGAAACACATTCAACCTGAGATTCTTTAGGTATTCTCTTATGCTTGGCTCCTGCAACTATCTATCTATCTATCTATCTTAGTTTTATAGTGTTAGCCAATATCATATACAATATTATATATAACAGTATGTGTGTTTATACAAGTATGAATTGTATTCATCTTAAGATCTTCCAAAACTATTTTTACTTCTGTTATGCTATTTAGCCATGGGGAGATGTGAACTATTGTAATCTCAGAGAACAAGGACAAGGCAAATAATTTTGCTAACACCTCACTAACGTGTGTTTTATAACAAGCTATTGCTGGTAGAGGATACTTCTAAGATATTCCCAACTTCTCAAATATAGTGGTCAAGGCATAGATAATAAACTAGTGATACATGTCCTGTTTACTTTCCTGTCTGTGCAAGCCTAGCAAAAACATTCAAAAACATGTCAAAGGGTAAGAGATTAAAAAAACCTCAACTCTAGTATAGATAGAGACAGAGTGAAGCTGAGATTTTCAGGCAGTCTGACCTCTGCACTGTTACCATGCAGATGACTTGGTAATATATGTAGTCTTTCTTTTTCTGTTATGCTGCATTTATCTGTTACTAATAATCTTTTATTCCTAAAAGTTGATTAAGCCTAGCCATTTGGCATTACTGAATTCAGTTGAACGTGTAACACGTGGTAATGATTTAGGGCTGGAACCAGTGTGCCTTAAAAGCCAAGTGCACAACTCCCACTGATTTCACTGATGCAAATCAAGCCCTTAAAGGGGCTGAGGAGAGTGAATTCTCTTAGCTTGTCCATTTCCCAAATGATTTTTATTTACCCATCTTGTACAAATATTTGAAGAGCTAAATTCAGTTTGGGCCAGTAAATGCAGCAAAATGAAATTTCCTGTCTCGGTTACATGACATGACATGTCCCATTTTTGGATATATCTGTGCCATTAATAGTTTCTCTGTTTGTACCTTGGAAATGATTCAAAGTGATGCTTTAAAATGTCATGAGATGGGAAGATGGATAAACTTAAATGCTGGTCTGTCCCTTAGGTAAGATCCATTTTGATAGTGATAGCTATGGTTTCCATGTATTTGTCTGGCACATTTCATCCACTGAAGGATCTCGGAAGATGTCATGGGAGTCATATGCGCATTATTTCCCCCACTGCTTTATCACAGTTGCCTCTGTGGTGAGTTCGTTCTTGGCTAATGCAATGTAGCCAACATGAGACGTGTCAAGAGTTAACAGTTGAGCTGCCTCTCTGAACTCTCTTTGGCCAAATCCATGGAGGACTGGTGCAAAGCCTCCTCCACCTGCATCTTCCACCTGGTGGCCATCACAGTGTTCTTTGGTATTCACAATGTTTTGGGCACTCCCTCACATGTTTGGGCTCTTGCCTTCACCTGTCCTGGGATGGAATCCCCAGACTCTCCCACTCTTAGGTTATCGCCTCTTGTGTATCTACAGGGGCTTCTCATCTGGTCCATTTGGGTGTGGGGCCTGCCAGTCTTCCCTTCGGGAGCTGTGATAAATAACTAACACAGTGACCATCTTTCTTAAAAAAAACACCACCACACACCTGTGTTTCATCTTAAGAGCAAAAACACAGTGCAGCATGGGCAGCAAAAGGATTTTCAGAGTAAACCAGTCTATGTGCACAAGTGTCTCACCGAAGGCTTAAGAACCCCTGGGGAGATTAGCAAGGTCCTTCTGCTGGGCCCATGGCTATGTCAGCCTAGACTCTCACAAACAGCACCTGACAACTGTCCCCATCCTCTCTAGAGATTTGCTTTTTAACTATTTCATATCCTTTCACTCTATTCCCACCTGTAGAGGGGCTGATCTGCACTGAAAAGTAATGTCAGTGTAGCTACGTCTCTCCGGAGTGTGAAAAATCCACACACACCCTCTGAGAGACGTAGCTATGCCAACATAACCCCTGGCTTACACAGTGCTAGGTCCATGGAAGAAACCTTCTGTCAACCAAGCTACTGTCTCTTGGGAAGATCGATTAATGACACAGATGGGAATACCCCTCCTCTCCCTGTCGTGAGCATCTCCACTGAAGTGCTAGAGGTGCAGCACCACCCCTGTGCTGCAATAATATTTGAAGTATAGGCACACTCTAATTTTGGGCTGGAGACAAGGATTTGGGCACCATTTCTTAGTCCTGTTGCAATGTGAGGGATGGGAGAGTTGATCCATAATCATTTATGGCTCCTGTATATGACATAGATAGTGAGATTAAATATGGTCTAGTTACCCTAGGTTCTTGGAAGGATATCATAGATACATTGATTAAGCTGGACTGTTAAGAAATTATGAGGAAGGCAACAAAATATCTCTAGTAGAAGTAACCTGCTGGTAAACACGGCAGGAGTCATTAGTGGCTTCCTATGAATTTCTTTGGCTGATGTCTGATTCTTGTCTTTTGTGAAGGGGGATATAACATTTCCTGGGGTAAATAACACTGCCTCATCCACTTTCTCCATATAGTTAATGATTTTATTGACCTCAGTCATATCCCCCGAGTCGTCGTCTCTTTTCCAAACTGAACTGTTCCAATCCTTTTAATCTTTCCTCAGATGGAAGCTGTTCTATAATCCTGGTCATTTCTGTTACCCTTCCCTGTATCTTTTCCACTGCTAATATATATTTTTGAGATGGGCTGACCAACACTGCACGCAGTATTCTAGATGTGAGCATACCATGGATTTATATAGTAGCCTTATGATATCTTCTTCTCTATCCCTTTCCTAATGGTTCTTATCATTCTGTTAGCTTTTGACTGCTACTGCAGCTAGATCGGATGTTTTCAGAGAACTGTCCACAATGACTCCAAGATCTCTCTCTTGAGAGGTAACAGCTAATCTAGACCCCATTTTGGGTGGATAGTTGTATGACTCCTCAGTCTGGGACGGTTCCTCAGATCCATCACCTACAAAGAATGGCTCAGGTTTGCGAATCTCCCTCACATCCTCTGCAGTGAAGACTAGTGCAAAGAATTAATTTAGCTTCTCTGCAATGGCTTTGTCTTTCTTGAGTGCTCCTTTAGCACTTCAATCATCTAGTGCCGCCTCCCATTCTTTGTCAGGCTTCCTGCTTCCGATGTACCTAAAAAAATGCTGTTAGTTTTTTAGTCTTTTGCTAGTTGCTCTTCAAATTATTTTTTCACCTGCCTAATTAGACTTTTACACTTGACTTGCCAGATTTTATGCTCTAGGTGTATATTATATTTAATAGTTTAATAAAATATAAAAGTAAAAAAAAAGAAATAAGGTTGAACCAAAACATTTTCCTTATTGAAATGATACATTTCTATCTTCTCGCAACAGAGTTTCAACATTATTAAAATGAAATGTTTAGACATTATCAGAATGAAGCCTCGTGATGGTCCCAAAGTGAAATTGTTCCAAATTGTGGTTTTTGTGGCTATATTCCTTGCCTACTGCTCAGCCAGCATGGGGGCGGGGTGAAGTTGCTGTTATTGACTCTGATTCTCTCCTGCCTTGCTTCTTGTGCTATCGTTTATACCGGATCACAGTAACTACTAAAAAGAGGATCAACTATTATGTTTCACTCAAATACTAATTCTGGGGGAAAATAACACTGAATCTGGATGACTTCAGCCTATCTGCACCACATGAAGAAGAGCATCAAATATATAAAGTCCTTCAGAGAGAAATTATTTAAAAAAGCCGACTAAATAAAGTGGATTGAATATAGAAAAAACAGTGGCTAAGGAAGCGGACAATCTGGGCAATCTAGAAGTCAGGGAAGTCTCAGATCCTGGGGATGCAGGACATTCTCCAGTCCATCAGCACAGCAAGCAGGAAGCCTGGGCAACTGGCTGCCAAGGAAGATCGGGATCCCAGGGACCAGATAGGCTGGGGATCCTGAGAGCTTGGAGAAACAGGGGGGCTTGCCCACCCATCCATCAGCCAGCAATCATGCACATGGCCTGGTAGGAAACCAGGCAGGAAGACAGGCTTCCTGTAATGTATTATAAGTCAGTCTGTATATGTGTGGCCTCCTCCTGAATGTATCTTTGTGGCTATGAGGCAGCCCTGCAAGAGGCCTCTCATCTCAGGTTCCCTTTGGGGTAACTCCAAGCTCTTCATTTCAGACTCTTAGTCAAATAGCAGTCATCCTGGGGGCCAGTTCCCCATGCTGCCTGCCTGGTGTGCTGCTAGGGGTAGGGAGGGGGGGGTGACTACCTGAATACCCAGGATCTGGGATCTTCCTGACTTCCAGGAAAGTACTCAGTATCATCTCATATTGTCCTGAGTTAGGATGACTCTCTTTTTTTGAAATCTCAACATTTTCCATAGGAGGGAAGTTCCATTTTCAGGCCAGCTCCTCTCACTTCTATTTATTATTAAATTATGAAACTCAGCCTCTCAGTTAGATTCAGTGAGGAATAATTTTCTGGTATATTGTGTTCCTCAAGGTGTCCTTCACCTCCTTGTTCCTCAGGCTGTAGATTAGAGGGGGATCACAAAGCTATAGAAAATGGCCACCACTTTGTCGTACTCTGATGAGTTACTGGATGTGGGTCGTAAGTACATAAAGAACAGAGTCCCATACTGTATGGACACAGCCATCAGGTGGGAGGCGCAGGTGGAGAAGGCTTTCCGTCTGCCCTGGTTGGAGTGGATCCACAAGATGGTCACCATGATAGAAATATAGGAAACGAGGACGACTGGGATAGTACTTAATACAGCTACGGAGGCAAAGAGGAAATGCACAGTGTTACCCATGTGAGTGTCACAGCAGGAGAGTTTCTGGAGTGGGGGAATGTCACAGAAAAAGTGATCAATGATATTGGCACCATAGAAGGACAGGCTGAACAAAGGGCCTGTGTGCACAATAGCATTAATGGAGGCATAAATGTATGATGCCGCTACCAGCTGAACACAGACTTTCCTGGACATAATGAGCGTGTACATCAGCGTTTTACATATAGCTATGAAGTGATCGTATGCCATCACAGCCAGAACTGAAGCCTCAGAGTTCACGCAGAAGGAGTGAAAGAAAAATTGTGTGGCGTACTCAGCAAAGGAAATGACTTTCCTCTCTGCTAAGAAGTTCACCAGTGCCTTAGGGGCAATAATGGAAGAGTAAGTGATATCTACAAGGGACAAGTTGCTGAGGAAAAAATACATGGGGTTGTGTAGCCACGTCTCGATCCTGATTAAAGAGATCATGCTGAGGTTCCCCGCTAGGCTCATGCTGTAGATAAGCAAAAACATCCCAAAGAGAACATCTTGCAGCGATCGAACTGCCTTTGAATCCTAGAAGGATGAACATCAACACTCCAGTGTGATTGCCATGCACCATATATTCCAGATGTTGTTGGGGTAAAAAAATGAAAAACAGCCAAGGTATAGTTTATGATTCAAGATTAACCGTATGGGACTGGGAGGTGGATACCACCATTGTGAAATAAAGTAGAAAGCCAAGATGCAAAAGCCAAGTCATTCTGTTCTGGTGGTGTGACATTTTCAAACTTCAACTAATTTCATGTGAGTCTTTATAATTGCCAAGATTTTACTCCATTTGAAGGAAAATAAAATAAAATAGAAAGATCACTTCAGAATTTTCAATCTGCATCTTTAGCAAGCAATGGCATTTACTAATATCTCTTCATGGCATTGTATGGCTCGGCATCATTTGAAAGGATGTAGAGAAAGTAGAAAGGATCCAGAGAGGAGTGACAAAGGGATGGAATGCAAGCCATATGAGTAAAGGCTGAAGGAAGTGGGTATATTTTGTTTGGAAGAGAGGAGATTAAGGACAGACATGATAGCAGTCTTGAAATACTTGAAACATTGCTATAAAAAAGTTGGAGAAAAGTTTTTTTCTCTCTTGCTACAGAGGGCAGGACAAGAGGCAGAGGGTTCAAACTCCAGCACAGCCAATTTAGATTAAACCTCAGGAAAAGCTTCCTATCTGTCAGAGCAGTAGGACAATGGAAGAAATCTGCCAAGGGACGTTGTGGAAGCTTCTTCACTGGAGGTTTTCAAAAGGAGGCTGGAGCCATGGGTCTTGGGTTAGTCCAGGGGTTGGCAACCTTTCAGCAGTGCTGTGCTGAGTCTTCATTTATTCACTCTGATTTAAAGTTTCGCGTGCCAGTCATACATTTTAACATTTTCAGAAGGTCTCTTTTGATAAGTCTGTTATATATATCTAACCTATTGTATGTAAAGTAAAAATGGTTTTTAAAATGCTTAAGAAGCTTCATTTAAAGCTAAATTAAAATGCAGAGCCCCCCGGACCGGTGGCCAGGACATGGACAGCATGAGTGTCACTGAAAATCAGCTCGCTTGCCGCCTTCTGCACATGTGCCATAGGTTGCCTACCCCAGGTTAGTCAGACACAACAAACAGTGCATCTTGGCTGGGAGTTAAACTAGAACAAGACCCCTGTGACCCCTTCTAACTCTGTGGTTCTGTGATTCTCTGAACTCTACAACAACCTGATATAGAGCAGAAAGGTTGATGAGGTCTTTGAAAACCAGCCTTATATTGCAGCACTAGCACCCTTCCATAATTAAATCATCAGTTAGGAAACAGGATCTAATCATGACAAGTCAGCCAAAACCTCACATTTGGAATAAAGTCCCAGAGTAAATTCCACAAAGACAATTCTTTTGGAGATAACAAAGTTAATATTCACAGAGGGGGGTATTTACACAACTAAAGGAGGTATGAATGAACAGTCGAGGTCAACAAAGGGAGGCTGTAGATAAATCACAGTCAAAAGTAGCTCTCACACTTGTTCTAGCCCCTGGCACTGGCATGGAAGTGGTATAACTCAGCAGGGAATCAGAAGCAACACAAGTGGGTTTGGAAAAGATCACCATTCAGGAGAGAAACAGCCTACTGAACAGAGATAAAAATAAAACCCCTCTCTCATGTTCACTTTGCCAATAGCTGATCAGCCTCCCCTGGTGTCAGAGCCCAGGCTCCAGCCTGAGCCTGAATGTCTACCCAGGTATTTTTTTGCCTGTAGTGCAATCCCCAGGAGACAGAGTCAATTGACCTGGCCTCTAAGACTCTCTGCCATGGGTCATTTTTCCTTTCTGCAGTGTAGACATACTTTGAAGCTCTGTTAATGACTCTCATGTACCCAGAGTGCATGGAGACAGTGGTAGTCAGACTAAATGGTCATAATGGTCCCTTCTGACCTTTAAGTCTATGAGGTCTGGCCTTTTTTCTCCAAAGATATTTTGAAAGCAGAGACATTAAGCAGCTTCATATGAATACGCACCCGATAGCCACCTAGAACTCCACAATGAGGTGCCTCTGTAGCAGGGAGTGTCAGTCAGATAGTCCCCAGGGAGATGTTTCCTGGGAATCCAAGTGGATCCAAATGTGCTTGTTCTTCCACTTCAAGCTAATGAGAAAAATCTGAAATATACACGAGCTTTTTATTTTCATTCCATTATCTCTGTGTATCCACCCTCAACCGGCAAGACCTTCCGTCAGAGCAGAGACTGCTGTGTTGGGGAAAGCCAGTGCTGCCCGTTCTCTGCAGAACCTTTTTTCAACAGAGTGAGACCATGTCTCTCTAGGGCTGCCAATCTAGTATATTTCACCAGCAGAGAACCTGCTCGAAGAAGTTTAAAATGAAAACATTTGTTGTTCAAAAGCATGAATTGCATTTACTGAAAACAAAATCCCTAGCAACTGGATTCCTGGCAAATAACGGGAATTTTTGTCTTACCTTTTCCCTTTTTTCATTTGAGGAGCATATATAATAACTTAGCTCATTAAAGGACATTGGGCCAGATCCTTAGTTGGTGTAAATCATCACAGCTCTATTGAGGTTGATTGTCATAGCACTATCAACAACACCCAAGGGTCTCTAGCCCCATATACAATCCCATCCCCCCCACCCCCAAAATCACATGCCTCATTCAGGGTATTTTAGGCTTTTTGTCCCATTTTACTGCAAATTATATAGTGAGAGAGAATCTAGACAGCATTTTGGTGGTAAAAGAGTCACCGTTTTGAGAATAGGGAAAAAAAACTGTTTCTCATTGAAAAGAATGGATCTGGGTGTATTTACCAGGTAGCTGAAGAAAAGAAAACATTTATTTTACTTACGTTAGTCTTCGTCCTGTAATTTTAAAGCTGCCTGTTGCAAGAGAGACATCTCTCTGTCTTGGATTCAAAAGGAATAAATAGAGGCAGGGTGTATTTATGTGGTCTGCAGGCATTTGGAGACAGAATCCCTTAGAGTTGTCAATCTCACACCTGGCACAAAGGGCCTCATAAAATGCCCTTTAGGTCACATGGGAGCAGTAGATAGTGGGATGCCAATCTGATGGCTTCTAACTTTGTTGAAGTTCTTTGAAGCGTTGATGCTGCTCTCCATCCCTTTCCCCTGTTTTAAATCTAAACCTCCCCCTAGCAATAATTATATACAGTCAGGAGTAAATGTGGAAAAGTTTATTGAAAATGCCTTTTCTGTTACATTTATTTAATTCTTTTGTAATTGCAGAGAAAATTAAAATTGAGTCATTCATAACACTGTGTTTTTGAAAGCCCAGAGACAGAAACTTTAAAAGCAGTTACCAGGTAGAATGCAATGGATTGGGATTAAGATGCTTTTTTTTTTTCTTCAGAGATGTCTAAAAACTTGGGATTGGAGTAGCAAAAAAGACAGAAGATCAGGGTTGAGGGGCACTGGCAGACTCAAGGGTTCAGAAAGGGCTGCAATAGCATAGAGTGATGGGTTGACTGGATGAAGGCCAGGCCCCATTGTGTGTCCAGCCAAGTCAGAGGCATGCTAGACAAACCCATCTCGCAAAGTTCTTACATCACTAAATGCGGCAGGAATAGTTATCAGAGAAGAAACGGGGGACTTTGTCAATGTTTGTACAGCTGGCTCTTATAACACAAAAATATGAAAATAGGAAAACCTGTCTAAAAACAGAATCATGAACCAGCAATGCAAATTGCCTTTTTGTAACTAATAGAAAATAGATGCATTCAACTCATGCAGGCAAAATATATTAATGAAAGCATGGAATTTGTTTGTTGCTGCAGCTATAAGTGCAATTAAAAAGGAGATGTTATGTAACCACAATAAGAAAGTAGTGATTAGGTATAGTACATTGTATTTAGAATGTTTTATATTTATGCTGAAACTGTACTTTTGTTAGATGACGTAAGCTTAGCATGACCCTTGCTAAGCATGACCCTTGCTCTGTATACAGCAGGAGAAATCAACATGGCTATAGAAACACATTCAACCTAAGATCCTTTAGGTATTCTCCTATGCTTGGCTCCTGCAACCATCTATCTATCTATCTATCTATCTATCTATCTATCTATCTATCTAGTTTCATAGTGTTAGCCAATATCATATACAACATTATACATAATAGTTTTGGAAGATCTTAAGATGAATGCAATTCATACTTGTATAGACATACCTACTATTTTTACTTCTGTTATGCTATTTAGCTGAGGGGAGATGTGAACTATTGTAATCTCAGAGAAGAAGGACAAGGCAAATAATTTTGCTAACACCTCACTAACGTGTGTTTTATAACAAGTTTTTACTGGTAGAGGATACTTCTAAGATATTCCCAACTTCTCAAATACAGTGGTCAAGGCATAGATAATAAACTAGTTATAAATGTTGTCCTATTTACTTTCCAAGCCTAGCAAAAACATTCAAAAACGTGTCAAAGGGTAAGAGTTTAAAAAAACCTCAGCTCTAGTATAGGTAGAGACAGAGTGAAGCTGAGATTTTCAGGCAGTCTGACCTCTGCACTCTTACCATGCAGATGGGTTGGTAATATATGTAGTCTTTCTTTCTCTGTTATGCCGCAATTATCTGTTACTAATAATCTTTTATTCCTAAAAGTTGATTAAGCCTAGCCATTTGGCATTACTGAATTCAGTTGAACGTGTAACACGTGGTAATGATTTAGGGCTGGAACCAGTGTGCCTTAAAAGCCAAGTGCACAACTCCCACTGATTTCACTGATGCAAATCAAGCCCTTAAAGGGGCTGAGGAGAGTGAATTCTCTTAGCTTGTCCATTTCCCAAATGATTTTTATTTACCCATCTTGTACAAATATTTGAAGAGCTAAATTCAGTTTGGGCCAGTAAATGCAGCAAAATGAAATTTCCTGTCTCGGTTACATGACATGACATGTCCCATTTTTGGATATATCTGTGCCATTAATAGTTTCTCTGTTTATACCTTGGAAATGATTCAAAGTGATGCTTTAAAATGTCATGAGATGGGAAGATGGATAAACTTAAATGCTGGTCTGTCCCTTAGGTAAGATCCATTTTGATAGTGATAGCTATGGTTTCCATGTATTTGTCTGGCACATTTCATCCACTGAAGGATCTCGGAAGATGTCATGGGAGTCATATGTGCATTATTTCCCCAACTGCTTTATCACAGTTGCCTCTGTGGTGAGTCTGTTCTTGGCTAATGCAATATAGCCAACATGAAACGTGTCAAGAGTTAACAATTGAGCTGCCTCTCTGAACTCTCTTTGGCCAAATCCATGGAGGACTGGTGCAAAGCCTCCTCCACCTGCATCTTCCACCTGGTGGCCATCACAGTGTTCTTTGGAACTGGCTCGTCTGTGTATTCACAATATTTTGTGCACTTCCTCACATGTTTGGGCTCTTGCCTTCACCTGTCCTGGGATGGAATCCCCAGACTCTCCCACTCTTAGGTTATCGCCTCCTGTGTATCTACAGGGGCTTCTCATCTGGTCCATCTTGGTGTGGGGCCTGCCAGTCTTCCCTTCGGGAGCTGTGATGAGTAATTAACACAGTGACCAGCTTTCTTAAAAAACCACACACCTATGTTTAATCTTAACAGCAAAAATACAGCACAGCATGGGAGCAAAAGGATTTTCAGAAGTAAATCAGTCTATGTGCACAAGTGTCTCACCTAAGGCTTAAGAACCCCCAGGGAGATTAGCAAGGGCCTTCTGCTGGTCCCATGACTATGTCAGCCTACAGTCTCTCAAACAGCATCTGACAACTGCCCCGCACTCTCTAGAAATTTATTTTTTAACTATTCCATATCCTTTCACTCTATTCTCATCTGTATAGGGGCTGATCTGCACTGAAAACTGACATCAGTGTAGCTACATCCCTGGGGGCCAGTTCTTCAGGCTGCCTGCCTGGTGTTCTGCTGGAGGTGGGTTGGGGGGAGGTGACTGCCGGAATAGCCAGGATCTGGGATCTCTCTGACTTCCAGGGAATTACTCAATATCATCCCATATTGTCCTGAGTTAGGATGATTCTTTTTTTTTTTTTTTTTTTGAAATCTCAACATTTTCCATAGGAGAGAAATTCCATTTTCAGGCCATCTCCTCTCACTTCTATTTATTATTAAATCATGAAACTCAGCCTCTCTGTTAGATTCAGTGAGGAAAAAATTTCTGGTGTATTGTCTTCCTCAAGGCATCCTTCACCTCCTTGTTCCTCAGGCTGTAGATCAGGGGGTTCAACATGGGGATCACAAGCGTATAGAACATGGACACCACTTTGTCGTACTCTGATGAGTTGCTGGGTGGGTCATCAGTACGTAAAGAACAGAGCCCCATACAGTATTGACACAGCCATAAGGTGGGAGGCATAGGTGGAGAAAGCTTTCCGACTGCCCTGGTTGGACTGGATCCGCAAGATGGCCACCATGCTAGAAACATAGGAAACAAGGATGACCAGAATAGTACTTAATGCAACAATGACGGCAAGGAGGAAATGCATAGTGTCACCCATGTGAGTGTCAGAGCAGAAGAGTTTCTGGATTGGGGGGGAGGTCATCACAGAAAAAGAGATCAATGATGTTCGGACCACAGAAGGATAGGCTGAACAAAGAGCCTGCGCGCACAATGGCATTAATGGAGTCATAAATGTATGATGCCGCTACCAGCTGAACACAGACTTTCCTGGACATAATGCGCGTGTACATCAGTGGCTTGCATATAGCTATGAAGCGATCATATGCCATCACAGCCAGAAGAAAAGCCTCAGAGTTCACGCAGAAGGCTTGAATGAAAAATTGCGTGACACACTCAGCAAAGCAAATGACTTTCCTCTCTGCTAAGAAGTTCACCAGTGCCTTAGGGGCAATAACGGAAGAGTAAGTGATGACTCCAAAGGACAAGTTGCTGAGGAAAAAATACATGAGGGTGTGTAGCCGCGTCTCGATTCTGATTAAAGAGATCATGCTGAGGTTCCCCACTAGACTCATGGTGTAGATAAACAAAAACATCCCAAAGAGGATAGCTTGCAGCGATCAACTGCCTTTGAATCCTAGAAGGATGAACACCGACACTCCAGTGTGATTGCCATGCACCATATATTCCAGGTTCTGTTGGGGTAAAAGAAAGAAACACATCCAAGGTAAAGCGTATGATTCAAGATTAACCAAATGGGACTGGGAGGTGGATACCACCATTGTGAAATACAGTAGAAAACCAAGATACAAAAGCCAAGTCTTGCTGTTCTGGTTGGGTGACTTTTGCAAACTTCAACTAATTTCATGTGAGTCTTTATAATTGCCAAGATGTTACTCCTTTTGAAGAAAAATAAAATAAAATAGAAAGATCACTTCAGAATTTTCAGTCTGCATCCCTAGCAGGCAATGGCATTTGCTAATATCTCTTCATGACATTGTATGGCTTGGCATCATTTGAAAGGATGTAGAGAAAGTAGAAAGGATCCAGAGAGGAGTGGCAAAGGGATGGAATGCAAGCCATGTGAGCAAAGGCTGAAGGAACTGGGTATGTTTAGTTTGGAAAAGAGGAGATTAAGGACGGACATGGTAGCAGTCTTGAAATAGTTGAGACATGGCTATAAAAAAGTTGGAGAAAAGTTTTTTCTCTCTTGCCACAGAGGGCAGGACAAGAGGCAGAGGGTTCAAACTCCAGCACAGCCAATTTAGATTAAACCTCAGGAAAAGCTTCCTACCTGTCAGAGCAGTAGGACAATGGAAGAAACCTGCCAAGGGAGGTTGTGGAAGCTCCTTCACTGAAGGTTTTCAAAAGGAGGCAGGATCACCATCAGTCTTGGGTTAGTCAGACAGAACAAACGCTGCATCTTTGCTGGGGGTTAGACTAGAACACGACCCATGTGATCCCTTCCAACTCTATGGTTCTATGATTCTCTCTGAACTCTGCAACAATCTGATATAGAGCAAAAAGGTCAATGAAGTGTTTGAAAACCAGCCTTATATTGAAGCATTAGCACGCTTCCATAATTAAATCGTCAGTTAGGAATATTCATTAAGGATATATTCATGACAAGTCAACCAAAATCTCACATTTGAAATAAAGTCCCAGAGTAAATTCCACAAAGACAATTCTTTTGGAGATAACAAAGTTAATATTCACAGAGGGGGTGTTTACATAACTAAAGGAGGTATGAATGAACAGCAGAGGTCAACAAAGGGAGGCTGTAGTTAAACCATGGTTGAAAGTAGCTCTCACACTTGTTCTGGCCCCTGGCACTGGCATGGAACTGGCATAACTCAGCGGGGAATCAGAAGCAACACAAGTGGGTTTGGAAATATCACCATTCAGGAGAGAAACAGCCTACTGAACAGTGATACAAATAAAACCCTTCTCTCTCTCATGTTCACTATGGCAATATCTGATCAGCCTCCCACCTCGCCTGGTGTCAGAGCCCAGACTCCAACCTGAGCCTGAATGTCTACACAGCTATTTTTTGCGCTATAGCGCAAGCCACACAAGGCAGAATCAATTGACCTGGCCTCTAAGACTCTCTGCAATGGGTTATTTTTCCTTTCTGCAGTGTAGACATACTTTGAAGCTCTGTAAATCTCTCTCATGTACCCAGAGTGCATGGAGACAGTGGAAGTTGGACTAGATGATCATAATGGTCCCTTCTGACCCTAAAGTCTATGAGTCTATGAGGACCGACCTTTCTTTCTCCAAAGATATTTTGAAAGGAGAGACATTAAGCAGCTTCATAGTGAATACGCACCCGATAGCCACCTAGAACTCCACAATGAGGTGCCTCTGTAGCAGGGAGTGTCAGTCAGACAGTCCCCAGGGAGATGTTTCCTGGGAATCCAAGTGGGTCCAAATGTGCTTGTTCTTCCACTTCAAGCTAATGAGAAAAATCTGAAATATACACGAGCTTTTTATTTTCATTCCATTATCTCTGTGTATCCACCCTCAACCGGCAAGACCTTCCGTCAGAGCAGAGACTGCTGTGTTGGGGAAAGCCAGTGCTGCCCGTTCTCTGCAGAACCTTTTTTCAACAGAGAGAGACCATGTCTCTCTAGGGCTGCCAATCTAGTATATTTCACCAGCAGAAAACCTGCTCGAAGAAGTTTAAAATGAAAACATTTGTTGTTCATAGGCGTGAACCTTATTTAAAAAAAAATAAAAATCCCTTGCAACTTGATTCCTGGCAAACAAGGGGTATTTTTATCTTACTTTTTCCTTTTTTTTCATTTGAGGAGCATATACAATAACTTAGCTCATTACAGCACATTGGGCGAGATCCTTAGTTGGTGTAAATCATCACAGCTCTATTGTGGTCCATGCTGCTATGACAATCAGCAACAGCTGAGGGTCACAAGCCCCATATATGAACCTGTCAAAAAAAATCACATGCTGCATTCAGGGTATTTTAGGCTTTTTATCCCATTTTACTGCAAATTATACAATGAGAGATAATCAAGACAATATTTTGGTGGCAAAAGAATCACCATTTTGAGAATGGGGGTGGGGGGACTGTTTCTCATTGAAAAGAATGGATCTGGGTGTATTTACCAGGTAGCTGAAGAAAAGCAAACATTTATTTTACTCACGTTAGTCTTTGTCCTGTTATATTAAAGCTGCCTGTTGCAAGGGAGAATCTCTCTTTCTTGGATTCAAAAGAAGTAACTAAAGGAAGGGTGTATTTATTTGTTCTGCTTGCATTTGGAGACAGAATCCCTTAGAGCTGTCAATCTCACACCTGGCACAAAGGGCCTCATTAAAATGCCCTTTAGGTCACATGGGAGCAGTGGCTAATGGGATGCTAATCTGTTGGCTTCTAACTTTGTTCAAGTTCTTTGAAGCACTGATGCTGCTCTCCATCCCTTTCCCCTGTTTTATGCATTCCATAAATCTAAACCTTCCCCCAGGAAGAATTGCTTCCAGTCAGCAGTAAATGTTTACTGAAAATGCATTTTTCTGTTACATTTACTGAATTATTTTGTAATTGCTGAGAAAATAAGAATTGAGTAATTCATGACACTGGTATTTTGAGAGCCCAAAAATAGAAACTTTATAAGCAGTTACCAGATAGAATGCAATGGATCAGGATTAAGATGCTTTTTTTTTTTTCCAGAAATGTCTAAAAGCCTGGGACTGGAGTGGCAAAAATGACTGAAGATCAGGATTGAGGGGCACTGGCAGACTCAGTGGTTCAGAAAGGGCTGCAATAGCATAGAGTGATGCATAGAGTATGGGATGAAGGGCATGGCTGGGGGCATATCTCACCCTATATAAGCAATAATGTGTGCATCTCTCTAGCTGTGATGATGAAATGGAATTTAAAAAATACCAAGATAAGCATGTCAAGATAGGGACTAGCAACTTGTGATTCTACTACAGAAAATCATTCCTCATTTATCTACTATAATTCTTTCATTTTGCCGACAAAAGAGTGAATATGAGAGGAACCATCTGACATAATATACTTGGATTTTCTTTGACAAAGTCCCTCACATGAGGATATTAAGGAAGTTAGGTAGTCATGGAATATGAGGCAAAATGCTGTCACGAATGAGAAAATGGTTGTGTAACAGAAAACAAGTGCCAGATCCTCAGAGATATCTAGCCTCCTAATGTCCGTTGATTTCAGTGGAAGTTAGGAGCCTACCTACCTTTGAGCATCTGGGCCAAAGAGTAGAATAAACCATCAATTTCAACACAGCAACAGGTAAAATATGGGTTGACACAATGTTCCGCATTAGGACTGGTGGTGTTTCAAATATTTGTTAATGATGTGGTACAGGGGGTGAGCCGTGAGGTGGCAAAATTTGCAGATGACATGGAATTGCTTTGGTGAGTCCAGGCTGGGAAATGAGAGAGAAAACTTCAGAGGGACCTAGCTGAGAGCTGGGGGAATGAGCAGCTCAGTGGCAGGTGAAATTAACTGTTGATAAAGGATTTGAACAGCTCACGCACAATTCTGTGTTCTAAGGTCAGTAACTGCCAGTGAAACATTCTCTGGTGTTACTGTGGAGAGCTGAATGACAACTTCTCTCCAGTGAAATGGAAAGTTGGCAAACCATGGAAATACTGGTGCTTGTCACAAAACGGGAGTTTTTACACAGTAAATTATTTGTTGTTGGTTTTTGTTTTTTTTTAAAGAAAATATTAAACCCCAGAAATGTTCAGCCTAAAACTTTTGGCTGCTGGAAGCCATTCAACCAAACTGTAAACCCTGTACATGATGGAAACCACTTCAAGCCAGGGGGTGCAGCAGCAGCATCCCTGGATCCAGCACCTAGGGGCCAATTCATTAGTGTTTTGGTGCCATGTTTGCATCATTTTAATTTACACATGTGTGTAAATAGACAATTGTGTACATAGAAACAATCCAAAGACACATGAAACAAGCTGAACTTAAAATATAAATCAACATCAGCGACTTTAAATCTTATTAAAATGTGTAGAATCTGCTTGACCCCCAGTGTTTCGTTCATGTGGCCCTCCTGTGTAATAGGGTTGGGTACCACTGTAACCTGATCCATTAAGCTAATTTCTTGTGGCCCAAATCCTTGGGAGTTAGGTGCCTAAACACTGTTGAGGTTCGGGGCCTATGTTCCTATATGCAGCGCTAGTCAGGAAAGCAAAACTAACATGTCAGACTGCCTAAGGGATAAGATAGATTTACAGATTTTAAGGCCAGAAAGGACCATTATTATAATTATATATTACAATCAATATTGAGCAGCACTTTTTGTTTAAAGGTCCTCTCTTCTATACGCTTAAACATCCAATTGCTTCTTTGGATTAGATTTTCTGTTCTACTTCTCTGTTGAACCAAGAGCATTTCCAAGCAGCCTGTTGTTAGAGCAACGTGCGTGACCCCTGAGTCTGAACTCATGCGGCTAACCAGAGCCCTGCCAGTGTCGTAATCGCTAAAGGGCAAGTTTTAGCACCCTAGCTCAAGAGGAGCTAAAGTGAGTCTGCCTAACTGGGCTGGGAGGCGAGCTCCTAGCTGCAGTAAAGAAATACTCTGTGTGACTTAAGGTTAGGTCCACTTAATGTAAGGGTGTTTTACAGTTAAAACACTACACTGTAAACAGGCCCTGCACTGATGGGAGGGAGTCTCCTGTTGGCGTAGGCAATCCCCCTCCTCGAGAGGCAGTAACGAGGTTGACAGAATAATTCTTCCTTTGACCTAACACTGTCTACATAGGACCTTAGGTTGGCCTTACTGCATTGCACAGGGATGTGGATTTCTGATGTAGAGCAGGCCTAAGATACAACCACACGCTGTGAGTTTATTCCCCTTCTTGGGGAGAAGTCATTGCCTGATAGGCTTTAGGGAAGAGGAATAGCAGAAAGGATATTGAAATTATATTTCCTGAAAAATGGAACTGAGGTATGTGTAGGCTGCATCTGGAAGCTTGCTTCCTAGAGCAGACAGACAGACACAAGTAAAGTTGTGCTATTTGATATAACATTATATAATATCATGTTTAATATGTTATAACAATTAGTTTTGTTTCAACTTTTATAACAAAATTATTTGACATTTTCAGAGGAACTGGTAATGAATCAAAAATTTTTGGAATATTAATTCTGTTGTAAATTCCAAAATGTCCTACCTCATAAATGTCAGAATTTCCTGCAGAATGGAAAGCCATTTTCTGACCAGGTCCAGTTAAAAAAAAAATTAAAAATTGCACTTTGCCACTCCTTAATCCTATGAATTGCTTCACATTGGTTCAGAGCCATTTGTAAATGTGCCAGGGTAACACAGTATGGTGAAACTGATGCTTCATTCCCTCCACTCAAATAGCCCCATAGCTCAGATGAATGAGCACTGGGAACAAACACAGGAGCTTTTCACCACGTCACAATATTCGTTTAATTCAGACTCACACCACCCATCTTCTAGGAAAAGGGAGAACATTGTCACTCCTGTTTTACAAAAATGTACAGAGAAGATCAAACCCAATGCTTAAATGTCTGGAGGAAAGAGCTTATGAGGAAAGATTTAAAAGAGCAAAGCATCTCTAATATACTCAGGACATTGGATTTAATCGATACAAAATTCCTCGAATCAACATGAAACAAAACTTTTTTTTTACATTATGACATATATATTTATATATATATATATCTATATATATATCTATATATATATATAGGAATTTATATACATATAAAGGAATTCTCAGATGACTATTTAATTAATTATACGAAAAGGAAGAGCATCAAGAGGAGAGACTGAGACAGCTCCACCCCAGAATTTCCTATAATTCAGTGGCTAAGGCCCATTCTTATAATGTGGGGGCCTCAACTTCAATTTTTTTTCTCCATCTCAGGCAGAGGGAGTAACTGGTCCTGAGTATCCCAAAGCCTCAGAGAGCGAGAGGCAGCAGCCTGGCAGCTGGCTGCAGAGGAAAGGCCTGATAGCAGGGAATGAAAGGAAGAGGTAGGCAGAGCCTGTTGCTCTAGCAGCATACAGGACAGTGGCCTGCATGCAAGATGTGTGTGTTTGGACACACTACTGAGGGAACCCATTGCTACATATCTGTTGAGGGAGTCTCTTATGCTACACAATTACTGTGGGTGCTCATTGCTACACAGCAAGGATGGGAGTCTCTCCAATTAGAGCTGCTCAAAATTCAGTGAATTTCAAATTTTTGAGGAAATGTTTTGTCATTAGGTCAAGTATTAGTGAAAAGAACAGGATGCCTTTTTGTGTGTACGAAAGAAAAGTTTCATCAGTATTTCAAACACACCACAAAGTAGATCTAGTTTGAGGGGATTCCTCTTAGACTATGAGACATCCAGGGCCCAGGAAGGGCTGTTCTGTGAACAACCATCCTCCTGGCTCCATGGTATGTCTGTCTCGCCTATGTCATGGGCCAAACTGTGCTCTTGGTTTTCTCTGTGTGAATCAAGCGTAAATGCAGTAAAGTCAGTGGAGTTCCTCTGGATTTATCCTACTGTAGCCAACGGTAGAATTTGATCCAGACAAAACTGGCCAGCTCCCCAGTGGATGTAAGTCAGAATATCTTTGTTGACCTATATGGAGCTATGTTGATTTATACCTGATGAGGATCAGGCCTATGACAGAGTTATCTGAGTGTCTTTAGCCGTCATTTGGGATTTTAAGCTTAAAAGCAGGATACACCCCTTTAGTTTTGAGTCTATTTCACAACCTATTCTTGGAGAGAAGGGCTTCTCTATGTGAAGCGTATCCATATTTCTGCAATGAGCACATCCCTTTGAAAGAGGAAAAAAGAGTAAACAAAACACACAGCAAATCCACACATGATTCTTCCCAGCTCCCGGGAGAGACGAGGGACATTTTGATGATCCCATCGGTGCCTGGCTAGAGATTCAGAGCTCTGAGATGCTTCAGGGACTTTGCACTAATATGCCACTAAACCAGATATAAACTGTGATACAGCATGGCCAGAAGGCAGCAGGAGAGGGTTAGAAGGGAGCCTTATTCCCTGTAAGGGGAAGAAAGTTTGCTATAGATTAACTAGAGCACATGAAGCCAATTAGAGCACCTGAAGCCAATTAGAGCACTTGCAGTCAGTCATATGATAAAAAAAACCCTGCTTCAATCAGACAGTGTGGGAGATGAAGCAGAAAGGATTGGTGTTGGAACAGAGAACAGTTTGAAGGGAAGCAGAGGAAAGTTTGGAGGAGTGCTGCAGTGGGCTAAGAAGTCCAAGAACCTAGGTAAGGGGCACCTGGCTTGTGCAGAGGGAGGGCAGGAAGCCCCCACAAGCTGAAGGGCAGGAGAGGGAAGTAGCCCAGGGGAAGGAACTGCCAGTTCAAATGGTTCACCACTATCCTCAGGGCCCCTGGGCTGGGACCTGGAGTAGAGGGCAGGCCCAGGTCCCTCCCTCTCCACTCCCCTCCTCAAGGACACTAGTGGGGCAATTAATATTCCAATTCAGGGGCAAGAAATGGCACCCTGAACCCCACCCCAAAGAAGAGAAAATGCGAGACCCATCATAATAGTGCTGGCAATTTGCCACAAAACCTATCCATCATCCTGATGTGATCCATTTGGAACTGAGAAGTACAGTAGAGGCAAATTATATCATTTATTTTGGATATGGGGGGAAAAAATCTCTTTCATTTCAAATTTCTACAAATGGCTACAGCATTAGACTGATGCACTCAGAACTGAGATTTTTTTGGTACAAATGATTTTGGTTCTTTGCCCTTTTCTAGCTCAGCATAAGTTATACTGAAAAGGGAACCCAGCTCTTGAAAGTAGTCCATAGACAGAATGCAATAATGAGGTAAGCATGTGAAGTTTTGAGATCAGTTCTGGCATCTGCAAATGATAAAGGGAATATTGTAGAATAATAAAAGTGTGTTGTGTGGCAATAATATTGGATTTTTCAATGATGTTCAATCTAGAAATGAGGGGACTGGCAGGTGGAAGGACAAATATGTTTCTTTTAAATTCTCTGAAGTGTCTTTTATGCTGGACGATAGCTGCCCTACAGACAGAAGTGCTCATTGGCTTTTGCCAAAGCCCACTGGTCAGTGGTGTCATAACCTATTCCCAGATTTGGACCTTAGCGTCCAAAATATGGGGGTTAGCATGAAAACCTCCAAGCTTAGTTACCAGCTTGGACCTGGTAAAGCTGCCACCACCCAAAAAGTTAGAGTGTTTTGGGGCACTCTGGTCCCCCCAAAAACCTTCCCTGGGGACCCCAAGACCCAAATCCCTTGAGTCTCACAACAAAGGGGAATAAACCATTTCCCTTCCCCCCTCCAGGTGTTCCCTCCCTGGGTTCCTGGAGAGATACACAGAAGCAAGCTCCATGAATCTAAACAGAGGGACACTACCCTCCCTGTTTCCAGTCCTGGAAACACAAGTACTTCCCTCTTCACCCAGAGGGAATACAAAGTCAGGCTAGTAAATCTAACACACACAGATTTCCCCCGACTTCTTCCTCCCACCAATTCCCTGGTGAGCTGCAGACTCAATTCCCTGGAGTTCCCCACTAAAGAAAAACTCCAACAGGTCTTAAAAGAAAGCTTTATATAAAAAGAAAGAAAAATACATAAAAATGGTCTCTCTGTATTAAGGTGACAAATACAGGGTCAATTGCTTAAAAGAAATATGAATAAACAGCCTTATTCAAAAAGAATACAATTCAAAACATTCCAGCAACTACACACAGGTAAATACAAAAGAAAACAATATAAACCTTACTGCCTTACTATATTTGTACTTACAACTTGGAAACAGAAGATTAGAAAGCAGGAGACAGAAATCCTCTCATAGCCGAGAGAGAGACAGGCACAAGACCAGAACAGAGGACCCTCACACAAACTTCCCTCCACCCAGATTTGAAAAAGTCTTGTTTCCTGATTGGTCCTCTGGTCAGGTGTTTCAGGTTACTCCTTTCCAGGTGAAAGAGACATTAGCCCTTAGCTATCTGTTTATGACAAGTGGCAGTTCTTCTGGTGAGTTCAGTGGGTTTCGGATCAGGTTCCTATCTGCTGAGATGCTACTGTTTGGTTCCTTTTCAGGATGCTATTTCTGATAAGTTTTTGGAAAGTATCTGTGTCCCTTTGCATCAAGATGCAACTCCAACGCCTGTGATAACAGAGGAGTTGAGACCAGGAAATTGCCAGGTGGTAGTTTGTGAGAATTGAAATGACCTGGCTGATGTAGGGGAGCCGGGTTTTCTACCAGCAGGGGCGGCTCTAGACATTTTGCTGCCCCAAGCACAGAGGGTCCGCTGGTCCCGCGGGACCACCAGACCCTCTGCAGGCAAACCTGTGGGAGGTCCACCAAAGCTGCGGGACCAGTGGACCCTCCGCAGGCAAGCCACCAAAGGCACCCTGCCTGCCACCCTAGCGGCAACCGGCAGAGTGCCTCCCGTGGCTTGCTGCCCCAGACACGCGCTTGGAGCACTAGTGCCTGGAGCTGCCCCTGTCCACCAGGCTGGTGAGACACGGAGAGCAGTGATGGGAAAGATGCTGGGAAAAGGTGACTCTGATCAAAATGTAGACACTCTTAGCCCTGACAGCAGAGAGCACAGCCCTCAAGGAAAACGGGGGAGGGAAGGACTCAGTGCTGGGAGGGGAAAACACAGGGTAACCTCAAAAAGGGAACTGGATTTTTTGCATATGTACAGTCTTGGGGTTGGGAAACTGTTCCCCAAAGGGCCAGCAACATGTACAGCCATTGGTGAGCAAATGTAGCCTGAATCAGAAAGTAACAAGAAGTTGTCCAGGAGAGACCAGTTTGAGCACACAACACATATCCCAGGAGAAAGGAATATTTATGCACACAGATTGTTCAGCATGTATTTTTTTTATTTGTCAAAGACTTAAAACAAAAATGCTCTCAAAATATTAAAGTGCTTGATTTACAGATCCTCAAGCTATTCCAGTTTATGTCATCTCAGGATCTAGCTCCACCAGTCCTGATTACAAGAGATGTACATCTTTTTCAGGGGATCAGGGAAGGGTACGTTTGTGTCCGGATGTGTTTTGAGATGGCTGAATTGTTCACTGCACTTGCATTTGCTGTTTCGATGTGGATTGTGTTTCTACTCATCTATTAAGGCATCTAAAGCTGGCACAGATGTCTTTTAGGTCTTTAAAGTCTAAAGACAATGAATAACATATGGGAGGCACAGGAAACTGCAGTGGAAAAAGCCTAAACTAGGACAAGGATATTCAGAGGAGGGCTAGGAAGTCAGACATAAGGATGTTCCCATGGCTGAGGTGCTAATCCTGGACTTGGTAGACCAGGATTCAACTACTTGTTCTGCCAAAGACTTCCTGAGTGATCTTCACAACTTGCTTTATCTCATTGTGCCACAATTTCCCAATTGTGAAATGGGGATGGTTGTAATTCCCAACCTCACAGGGGTGTAATAAGGCTAAATACATTAAAGATTGTGAGGTGTGCAATTGTCATGCTACTGAGAGCAGGTGAATGCCATGGATGGTGGATGCCCATCTCTTACTTAATTTCAAATGGATCAGTACATCTAATTTTCATAAATTCTTTTGAACAGCCCAGATGAGATGCTTCAAACTGCAGCTCCACACTGGTCTGAATGCATTGGATTTTATGTAGGGTTTAAACACAAAGCAGAACTGGGTTTGGGTAGAATTTGGCTGATTAGTTAATGTAAACACTTTATTTTTTCAAAGATCACCTCCGGTTTAATTTGCTGGTCATTCTGCACTTCCATAGGCCCTTCAGTACATAGTTATCCAACACTGGGTAATGTGACATGCCATTCCACAGTGAGTCAAATCTTAAGCAAAGGCCCAGCCATTTATTAACTGCCCTACCTGGAAAGTCATGAAAATGTGGCTGAACTAGGTATGGTTTTAGGTTAAAATCCGTCTTTTTCCCTATAAAGTTTTGTGCACATAACAGCTCTTGTCTTTAGACTGACTGGAACCAGGGGGCTATCAAGTAGCTAGATATCTGGCTTCCTTTAATTGCAGACATGAAAACTTCAGGAACAAACAGGGAGGACAATTGCATCTCTCATATTGCATTTTTGCACGTTAGGTTGCTGTGCAAGTATATTGAGTACTGATCCTGTGGGGAGCTGAAAAAATAACCTCCATTGAGGTAAACCAGGAAGAATGGATGTGCCCTTTGCAGGATCTAGACTGTCAGGACAGCAAAATCCACAGAAAAACGGTATAGCACTAATTGCAATCCAGACTCTCACAATGTGGCTATTTGTCCTGTCTCTGCTGGCCAGAACATGAGCAGAGCTTTCTGAGACTGCTGCTGCCTGCTAGTTGATGATCCTGGTTATTTTGCTTAAACAACACAGGCCTGTGCTTTGTGACTCTGCTTTTAATATTCTGATTTGGTGCACTGAAAAATCCCATATTTAATGTTTTGTTAAAAAAAAGGAGGATGTGTTTTCCCCTCCTCTTAGTTGACATAAATTTATAATTGTTAGTTGCCTTGAAAATATCTTATATCAGTCAGTTCAGAAAGTTCAAATACATGGAATACTACTTTTCATCCCTTTGCACTCTTTTAGCTGTCAATATCAAGTTTCAACATTTTCTTAAAGGGCCTGCTCCAAAGTGCACTGTAGCCAATGGAAAAACTGCCTTTGGCTTCCATCAGTATTGGTTCAGACATTCATAGAGGGAGTGGGAACACTACCCACCAAGGAAGTAGGAAAATATGAATGTTTTTCTATGCAAAATTGCAAGATTAAATTAAAAACAAACAGTCAAAACCAATTTTCATTCAAATTGTCCATGGAAAATTTCAACTGTTTGCCCCCCCACCCAACAATTATAATTTAATTAATTGGGAATGTTGCGTGGTCTTTCATGGGAGCTGTAGTTCAAGTTCCTCGTGTACCCATTCTCTTCTATAGGTAGGGCTCACTGCTTGGACTACATTTCCCATAGTGCACAATTCACAATCAAAATACTTCTGATTTCAGACAAAATGTATTAGATTACACCAAACTATTTTATAGTATTTCCCCATGAAAACATGGAATTTTCCAAGGGAAATGAAAAAAATAAAAACCCATTTTCCAATTTAGCTTTACACATTAGTCCCCTATTAAATATTCTGTTTCGTATCTCATTTCTGTGACAAGTGATAACACCAACCTTTACTGTACATCAGAGGAGTCATTGGAGATATTTTGAAATACTCATTGTTCTGTCCTCTCATTTGTCTCTTCTTTGGTCGCAGAGAGCATCTACAGGATAAATGGCACTGGGGAATTGTACCACAGTGACTGGCTTCATCCTCCAGGGAATAACAGAAAATCCAAAGCTGCAAATCATCCTCTTCATGACATTCTCCTTCATCTATTTCTGCCCCCTGGTGGGGAATCTAGGGATGATTGTGTTAATCCGTGTTGATCCCAGACTCCACACCTCCACGTATTTTTTCCTCAGCAGCTATGGCTACTCCTCTGTGATTGCCCCAAACATGCTGGTAACCTTTTCCGCAGAGACTAAAGACATTTCTTTTGCAGGGTGTGTAGTTCAGTTTTTCTTCCTCTTTCTCTGTGCCAACACCGAGCTTTGCCTCTTGGCTGTGATGGCCTACTATCGCTTTATAGCCATCTGCAGCCCATTGCTTTATCATGTTGTTATGTCCAGGAGAGTCTGCATCCAGTTGGTGCTGGCTCTTATCTCTATGCCTTTGCCAATGCAATCGCCCACACTAGTTCTTTGTTTTGTCTGTCCTTCTGCCACTCCCATGTCCTCGATCATTTCTTCTGTGACATCCCCCCTCTCCAAAAGATCTCATGCTCCAACACTCGCATCGATGAGCTGGTGCATTTCACCTTTGCAGCTATAGCAACCATTGTCACCATTATGATCATCCTTGTCTCCTACACATATATCATCTTTGCCATCCTGAGGATCTGCTCTGCTGAGGACAGCCGCAAAGCCTTCAACACCTGCGCTTCCCACCTGATGGTCGTTGCTATGCTGTATGGGACTCTCTTCTTTATGTATCTGTGCCCCATCTCCAGCGACTTAGCAGATCAGGATAAAGTGTTGGCCATGTTCTATACCCTGGTGATCCCCATGCTGAACCCCCTGATTTACAGCCTGAGGAAGAAGGAGGTGAAGGATGCCTTAAGGAGAATGATATATCAGAAAATTATTCCTTGCTATATGTAAATATGGGGACTTTTTTACTGATCAGTATTGGAGCACAGGCATGAGCTAGTTCTGAGTCATTACGTCAACATGCAGAAATATCCTTCATTATGTGATATACAGGAGAAGACAGTAAAGAAATGGAAACTTGAGCCAGATAATGCAGGAAGGCGTAATTTCACTTGATAACAATGTCCAGTAACAGTGTTATAGCTTTTCCATTATGCATTGTTATGTGATGTCTGCAAGGATAAGTATCTTCCTCATTGGTTTCATTTGCTACCAAACTATGTCAGCTAGTGTATCAAGAGACACAAAGAGATGATACCAAGAATATAATTTCTTCAGTTTGTCACTCCTGTCACCTCAGCATCCACATCCCACACCAACCATCACTTTACAAGGAAATAAAGTACATTGTATATGTGGAGGTATATTTGTAGATAGACTGACAGATTGATGGTTATGCACAGGGCTGGATGAATAGCTAGACAGATCGATGTGTGGATAGATAGACAAAAATCATTTTACATACACATGCAAGAGGAAGGACGACCCATTGGCCAACCTAAGGCTAATGAGGTCTCAGTTCAAGTTCCTGCCATGTGACCTTGATTAGGTCCTGAGAACTAGTTTTTCAATGTGGGTTAGGTGCCTTTAAGAATCTTGATCTCATGGCTTGTCTACAAGTAAAATGCTACGGAGGCACAGCTGTATTCCTGAAGTGCTACAGTGTGGGCACTACCTATGCTTATGGAAGGGGTTCTCCATTGGTGCAGATAATCAATCTTCCCAAGAAGCGATAGCTAGGTCAACAGAAGAATTCTTCCTTGACCAAGCACTGTCTACACTGGGGATTGGGTCGGCACAGCTATGTCTCTCAGGGGAGTGGATTTTTCTAATTAAAATTCCTAGTGTAAAACAGGCCTTAGTCTCTCTGGGCCTGACATTCCAGGCTGTAAAATGGGAATAAGGGCACATCCCTATCTCACAGGTGGGTAAGTACATTGAAGATTGTGAGGTGCGCGGCTACTGATAAGATCACATATTGCACCAAAGTAGCCACCTCGCTGTATACTTACTGGTCTACATTTGAAAAGTGAGTACTGATTTTGAATGCTTCCATTTTTCAGTTCCCAACCTGAGACCACTTCCCAGGACTGGGTTATCAGGCAGCGCTGAGCACCTGCCCTCTAAAATCTTTCTAAGAGGTCTCAGCTTGGGCACCCAAAAATGGAAACACCCAATACTATTAGCAGAATGAGAACTCAGCTATAGTTAAGGCCAGCTTTCTGTTTAACTGTGGTGTAGCTTTTAGAGCACTTAGAACAGTCAGATTGCCTCACAATTTGTTGTGTCTCATGGAGGCATGGGGCTCTGCTATAAACCCAATTTGGGGCCATTTGATCACAGAGTTCCTGAAATACAGCTCCTTCTCCCAAACAGCTTCTCTTAAAATTAACAGATTCTATACTTCCTCATACCCAACATTAAATCTACAAACTGCTCTTGTCTCCCACCTCATGACTGACAATACCCATGACAAGAAAAACTCGCTGCCCTGCTCCTGACATAACCTACATTGTTTGGTATTGGAATGATGTCGACAGGAACCTCAAAGGACACATACACCTGTCAGGGATGGTCCAGATAATACTTGTTCCTGCCTCACTGAAGAGGACTTGACTAGATGGACTATTGAGGTCCTCTCCAGTCCTATATTTTTATGATTTATATCAGGAGTTCTCAACCTTCCAGACTACTGGACCCTTTTCCAGAGGTGGATTTGATCTTATGTACCCCCAAGTTCCATGTCACTTAAAAACAACTTGCTTACAAAATTAGACATAAAAATACAAGTGTTGCAGCACAGTAGTACTGAAAACTTGCTTCCTTTCTCCTTTTAATCATATAATTATAAAATAGATTACAACTCTCCCATTGAGAAACACAGATATAGTACATAGAGCAGTATAAAGAAGCCATTGTCTGTATATAATTTTAGTTTGTACTGACTTCGCTAGCACTTCTCATGTAGCCTGCTGGAAAACTAGGCAGATATCTAGATGAGTTGATGTACCCCATGGAAGACCTCTGCATACCCCCAGGGCTGCACATACCCCTGGTTGAGAACTATTGATTGATATGACTCCTTTACTTCGATCACACACACTGGCAGACTGAGATCCATATCTCATCATATCTCAGTCACAGCTCCAACTTATTCCTCTGCCATTCAGTACATCTACTGTACAGTACAGTGAATGCAGCTGGAGTGCAAGCAGATAATTCCCAGTGATTATTACCAGCTCCAGTGGGCAGAGTTACGGTTGTGTGGGCATTTCCCTGAACTTTGTATTCCCTGGTTTTCACAAGTTTGAGTTTCGCTGAACTCAACATTCTGGAATGGCATGAGCCATCATTGGGCAACCATAACTCTGTGCTAAGGTAGTTTTTTTTTTTGCCATTTATTCACTAGTTAGTCTGGAAAATATTGATGTAAAGCCTATAATTCTTATCTGTCTGTTGCATGCTTTTATTGGTTCTTGTCTAATACTGAGATTGTATGCCCCTTGGCGGGGGAGGGGGAAACATGTTAGTCTGATTTAGTTTTGAAACACGTTGCACATTGCTGGCTGCTCTGAAAATAATAATAATAAATAATAAATAATAAAAAACATAAGTGTGATGCTAACATGTTAACTAATCCATCATGTCCTCCTCCTCATATTGTAGCATATAGGAATAGGGTGCTATTTCTTTAGTCTGTGGGTATGTATAGGAGGAGGGAGAAAAAATATTCTTCTTAACCTCTGATGATAGGACAAGAAGCAATGAGCTTAAATTGCAGCAAGGGAAGTTAAGTTGGACATTAGGAACAACTTCCTAACTGTCGGGGTGGTTAAGCCCTGGAATAAATTGCCTAGGGAGGTTGTGGAATCTCCATCATTGGAGATTTTTAAGTGCAGGTTAGACAAACACCTGTCAGGGATGTTCTAGATGATGCTGCCATGAGTGCAGGGGACTGGACTTGATTCCTGTGATTCTATGGTCACAGAGAACATGCCATGCATACTGACCTCCACCAACACCACCCAACAGCTGCACAGTGGACCCAGCAACAGAAATTAGACCAAACTAAATGAGACCCAGAGAAGACTAGTCTGTTATGTGCCACAGGCAGAGGACAGCAAAGACCGAGGTGCACCAGTGCTTGAGACCTCTGTAATGGCAGGGAAATAAGTGAGTGAGATATACCCAGATAATCCTGGCAAGTGACTCACAATAGGATGCTTCTGAGGAAGTTGAACTGCACCCCCCAGGTCACTGCCAATCTGATCTGGGGGAAAATTCCTTCTCAACCCCATATGTGGCGATCAATTAGACCCTGAGCATGTGAGCAAGAATTAGTCAGATAGCCAAGCATGGGAGAGGGAATGCTCGGTGCCACCTCAGCGAACCAGCCCTCTCCATTCACGGTGCGAGCTCCAACCTGGGCCATCCCTGATGCTTCAGAGGAAGATATTTAACAACAACAAAAAAAAAAAAACCCTCCCAGAATATAATGGTGAAAAAATATCCCTTCCTAACCTCTGCTAGTGACAAGCTGAAAGCCTGAAGCTTTTGCGATAGGAACATAAGACATAAACCACAAGTGAACCCCAGGGCTGTTGAGCCCTGTCTCCACCATCATAAGCAACCCCAACATGCAACTCCTTCATACAATCAGACTCATAATTCATCCCGCTCTCTATTAAAGCTAATTAAGCGGTTTGCCCCCACAACTCCTGTTGGGAGGCTGTTCCACAACCTCCCCCTTGTGGTGGTTAGAAACCTTCTTATAATTTCCAGCCTGAATTTGTTCACGTCCAGTTTATATCCATTTGTTCTTGTGACAACATCGTCCATTAGTTTAAATAGCTCATCACTCTCCCTGGTATTTAGCTCCTTAATGTAGTTATAGTGCCTGATGTTAGCCCCTCTCAACCTTCTTTTTATGAGACTAAAAAAGCTAAGTTCTTCCAGTCTCCTCTCATGAAGTTCTCTGTACCTGGGTGATCAGAATTGTGCACATTATTCCAAATGACATCTTACCAGTGCCGTACAATGGCATTAATACTTCTCTCTCTCTACTGAGAGTGCCTGTCCCCGTGGTTCTCAACCTGTTTACCAAGGCGGGCTGCATATGCAGCTCTCTATGTAACATTTGGGCCTCATCCAGACAATGTATGTAATACCTGTATGGCCCCTAGGATGTCACATGGGCTGCAGCCATGTACTGATTGGGCCACAAGTTGAGAATCACTGACCTAGCCTAATACATCCCAAGGTCTCATTTGCCTTTTCACAGTCTCATTACAGTGGTGGTTCACGGTCACCCTGTGATCAACCCCACAGCCCGGTCTCTCTCCTCCTCTATTGCTTCCAGCTTGTGATCTACAACTTGTAGAAGTTCCGATTATTAGATCCTTAGACCTTTCACTTTGTACTATTGAATTTCATCCTAAGACTGTCAATCTTGTCTTCAAGATCAATTCAAATCTTTCAGTATAATATTCTGATCCTCCTCTGTTTTGGTGATGCCTCCCAACTTTGTATCATCAGCAAATTTCATTAGCACATACCTACTTTTTGTTCTGAGGTCATTAACAAAAATATTGAACAAGATTGGTCCCAAGACCAGTCCTTGAGGAACTCCACTAGTAAGCTCTCTCCAGTCTGATCATTCATCTTTCAGCACAACCTGTGTCTTTCTCCAGTTTAGTCAATTCCTTTTCCAACTTACAAGGCCTGTTCTGTTCTCTAGTTTAACTAATAATTTCCCATGTGGTACCATGTCAATGGTTTACTAAAGTCCAAATATATTAGATTTACAGAACTCCTTTTATCTAAAAATATCAGTTATATTCCCAGAAAAGGAAATGAGGTAAGTCTGGCATGATCTTCTTGTAGTGAACCTATGTTGCATTACATCTCCTTTACCATTTACCTCTCTGAATTTAAATATTCTGTTTTTCAAAATTTTCTCTAAAACCCAGTTCCATCTGTCAGTCTCAGTAGTGACAGTGGAATAAGACTTCAGAGACCTTGTTGAAGAATTATAGAATTCATCAAAGATTCAGAGTTTTCTATCCTCCTCCAGGCTCTGCAGCACACTATAAAACTAGGATGCAAGGATGTATGTTTGTTTTCCCTTGCTTGTTACTATATTCTCCTCCAAATTGCTTAATAAGTGCAGCTAAACCACGGTATCTCCATAATGGACCAAAAAAGATTTCATCCGATCTGAATACCCAAACTTTGAGTTATTGACCTTTGGGCCAGTAGTGAAATTGATTCAAGCCGTGTGACTGGCTGGACTAGAAGTTACTAGATCACAGGCTCTGGTTCTCATGGCGAACTTCAATCACCCCGATATCTACTGGGAGAGCAATACAGTGGTGCACAGACAATCCAGGAAATTCTGCACAGAATATGAATTTGGTATGAATTCTGCTTTATGCAATTGTGCAGAATTCCCCCAGGAATAATGGGGAGAAGAGGTGAGAATAAACAATCATGTCACTCAATACATGGCAGGAAGATGCTCAGATATTATGGTGATGTAAGTCTATATAGAATAGACTCAGAAACTGGGGGGGTTATTTTGGGCTTTCTTCCACCCAAATGTGGAAGATCAATTATCCTTGTGGAAAAAAAAAACCTGGAATAGGAATAGTGAGCATATGAGTAAAAATCTCTCCTCGCACCCCCACTTCCAACAGAACAATACATCGGAGGGCAGTTATTCTGTACTCAAAATGTCTGCCTGCAACGTGAGTCTTAGTCACTTAATTGTGCGATTCTGTCATCAAAGAGATCTGAAAACTCCAGGGAATCTGTCTTGGCTTTATAAACTAGCAATAAACACTTCATCTTAAAAATCCGTCCTTTTACTAATGTAAATCCTTCCAAGTCTTTCGGTAAATGCCAGCTTTCATCAGCAGGTAGGTTCCACAGGGCTGTATTTGAACTAACAGGGATAAATAATGGAGTAAACCATTGTTTTTCCTGAGTTAGAAGCATCTTCTTTTTAATGTAATTCTATTTTATCTTATTTATTGGTTAGTCAAAGTGAAATGTAGCTAGCAGGCCGGAAAGCTGAAATAATAGGAAGCAAATTATGTAGAAATTGTTCATGATGAGCAAGACTTTGATACAATCTCTATTGTTGGGAAGTAACTTAATCCTCAGATTGCACCATTCATTTACATTGGTTCATCATGGTGTAGAGTATTATGCAGCCTTGGAGGTGGTTGGAGATTTTAAATTATAATTAATTTATATAATTTTTAATGATAATTAAATTTTAAATTTTGTGGGAAATTTCATGTAGCTTCCCCATCACCATCACAGATTTTACAAAAAAACCCACAAAAATAAAACAGCAGAGTCCCTCCTTTCTATGTACATATTTTGCGTTTGAAAAAATGTTATTAAAATCTGTAGGGTCTTAGGTTCCAGATTTAATCACATATTGAAAATATCCCACCCCAAATATTTGGGGTTTGTTTCCCTTTTTTTCCCCCTGACACATCAGAGGAAGTTAGACTACATTGAACATTTTCTGAAAAAATGCATTTTTCATAAAAATATGATTTGGTTAAAATAAATTCAACCACATCCACTCAACATGGGTTCCAACATATCACATTCTAGTCCTAAACAAAGCAAAGGGCTACATAGATGACAAACAGTTTTACAGAAAAGTTAGTCAACCCCAAAGTTAAAGGTACAGATGCCATTTTTAATTCTTTCCCCTTCTGCATATGCATTATTAGAGTTCAGGTAGTTTGAAGCCAATTGAAGTTTTGCCGCTTGTCTTTAGTAAGATCAGGATTTAGTGCAAAATATAGACATGAAAATTATCAATATATTTCTAACCAGTAAAGCAGAACTAAATGACAAACTCACTTTTCTGCAACACTAAAAAAAAGTCCATGTGGCTCTAAGTACAATATATATACTGGATAACACGGTGGTAGTGCCACAGATAAGGCTGAGTTTGCTTCCACTTAAGCAGAAATTCACTGTGGTGTGCTGAGGTCACTGCCTTTCATGTGGACCATATTAACTCCTTATTTCCTTGTACTCCCCTATTAATCTGTCTGTGTACAGCTGTTGCCTCTGGACATATTTAAGCCATGTCCCCCTCATAGTTACAGCACTACACCCTAACTAACAAATGAATTTTCTGAGAATTTGCTAGTGCATCTGTTAATAAATTTCTGAGTTAAAATTAATTAACAAAATATGCCCTTTAAAAATTTAACACAGTGTCAAATTATTTATTTCTCCCTAAACAACCCAACCCAGGTCCTCCTTATTTCAATGGAAATTATCAAGTCTTGAGTGGATCTGGGGCAGTGGGTGGTTTCTGAAAAGAACTTTTTAGATCTTTTTCCCTTTTATTTTACTTAACTGAAAATGACCCCTTCACGGTGAAGTGTATTAACAAAACACTATTGATAGTGTCATAGCCTTTGAAACAATTCACATAGTAATTTATTTCTAAATCACTATACATGCAAGCTCATTTTCATTAGTACTCCGTGGTGTTATATTTCACGTGCTCAATGTTGTCTACATACGAATTTTAGTATAATTTTCATGTGAATGATTTTAAGGGACACTAAGCCAAATTCTGCACCCTCTACCACTGGGTTATTTTGAGAGTAAGTGCATTAACTACTGTGCAGTCACAATGGATTCAAACAACTTTTCGATTGAAGGATTTAGATTTATTTATAAGAATATACTCAGGTATGCAATGCGATCATACAATTGATGATGCTACAGTAATGCATATGAGTGACAGTTACTGTGTTAACCAACAAGAGGCACTGAACTGGGACTCTCTAGAATGCAAGCAGGAGTGTCTACAGCTTGGCTAAAGTGCCAGCCATTGAAGCAATGGGCTATAACAGAAGCACGTCCTCTGTACATTAGACAGTGTTGGGACAAACGTAATGCATGCTAACCAGCAGGTTACAGATGCACTATGTACATTAAGGTCATATGTTGCTATGCATTCCAGAGTGTTTTGTCTACTGCCTACTCTATGAAGAACTTGCAGCTATTGCCAGCACTCACAGGGAGATGGTATCAGAGGGGAAGCCGTGTTAGTCTGGATCTGTAAAAGCAGCAAAGAATCCTGTGACACCTTACAGACTAACAGACGTTTTGGAGCATGAGCTTTCGTGGGTGAATACCCACTTCATCAGATGCATGTAGTGAAAATTTCCAGGGGCAGGTATATATATGCAGGCAAGCTCACAGGGAGATGGGGCACTCAAAAGCCCAGAGTGCTGAATAAATGTAAATCAGTTGCTATAAGCATCATGATTAATTATTTTTCCCTGCAGATAACAAAAAAGTTAACACGAATGACTGGAGACAATCACACCACAGTGACCAAATTCTTTCTCGTTGGATTAACAGATCGTCTGGAGCTGCAGGTCCCGCTCTTCGTCACGTTTTTTCTCATCTATCTCATCACCGTTATGGGGAATATAGGGGTGATCTTGGTAATTCAGATCGACCTCCAACTCCACACGCCCATGTACTTCTTCCTTAGCAACTTGTCTTTCTTAGATGTCTGCTATTCCTCCACCATTGCTCCCAATATGCTGGCCAATTTCTTAGAGGAGAGCAAAGCCATTTCTTATAGTGGGTGCATTATGCAATACGGCTTCTTTGTTGTGTTTGTCACCACTGAGATCTTCCTCCTGGCTGCGATGGCATATGATCGTTATGTGGCCATTTGTAACCCACTGCTCTACATGGTCACCATGACCAAGAGAGTCAGCATAACGCTGGTGGTTGGATCGTATTTCTCAGGCTTGATTAACTCTTTGATAAACACAAGCAGTTTGCAGAGATTATCCTTTTGTGACTCCAATGTCATCAATAACTTTTACTGCGATCTCACCTCTCTCCTGAAACTCTCCTGCAGTGATGTCTCTGTCAACGAGAGGCTACTCTTTACCTGTGGCAGTTTGTTTGAAATGAGCACATTTCTGATCATCATCATCTCGTACATTCTTATTGTAATTGCAGTGCTGAGGATCCATTCTGTCCAGGGCAGGCATAAAGCATTCGCCACCTGCACCTCCCACTTGACAGCTGTGACTATATTCCATGGAACCATTTCTTTCATGTATTTGCGACCCAGCTCCAGCTACTCACTGGATACAGATCAAATAGCCTCTGTGTTCTATACAATAGTGATCCCCATGTTGAACCCCCTGATCTACAGCCTGAGGAACAGGGATGTGAAATGTGCTGTAAGGAAACTGCTAAGTAGAAAAGTGATTATTACTCAGTGAAAATCTAGCATAACATCCTTCAGAGTAACTAACGGGGAAGGGTGGTAGGAGAAAGGGGTCTATGCTGGGGTGGAACCAAGAACTCCATGACAGCAGCATCGCCAGAAACAGTGTAAAGGCTCTTTCAGGTGACAGATGTGTAAGGTGTTTATCAAAACCACACAATGTGCATTGCATAATGTAAATTCACTAAAGCCAATTATATCACTTAAAAGTTCTGTGCTGTCAGATCCTGGGTAGAATAGCATTGAATCAGTCTGCTCCATTTTTATTCTAAATAAATAAAACACCTTTCATGTAACCCCCATTCCCAAGTGCTCAGCCCACTCTCGTGGTTAACTGGATGGTGTACCAATACTCCTGACCCCTACTGGGTGGAATCAGAGTTATGTTCACAGCATACAAATAGAGACGTTAGATGTAAGCCTAAAATACACTTTTGGAAGGTTGCAACATAACACTTCTATTTCTTTAGAATTCAGAACAATTACATACAAGAACCCTGAAACAGAGAGAGACAAAGCAGGCTGCTCCCTAAGGCTATGTCTACACTGCACATTCTTTAGGGTGGCATGTAAATCCCCTCACCTGGCATGCCTCCTAGCAGCACTATAAATAGCAGTGTAGGCAAGGAGGCATTGCTTAGATGAGCAAAGACACAACTGAACCTGTAAGTTATGTACCATGCATGGTTCTGTACATGCCCAACCACTGTCTCCTCAATCTACACTGCTAAACTCACCCCCACCTTGTTCCAAATTAGCTCTCTGCAGAATGACTCGGATCATAAGTTTCCTTATAGAGCCTCCTGGCTCTGGGTGATCACTTTTCCCAAGTGCAGGACACACAGCCTCAATTGCTCTGGGACTGGGTGGTGGAGCTCCAGCAACCCCTGTGCCCCATTGTGAGCTCCTATAGCAACTCCATCTTAGTTCAGACTTTACTGCAGGGCCAGATGTTATTCAAGCATGAGTGCTGAAGAAATTTGCACAACTACTAACTGTGAGATGACTGCAGGAAAGTTAATATAATGCTGATGTTCAAAAAACGATACCGAGATGATCCTGGCAATTACAACAGTAAGCTTAATTTCAGTACCAGACAAATTGGTTGAAACTATAGTAAAGAACAGATACATAGATGAACATATTTGTTAGGGAAGAGTCATCATGTTTTTTTGTAATGGGCAATAATGCCTCACCTATCTATTAGGATTCTTGGAGCGGGGTCAACAAACATGCAGACAAGGGTGATCCAATGGATATAGTGTACCCGGACTTTCTGAAAACCTTTGACAAAGCCCATCACCAAAGGCTCTTAAGCGAATTAAACAGTCATGGGGTAAGAGAGAAGGTTCTGTCATGGATCAGTAACTGGTTAAAAGACAGGAAACAAAGGGTAGGAATAAATGGTCAGCTTTCACAATAGAGAGAGGTAAGCAACAGGGTTCCATAAGCAACTGTATTCAACATATTCATAAATTATTTGGAAAAAAGGGTGAGCAGTGAGGTGGCAAAACTTGCAGATGATACAAAACTATTCAAGATAGTTAAATCCAAAGCTGACTGCAAAGAGTTACAGAGAGAACTCACAAAACTGAGCGATCAAAACTTTACAATCAATCGGGCAAGGAAATGACAAATGAATTTCAGTGTTGATAATGCAAAGTAACGCACATTAGAAAACATAAACTAGGGACATTCTCCCATTGGCGAGCTCCCCACTCAGCATGCTGGCTTTTGGGGATCCCATTCCTAATCAGCTTTCTCTCCCCCCTCATGGCATAGGGGACCCAGGGTCCTAGCTCAGGTTTTGTGAATCCTGGAAATTTTCTAGGGACCTAAACGTTAGGCAATATAACACTGAGCATTCCAATGCCTAAGTCCCTTGGTGAATCTGACCTTACACATTTTCTTTATTGGTTTTGATTAGAGCTCATTAGAAAAGAAAATTTCCATTCCGTAGGTAAATCCAAATTTTGAAATTCCAAATAAGAATGAAATGTTGACATTTCAAACTTTACCCGGGAATGGAAATTTCAAACAAGAATTTCAGTTCAGAAACATCGAAAAGATATTTTTGATAATCTTGATTTTTTTTTAGGAATTTTAAAACGATAATGTAATGTAAGATATTGTAATATAATATAGATTAAAGTTTTAATATAATATAAAAGTAAATATGAAATAAAACAATATGATAAACTCAAAATGAAACATTTTTACCTTATCATAACAAAACATTTTGACATTATCAAAATGAGAAAGTAATACATATTTTAGTTAGACGTGTTCCCATCCAAAATTTAATCAAAATCAATGCATTCCTGCAAAATGTTCTTTTTTTGTCAAATTTGCATTTTCTGACAGAATTGTTCCATCAAAATTGTTTTGACCATCTCTAGTTTTGATGTTTCTAAAGATTGTTTTTCAGGATGTATATCTACAGGGAAGAAGGTAGACTGATGTCTTTTGAAAGTGCCTCTCCTACGCCATACACCAGAACATGCACTGGATGTGACAATGGGACACTGCTCCTTTCTTTCAGCAGCCTGCCTGTGTGACTACTCCCACTTCGAGAGAATATCAATCTAGAAAATGGACAAGTGGAGCAGGAGGTTCCTGATTCAGCTGTGGATAAAGAGTGATGAGCCAGATCTTTAGCTAGCATGAATGGGAATTGACTTCAGTGGAGCTACATTGACTATTCTGGAGGTAGATATTCTAAGAACACTAGATCCTCAGATGGTGTCAGTCAATCATCTGCACCTCATCACTGTACAAAATTAATGAAACAGTCCACATCCTTGATCTCCAGACACATGCGGCAAATATGCCGACTGGACACATTTCTTTACAATCAAAATACATTTTAAAAAAAATAGAAATAAAAGTTTTA
Source organism: Gopherus evgoodei (assembly GCF_007399415.2). Classification (NCBI taxonomy): domain Eukaryota; kingdom Metazoa; phylum Chordata; order Testudines; family Testudinidae; genus Gopherus; species Gopherus evgoodei. The sequence continues at coordinate 122,110,697 of NC_044325.1, read as the reverse complement.
ATACTCCGAGATGCTCTTTATTTTGCAATATGTTATTCTTACCTAAGTAATCACTTCTCTTTCTCAGAATGTGAGCAGCATGGGCATCATTTCCCTTGTCACTGTGCTTATTCTGCAACAGAAAAAAACAATACAAATGTGCTGTTCAGATAATCAAGACTCTGATTTCAGTGAGTCTGAGCTCCATGTGAATTAGTTCTAAATGACAATTGTATCCACATGTCGGAACCAAAGGAGAAAATTTATACCATCTCCTTTGGAGCTTAACAAAACAAACCTACAAGAGGGAGATGTCTGATGTTCTTGATCCCAAATGGGATTGTTTTTATAGGTCAGAGGAGTTGTTTATATTTATTTTTGTGGCATATTGGGACAGAATCCTTGGAGTGCTGCCAAGTCTGAACATGAGGCCAGGCACAGGTGGGATTATTAGAACATCTTTCATGTCCCCTGGCAATAACCACCAACAATTGTGTTGCCTACAAAACCTGTGCAAACTCCCTGGTGATTCTTGTATCTCTTTTTTCAAAATGAACCAGCTATTTTTCTCAGGCAGGAAACCTGAACAATCCCTCTGGTGGCTTGAACACTAGCCTGATACTCAGGAGACATGGTCATTTCCTTTCTCCATCACAATCTTCCCATGTGACATAGGGCAAACCACTTAGTCTTTCTGTTCCTGCAAATTGGGGATATTAACGCTCCCCTACCTCACAAGGATGTTGTGAGGATAAATATATCAAAGCTTCTGAGATACTCTGGTCATGGGGCCATATAAATAGAGCCAAGCCAATAACTGATCTTTCACTTCTGAATGTAAAGTGCTCATACACCTTGCAGGCTTCCAGTTCTCAACTTGAGAGAGAGACAAGGTGGGTGAGATAATGTCTTTTAATGGACCAACTTCTGTTGGTGAGAGAGAGACCAGCTTCTGAGCTTACACAGAGCTCTTCCTCAGGCCCTGGAAGGAACCAAACCCCTTTCCCACCACCTCCTTGATGCACTGTAAATATTTATTTAAACAAACAAAAACAAAACAGTATTACCTGTATCTTATCATTATTAGCCTCCAGTCCTTCCTCAGAACTGAAAAAGTTGTCTGAGCTGGTCAGGTATCTCCGGCTTCCTCAGGGCAATAACTATTTACTTTGTCACTGGCATGGCTTTCCTAAATCGAGGCTTGTGGCATTGGAGGGTTGGGATCATCTCATCACACACAGCCCCAAGGAGGTCTTTTTCCTCATTATGAAGTTCTGAAGCCACTGTTTGTCATCCCAGTTTTCCAAAATCATGCAATCTCACAACACCAAGCTGGTTCTCCTGGACCAGAAATGGGGGTCCATCCATGGGCATACCTTGTCAATACTGGCAGTCACCATATCTGTTCCATGGCTCCAGAGGAGATTGTCAGTCACCCATTATGGCCAGCCATCTTCATCACCATGTCAGAAAGTTCTGTCCAGATTCCATCCAGCATCTTGCCAGTGGCCCACCCCACTGCATGAACACTTGTCCCTCAAGAAGGAGTGTTAGGAGTGCGAGTGCCAATGTAGGATCCTGGCTTGTATTTTCGCCTGAGATAGTATTTTAAGTTTTGTTTGCCTGTTTGATTTATACACACACACACACTTACTAATATGTGTGAATAAAGGGACCCTTACTAAGGACAAAGGCAGACACCATGTATGCTGCTTTTGCCTAAGCCAGATGGGTTTATTAGTATAATGGGAACTGATAAGAGCAGTAAAAGTGTTACTGGGCATGGTGGGAGTGTAATATATAAGCACACACTTGAAGACGGCCTCAACTCCCATCTCAAGGCAAGCAACCAGTCAGGAGGGGCAAAGGGGAATTGGGGGAAGGTAAAACAATAAAAGGCCAGAGAAATGCCTGCCCCTGACTGTAGCACAACCTCACTCCTTACCCCTCTCATGGGGCACAGAAGGGGTGGGATGAAGACCCCAGACCCACGACCCTCTGAAATGGAATGTGACGGTAATTTGTAAGGGGTGGGACTGTGCACGTGCATTTCAGATATAATTGTGCATACTGAGGAGGTGGAGAATGCTGGGAAACAAGGCTCTGTGACCTCAGAGTTATGGAACACTTTTGCTGGAAACTAACTCCAATAAACATTGCATTATCAGCACTTTGGACTTCTGGTTAGCTTTCTGTCTGTGTAACAAGAACCAGGGGAGTGAGAGGGTGAAGGGAAAGCCTGCTAACAAGGAGTAGGAGCAGAACCACCATCCTTCCATGTCTTCCACCCAGTATGGCCAGAGGGAGAGATGAGCTGGTACTGCCATGGGCAAATGTGTAAAAGGGATTGGCCGTGGCAACGGCACTCAGACAGGCAGTTCCTAGAGTGTCTCCTGTGAGGCACAGAACCTGGGATACTGGCTCTGAAGTGGTAGTGCTGCTCTGGCATAACAACAGTGGCAGTGTGGATGCAGGTATATGCGTCTACACAGGGTTTGACCTCTCTCCAGCACAGTGTATGTGGACACTACATGCAGGTCTGAGGAATATGCAGGAGCATGTACAGAGTCAACTATCCAACTATGCATGGAAGCATAGACGTAGCCAGAGGAGGGATATTCCAAGAGCACAAAGGTTGGTTAAGCACTCAGCTCCCAATGAGCATCTCTGAGAACTAGGTATCCAACAGCCTTTTTGTGCCTTTGAGCCTCAGGATCACCTAAATGTTGGACTTATGTGTCTCAAATGGCAATTAGTTACCTAATGTACCTTTGTAGATCTGGCTGAAACATCTTAAAATTCTCTGACTCAAATTTCTGTGATCATCAGACATTAGCGTTGAACACACCTGGGGGGAAAATGTATGGCCATCCATTGTATCCAGCAGTGACATCATGGCATCTCACATGCTCCCTTGTGGCTATAAAGCCCGATCTGCGAGGATCAAGATTATAAATGGATGTCACTTAGAGATACGCAGGCTCCCACTGAAGACTTGGCCTGATGCTTGACTGTTTTTTCAATCAGTTTTTCTTGTGCGTCTTTCTCAAACTGTTTGATAGTTGCTGTCCTTTCAGGTCTCTCCTTGGCTGTGTCTTCAAACTGATCTGTATTCATGTTGCATGAGTTGAGATTCTGTTTTCGGTGGTCTTTGAAGCATTTGTGTTGAGCACCTTGCTTGTGCTTTCCAAGTTCCCTAATCCTGCAAACACATGTGCACGTGCTTAATTTTACTCATGTGAGTAGTCCAATTGATGTCAAAGGGATTACTCACATGTGTAAATTGAAGCAATCACATAAGAATGCCCAGGACTGAGATCTATGGTACTGGAAAGTCCATGGAAAATCTCCATTGAGTCCAATGGTCAATGCTGCTGAGGTCCCAGGTTCAATCCTGCTGTCAAGGTTTTTTCCCCCACTTTGAACTTTAGCATCCAAAAAGTGGGGACCTGCATGATCACTTTTAAGCTTAATTACCAGCTCAAATTTGGTATGCTGCCACTAGCCAAAAGTCTGTGTCTGGCACACTTCTGTTCCCCCAAAACCTTCCCTGGGGAACCCAAGAGCCAAACCCCTTGGGTCTTAAAACAAGGAGAAATTAACCATCCCCTCCTTTTCCCCCACCAATCCCTGGTGAGTTTAGACTCAATCCCTTGGATTCTAAAACAAGGGAAAAAATCAATCAGGTTCTTAAAAAGAAAGCTTTTAATTAAAGAAAGAAAAGGTAAAAATTATCTCTGTAAAATCAGGATGTAAAATGCTTTACAGGGTACTCAGATTCATATAGACTAGAGGGACTCATCCCCGCCCTTAGCCTGAGATTCAAAGTTACAGCAAATAGAGGTAAAAATCCTTTCAGCAAAAAGACACATTTAAAAGTCAAGAAAACAAACATAAGACTAATCCGCCTGACCTGGCTAAACTTACAGTTTGGAACATGAAAGACTGATTCAGAAAGATTGGGAACACCTGGGTATACATCTGGTCCCTCTTAGCCCCAAGAGCGAACAACAAACAAAACAAAAAACACAAACAAAGACTTCCCTCCACCAAAGATTTGAAAGTATCTTGTCCCGCTATTGGTCCTCTGGTCAGGTGTCAGCCAGGTTCACTGAGCTTCTTAACCCTTTACAGGTAAAATAGACATTAACCCTTAATCATCTGTTTATGACACCTGCCTACCGAGGTCTATAAGTGTTACAGATGTACATCAAATTATCCATCCCCAGGGGCAAGTGTGAACTGTCTTATGTTCACAGCTTCCCAACCTTAACCCCAAGCATAACTCTGCAGAGTTTGGGGAAGTTCTGAGGGAGAATCTTGTTCCATGATTGAACTAACCTGTAGAAGCTATTGGTTCCCCTCTGTCTCAGAAACATAGGGATTGCCAGACAGGATAAGACACAAGGTTTATCTAGTCCAATAGCCTGTCTATGACATTGGCTTATACCAGATGCTTTAAGGAAAGTGTAAGAACCTCACAGTAGGCAGATGTGGGAGAAGCTGCCCGCAACATTAGGTCTCCTCCTAATCTCCAATAGTCAGAGATTAGTTTAAACCTTCAAGCATGAGATTTAATCTCTCTCCCAGAAATATTTTCTTTAATTATAACTCTTGATATTCTACATATGCATATAAATAGCCTATCCCTTGTTGAACTTCACTAAATTCTTGACCACAATTACTTCTTGTGGCAATGCGTTGCCTAGAAAAATCATACATTTTTTGTGAAAATTACCTTCCTTATCTTAATTTTGAATTTCCTAACTTTTAACTTGATTGATTTTTCTCCTGTTCTTGTGTTATGAGACCTGAGAAGAGATGTTCTTGATCTATCTTCTATAGACAATTCAATCTCCACCAACTGGAGAATGAAAACAATGGTATATTAGGTGATAGTCTGTTTCCATCTTGGCATTTTGTCAGAGGCCCATGCAGTGGTTATTCTGACGTTCAATTAGTTCTCCCTAAGAATCATCTGCATTGTCCAAAGAGGATGGATCTAGACTGTTCTCAGTGGTGGCAGATGACAGAACAAGGAGTAATGGTCTCAAGTTGTAGTGGGGGGGGTTAGGTTGTATATATTAGGAAAAACTATTTCACTGGGAGGGTAGTGAAGCACTGGAATGGGTTAACTAGGGAGGTGGTGGAATCTCCTTCCTTAGAGGTTTTTAAGGCCTGGCTTGACAAAGCCCTGGCTGGGATGATTTAGTTGGGAATTGATCCTGCTTTGAGCAAGGGGTTGGACTAGATGACCTCCTGAGGTCCCTTCCAACTCTTATATTCTATGATTCTGTGATCATAAGTGATAACTAACATAAGGACTCTAACAGGGTCTAAAAATAGGTTTTTTTTCCTCATTGAGTATATCTATGTGCCATTCCAAGGAGTGTGATTTCAGCTTGCATATTCCTTAATCTCTGTGGCAGTGGTGTAGGTCTGAAAACCTAACTTTGACAATTGTTTTAAAGGATAATTATTTTAAGTGGTAATATTATGAGTGGGTACAGATTAGACAGAAGTGGGAAAATAATTTCCTGTTCCCTGGGTATATTCAAGATTTCAAAATATTTTCCCCATTCTACACTGGGATGAAACCTTGTCTTCTGGAAAAACTTCACAGAAAATGAGAGACAAAAGCCTGACCTATGAATAGCCAGTAGCTCAGTGGTTAGGGCACTCTTCTAGGATAAGGGATGTCGTTGAAAAACAGAGTTCTCACTCTCAGGTTGCGTGCAGCAAGTCAGATACTTTATTATCTCTAGCAATTGTGTGGAGGTAGAGAGCTAAACAGGTCTCTCTCCAGGTAAATAATTACAGCAAGCATTTATACCTTTGTTACATACAATAATGGCAACAGCTACATTTTGTTTATACATAGGTCATCCTGATATCTTATTTTTCTCACATCTATTTAGACTTGTCTACATTCCATACTTTATCTAACACAAGGTAGCAACAACTTCTCACACAGTTCTTTCCCACTCGCCTCACACAATCCTCACTTCTACAAATCTCACGTTATTAGGGTTAGAGCTAGCTTGATTCTTTCTCACTGAAGGGACTTTTTGCATTGAAATCCCCTTAAAATCTCTGCCAGTTCTTTCTTTACTTCCACAGGGATGAACTGGTGGATTTTCAACAGCTCCAGGGAGACCAGCTGACAGTCACTAATGTGACTTAGCCCTCCAGTTAAACCCCAGATACCACCACTCAAAATGCCACCAAGCAATTGCCTGGTGAGTCAAAATGACTTGACCACCCTAGAAAAGGTTGGGGGAGAAAGAATGCTGGAGAGAATGTAGTAACATTTACAGAAAGGGGTGCAACAGTTTGTCAGTATACATATCTGCGGTACCATTCCCCACAGCTCACTTTGCTCTAGGCAGACCCACAGTTTCTTGTGGATGCTGATCCCCAGGCCATACCTAACTTTCTCCAAACTCACTATCTCCCCCCCACACACACACACACTGTTCACAACTCCTACTTCCCCTTTTTCAAGCTATGTTGTTTGTTTGTTTGTTTGTTTGTTTGTTTTCCCCCTCCCCCTTCAAACTCCACCCTACTTGCATATTGCCTCTACACTTAGCTCTTCTGGAATGAGTTAGGTCTGGCTTACATAGCCCCCAGACTCCTCCTACCCACAACAGCCACTGAGAGGAGTAGATAATTAGAGTTAGCTGCTTGGTTTTTTTGTTGTTTTATTGTTCCCCCACGTGGTTCATACTGTCACACCAGGGAGACTCAGATGCAAGACCCCATTCCAAATCAGGCACTTGGACCTGGATCTCTCACATCCCAGATCAGGCTTACAACCACTGGGCTATCAAGATAGATTTTCTCTCTGTGTCCCAATGGATCCTTTATTATTCATACAAAGTAGAACAGCTCCAAAAGGAGAGATAGAGAGGCACCATAGAATAGAAAATAGGGCAGACATAAGGGCACTCACCTGTGATATTGGAAACATAGATCTATTTCCCTGCCCTTAATTAGGCAGAGAAGTGACTTGAATAGGGGTCTCCCACATCCCAGGTGAGTGCCCTGATAGCTGGGATTTGGCTATTATGGGGTTGCTCTCTCTATGTCTCCAGAGGTTAACCAGAAATTCCATCCTGAACCTGAGAAATATTTAATCAAAACTGAGACATTCCAACTAAAAGATTTCTATCTGGCAAATCCGTATTCTTGGTGGAAAATCCATTTTATTCAAAAGCTCCCAGCCAGCTTGAGTGCAAAGAATGGACAGGGCCCACTTTGAGAGCAGCTGTTCAGGATTTTGGTTTAGCCTCATCATTCAGTGTGTGGTCCCAGGTGTGACAGGGGGCTGGGCAAGAGCTGCTGACTCAGCCCTCTGTCACGCCAGCTCCCATTAAGGGAAGCATATTGGAGCTGGCTATAAAAATCTGCAGCTAACTGGTGAATGGGAGACAGTTACCCATCCAGTTAGCCTGGGGCTATATAAATGGCTGGGAAGAAGGAAGCCAAAACTGGAGGGAGGCTAAAGGAGTTGGGGATAGAGAGAGAGAGAGAGGGAGTGTAGCTCTTCTAGAACCCAAGCTGTGTATGGCCAAAAGGTTGTAGGAACAGAACCTGTAAGTGAATGACACCAGTGGTTACTCAACCCCAGGTTTCTGAGTGACCTTTTTTAGCCTGGTAGGAGGCAAGAGGGACCTGCAGGGCCTTGCTACACCAGGTCTTATTTAAACTCTTCCAGCCTTGTTCTGAAGATAGAATTCATACTTTGCTCATGTGCTTTTCCATGGTGATTATCACTGTAGTGTCTGAACTTATTTTCAAAATACCTTTGTGAGGTAGGGAACTGAGGCACAGAGAAATTAAGGTCAAAACTTGCTGCTAATTTTGGGTGCCTAGTTTGAGACCTGCAACAGCCCAGATCTAGAATTGCTGGGAAAATTCTTCTCGGCCTCTGGAATCCCTGGGATGTTGCCTGCCCAGGGCAGATGGGATCTTGAGGGGATTAAACTAGGAAGCTCTAGCAAATCTCAATTGATCCTGTGAACAGCAATTTTTTAAATTAGTCAAATTTGGACTGATTTTTCTGGGAAATGCATAAGGCACCACCCTATCAAATTTCAAGTCACTGCTGCAAAGCTATGGGGGGGCGGGTCACCAGAGCTTCTCAGAGGAAAAGGCACCAGATAGATATATTTTAATAAGGGCAAAACAACATCTTTTTTTCCCTAGCTTCAGTCTCAGAAATGGCAAATCAGACTGAAATTTTCCAAATAAATACACATCAATCTTAAAAGGCTGCTGCCTGCCTCAGTCAGGTCAAGACACAAACATGAAGCATTTCAGTTTTGGAATGTCAGTGTTTCATGTTGATTAACAGGTGTGTTGTAAACAAGACACGAGAAGTCATTCTTCCGCTTTACTCTGCGCTGGTTAGGCCTCAACTGGAGTATTGTGCCCAGTTCTGGGCCGCATTTCAAGAAAGATGTGGAGAAATTGGAGAGGGTCCAGAGAAGAGCAACAAGAATGATTAAAGGTCTTGAGAACATGACCTATGAAGGAAGGCTGAAGGAATTGGGTTTGTTTAGTTTGGAAAAGAGAAGACTGAGAGGGGACCTGATAGCAGTTTTCAGGTATCTAAAAGGGTGTCATCAGGAGGAGAGAGAAAACTTGTTCACCTTGGCCTCCAATGGTAGAACAAGAAGCAATGGACTTAAACTGCAGCAAGGGAGATTTAGGTTGGACATTAGGAAAAAGTTCCTAACTGTCAGGGTAGTTAAACACTGGAATAGATTGCCTAGGGAAGTTGTGGAATCTCCATCGCTGGAGATATTTAAGAGTAGGTTAGATAAATGTCTATCAGGGATGGTCTAGACAGTATTTGGTCCTGCCATGAGGGCAGGGGACCGGACTCGATGACCTCTCGAGGTCCCTTCCAGTCCTAGAGTCTATGAGTCTATGAGTCTATCAGAAATGCCAAAACAAAACATTTTGACATTTCCAAATGGATATTTTTCAGAATTTCCTTTCTGTTCAAAATGTTCATGTTTTGACTTTTTAGCCTTGATTTGGAATGCAGACACATGTTGAAAAGTCCATTTGAATTTTACTCAGCTCTACCCTGTAGCATAGCTTCAGTTGCAGCAGGGTAAAGGTTTTATTCTAGGGTAACAATAGGGAGAAAGCACTCATGCAATGTGATAGGGAGCTTTGTGGTGCACTGGCTAGTCCATGATCCCTGCTAAAGGGAAGGGTGATGCAAAGATTAGGGATTCAAGACTTTCAAAATTTCCTTTATGGCCTGTATTACACAGGATGTCAGACTAGTTGGTTATAATGGTTCTGTCTGGCCTATAATCTGTGGACCTATTCCAGTATATGGCACCTTTATATTGGTATAACTTCATCAGCACTGATGATTATACTAGTATAACTATATCAGTAGACAAGCACATCCCTAGCAGATATAGCAATACCTGTAAATCTTTTGGCTGTAGGCCAGATCTGAGAGTTGGCATGTGGCAGAGATGAAACCTGTATTCCTAAATCTAATTTGCACTTTGGATATCTGAGTCCAGAATCAGAACCCATTGCTATTCCTGAAATCCCCACTCAGGTGAGGCCAAATGCTATAGGTACCTAAACTCACTTGGCACCTATATTTTTGCAGTAAAAGCTCCTTTGTACCTGTTTCAGCCTCTGAGTATGCAAATTGCTACTTCTTTCTGAGCATGGAGATGCCAAGCTCTTCTATGTCACATGAGAAGAGATTTGATCATGGGTTTCCCACCTCTCTTGTGAGTACTCTAGCCTCTGAAGTATGGGATATTCTGGTGTGGTTCTTCCTCAGTCTCTCCTGTTGGAGCTGTTCTACTTTGGACTCTGTGATTTATTATCCCCAACCTCCAGGAGACACAAAAGATATGTTAACTATCTCTTCTGAGGTTCATGCTCCTTCAGGGATTTTGTCCCAGTTGCCACTGAACTAAATAAAAATCACTTGTCAGCCACATATCTTTCTACTGGGATCAGTGATAATGTACCTTTCTCTACAGGTAGGCTTAATCCACTCAGCTTTGACAGAGTAGGAATAAATATTCTGTCGATCTTTTGGACTTTAAATTAGATTCCCTGTCATCAGTTTTTCAGATATTTTGACTTGATATTTATTTTTGGCTTTTCTGCTTTGGAATAATACACAGTGGGGAAAATGTACATGATGCTACAGGATGACTTATGTTGACAGTATCTATTTGCAGAACAATCAAATAGTGTAAGATAACTAGCAGACAGAGGAAAACATAAAATATAATCTCTTGTTTTCTTATGTCTTATTTTGCCATCTCATGTATTTAGAGTCAGATGTGTCCTTTTGCATGATGAATTGTGGTGTTACCTTAAAAATTGTAGAGAGGATTTGGCGCTGGAGTGACAATTTGAAGAACTGAAGTTCTCTATTTACACACAGAATGGGTACAGCATAAATTAAAGGCAACTCAAGATTCCAGCGTATAATACTATCTGGCAGTCCACAGGGCAAGGCTGATGCACACTAGCAGGTAAGAGGACCAGATACAGAGCCCTCAGGAAACTTTCTGTCACACACGTGGTTGTGTGCCTGTTCTAGGGAGGAACATAATATTTCAGCCTCAGCTTAATAGCACTTGCAACACAATGCTCTTGGTTTTGTCATTGACACTGGGGATTAAGCCCAGGACCTTGGGATTGAAAAAAATGAACTACCTGATTTAAAATGCCTGGTTTTGTTAGCTCTGTGTGGTCCAGCCTCTGGAGGGGGACAGAGAGCTCTGAAGTGTGAGCTTAGGTTACACAATCAAGCACCTTTATCAGCTCTATATATTTAATAATCAAAAAAAGGATCCGGCATTTACTACTGGAGGAGCTGGTCGTGTTCCCTGTATTCAGTTACCGAGCACTTTCCATTCTAACAGCTTCTTGCATTCTTGTTTTTGAGAAGCTAAAACACCTCCATTGTTTGAGGCAAGCTTTGGAAATTCAGTTGGGAGAAAGCCCTCAGACTTGAGAAGAGCATTTTTTGTGTTTTTGTTTTTTTTCCCCATGAAATTCTATTCAGATTTAGCTGAGTTATAGCTTTTGGCAACCATTGTTACCCCTTCCTTGCTTCAATTGTGAGCAAAATTTGAGCTTCTTGTTGGTATAATACCTGTATTCTAAGCAGATGGGCCCGTGTTTCCACCAAAAAAATTAGCAGATGTTGACAATGGTACCTGGAATAGTGACTGCTTCTGGACTCCCCACAGATCCAACACATCTCCCCAGTCATCTATAGGAAAATTGCCTGCTCTTGCAAAGGCCTGTAGCACAAGTGGTAGAAGCCTGTAATGCAGGGCAGGTGGTTACAGGCGCAAACCAAGAGGATGCCGAATGGAGGTGTTGTGACAGAATTGAGTTCTGCCTTTTTAAAAACCCAGGAAATTACATATGCAAAACTACATTAACAGAGCATCATTTAGGTTGTCTACTCAGTCACCCAGAAGTTACTGTGTCCTATACACTGAAAAAGGAAGGGGTCCAGTGGTTCTAAGAAAAAACAGCATGTGATAATGTAATTAAAGACTATCCTAATGCAAACACACAAGAGGGCAGAACTGAGTTTGCATGGGCACCCACAAATTGGCATTTCCTAATTTTCAGTTGCTGAACTTTTCAACCTTAATGAAGTCTTTTAAGCAGGTTTTTAGTATGTTTTATTTTGGGGAGGCAGAGGGATTGATTCATAGTATAAATATAGTATAAATATTAAGAACAGTTACATTAGGTATGACAGACATTTGCAAGGGATGTAAACCTTCATGCTTCAGAGTATGAGGCAACCACTAATTGCCTGGATGTAGGGTGAAAAGGCCTCTATAGGCATGTTGTTCAATAACTTCCTACTGGGAGGGCTTTGCCTCTCTATCTGAAGCACACAGCAAAGATTGCCAATGCATAGACCAGGGGTGGGCAACCTATGGCTCCGGCCATATGCTGCTCCTCAGAAGTTAATATGTGGATCTTTGTATAGGCACCTACTGCAGGGCTGGAGTTACAGGTGCCAACTTTACAATGTGCCGGGGAGTGCTCACTGCTCAATCCTTGGTTCTGCCACAGGCCCTGCCCCCACTCCACCCATTCCCACCCCATCCCTTGCTGTACCCTTGCTCCTCCCCCTTTCGCCCACAGTCTCCTGCATGCCACGAAACAGCTGATCAGGAGGTCTGGGGAGGGAAGGGGAGGTCCTGATCAGAGGAGCTGCAGGTAGGCAGACGGGGGAGCTGATGAGAGGCTGCTGATGTATTACTGTCGCTCTTTCACAATGTACATTGGTAAATTCTGGCTACTTCTCAGGCTCAGGTTGGCCATCCTTGGCATAGACAATATTGAATTTGATGCGTCATTTGTCTGATCTGGTATGGAAATTCCTATGTTCCCTATATTTACTAAAAATAATTTCATTTCTTTTTACTCGTCTATCACAGGTGTAAAGACAGAAGGAATATGCAGAACCCAGAGACCTGTGTTTTTCCACCAACTAGGAAACTTCAAAATTATCTCCAACTCATTTTTTTTCTATCCTAAAGATTACAAACGGACATGAGATGCTTTGCTCCCATCTCACACTGTGTTACCATGTCACTGGCCAGATTCTGATCTCAGTCACACTAGTGTGAATGTAGAGTGGCTCTGCTGAAGTCAACTGGTTAATGAGGAGTCAAACCAGCCCGTATCTTCCTCAACCAAATACAAACCACAGTGGAATTTACTGAGTGTACACCTTCACCAGGACTGGTAAGAAACGTAATTATTCTGTTTTGAGCATCTCTTTGTGCATGTGGCAGTGAAATTCCATAGAAATATAATGGCCATTCTGGGTCAGACCAAAGGTCCATCGAGCCTAGTATCCTGTCTTCTGACAGTGGCCAATGCCAGGTGCCCCAGAGGGAATGAACAGAGCAGATAACCATCAAGTGATCCATCCCATGTTGCTCATTCCCAGCTTCTGGTAAACAGAGGCTAGAGACACCATCCTAGCTAATAGCCATTGATGGGCCTGTCCTCCATGAATTTATCTAGTTCTTTTTTAAACCTTGCTATAGTCTTGGTCTTCACAGCATCCTCTGGCAAGTAGTTCCACAGGTTGACTTAGTAGTTATCCCCAGGAGATGCATTTTTTCATTTCTAGGCTCTGTGAATCTATAAATCAAAAGTAATCATGGAATCAGTTACAATCCATACCACCTACAAGTGTTATTACCTCTAGGAGGATTTGTAACATGGAGGAAAAATCATGCATGTGGTTACAAAGAATGTCTGTAAAACATACACTGACTCCAATAGAACAGGGACACTTTAAGGCTACACAGACAGTGATACCAAATGTTTCCACTGGGGCTGCCTCATATTGGGCACCCAAATCTATATTTAGGCACCTATATAAAAGGGGCACTGAGCATCCCTTGTGACCTTTGAGGTTATTTGGATTAGGAAGAGAAAATCAATGACAATGAATAAACTCTCTCTAGCATTGATTATTTGCAGACATTGATAGGAGATTATTTGCTTCCCTTCTAAACTACAGACTCCCAATCTGTCTCTCTCTTATTTTATAGAAGATTTGACCCGCTGGATGGTTTCATGTATTTTAACACAGAGTAGGGTGATCAGAGGGCAAGTGTGAAAAATCGGGATGGGGATGGGGGTAATAGGAGCCTATAGCAAAAAAAGCCCCCAAAATCGGGACTGTCCCTATAAAATAGGGACATCTGGTCACCCTAACACAGAGTACACAATATTTCTGTAGCTGGAGCATGTCCTATCTCTAATGGAAAGCATGTGGGGAATACAAAGAGAGCATTCCCTAGGAGTGTCCTTTGATGTATTATGTTCATACTCTGTTTCACAGGGGTTTTGAGCGATCTGCACTCAGTACTTTATTGGCCTGTGATTAATTGTAATCTTTATTTTTTTCACCAGCAGAGGAGAGCGTTTCTGGAATAAATGGCAGAGAGAAACCACACCACGGTGACCGAGTTCATTTTCGTAGGATTCACAGATCATCCAGAGCTACAGATCCCCCTCTTTATGTTGTTCCTAGTGATGTATGTGGTCAGCCTGATGGGGAATCTTGGGATGATAGTGTTAATCGTGGTTGAAACCCGACTTCATACCCCCATGTACTTTTTCCTAAGCCAGATGTCCATTGTAGATATTGGATATTCCACTGCCATAGCTCCCAGGTTGCTAATGACCTTTGTAGCAGAGACTAGAACCATTCCTTTGATTGAGTGTGCGGCACAACTATTCTTCGTCTGTTTCTTTGTGACCAACGAATGTTGCCTCCTGGCTGTGATTGCGTATGACCGCTTCAAAGCTATCTGTAATCCTCTGCTATACAGAGCCATTATGTCCAAGAGACACTGTGTCCTGTATGTGTCTGGTACATATGTATGTGGCTCTGTGAATTCAGTTGTGCAAACTCTATTTATATTCAGTCTGTCCTTCTGCAGTTCCAATGTTGTCAACCATTTCTTCTGTGATGTGCCCCCTATGCTGAAGCTGTCCTGCTCTGACACCCATGTCACTGACCTTGTACTTTTCACTTTCTCTACTGTAATTGGAATGACTAGTTTCCTGGGTGTCCTAATCTCCTACATGTGCATCCTTGTGGCCATTCTCAGGCTCCGTTCTGCCAAGGGGAGACACAAAACCTTTTCTACCTGTGCCTCCCACCTGACAGTTGTCACTATGTTTTATGGAACACTGATATGTATATATTTAAGACCCAGTTCTAGCTATGTGATGGACAAAGACAAGATTACCTCTGTGTTTTATGCCCTTGTGATCCCCATGTTGAACCCTCTGATCTACAGCCTGAGAAACAAGGAGGTATATGGTGCCTTTAAAAGGATGATATACAGGAAGAATTTTTTTTGGTAATTATAATCATTATTATATTTTAACCAATAAACAGCAGATGGAAGAAGAGTGAGTTCTCTATATCATTATCCTTATTTCTATGACTCAGCCACTCCATGTGATGTACAAAACAAAATATAATGTAACATAGTCAAATACAACATTAGAAATTGGTGTTATTAAGATCCATGAATGAGGGTCTGTGACACTATGTAGAATCTGCAAGATGCTCTGACATTTGTCTTAAAGGACAATTGCTGTTGCCTTTTATGTTTTAGGCCAGGTTGGAGTCCAGGTGAGAGGATGAGAAGATCATATGTATCCTTCATGGTTCTGAGATTTCATCCAGTAGAGGGCACTGTTAAACATACAGAATAAAAGCAACCAGAATGGAGGCAATGATTATCAAAGCTCAGCTTAGGTAGATAGGTCATGTTATCAGAATGTATAACAATAAATTCCCCAGAAAAGTCCTCCATGGTGAGCTTAGGGACTTAGTCCAAATAACGCAGAGTTGACCTTTATCATGCAGAACTAGCCTGCACCAAATCAGAGCATCTTTTTCTCATTGCTGCAGCATGCCGACATTAAGAGAATGTTGTTTTACTCTTGAGTTCTCAACATAGGAGGCTGTTTCCAGTCATCACAACCAGCCTCTCTGTCTTCACGGTTAGATGGAAGGAGAGCATCCCAAAACTTAATAGGGATCTCAAACCCTTTCTTCTGTTTAACATGGGGTCACAGGCCAGAGAATTCTGAGAACCACTGGTTTTACTCATTGAAAACTGTTGTCGCTTTATGTAGGGCATTTTTTTAATTTATTTATCTTCTCTCCAACCCATGAAAGAGTTTCTATGGCAATCCTGAAATTATATCAATGGTCTGCTTTGTTTGGCTTTCTTTGGACTTTGTAAACATTGAGACAGGTTCATCCCTGAAGTAACTCCTTTGAGAATATGGGGACAGATCAAGAACGAATGTAGTCCAATCAATTTATAAAGCTGTATGATTGTGATGTACTAGTACACATTATGAAGTCACAGTGTGATGGAGCTATCAATATTCATAGAACTAGCAAGTTTGCTCACACACTGTGACATTTGAATATTCATACTGGATATGCACTGGTTAGTCCAGGGAAGTTTTGTCTGAATCATTGATCACTTAAATCCTCTTCTTCTGCTCCTAGGAACACTGCTTATGATTTTTCCATATATGTGCAAAATGGAATGGAGCTATAGTGCCATAACATAAAAGACAAAGGAAATGCGGTAGATCCAATTTACCTCGATTTCAGTAAGGCATTTGACATGGTTCCGCATGCGGAATTATTAGTCAAATTGGAAAAGATAGGGATCAATATGAAAACTGAAAGGTGGATAAGGAACTGGTTAAAGGGGAGACTACAACGGGTTGTACTGAAGGGTGAACTGTCAGGCTGGAAGGAGGTTACTAGTGGAGTTCCTCAAGGATCGGTTTTGGGACCAATCTTATTTAACCTTTTTATTACTGACCTTGGCACAAAAAGCGGGAATGTGCTAATAAAGTTTGCGGATGACATGAAGCTGGGGGGTATTGCTAACACGGAGAAGGACCAGGATATCATACAGGAAGATCTGGATGACCTTGTAAACTGGAGTAATAGTAATAGGATGAAATTTAATAGTGAAAAGCGCAAGGTCATGCACTTAGGGATTAATAATAAGAACTTTAGATATACATTGGGGATACATCAGTTGGAAGCAACAGAGGAGGAGAAGGACCTTGGGGTATTGGCATATCACAGGATGACTATGACCCGCCTAAGTGATATGACCGTTAAAAAAGTTAATGCGGTTTTAGGATGCATCAGGCGAGGTATTTCCAGCAAAGATAAGGAGGTGTTAGTACCATTATATAAGGTGCTGGTGAGACCCCACCTGGAATACTGTGTGCAATTCTGGTCTCCCAGTTTAAGAAGGATAAATTCAAACTGGAACAGATTCAGAGACGGGCTACTAGGATGATCCGAGGAATGGAAAACCTGTGATATGAAAGGAGACTCAAAGCTTGGCTTGTTTAGTCTAGCCAAAAGAAGGCTAAGGGGGGATATGCTTGCTCTTTATAAATATATCAGAGGGATTAATATTAGGGAGGGAGAGGAATTATTTAAGCTTAGTACCAATGTAGATACAAGAACGAATGGGTATAAACTGGACACTCTGAAGTTTAGACTTGAAATTAGACGAAGGTTTCTAACCATTAGAGGAGTGAAGTTTTGGAACAGCCTTCCAAGGGGAATAGTGTGGGCAAAAGACATATATGGCTTTAAGATTAAGCTTGATAAGTTTATGGAAGGGATGGTATGATGGGATAGCCTAATTTTGGCAAGTGATCTTTGATTATCAGCAGATAAGTATGCCCAGTGGTCGGTGATGGGATGGGATCTGAGTTACTGCAGAGAATTCTTTTCTGAGTGCTGGCTGGTGAGTCTTGCCCACATGCTCAGGGTTTAGCTGATCGCCATATTTGGGGACGGGAAGGAATTTTCCTCCTGGGCAGATTAGCAGAGGCCCTGGAGGTTTTTCACCTTCCTCTGCAGCTTGGGGCATGGGTCACTTGCTGGTGAATTCTCTGCAGCTTGAGGTCTTCAAACCACAATTTGAAGACTTCAATAACTCAGACATAGGTTAGGGGTTTGTTATAGAAGTGAATGGGTAGGGTTCTGTGGCCTGCTTTGTGCAGGGGGTTGGTCTAGATGATCACTTTTGTCCCTTCTGACCCTAGAATCTATGAGTCTATGAGTCTATAAAAGGACGTCAAAGTTACTCTATTGATTAACATTGTGATGTTCTTAAACTGGCAATGTGCGTGTGGGCCAAAGTCATTTTGCTTCCACTGCTATTTTCCTTTCAACATTTTAACACAGGATTGAAACCCCACAGTGCAATTGACAACTGCCCATAAGCAAATACACATTTTATATAAGCAGTTAGACATCCAGTTCCCTGGACAACTCCCTGGAATGGGAGTTTGATGCCTTTTGAATATCTCCACTTAAAGTCCTGCAGTATGAACCAATATTGACTGAAGTCAATCAGAGCCTTTTCCTTGGCTTCAATGAGCTTTGGATTTGTTCCTTGCTGGAGGTGTTTGAAAATTTTCCATCTAAACTTTCTGTTGATGGGGAAGAAAAGGAGTGGTTGCCTGGTAGGGGTATCTGGTCATCGGAAGAGACTGATCATGAGGTAACCTGACAGAGGGTAAGATGGTTATAAAAGGGCAGAAGCTGCTCTATTTGGGTTCTACCTGGCCATATTTGACCAGCTAGATCTGAGAGGAGCTGTATGTAGGAGCTAGATGAGGAGAGGGAGGAGCAATCTGTCTGAACACAGATGGATACCCCAGAGGACGCCCAAGGAAAGGATGAGCTAGTGAGGTCCATTGAAGTTAGGATGTGTGTCCTTTTCTAAACAAGCTTGTGCTTTATTAGTGAAGCATTAGCTCTACAGTGTTAGAATCTGGTTCAGAGTGTCCCTCTCTGTTACATTCTTTACACATACTGTGTGGCCCTGTGGGGGAGTTCGGCTGTAACCCAGAAGGCTCACGCTGTTCTTTGGCAGGGGGTGTTTAAGCTACAGCAGAGACTGAACAGTCATCCCTGAGCCCAGGGACGAGGCAGCTAGATAGCAGGTTCTAGTTCTTCAGAAAGGGCGCTAGGCAGACCTCCTACACCCTGATTGTGTGCCTAGGAACCCCGAGACTGCAGCAGTGACTGGCTCCATTCAGTCTCTGGCAGCTTAAACATCTGGGGGTCCAAGCTGGGTTTCCCCTCAGTACCAGCTGGTGGGTATCCAGCAAGGGGAACTGAAAGGGGTCCGTGACAAATGTTCCATTTCGATAGTGTATTCTTTGCAGCCTCATGGCACTAATCCTAATAATTATATTAACTGAGAACAAACCTTCCTGTTTATCATCCTTCTAACGGCTTCTTTCACCTTCTTGTTCCTCAGGCTGTAGATCAGGGGGTTCAGCATAGGAATTAAGAGGATATAAAACACAGAGATGATCTTGTCTGGGTCTGTGGTGTAGCCAGAACTGGGTCGTAAATACATGAAGATCACAGCTCCATAGAAAATTGTGACAGCTGTCAGGTGGGAGGCACAGGTGGAGAAGGTTTTGTATCTGCCCTTGGCAGAGTGGATCTTCAGGATGGCAATGAGGATGTACATGCAGGAGAATAGTACAATGAGAATACTAGTCATGACCACTATACTGGACAAGATGAAATGCACCATGTTAGCGTTGTGGGTGTCAGAGCAGGACAGTTTAAGGATTGGGGGGATGTCACAGAAGAAATGGTTGATGACATTGGAGTCACAGAAGGACAGGGTAAATATAAATGGAGTCTGAACAACTGCATTCACAAAGCCACATATGTATGAAGCAACCACTAGTAATACACAAAGTCTCTTTGACATGACGAAGCTATAGAGCAAGGGGTTACAGATGGCTATGAAGCGATCATATGCCATTACCGCCAACAAGCAAGCTTCATTGGTCAGAAAGTTACAGGGAAAGAAAAATTGTGCTGCGCATGCAGCGAGAGAAATGGGTTTGGCCTGAACCACAAAAGTCATCAGCAACCGGGGAGCAACAACAGAGGAATTACCAACATCGGCAAGAGACAAATTGCTGAGGAAATAGTACATGGGGGTGTGGAGTCGGGAGTTGAACCTGATCAACATGATCATCCCTAGATTCCTCACCAGGATGATAACACAGATCATTAGGAATGACACAAAGAGGGAGACCTGAAGCTCCGGATGATCCATGAATCCCTGGAAAATGAAGTCTGTAACCATGGTGTGATTTCCCTCCACCATTTCTTCCAAACCATGTTTTCCTTTACAGGGGAAAAGTGAAATGTACAATTAAACAGGAGCCAAGAAAGGACCAAGAGTGGATCCTTCACACTCATTCTGACTTCCCTCGTGAAATATTGTACCAATCCTAGGCAGCAGGAATACATCAGGGGACAATCCTAGGGAATACACTGTTTGCATTACACTCACACTGTCCAGTACAGCTAAGGCTTTGTCGTGCTGAGAATTAGCACATATTGTGTATTAAAGTGCATCCAACCTGAAAGCCTATACAGTCAGAGGCAACAAAAAATGGTAATGTTCCGTATGAAAAGGAAAGTCAAAGGGTATACAGAGAGACCAGTGAATTGTCTAGAGTTCATTCACTAGCCCTGCTTTTCTGTTCCTGATCCCACGGACATCCCTGGGAGCTCTGGTACTCATCCCCTTTAAAAACTAGAACTGGAAAAAAATTTCAATTGAATTTTTTTTCCCAGGAAAAACGCAGATTCAGCAACACCAAAATCTTTTCAGTTTACATGACTTGTGAGTTTCAACATTTCCTTTAGTTTTTTATTAAACAATCATTTAAAAATGCTCAGATGGAAAACAAAACTTTTTTTTAACCTGAAACATTCTGTTTGACCCTGATTTGTTTTACTATAAGATTTCCTGAAAATTTCAAATAAATTCCATGACCCAAAATGATTTTTTTCTGACTTTTTGAAATTGCTACAAACTAAAAAATCGTTATTCACACAGCTCTATTGAAAACACAGGCCAGTTTAAAATGCATTAACTAAATATGCATTTAGATCCCTAATAGTGGACATCTGTAATAGACATCTGTTATAAACCCACTGCGATAAAACATACCTTTTGCAAATGTGCATTATAACTATTTTCTCCCACACATTGCAAATCCTTTTACACGGCAGTGATGCTTTTAGCTGGCATAAACTGAAAGCCTTTTCTATGTAGATTCAGCAGGTAAAATGATATGGCATCAGGCAACCTCGTCTGCAAGCTACTGGCTTTGGTTTATCCAACACTAGACACTGATAGGTTCTCGCTGAGTGTAGACCCAGGCAAGTCACAGGCACTGACAGAAAATGGAAGCACATAGGCAGAATTCAGGGAGAATGTTACCACTAGGGTTCCCTGAGTGATAGGGGTGGGTTAGCTAGAGCGTGCAGAGAGCTGCATGAGCAACTGGCTTGACGATAAACTAGAGCCTGGCCTCACACCCTGTTTGTCTGATAGGACTGGTCAGCCTGAGTGGACAGAGACTGCACACTGGATGTAAAATGCTTCTGTGATTAAGCTCTCCCTACACTGATACATGACAGCCATTGCCCCCAGAACACGAGCAGAACGGGGCAGGAAATTGTTTTCCTATACCATGAAAAATGTTGAGATACTGACACTGTTTCCTGTCTTGAATTGGGACGGAATCAAAACATTGAAATTTTTTGCTAACCAAAAATCAGGAAAAGAAATAAATTCAGGTCAACTGAAATATTTCATTCTGATACATTCTATATCATCTATATCATGGTTTGATTGCAAACATTTTTCTTAGCTGCAATTAGCTGAAATTTCAAAAAGATTTTTTACTTTGAATCATGAAAATGGATTTTCTTTTATTTTGAAACAAAAACATTTCAACAATTTATAAGCTTCCCCCCCACACAAATGTTCATGTGGAAAAAATTGCCCAAACTGATCCTTTTCCACAAACCATTCCAGTTTTGATGACTGGGTGATGAAAAAAGTGTTCAGTGGGAACATACCTGACTAGCTCTGATCACAACATTTTCTCTGAAAGTGATGATACAGACAGACTCCCTAAAAATGAGTCTTTGATATGTTCATTATGATCTCCATTTGCTTCAAGAAAACAGGAAACGGGCTACCTCTTAATTAGCCCAATGACTTCAGCTGAGCTACTCTGGGTGCATACCTGTGTGCATGAGAACAGTATGCGGTCAGCAATGTTGCTGAAATTAATATGAGACATATACTGATGGCAGTGAAGTACCTCATTCTTGTTTCAGATTTGTAGTCTGGATAGAAAGTTACCTGAAAATAGCGTGGGTATTTCATATTTATTGAACAAACAGTTCTCAATCCTGCTAGTTCCTTCTGTCATGCTACTTTCGTCAGGGGTTTAAAAAGTTAAATTATTTGAATAAAATATACAGAATGCAGGAATTTAAGAACAGGTCCCCTAATGATCTATTTCTTTATGGTGGTAGTCATTACAGTATGCTTCAGAGGTAGGTGCAAGTCATCATAATAAGCATTATGGAATAACATGGTTCTGGGGGAAGTTTCCTCCTCAGTTTAGTCAGTAACCTCAAGCAAACCCCATGTCCCAAAGCCTGTAAATGTTGTCACCATTCCAATGCAAATACAGATATTTTTAATATGCATACCTATGTCAAATCCCTTTTTGGATGATTAAGTAGATAGATAGATAGATATAAGAGTGTATGGGGATAGATTCAATAGATAGTTCAATGGAACTACGGCCCACTTACACCAGCTGCAAATTTGACCCATTAATTCCAATAGAGCTGTACTGACTTAGACCATTTTGAGATCTGACCAGTTGATGGCTAAGTGATTATTGAAGGCTATTGAGATTGAAACCCTATTTTTTGATCTCAGAACAGGCACCGCAAAGAAAGTGCTTTGCAGCCTTTCCATAGACCTTTCCTTGTTTTCTCTTCCTCCTGTAATGTGAATTCTGACCTGCAGAGAATATTTGAAGACCATGGGTGAGTGTAAAGTGGAATCATGTATTGGATCTGATTTAGGCTGCACATATTCTGTGTATAGACTGAGAACCTCTAGCCCCATGGAAGTCATTCCATCACCTTAAACCCGAACTACATCTTCTTTCTTTCAGGATCAGAATTCTTGGTATTAATGGAAAAGTGAAAGTTATTTAGACTGAATAAATTACACAAAACATAAAATATTAGACATCCAAATGCCTTATTTTCAAATTTCCCCCTTACTCTATTTTGTTCTTACCAAAGTAAATACATCCAACAGTCAGGAAACTATATTTTATGCTGAAACAAAAATAAAATAAACAGAAGGTTGAAATGGCCAAAAATCCGAGTGCAGAAAAAACTAACCTCAAAAGAATAATCAGAGATAATGTTTATTCCACATTTGTTGGAGCCAGACTCGTGAGACTTACCAGTGGAGAGGGCTATTTCATTCTTCTCTCTAAACGCTGGTGTGTTGATGATGCAGAGTATTTATATTTGCTTCAGTGGCCACCAGGGACAGCACCTCAAGACTCGGAATCACAGGCGAGGCAGAAATGAGATCATTAAATATCCTGTACGTCCTTTTGGAGATTGGGGATAATCACCAAGATTTGTTGTCTCCAATAGTTGGGCATAAGTTCAAGTGTCCTCTATATTCTCCTTCTTTTAGTTTCCAAATGAGCTGCCCCCATCGCCCTGAATCAGAGAAATTCTCAACTGGTAGCCCCATCGCTGCCAGGAGTACACTGTGACATATATTTGATTACAAAGTTTTGAATCTCAGTTGGCATGTTCTGTGTCTCTGGAATGATGGCTAGATGAAGAATTGATATCATTCTTTGCACAGGCAATATGGGACACAGTTTCCACAGATCATTTCTTGGCCTGGGATAACACGAGCAGAGTGGCTAATAAGATTGTGTCCCATCCCCGTGTTTCTCCAGAAGTGAGACGGCAGTGAAAGTTAACACTACAGACAGAACCTGCATTTTCTATCTTTGCTGTTCTTGTCTTTTCCTTTTGGTGTGTGTTTGTCTTCTAAAAACAGGATCAGAGTTCAAAACAATATGAGCATTAATAACAGTTCCAGAGCATCTCAACTAACTAAAAAGTGAGAAAGCCAAGCAGTAGGCATGAGCACAGCATAACCCTGGAAAAAGCTAGAGAGAGCTTCTGTCACTGCTGGCTACATAAGCTGGAGGTGGTAAAGTAAAAAATTGGTCCTTTCTTTCTTAGGCCCTCCTGAGTTCAGAGAAACAGGAGACTGCGTTAAAACTAAATATTAGAGCCATCAGTTTCTACTTCCAACTGGTACATCCCCAAGGCCCTGAAATGCAGGGCTGGCACCTGCATTTAGGAGACTTAGGCAGTCGCCTAGGGAGCCAGGATTATGGAGAGGGCAGCATTTTGCCGTGGGGGGCGGCAGGTGGCTCCGGTGGAGCTGCCGCAGCTGTGCCTGCGGAGCGTTCACTGGTCCCGCGGCTCCGGTAGACCTGCCGCAGGCACAGCTACGGCAGCTCCACCGGATCTGCGAGGCCCGGGCGCAGGGCGGCGAAATGGCCCGGCACCATGGGCGCCAGAAACCCTGACGCCAGTCCTGCTGAAATGTAGCTAGCGGCTTGGCCCATGTATTCCATTAACGTTAATACCACAATACAGAGCACTCATTGACTGGATACAGCAGCATGCTCAGTTACAGTTGGTTTAAGAATATTATAGAACATTGACATATTTTTCTAATAAAATTATATGTAATTTTTCCATAAGGAATTGACTTCAGGTTGAATATAGTGTAAAACCTCTTCTACTGGAGGCTAAGGGACAGTCTTGTTTATTCACTGAGTGGATTATTTTAATTTGGAGCCATAGATTCAAGCTGGGCAGGAAGAGGTTTTCCTGTCCCATGAAAATTTTGGAGATTTTAAAAATGTCCCATCCCAAAAGCTAATATTTTCATTGTTTCCACAAACCAAAAATCTGGGGAAAAATTGATTTTGATCAATCAAAATATTTTGTTCCAATAGGTTAAATTATATGAACCATTTAAAAAAAATTAGCTAATTATCATTTTGAAACAGAGTCATTTTGAACTAAAAAAAGGTAATTTTTTGTTTGGAAAATGTCAAAAATGAACATTTAGACAATTTTAAGCTTCTTTTTTCTTTCAGAGCAGCAAAGAGTCCTGTGGCACCTTATAGACTAACAGACATATTGGAGCATGAGCTTTCGTGGGTGATACATCCTACGAAGTGGGTATTCACCCACGAAAGCTCATGCTCCAATACGTGTTAGTCTATAAGATGCCACAGGACTCTTTGCTGCTTTTACAGATCCAGACTAAAGCGGCTACCCCTCTGATACTTTTTTCTTTCAATTTTTTTTTAAATGAGTAATTCATTGAAACTGGCCTTTTCCCACAAGCATATTTCATTTTTGATGAATCAGTATTTTCCAGTGCAGAAAGTACTGGGCTTAAACTGCAGAAAGGGAGGTTTAGGTTGGACATTAGGAAAAATTTCCTAACTGTCCGGGTGGTTAACCACTGAAGTAAATTGTCCAGGGAGGTTGTGGAATCTCCGTCATTGGAGATTTTAAAGAGCAGATTAGACAAACACCTGTCGGGGATGTTCTAGATGGTGCTTTTTCCTGCCATGAGTGCAGGGGACTGGACTTATGACTTCTCGAGGTCCCTTCCAGTCTTATGATTCTATGAATGATCCAATATTGTGCTCTAATATTCTTCACTGAGACTTTATTAATGCAAGATAAAAAGAACCCCTGTGAATGGGGTTGGCTAGCCGGTCAACTCTTGAATCCCGGAGGAAGTTGCATCTGAGTGTGCTCCAGTGGATTTATGTCCTCTCATGATTTATCACAGTGGCCTAAACTCTATTATCTCTTGGCTCAAGTCTACCTAGTAGAGTTTCAGTGTAAGGCATTTCCATGGGGTAGAAAGTATCCTAACTACAGCTGGCCAAAATTCTTTGGCTGAAACTTTTTTTCAGAGAAAAGTGCATATTTAGCTACACCAGAATATTTGCCCAATTGTATTGGGATCTTCAGGATGGAAAATCATCAAATAAATTCATTTTCCCACTGATAAACCTTGCTGTTTAGCGTCCCACCTCTGCATGGAGGGATGAAAGTAAAACTCTAAATCAGAGTTGGTGAGAACAGGGGCTTGTTTGCATTGGGAAGCTATTCCTGAGCAAGGTAATATGTGAATTTAAGGCAGTAGAGCTATTCCTGAATAACTCCTGTTATGGACACTCTTAATTTACTGGATTAAACTAAACCAGAAAATGGCATTCTTATTTGAGACCATGTAGGGAGTTACATTAGACAGCTGTAGAGTCAGTTTCCCATGTCGACCAGCCATAAAGCAATAGAATTGTATCATTGGTGAGAATAGGGCTAATCAGTATATAGCAATGATGAGAAAAAAATTGTATGATCAAAAGAGCTCTGTGAATAGCTGATTTCTGAAACATAAATGAAAACTTTAGTTTCTGGTTGACCCAAACTGATTTTTTTTTCAAAAATTTCAATTTTTTTGGCTGACTGACAAGTTGAATGAAATGGTTTGTTTGATCAGTTGTTGTTTTTGCAATTGTTATATTTTTTATTGAAATTGAAGTAAATTTTGAAACAAAAAGTCTTTTAAATGGGAAACAAAATATTTAGACCTTTTAGATTTTTCTGAGGTTTTAGGTCAAAGCAAAACAATCCAACTCATTTGACACAGATTCATAAAATATTTCAGTTAACCCAAATCTGTGTTGCTCAGAAAAAAAGTATTTTGCTCCAACTCTCCTCTCCCCCCAGTTCTAATGAACAATATATTGTGTTTTTCAGAGTAAAACTAGCTCAATTCAGATTAGTCATGAGGCTCACATTTTCAACAGTGAGGGTGGTTAACTACCATGGGAAGTGATGGTTTATCCAGCTAGAGCTGCTGTGAAATCAAGACCTGATGGCTCTCCGGAAGATACACTTAATAAAATGCCAGTTAATGGGCTTAATACCGAGGGTAACTGTGTAGCAGTGTAACCTGAGTTATACAGTCAGACTAAATGATCTCATTGTACTTTCTAGCCCTTAAAATATATGATCAATTTTTAGCATTGCTGTAAGTAAACCTATAAAATCACTATATTGCATTGACAACGAGGAGTCCTGTGGCACCTTAAAGACTAACAAATGAATTTGGGGATAAACCATCGTGGGTTGAAACCCAGAGCTTATGCCCAAATAAATTTGTTAGTCTTTAAGGTGCCACAGGACTCCAAATTGTCTTTGCTGAAACAGACTAACCCAACTACCCCTCTGAAATATATGGCATTAGTGGGAGTAACATTACATGAGCATTATTATTGATACTACTTCATTAATTCATTAGTATTGGGCTTAATCCCAGCCCCATTCTGTTAGGGGCTGTACCAACATATAACACAAAACCAACCTCGGGTCAAAGGAGCTTGTAACGTAAGCTTAAAATAAGAGCCAACGGTGCAGATGACAAACAGGTGGGGAGCAGCACAAGGTGACAAGATGATTGAGAATAAAGCTGTATAACAAGTGTATAGAGCCTTGTTAGAATTGGATTTTTAAGTTTTTTATAATTTTAATTGATAATATCAATGTTTATTTTTAAGCCTTTTTTATTTTAAATGTTTAAATCTTTACAATTGTGGGAAATTATGGGAGATCAGACAAGGGGAGGTCAGACATCAATTTTTTTAATGACAGTTGACACTGAGATTCAAAAAGTTAAAGCTTTATAACTGTTAAAACACAAACTGCGAACATCACATGTCAAAATATACAACATAAATATCCTTAAATCAAACTCTAATACATTCTCATCCTGTAATTTTTCTTACTTTGCCTATCTGTAAATTTCAATTATTATTGATGGCAACATTTGTTTCATTGGTTTGTGTGCATATGGTGAAATCAATATTTACCAACATTTACTGAGAAAAATCTGTTCCTTCCAAGCCTAAATATATACGATAACACTGTTAAGACTAGATGTATATAGCGCTAGTATGAATCTGATGTGATTAATATAAAGACAAGTGCAAAGTACTTCGATCTAGAAGGAAAACTTCAATACATAAATACAACGTGGGGAATAACTGGCTAGGGAGAATTGCTGCTGAGATGGATCTGGGAGCTCAAGCGCATCACAAGTTGAGTATGAGCCAACAACAAGATGCAGCTGTGAAAAAGTCCGTCTAGGGTGTATTACCAGGTGCGTTGTATGTCAGACCAGGGCGGTGATTGTTTGGCTCTGCTTAGCACTGGTGAGGCCCAGTTGAAGTTCTGTGTTTAGGTTTGAGAGCCGCACTTTAGAAAAGACGTGGACAAATAGGAGAGAGTCCAGAGAGGAACGACAAAAAGGATTTACAAAGCCTAATTTATTAGGAAAGGTTTAAAAAAATTGGGCATGTTTTGTTTTGAGACCAGACGACTGAGAAGGGACCTGATAACAGTCTTCAGCTCCATTAAGGGCTGTTATACAGGAGACAGAGATCAACTGTGGCAGCCCGTATGAGGCCCAGACACCAAAGAGAGCAAAAGCCTTGAATTCTCATAGTGCAAGTTACATACTGAGCATTAATTAAAAGCAACAGATTTAGAAATTAAGCAAGCTTATTTAATTTTTAATCTCCGATAACCTTGCAGGGCACCATTTCAAATAGATGAATGGTCAAGAAACAAGGAAAGGTGCCTATATTCCAACAGCCACATAATGACAGGACATGAGGTAATATTGGTCCTCTCAAGCAATTGTAAAACATAATTTCCACATTACATCAGTTCTTTGAGTTTCATTTAATTCTTGTACAACATTTGTGATACACAAACCAAGGCAGTGACACATAGACCATACTATGATCCTTCTTCCAATTGGTCTTCTCAATTGACTGGAATTGTGAACAAATTAGCTGAGAATGTTCTTCCAGTATATCACCCTCTTAAGACCATCCTTAACCTCTTTGTTCCTCAGGCTGTAGATCAGGCGGTTCAACATGGGGGTCACCAGGGTATAAAACAGAGCAGAGATTTTCTCCTGTTCCAGTGAGTAGCCGGAACTGGGTTGCATGTGGCTCAAGGTCACTGGTCCACAGAGGATGGTGACAGCTGTCAGATGAGATGCACTGGTGGAGAAGGCTTTACGCCTGCCATTGGCGGAGTGGAGCGAGCCTCAGGATAGAAAAGAGGATGTACAGATAGGAGATTATGACAATCAGGAGGGTGGACATGGCAATAACCCCAGAAAATGTTATAAGCAAAATCTCACTGATGTGGTGATCAGAGTAGGCGAGCTTCAGCAATGGATTAGCGTCACAAAAGTAATGATTGATGACGTTGGGCCCACAGAATGACAACCTCAGCAAGCCACATGTGTCGGTCAGTGAGTTCACGAGCCCCCCTACATATGAGATGGCCACTAGATGAATATAGACACTTTTAGACATAACAGCAGTGTAGAGCAGAGGGTTACAGATGCTACATAGTGGTCGTATGCCATCACTGCCAGCAGGAACCCTTCTGTGGTCACAAACATGACAAAAGAGAAGTGTTGGGCAATACACTTTCTTGCTTTTACTCCTCACTAAGAAATTCACCAGCATCCTTGGAGTGAAGACTGAGGAGTAGAAGAGGTCAACAACAGACAGGTTACCGAGGAAGAAGTACATAGGGGTATGGAGTCGGGGATCAACTCTGATCAACACAATCATCCCAAGATTTCCCACCAGCGTAAGAACATAGATTACCAGGAACACCATGAAGAGGGGTATCTGTAGCTCCTGACGATCTGTCAGCCCCAGGAGGATGAACTGGATCACCGTGCTATGATTGCCCTCAGCCATTTATACAGGGGTGCATGAAACCATACCTGCCGGGATAATAAGAGTGAGCAGCATGGAAGAAGGACATTTCATGTCATGAATTAAATCTGAATGACACCATTGGTCTTGAATGTAGGTAGTGAATATAGACTCATAGACTTTAAGGTCAGAAGGGACCATTATGATAATCTAATCTGACCTCCTGCACAATGCAGGCCACAGAATCTCACCCATCCACTTTTATAACAAACTCCTAACCTATGTCTGAGTTACTGAAGTCCCCAAATTGCAGTTTGAAGACCTCAAGCTGCAGAGAATCCTCCAGCAACTGACCCATGCTTCATGCTGCAGAGGAAGGTGAAAAACCTCCAGGGCCTCTGCCAATCTGTCCTGGAGGAAAATTCCTTCCCGACCCCAAATATGGCGATCAGTTAAACCCTGAGCATGTGGGCAAGACTCCCCAGCCAGCACCCAGGAAAGAATTCTCTGTAGTAACTCATATCCCAACCCATCTAACATCCCATCACAGACCACTGGGCATACTTACCTGTTGATAATCAAAGATCAATTGCCAAATTAATTGCCAAAATTAGGCCATCCCATCATACCATTCCCTCCATAAACTTATCAAGCATAGTCTTGAAGCCAGATATGTCTTTTGCCCCCACTACTCCTTTTGGAAGGCTGTTCCAGAACTTCACTCCTCTAATGGTTAGAAACCTTCATCTAATTTCAAATCTAAACTTCCTAAAGTCCAGTTTATATCCATTTGTTCTTACAGGAAACCAGCCATCATTATGTCTGGGAAGAGTTGGGATGGACCTTTAGCTTTACACTCACTTTTTAACAGGGCTGAGATTTTCAAGGCTGTTTAGGAGATTTAGACATCCAAGTCTCCATAAAATTGACTGGAATTAGGCATCCAGTTCCCTATAGGGAGTTTCCAGATTCATGTACATTATCACAAACTTTTCCAATGAAATATACCTGGTATGCATTTGAGTTTGAGCTAGGTACTTTATATTGTCTGATTGCTGAGGGTAAGTCAGAAAGCACTCATACTTTTTAGATCCTTCCAGATTAGGGTGACCAGACAGTAAATGGGAAAAATCAGGATGGAGGTGGGGGGTAATAGGAGCCTATATAAGAAAAAGACACAGAAATCGGGACTGTCCCTATAAAATCGGGACATCTGGTCACTCTATTCCAGATAATCCTTTTAGATGACCACAATGTCTGTTATGTCCCAGTCACTTGGTTACTGCTGCTTCGTAACACATCCCCTGGCAGTGTTGTTAATCCCAAGCATTTGAAAACCATGAATCAGGCTTCCAAAAATCATGCAATTGGCTTAAAATCTTGGGATCTTTTAGACACCCAGCATTTAGAGAGGGGGCAGGGAAGTGTAATTCTGTTTTGTGCACGATTTTTATAGTTCAGAATTTGGTTTTGTAAGAAGGCAAAACTATGGAACACCTCAAAAGTGAGGCTGTGTCCATTTGCTTCCTTCTTCTGGCTTCCCCTTCCCCATTTCATCAAACACAAACAGCTTGTTTTCAATTCAAGGCCCTTCCCAGTCTAGTAACACAGTGAGGTTCATCTGCTATTGCAGTGTCGTCTACCACCTCCGCCCTTCCAATGCTACCCAGTGGTGACATTTTTCAAACAAACACGACCATGACTGGGGCTGCTGTAGTGCAAATAATTATTGTTATTTCTCCCTTATGGTTAGAGATTGGCCACACCAGAACCCACTGGCTCCAAGTGTCCGTCCTCCCCCCTCCCCCACTCACACGCGTACACAACACTGGATAATGGTCAAACTGGCACTAGGGGCACTAAACTGAGATCATCCTTCAATTCCTGGCTCTGCTACAGATCCCCTGTGTGATTTTGGGCAAAGCAAAGATTTCCTCTTTGCCTCAATTTCCTCTTTGTAAAATGTGGATAATAATCCTTCCTTTTGCCCATCCTCTTCTGTCTTGTTTATTAGACTGTAACCTCTTGAGGGCAGGAACTCTCTTTTACTATGTTTTTCCAGAGAACCTAGTAGAGTGAGGCATTGACCTCTAATTGACAACACAACAGCAACAAATACAAATTTTACAACCCTGACTTGTCTCTATAATTGGCTGGAACCAAAGCTCAGAATCTGAAAATCCTCAAAAGTTGAAGAAGTCGGATCTGAATCTGATTCCAGATCTGAAGTGTGTAACTCAGATTCATCTCTATGTATAGTACTGGAGTCTTACCTAATATCCATCTGGACCTTTCAGAGTCTTCCATGAATCATGTCCCTTGCCACTGTAATTTATCCTGAGACAGAAAAATGAACAAACTAACAAACAATGTCTGTCTCAAGTTGCAAAACTGTTGATTGCGCTAACATCACATTTCCAAGTACATGGAAAAATGGAAAGTTATGTCCAGGACTCAAAAGTGATGGAAAATAGCTATGCCACCTCCACTGAAGGAAAGAAATATTGTATCATAGCTACTGGTGGAAGAGAGTGTCCATTCACTCTTTATCCCTAAGGGTTCATGTTAGGGCACCAACAACCTTTATATATTCATTTCTGTGTCATTTAGAGATCACGAGTCTGAAGTCACACCTCCAATTATAGTCTCAAGCCAGGCACAGAGGGGCTCATTACAATGCCCTCGTTGGTGCCCTAAGTAGATTTG